>NC_045703.1:26660618-27860618 GCF_009834535.1 Camelus ferus | reverse complement strand
ATAGCCCTGGGATCATGCAAGGCAGAGAGCTGGAAATAAGACCTGGTCATAAAGCTAGATCCATGGGTGGGATACCACCTCCATGAAAATGGAAGCAGAAACACCCCGTAATGTCCCAGGGAAGTAATAAGGAAGTTTGCACCGTGCCCAGGGCTCAGGATAGGGAAAAAAAGCCTGCCATGAAAAACAAAATGCCAAGGTCTAAATTTATACCTTTGTAATACAGTAATCACAAGCTGAGGGATTAATATAAAAAGTAGTCTTGCATAGATGAGATGCAGGTAGGGCAAAAGCAAAACCATCACTTTTAAAGTAAACACACAAAATACTCCATCTTTAAAAATTTATAATCTCACATCTAAATTATTCATGGGCCCAAGGAGAAATCATAACTGGAATTGTAAAACAAAACTAAACAACAATGAAAATACTATATAACAAATTAAAGGTATGCCAGTAAATCAGCATTTGGAACATAATCTGTAGCTTTAAATATATATATATTAGAAATATAGTTACCATATGATCCATCAATCCCACTCCTGGACATATATCTGGAGAAAACTCTATCTGAAAAGACACATGCACCCCAATGTTCATAGCAGCACTATATACAGTAGCCAAAACATAGAAACAACCTAAATGTCCATCGGCAGATGACTGATAAAGAAGATGTGGTATACATACACAATGAAATAATACTCGTCCATAAAAAGGAATGAAATAATATCATTGGCAGCAACATGGATGGAGCTAGAGATTATCATACTAAGTGAAGTAAGTCACTCAGAGAAAGACAAATATCATATGATATCACTTCCATGTGGAATTTTTAAAAAATGATGCAAATGAACTTATTTATAAAACAGAAAGAGACTCACAGAAATAGAAAACAAATTTATGGTTACCAGATTGGGAAGGGGGAGGAAGAGATAATTTGAGAATTTGGGATTAGCAGATACAAACTACTATGTATAGAATAGGTAACCAACAAGGTCCTACTGTGTAGCACAGGGAACTATAGTCAATGGCTTGTGGTAACCTGTAATGAAAAAGCATATGTATATATTTATATGTATAACTGAATCACTATGTTGTACACCAGAAGCTAATACAATATTGTAAATCAACTATACTTCAATTTAAAAAATCAGAAAAATATGTATATATTAGAAAAAATGAAAGATCAAAAATTAATGGACTCAGTATTCACCTAAGAAATTAGAAAAAGAACAGCATAAGCTAAAAAAAATTAGAAGGAATATAAAGATAAGATCAGAAATTAATGAATTAGGAAACAAATAGTTGAGAAGAAAACTAAAAACATTAGGAATAAAGACAGAAACCTAACTGCAGAAACAGGAATTTTTATATCATGAAAATATGCCAATATATTTGAAAATTTAAAGAGAATAGACAGTCTATTAATCTCCAATAAAGGAATCAAGAATATACAATGGAGAAAAGACAGTCTTCTCAGCAAGCGGTGTTGGGAAACCTGGACAGCTGCATGTAAATCAATGAAGTTAGCACATTCCTTCACATCATACACAAAAATAAACTCAAAATGGCTTAAAGGCTTAAACATAAGACACCATAAATCTCCTAGAAGAAAACATAGGCAAAACATTTTCTGATATAAATCTTAGCAATTTTCTCCTAGGTCAGTCTATCAAGGCAATAGAAATAAAAGCAAAAATAAACAAACAGGACCTAATTAAACTTACAAGGTTTTGCACGGCAAAAGAAACCATAAACAAAATGAAAAGACAACCTACAGAATGGGAGAAATATTTGCAAACAATGCAACTGACAAGGGCTTAATTTCCAGAACAGCTCATACAACTCAATAACAAAAAACCAAATAACCCAATCAAAAAATGGGTAGAAGACCTGAACAGACACTTCTGCAATGAAGACATACAGATGGCCAATAGGCACATGAAAAGATGCTCAATATTGCAAATTATCATAGAAATGCAAATCAAAACTGCATTGAGGTATCACCTCACACCAGTCAGAATGGCCATCATTAAAAAGTCCACAAATGATAAATGCTGGAGAGGGTGTGGAGAAAAAGGAAAGTTCCTACATGTAGTTTGGTGCAGCCACTATGGAAAACAGTATGGAGATTCCTTTAAAAACTTAAAGTAGACTTACCATATGATCTAGCAATCCCACTCCTGGGCATATATCCAGAGGAAATTCTAATTTGTAAAGACACATGCACCCCGATATTCATAGCAGCACTATATACAATAGCCAAGACATGGAGGCAACCTAAATGTCCATTGACAGATGACTGGATAAGGAAGTTGTGGTATATTTTTATAATGGAATACTACTCGGCCATAAAAAATAATGAAATAATGCCACTTGCAGCAACATGGATGGACCTAGAGACTATTATACGAAGTGAAGTAAGCCAGAAAGAGAAAGATAAATGCCATATGATATCAATTATATGTGGAATCTTAAAAAATGACACAATGAACTTATTTACAAAACAAGCAGACTCACAGACATAGAAAAACTTATGGTTACCAAGGGGGAAAGAGGAAGAAGAGGGATAAATTGAGAGCTTGGGATTTGCAGATACTAACTACTATATATAAAATAGATAAAGAACAAGGTCCTACTGTATAGCACAGGGAATTATATTCAATGTCTTGTAATAAACTATAATGAAAAAGAATATGAAACATTATATATATATATGTACAACTGAATCACTATGCTATACACCAGAAGCTAACACAACATTGTAAATCAACAACACTTCAACTTAAAAAAATGAAAAAAAATAGAGTAGAAACTTTCCTCAATGTATCTAAATTACCAAAATTGACTCAAGATGAAATAGATACACTGATTAAAGTCCTATTAAGTGAAGGAAATTGAAACAGTATTCCAAAAATTACTCAAAAACCACAGGCTCTGGTATTTTTACAGTAACCTTTACTAAAACATCAGGTAACCTTTATCTTATAACCCTCTTATGTAAACTGCTATAGAGCATAGAAAAAGAAGAAAAGCTCACTGACTAATTATATGAGGCTCATATATCCTTAATATCCAAACAAACATGGGTTATAAAGAAAAGGAAAACTGCAGGCCAATCTCAATTACAGGCATAGTCATAAAAATGCTAAGTAAAATATTAACAAAATTAATTGATCAATGTATAAAAAATATACCTTTACCAAAAAGAATTTACCCCACAAACTTCAGTCTAGTTTAACCTTAAGCAATTAATGTTACTATTAATATAACATATGAGAGTAACAGATTAAAGGTGAAAAACTATGTGGTTTTCTTAACACATACAGAAAAATCTCTTGATAAAATTCAATAGTCATTCATGTCAAAATCCCCTAGCAAACTAAATAAATTCTTGTTGAGAGAGGCAGTGTGCCATAGATTCCAAACATCCTTGCACATCCTTTCTGAGTATGCCAAACCACAAGGCCCTAACCAGCTCATTCTTGAGACATTTCTGTAGCTGGTCACATAGCCATTAAATAATCAAGGCAATTGTAACATGACTACAGGACAACTCCTAGCTCTGCAGGGAGGACTGGCTTGTTTATTGCTTGGTATAAAAGGTGCTGAGCCTTTAGCCTTGGGTTTCCCAGCTGGTTGGAGTTCTTCCCTGACAAAGATATCTACAAAAAGCATACAGTAGGCTTCATACAATAGTGAAATGTTAGGAACAGTCTCTTCACAGCTCAGAAGAAGACAATGATGCGTCTATCATCATGTCTATTCATCACTGAACTGGAGTTTCTACCCAGCACAAAAGAGAAGAAAAAGAAATGGAGTATAAAAATTAGAATAAAAGAAACAAAATTGTTATTATTCATAGATTAAATGATTATCTAAGAAAATCCAAGGCAACCTAAAAACTATTAGAAATATTAAGAGAGTTTATCAAAGTTGTTACATTAAAATTAATATATAAAAATCAATATTTCTATATATACTATATTAGAAAACTATATTAGAGAACGTGAAAACTTTTTAAAAGCCTGTTCACAACATCAAAAACTAAAGGTATCTAGGCATTTAAAAAACAGATGGTCAAGGCCCTTAGGAATAAAATGATAATCCTTCCTAAAGGATGTGAATAAGGACCTAAATAAATGGAGAGATATAATTATGGATAAGAATAGTTCACATCACATTTGCACACCCATGTTCAGAGCAGCATGTTTCAGAGTAGCCAAAAGGTGAGAACAACTGAGTGTCCATCAACGGACGGATGGATAAACAGATATTCTTTTACTTTCAGTAAAAACTGTCAAAGTAAAAGAACCCTCTGGTTTAGGTGTGTACAAATGTACAGCTTTTCAACTTTTTCCTATGCTTTTCAGAGCAATATGTGATATGATGTAATATCTTTATATGTGGATATAAAAATACAAATGCAACCAAAAAAAGAATAATTCACATCACAAAGGTGGCAGTTCTCCTCCCAATTATTCTATAAATCCACTGATTTTCTAATAAATGCCATTAGATCTTTTCAACAAACTTACCAAGTTGATCCTAAATTTATAATGGAAGGGCAAAATGCCAAAAATAGCCAAGGCAATGTTGAAGAAGACTCATAAGAAATCTTACAGGGAGTTATTGATAAATGTTATTATTTAAAAAAAATAAACTTCTGTATTACACAAGGAACAATTAAAGTTAAACATTAACAACAAAAATGTCACAGGCTGAGAGGAGCTATTTACAATTCATATAATAAGTTAAGGATTAGTATCCAGAATATAGAAAGAACTCATTAAAGACAACTTAATAAAAAAGGGGCAAAAGTATGCATAAGTAATTCACAAAGAGGAAATTTAAATAACCAATACACATACAAGATTTCAACAGGAAAATGTAGATTAAACTACACTAAGACTCAAAGTGAAGAACATTCTATTAAAACACAAGGACTATATTCTTATGTTCTTCAAATACTCTGTATTCTTCAAAACAAAGAAAGGCTTAGAATTTGATCCAGACTAAAGGCCAAAGACTTGTGACAATCAAATGCTATACATGATTTTGGACAGGGGAGAAAATTCCTATTAAGGACATTATTAGTCAATGGACAAAATTATGAATGGCAGAATAGACTAAAGTATTGCATATTATGTTAATTTTCCTGAAGATGATCATTGTACTGGGATAAAATAAGAAATGTTTTTATTCTTAGGAAATAAATATTGAAGTATTTAAGTATAGGGGGGTGTAATGCAAACAGCTTAATCTGAAATGATTCAGAAAAATATGTACATACAGAGGGAATGATAAGGTAAATGAGGCAAAATGTTAACTATTGATGTATCTGGGTAAAAGGCATATGAGAGTTCTTTGTACTAATTTTCCAATGTTTCTGTAAGTTTGAAAACATTTCCAAATTAATTTTTTTAAACCAACAACTACACTCAGATACCATTTTATACCCATCAGATTGGCAAAATTTTAAGAGCTGGATAATACCAAATGTTGGTGAGGATGTGGGAAATGGGAACTCATACATTTTGATAAATACACATTGGAAAAGAATTTCATACTTTCTAATAAGGTTTAATATGTATATATCCTATTTACCCAGTGAGTCTACTTCTAGGTAAAAACCTTAGAGAAACTCTTATACATGTGCTATAAAGACAGATAGACAAGAGTGCTCTTTGCCACAATGTTTGCATATTTGGTCAAGAGGCAATACCATTAAACTTGACCTTTCCATGACTCATGCTAAGAGTGGCATGCCAGAGATTTTAGGTGCTGGTTTTTCTGACTTGGGTGCTAAAGCTCTCAACGAGGGAAAATGATTCCTTCTTGAAATGCTAGAAATGAAATTATACATCCTGGCAAAAGTGGTAGAATTCTCCTTTGCTAGAGGTTGATGAAGTCACACACATAGACATTAATACTGTAATTACTTGATGTAAAATGTGGAAGAATTGTGCTGTGCTCTGTTTCCCACTGAATTTGTGAGTTCATTCAGTGTTCACACTCAAATGGCGTGGTGTTTTCATGTAGTGAAAAATCAGAAAAATCGGAAAACCCTAAATATCCATCAGAAGAGACTGGATATAAATAAATTATGGTATTGCAAAAACCATAAAGATCTAGTACTGTTTCTATAGCAGTTAAATAGTATTAGATCTCCTTGTATCATCATAGATAAATCTCAAAAAGCATAATGTTGAGTATTTTAAAAAGCAGATTGTAAAAGGATAAGTGAAAGCAATATAATACTATTTATGTAAACTTAAAATATATGTCATTTATGGGCACATACACATGCAACAAAAGTATTAAAACATGAGTGGGAAGGAGACACGCCAATTTCAGTTTAATAGTAACAACCAGAGAAAGGGAGGAAAGTGGAAAGGATGTGGGCAGCCTTATATCTATAAGTTTTTCCCCTAAAAAAAGGAGACAGATATGGCAAATTGTTAACAATTGTAAAATCTGTTTTAAAATCCCATATTGTGTGCATAAAATGTGTATTGAACTTTAGAACAAAAAATTTTTAAAGAAAGACATGGATGGATATTAGCACTCTTCAGAACTCCACAATCTATCTATAATTTCAAAGGAGATTAGATATTTAAAACACTCTTAAAACTATATATATTATTTTAAATTTCTGTAGCAAGGAAATGAACATTTTAGGGTCATGCTTTCGGGAGCTGATATAGGTGATTTCTTTTCCCTTGCATTGTCCTTTACAAATCATCAGGTTTATACTGCACTTCTCTTTTGCATTGTGCTTCTGCACTTCTCTTTTGAAGTCCAAGTATTTTTAGAAAGAGCACTTTAAAATGTGATTAGCATCAATTCCTGCTGTGTGCCTTTAACACACGGTTGCTATAACCACCCTGAGGCATTGCACTACCACTTAAGAGATATTCTTTTCTTTTTTCTTCTTTGAAAGATTAAACTTCTTAAGTTTTTTAAAGAAGTTTGTTTTTTAACTTAACATCCATAAGCAGAAATTAGATGGTTCATTTAATTTGGATGCACTATTCTGAAACAAACTCAACTTACTTGTTTGGAAACTGCTTTACTTGCAAAAACAAGCTTATATTTTGGAAATAACTTAAAGTCACTTTATTTCTTCTTTATCGGGTAGGGTGCTTAACAATGCTAGGAATGAAAACCAAGGTGTTCTGAGACTCAGATTTCCTAGAAGTCAGCCACTTAAAACAACTCCTTGATAACCACTTTAAGATAAATTTTATAAGAACATAAGAGAAGCTCGGAGGTTTGAAAGAAAAAATGTCTACCAATACATTCTCAACTATCTGTGATAAATGGAAGTGGATATGGCGCAGAAAATGTACATAGTAAACACTTAATGAGTAACGAACACTCATGAATGTAAGACCCTGTTTCGTACATGGACGAAATGCAGAAGACATGGAATCTTCCAAAAACAAGAGGATAAAGAGGACAAAGAGAGGGATAAACACTGTGAGAGACACATTAACAAGCTGTGTTCAGAGATGCCAAGGAAATACCGCGTCAGGGAAGCTGAATCAAGTGTAAAGTGTACAAGTTCCCAGTAAAGACGCTTCTGAAAAGAGTGGACAGAAAAATCAGAGAGTAAAGATGATGTTTGCAGAAGATCTAAGGATGGTGTGCCGACATGTGGAAGGCACTGACTGCTCCGTCACAGCCAGGTGGAGCATGAGTGATTCATCACTAACAAAGAAACACTTGCTTTTCTTCAGCTCCACGTTGGCATATGGCACCTCACCCAGACTTGTCAGCTGTCCTCAACATAGGTTTTCCAACCTTCTGATGGAAGCAAGAGACATTCCTATACAGCAGTGGCACAGAGTTTGAGGGAAACAGCAATCAGTACATTACAGAACTTAGTTTCTTTCCATGAAATGAGACTGGAGAGAAAACATAAACAATATAGATATAACACTACAAATAGAAATAATTGGTGGGATGAAATACTACTTATAAAATGTAGAAAACATTCCCATGGCTCATTCATCTATTAAATATTTACTACCTATCTGTTATATGGTAGACAAAGATTTCTGAAACAGGAAACATAAAAGAACTGTGAAAGAAAAGAATGATAAATTAATATCATATTTGTATATATGTGTATGCATTCTTTGTATATATAAATATACATAAAATAGATAATGCATGTTAATAATTTTAAAAGAAAACAGTCTATTTTCTAAAATGAGTAAAATATTTAAGCAGTCACTTCACAAAAAAAGGATATTGAATGGCCAGTACATCTATGAAAAGGTGCTCAACATCATTAATCATCAGGGAAAGATGAATTAACACCACAATGAGATACACTACCAACCACTAGTGCACAACAGAATGGCCAGAATTAAAAGAGCTGACAAGGAGCCCGAACTCTAATACACCACCAGTGGGAATGTAACTTGGTACAATCACTTTGGAAAATAGTTCGGAAGTATCTACCAACCTAAGCATGTTTGCCTTACGTTGCAGCAATTCTAATTTTGAGTATACCCAACAGAAATGAGTACATATTTATGTTCATCAAAAGACACATACAAGAATGTTCATAGGAGCTTTATTCATAATAGTGAAAAACAGGAAACAACCCAAAGGTCCAGTGGCAATAGAATGTATAAACTACTACACAGCGATAACTATTGCTATACAAAATATCGATGGCTCTTGTAGATGTCATATTGAGCGAAAGAAGCCAGACAAATACCATACAATTCCAATGATAGGAAGATAAGAACAGTAAAATTAATTCATGGTGAACAGAGGTCAGATACAGTTGTTTTCATGTTGGTGGAGGAAGAGGGTGGGGCACAAGAAAGCCTTCTGGGGTGGCGGAACTGTTTTGTAATTTTATCTGAGTTGTGATTACACGGGTGTATAAATATATAAAAATAAACTAGCTGTACACTTAATAATTTTGTACTTTGCTCCATGCGCGCTACACCACAGTCAGAAATGAAAGGAGGGAAGAGGAAAGGAAAGTGAAGGAAGGGAGAGGAGAATGGAGGGGAGAGATGAGATCGATTTCCTCATGCCACTGCTTGAGACACTGATTCAATAAGGAAGCACCAAAGAACCTGGGGTAATTTCTATAATAATATGTTCTGCTTTGTTACCAAGTCCCTAAAACCTAGCATTTCCAAACAGCGGAACACTTGTTCTTTGGTAGGTCTGATTAGAACACGGTTTCCTTTCTGGTCCATTCTACAGATGATTCATCTTAATGCTATTTTTCCTTGAATAACAGGTTTCATGGATAAAATTAATTAAACTATTTATCTAGACCTGGGGATTATTTTCAATTAAAATCAATTACAGACATAAAAAATAACAATTTCTTCAAATGGACCCTCTGCCAAAGGGTAAATTATCTTCATAGTTACTATGAAATAGTCGATTTTAACATTAATGACAAGTTATGGCAGCTTAAACAAGCCAAAAATCACATTACAACAGAAACCTACCTCTCATTATAGGAGTCAATTAAACTAGAAAATTATGCAAAAAATAAAAAGTGATAAAATATGCTTTTATATTATATGTATTCATAAAAGTAAAATTTAAGAAAGGATTCAACCATGTATCTCACATACAAAAATATCCTGCTAACCTACATTGCATAAGTTACTTCAAATTCCTGCTCGAAAAAGCTCACACTTCAAGTATGAAACACAGGTAAATAATTAGTATTTTCCTAAAATATGACTTAAGAAGACAAACTAAATAAATATATGATCTCTGTTTTACCAGAATGCCTTGAATTTTGAAGCAATTGGTTGATTTATTTCATAGTTTTTTTGGAAGGAATTAATTTTGACAAAATTTGGAACCTTATTATGGTTCATTAAAAATTTTAATTGGACATATAAAAGTGAATTTTGTAAAAGAAAAATAGTTTCTTTCACCATCTAAAGAAAAAGTATATTGCCAACAAATGCCCTCTACCCACTTTAATTTATTCCTAAACTCTTATAAATTGATAAGAAAATACAAACACACCAACATTAAAATGGACAAAGGGTACGCCACAAAAGAAGAAATACAAATAAATAGCCAATAAGCACATGAAGTAATTTCTACTTCCCTAGTAATTAAACAAATATAGATCATACAGCAAAAAAATGCAATTTTTAACTTAAAAAAATGAAAGAGGTTTTTTAATTATGAAAGTTACAGATGAAACTACAAAGGAAGATTTGGGGAAAGAAATTTTAATTCCAAATGCAACTTCAAGACTGAGTTGAGGGTAAATAGGTGAACAGAAACATAGGCTAAACTCTGGTCATTTAGAAATTGTTGAAATCGGTACCCACTTGATGCCAGTGTTTATTTTTCTGCTTAGGTATTTCCTTTTTTAAAAGCTTGGAAGTACTAAATACTCCTAGCTATCATGGTAAAAAATTCTATTTTTTTTTTAAATGAATAAAACTGTAAAAGGCACTGATTTTTCTCTAAGCTAGCCACCCCTGTGATATAAAGCTAGGGTTTTCACAAGATGGCTGTAACCCAAGTATTCTTTCTTACGTGGTAGTGTCTTACTCTGATTATTAGGAGAGTACATGAAAAGAAACGACTTGAGAAATAGACTTGCCAATCTGAACCTATAAAGTGAAAAGTGTAATTCACAAGACCACATACCAGATGGTATTTGTCTTTGCACACTGATGATGGTTGATGCCAGAAATTACTATTCTACTCTAGAACTGAAGTGTATTCCCCCTTTTAAGAGGCTTCTATTTAAAATGAAATGCTTTAATACACATAAAACTATATATTGAAAATATTTTTAAACCATAAGAAACTTTTCTCTGAAATCGCTAAAAATAGGGCTAGAAGGAAGCCATTCAATTAATTGCCAACAATTGACGCAGAATAGTTAGGTCCTGGGATGGACAGAAGGGACAGGGTGCAAAGGGGGAATCAAATCTCCCCTTCCTTCTTCACATTTAAGTACAGTGCAAAAATATACTGTGCTCTTGCATTAGCCCCAAGCTAGTTCAGGACCCAGAAATATTTGGAGGTGCAAAGATGAGGTAGCAAAAATATGCATAAAGTGACGTTCAGACTTTTTTGAGAAGTTTTTCAACATACACAGAAAAGTGCATGCAATTCACCTGTCTCTCAATGCGGCAGCAGGGCCTCGAGTTTGAACTTAGAAAAAGCAGTCTAGTGAACAGTCAGGCTCATGATGGAGTGACCTTATAACTTATCGTACAAACAAGGATCTTTCGGAGTACAAGAGGGTGCTAGTGAGAGAGGTGATGAGACAGGCTTCCTGACCCTGACTGGCTTCCAACAAGGGGAAGAAAGTTCCAGGCTGATGAAAGGCAGGACATTTCTCTTATTCCACAGCTGGCTCCTTAATTCTAAGGACATAGTCCTACAACAGGATGGCTTGTGTCTCACAGTTGCTGCATTAATTCCAAGGACATACCCCAGTATCTCTTTCTTTGTTTTCTTTCCTGCTGAAGTGTCTGTTTCAGAGCCTGTAACAGAAAGTAATTAGCACGACCACCAGAATGAAGATAAGGATGTCGGAGCCTGACAATAAAATGCCCCGCGGCCCGATCAGGGGCTGGAGCTGTCTCGACCAGGCTGTTAGCTCCCCACTTGAGTGTTTCCTTTTCCTCTCTCTGAGAATAAGAGCAGCTCTTTTTTCACTTTGTCCCTCTGCCTCTGTTGAGAATTCGTTCTCAGCTGGCAGGCAAGGACCCACACATTTGAGGCGCTTGCCCACCCGTCTGGTGGGCTTTCCAATTTGGGGGTCCCTCTATCTGCTAACACTAGTAATAAGCGTGCCAGGCAGGGGAGAGGAGGGAGGGCACCTGGAGGGTTGGTTGTGAGTACAGAGGAAGGGACAGACTACAGAGTATGGAGGAAGGCCTATGCTCTAGGCCCCGTTAGGGAAGTGGGACCTCTTCCATCTTTCCTGCACATGAAAGGCAGGTTTCCAGTTTATCTTCCTCAGCCTCTTTTTCCTTCCTCACCCCTTCCTGTATTTATATCAAAATGCTTCTCTCCATTTAGAGGTCATAGCTTTTGTAACTCCAATAATAATTAATCGTCTGTGGAAATTCTGATAGTTCAACAAATTCTTTAAATCCCTACAACTTCATATTGCCATTTTATTAATTTATATGTCAATTCCTAGATTACATGTATTGGTCTCTTGCAGAATTGCCTTAACTAAATTATATTTCAAGTCAAAATCAGAGGCTTTGAAATACCTACCAGGAAATGTGTTGTTTAGTCTATTTTAAGAAATTGTCAATAACATTGTTCCCTAGATCAGAGAATTCTCTTTATAAGGTTGCCCCAGAGAGAATTCTGATCGGAGTACAAAAAAGTGTTGTAATTCTCCTTATGGGTCTGTGTCTAAATTAAGGACTGAACTGTGTAACTTGGGCCATTTCTTGTTTTGCTTAGGGCATTAGAAAACAGCACAAGATTTGAGACCCAGGCACCCCAGGGGGTGGATATTATGATCAGCAAATTTAGTGTTACTTCTTATTAACTTGGGTACCACCTATGTTTTTTTGTTGTTGCTCTACTGTATTTGTAAATTATGCTACTTTGTTATATTTTATGTCCCCTGGTAAGCCCCTAAAATCCTTACTAGATTAAGGTACAGTTACAAGAATAAGAAGGAAGGGGAAGAGAGGAGACAAAGTAGAGCAATTGTCTCCAAATTCTATTTTTGCTTTAATCAATGTCAAAATCAACCCTGGTTCAAAATCAACCTGCCTTAACTCTGTCTCCTCTAAAGAAGAGGGCCCAGGTGCCTGTAAGAGGCTTCTGGAGGCCGAGAGCAACACAGAGGAGTCTCTGCAGCCTTGTTTAAACTCATGATATTTCTCATCCTAAACAAAGATGACACTAACCACCCACCAACAGCTGGAAGTGCCCTGCAAGTTGCCTCCTCCCAGAGGTGGTGTGCTGAGCTGAGCGGCACAGTTGTTCTCACCTGGTGCCTGTGTAGCCAGCATTGCACATCTACAGGAAGACTTGCCTTATGACAAATGTAGGTTATGAATAAGGAAACATTTTTTTTCTTAGTGCAAAAGCTGACTGGCCACATGCAGAGATGAGAACCACAATTACAGCTTCCCTAGCCCCAAGTATTAATCACTCAAACTCACCAGCCCAGACAGTCAGCTACCTGGCTCTAAACCATGTACTCGCTGTTGAAACATGTAGGAGACTGAATATGAAAAACTGCAGGAGGAAGTTATCTGCGGCAAGCTTGCCAAATATGAACAATAGATGTGGAGATGAAGACGTGATCAGAGGAAAAACATGTGTGACAAACCAGATGATACATTCATATCAGAGCCTTGTTAGAAATCCATTCATACTAGAACTTTTCATTTGTTGTGCTTTGCATTTTTTTATTTTAGGATATAAAACCCAGGCTTCCAAAACTATTCTTATTCTAAGTCTGCATAAATTTTATTTGCCTATTTACATATATAAATAAAGGATTGAGACTTTACACATCTGCTGTATTTGGTTCTATAGTCAATGATTACTTACCATTACTTTGCAAAATATAAGTTTGGGATATGAGTTCAAATGTTTACAAAAAATTACAAACAAGGTAAAGAAATGAACTTTAAACTTAAAGAGACCTGGCTTTGGTCCCAGCTCAGCCACCAGGCAGCTGGGCACCCTTAGGAAGGCCCTCTTGAGATGTCTGTATCCTCATCTCTGTTGGGCTAGGTTTATGGTTCTCAAACATTAATGAGAGGTTGGTTAAAACACAGATTCCTGGAGGGGGAAGGGTATAGCTCAAGTGGTAGACCACATGCTTAGCATGCACGAGGAGTTGGGTTCAACCCTCAGTATCTCCACTAAAAAACCAAAGAAATAGATAAACCCAATTACCTCCCTGCTGAAAAAAAAAAAAAAAAAAAAAGGCAGATTCCTAGGCCCTGCTCCAAACCTACCAAATTTGAATTTCAGGAGGTGGGGATAGAAATCTGCTTTTTTTTTCTCTGGGTGATTTTGATTTGGATATTTAAGCATGAAACACTTTTTAAGAAACACTAGACAAGAAGACCTCTTCACATGCTTTTTAAAAGTCTGTAAAAATCTGGTTCTATGATTAAGACAAGTTGAATTTTCAACGTCTTTTCCCCAAAAAGATACCTGAAGGGTCCATCTGTCTTCTTGATTTCTTTCCTGCCTTTCATGGACAAGGAGACATAAGAAAATGATTGCAGCAGATAAGAAAAAGAAATAAAAGGCATCCAAATTGGAAGGGAAGAAGTTCAACTGTCACTATTTGCAGATGACATGATACTCTATATTGAGAACCCTAAAGTCTCCACCCAAAAACTATTAGAACTAATAAATGAATTCGGCAATGTTGCAGGTTACAATATTAATGTATAGAAATCTGTTGTGTTTCTATACACTAATAATGAAATATCAAAAAGGGAAAGGAAATTTAAAAAAAACATTTAAAATTGCATCAAGGGGGGAGAATATAGCTCAGTGGTAGAGTGAGTGCTTAGCACGCACAAGGTCCTCGGTTCCCAGTACCTCTGTTAATAAACAAACAAACAAACAAACAAACCTAATTATCTCCCCCCTAAAAAAAATTTTTTTAATTGCATCAAAAAAAAAAAAAAAAAAACCCCTAGGAATAAACTTAACCAAGGAAGTCAAAGACTTATATTCTGAAAACTATAAAACACTGATGAAGGAAATTAAAGATGAATTCAAAGAAATGGAAACATAACCCATACTCTTTGAAGAATTAATGTTGTTAAAATGGCCAAACTACCCAAAGCAATCTACAGATTTAATGCAATCCCCATCAAAATACCCATGACATTTTTCACAGAACTAGAACAAATAATCCTAAATTTTTTATGGGACTACAAAAGACCCTGAATTGCCAAAGCAATCCTGAGAAAAAAGAACAAAGCTGGAGACATAATTCTTCCAGACCTCAGACTATAATAAAAAGCTACAGTAATCAAAATACCATGATACTGGCACAAAAACAGACATATAAATCAATAGAACAGAGAGCCCAGAAATAAACCCACCACCTATGGTCAATTAATCTATGACCAAGGAGGCAGGAATATACAATGGAGAAAAGAAAGTCTCTTCAACAAGTGGTGCTAGAAAACTGGTCAGTCACATGTAAAACAATGAGATTAGAACATTCCCCCATACCATATACAAAAATAAACTCAAAATGGTTTAAAGACCCAAATGTAAGACCTGAAACCAAAAACGCCTAGAAAAGAACATAGGTAGAACACTCTTTGACATAAGTTGTAGAAATATTTTCTTGGATTAGTCTCCTAAGGCAAAAGAAATAAAAGGGAAAATTTTTAAATAGGACCTAGTTAAGCCTAAAAGCTTTTGCACAGCAAAGGAAACATAGGACAAACAAAAAGACAGCCAACAGAACAAGAGAAAATATTTGCAAATTATGTGACCAACACAGGGTTAATATCCAAAATATACAAACAGCACATACAACTCAGTATCAAAAAAGCAAACAACCCAATCAAAAATGGGCAGAAGAACTGAATAGACATTTCTTCAAAGAAGACATACAGATGACTAACTGGCACATGAAAAGATGCTTAGCATTGCTAATTATTAGAGAAATGAAAATCACAACTACAATGAGGTATTACCTCACATCTGTCAGAATAACTATCATCAAAAAGTCTACAAATAACACATGTTGTTGGCAAGATTGTGGAGAAAAGGGAACCCTCCTACACTGTTGGTGGGAATGTAAATTGGTGCAGCCACTATGAAAAACAGTATGGAAGTTCCTTTAAAAATTAAAAATAGGACTACTATATGATGAAGCAATTCCACTGTGGGTATATGTATGGAAAAAAACAAAAACACTATGGCTATCAACAGATGAGTAGATTAAGAAAATGTGGTATGTGCACACACACAATGGAATATTACTCAGCCATAAAAAATGAAATACTGCCATTTGCAATAACATGGATGGACCTAGAGAATATTATGCTTAGTGAAATAGAGAAGAAAGACTGGATACTAGATGATATCACTTATATGTGAAATCTAAAAAATAGTACAAATGAATGTATATGCAAAACAGAAACAGATTCAGATAAGAGAACAAACTTGTGGTTACCAAAGCGGAGAGGGAAGAGGGGAGGGACAAATTAGGGGTATGGGATTAACAGATACAAACTACTATATATAAAATAGGATATACAGCATAGCACAGAGAATTACACCCATTATATTATAATAGCCTATAATGGAGTATAATCTGAAAAAATACTGAATCACAATCACATCAGGTTTATACCTGAAACTAACATAGTATTATAAATCAACTATACTTCAAATAAATAAATATATAAATAGAAAATGATTGCAGGATTTCCCATTAATCTTACCTAGACATCGATGATTTTGTAGTAAGCAGATTACTTAACAGAAATATAGTCATGGTGTCTTAATTATAATTTTCTTTTGCAATGTGCTAAGTCAAGGACAATTATTCACTAGAGCATATTATTGTTAATAACACCTTTTTTAATAATAATTGCAAATACATGGATTGTCCAAGTCTTCTGCTAGCTTCTGCATACTGGTAGTACAGAAACCATTTCTAAACACTCAGCTTTTAATTCTGGCATAAATATGTGGAACGAAATCTAAATTATTACAGAAACATGAAACATAAAGTTATATTTCTAACAGAAATATTATTATACTTTGAACACATTTTTCCACTGTAAAAATAGCAATCTGTAGAAGGATTGATTTCGAAAAGCCAACTTCGCCTAGAAAGCAATAGAGTTTTCACAAAACGTTGGGTATTGCTGAAGGAACAAAAATGTAATGCTCATGCCAAATGTTCTATTTCAAATCCCAGATGTTTCAAAATCAGTCAAGGATGCTGCTGACAGCTGGTTGGATTCTCCACAGAACCTGATAGAAAAACATTCTGTATCTCCTAACATGTTTTTATAACACCTCAAGAGAATGTGCTTTCTGTAAAATAGAATCATATTTCTCATGTAGTGTCACCCTCTGCATCACAAACAAAGTCCTCATGAATGATGCTCCTTTTAAAGTACCATGTCCCAGGTGTGGCCAGCAATTAGGCCCGGCAATTTTGACTGCACGTGTATCGTCAACACGCCTTTTTTGCAATGTCCATGGCCTGCCTCCTAGATCTAAGTTTAATAGGCACTCAGGAGGCTGCCCATCCCTGGCGGCTACGTGCCATTGTGTTTAGAGGCAGACTGGAAATCTCTGCAGCTGAGGAGGGCTGCTCACCACTTCCTGCTGTACTGCTTCAGTGTCTCTTAGTGGTGTGTCCTTCTAGAAGTGGAAGCATCTCTACCTTCAGCTAGTGCACCATGGGGCAGTAGTTTGGCTCTACTGCTCTGACTTTACCACTGTAACCAGACTATGGCAGGCACTGTAAGCTCTCACCTCCCCCAGGACACTGGCCTGGGACCCTGGATGTCCAACCCCCAGGGGACTTTCTGGCCTGCAAGAGCCCACACTGCCTGAGGCAGGAAGTGCCAGAGAAACAGTGCCCTGTAGGAGTGGCCCTCGACCAGTGACTGGCAGAACCTGTCGTTCTGATACTCCGATTTCCCTCCCCTAGGGACGGCACAGCTCTGACTTCTACAGTGACAGTCAAGATTTCCCAAGCGGACTAACCCCATTTACCTACAGTGAGAACAGGAGCAACAATTCCCCCTTTATTAGCTGGCTTCCCTTTCTGCTCACCTCCTCTCTCCCTACTATTTCCCGAATTCTATCTTTGCCTAAATCCTTGTCATAGAGTTTGCTTCTAGGAGAACCCACCAAAGACACCATCTCCCAGGAACCTTCCCTCAGTCAAACTAGCTTTCACTGGATATGGTTTTTAATACTCGAGATTGGCTGGTGTGTAAATGTTGGAGACAACATTTGTCTTTGTTTGTTAATGTCCTTCAACTTCCTCAATAGCAAGTTGGACTCTCTAGACAAAGAAAATATAGGATTTGGAAAGAGGTTGATAAAGATCACTTCATCCTTCCACTGGTTCGTTTCTCATATTTGAGGGAACTGAGCTCCGAAGAAGTGAAATGATTTGCCTAAGGTAACACAGTCAGCGAAAGGCTGAACCAGGAGCAGGATTTAGATATTTTGGCCACAAGCTCAGGGCTAAAGATGCTATGCCTCAAACCTGTAAAGAAAGCAGTATGCAATTTTATTAAGTCAAAAGATACTTCATGACTACATAGAAGCCAGACATAGAAATTTTCTACATATTTCCCCCCTAAATTTTCATCGTTATTAAGGCCTTCTAGGCTGCAAATAGGGAGTGTCTGCACATTCCTCAGTTTGAATTCTATGATCCTTTGCTGAATTAGTGAAATGACAATCAAATATAAAGACACAGGTGCATACATCTTAAGAGATTCCTCAGAACAGCATTTGTATGATCCCCCTTTCATGTTATGTGTCTAAGTTAAATGCATAACTCTTGATGTTTCCTTCTTTTCCCTTTTGTAGCTGTGCAAGATGTGCAAGGTTCCTACCTAGAAGGGGTGTAGAAACTCTAACCTTGCCAGCCTACCTCGTGACTTTGATGGCTCTCTATTTTTCACCAAGGGACACTCCCCCAGGAAAGAGTAGAAATAACTTACTTCTCATTAGAACCAATTCAGATTCTGCATGCATTAGATGTTGCTGCTTATTGTATTTACGCCTTGACCAAATTTCCTGGAAAATTATAAACTCAAATACATAATCCAGAGGAGTTAGACATGAACAAACCTTACGACAGAAGGCCAAATTCTCCCTTCCTGCTGTAAATGAGGATTATAAGCCCAGGAAAGACAAGTGATTGTCCTGAATTAACACAGCCAGTAAGCAGAGATCCAAGTCTTCAGATCTCTGCTTTGGTTCCTTCCCCAAATTGTCATTATTTATCTTCTTTTGGGAATTCATTTAGATGATAGGTACAAAAATACAAGGGTTGTGATAGAAACAGCCACATTGCCTTATCGCACTCTCCTCTCTGGGCTAAAAAGCATCAGATTCATTCAGGTGGCTGGTTCATCAGCCCCCTGATCCACCACCAAGCTTTGATGCTTGGGGAACTTGACTGCAGCTGCTCCGCGTTCCTGTCCACGTCCAAGCCCTGGCTTTGGGGCTCCAGAATTTCTTGAGAATTCAATCAGAGACCTTTTCAAATCACAAATTCCCAAAGGAAACTACTCTAGGGATATTTTAAATATTTAAATTTCCTAAATACATTTGTTCAATGATACTCCAATTTCCACTTAGGGGAAAAAAACTAAAGGTGTATGTTAGGACTTGAACATGAGTAGCTTTGATGGGAAGGGTGTCTGGCGGAATAACAACTTCCGAGATTTTGCTCCACTGAAGTTGTGCAAGTCAGAACAGTGTCTTTGGTTATCAAACTCCAAACACTGAAATGCCCTAGAGACAACTGTCTTTCAAAAGAGTATAAAACAGGTAAGAGTCAAACCTGAAGATTCAACAGTGAGCTATTTGTTACCAATAAAAATCCATTATTTTCTACATATAGAATTTTCTTAGAAATGTTATGTTAAAAATTTAATATTTATAATAGTGTAATTTTTAACTAGAATGTGAAGATCAATATCTTACTCTACTCATCAAATAAATATTTTTCAACTTCCTCTTCTACTTCAATATCACTTTATTCCACTAACTTGACCCATGTTAAATTGTAAAAAGGAAGAAAAAGGAAGCACATCACAATAAACCAATAAAGCTAAAAAACATGTTTTTCTCTGTCTACTTTGTTATGATATTTGTGGCACTTTAGTGAAAAGAGCATTAGCTGAAATTCTGGAGTCCTGGAATACAGTCCTGACTTTAATTAAACAACTTCATGCTTCAATTGCTTAATCTGCTAAATCGTGACAGTTAGACCTAACTACTTCTCAGAATTATCTGGGAAGCCCACATGAGCTTCCTCTGTGAGATATGTTACATCTGTAAGAGAAAAACACTCTGGTGGTAGTGGCGGAAGAGGAAACATGGGCGTGTCCATCCAGCGACAGCAATTCCCACAGGCATTTAGGTGGTGAAGATTGAGGGGAGGGGGGAAGAAAGCCAAGAAGGTTGGGGGGGTGGTGTTTGGAGCAGCAACAGGATCCACAGAGCCCCCCACTCTCACCTTGTCACTTTGTGCAGGGACATGGATGGGAGTGCCCTGGACCAGCTTCAGACCAGAATTCCAGAGATGGGAAGAAATGGACACGAAGGAGATTAGGATGGAGAAAAGAATGGGAAAAGTGAATACTGCCATGTACCCACTCACTTATGAAAAGACCACAGGAAAAGAGAAAAGAATTTACAAGCCTTCTGGAAAAGAAGTGGTTAGAGCCAAGGGATGAGTCAAGGGGCGATGGAGTTTATCTCAGGCCTCACAGTTCTCACCACACTTTCACACATTGTTTCCAAGGAGCCTCTCAACAGTGTGGTGGGGGGCCAGGCAGCTTGGCATCATCCCTATTGTACTGATGAACACTCTGAGCTCAGAGAGTTCAGATGATTTACCCAAAGTCTTAGTCATTGAGAAATATAAGATTAAACCCTAAGACCTCTCATTTCTCTACCACCTGGTTTTTTGTTTTGTTTTGTTTTTCTTTTCTACCACACTAGTCATTACTAAATGGTGAGAATTTTATATATTGAATTTTAAGTGAATTATCCTTATTTTATACCTGTGGTAGAGTATATTCATAGTAATTCACATTTCCAAGAGTGTGAAATATAATGTGAATATTCGATCAACAAAGACATTTTCTAAAAAACACAAAATTTATTTTTAAAAAGGGGCTAGACTTTTGCACAGCCTGGTGAATCCCTGGATAAGCCTCGATACTCCACGTCAGTCAGGGATGCGGTCAGTGATGACCCAGTAGCCTTCCATGACCTCATTATTTGCCTGAAAAGATTCGTAAAGTAACAACAGTCCCTAGTAAGTTTGCCGACCACTTTGACATTTGTTCTGGAAAATTACAGGCTGAAATTTCAAAATGAAGCAAAAGTAAATGAAGTTAACTCTTTGCTAATATGCTTTGCTTTTTGTTTAAAGACTAAGAATGTTACCACTCCGAGATGGAGAAATTCCAAAATTTCAAGTATCCACTCAGCTCACAAACTCCTGAGTGTGCTTTCTGTAAGGAAGAGGTCATGAGTAAGCATGCAGATGAAGAAGGAATATATAAATGGAGATAGAAAGTGGCATATATGAATATGCAAACTGCCAAGAATAGAAGGAAAAACATAAGGGGTGAGGCACAAAATCCCATGAAGAAAAGAGAAATGAAAGAATTGAACCAATAATACCCAAATGAAACAAAAGAACTGGAAACATTTGGCAGCTAAGGTACCTTCCTTATCTTTTTAAGTACAGCTGTCCAGCACAGTGCATGGAAGACTTTATTGCCCTCCTCTCCCTGTTCCAACTGTTCCAATAGCAATTTGCTTATATCTCTATGAGGGTAATTTGATTCAATGTAGTGCCATTTATCACTAACACCAGCTCAGTCCTGACCTAATTTAGCTCCCCTTCAGTTCTGAATAGTCTTTTACCTTTCTGCAGTACAAAGACTCTAACTTAAAATATAATTAAAAGGACATATCACTTAGATTTAGATGATGTCAGACAGGATTCCAGCAGGGAAGAGATGGCACACACACACAAGAGAGATGATTGAAAAGTGTTCAAAGAGCTATTTACAAGACGTGAAGGAAAATCAATAAGGAATGGTAGAGCAGCCCAGGGCTCCCAACAGCAGGAAATCATTACTACCTCTAGACAGATAGGCAAGGAGGAGTGAGCACTGGAACTGGCAAGATCCCAGCTGTAGAAGAGGTCCACCTAACAGAGGCTGTAGCCTTCAGCCCGGTAACAAGACCACACCACACTCCAGCATGGCCTCCTGCGCCTGCCCTCTCCTCTAAAGCCTCTCATTGGCTGAACCTAACCAGAAACCAGAGGGTAGGAAAGCGTGGTCCACACAGTCTATAAATAAGCTCTCAGGAGCACAGAGGAGGGTGGAGAGTGGATCTGGAAGGGCCAACAGATGATATGCAGAGACAGAGGTTTCACACAGTGATGTTCACTGCAGCCTTAACTATAATAATGAAAAATCAGAAAGAACCTAAATGTCCAGCAATAGGGAAATGAGTAAGAAAATGAGTTTATGTATTTTAATGACATGAGAAAATGCTTATGATATAATGCTAAGTGACAAATAAAACAGGATACAAAAGGCATCTAAATTGCTGCCTTCGTAATTTTATCTTTAGTGATAAATTATGTGAAAACCCTAAAACAAAATGTTTATATCTTGAAATAACATAAAACCTCCAGGTATATTATGGATTTTTTTCTCTCTCTCATCCCTCCCTCCTTTGCTGATGTTGTAAGCATATGCTTAATTTACCAAGTAAGTAATCTAGCACTGAGTATAGATATGAGTACGTGTGTGCATACATACATGCATGCATACATGCATACACACTGAGGACATTTAAGTACATATTCGTGTGTGCCTATATACACACACATACATTCTAGCACTAAGTACTTTACACATATATATCCATAGAATAGAGTATTTACACATATTATTCATAGAATTTCTATCCATTTTATAGATAGCTAGAACATTATCAGGTGTTCTTTGGAATTCCTTTAGCAGTATGTGTTGAGAACTCTCAAAAATGATAAATCCTCCACCCCCTGCGAGTCCAGTATCTGTATCTCTCAGCCTCTGTCTTGTACATGTTTGAACATTTACTCTTCTTTCTTATTATATTGGTAAATGTGTCAGCTTTTCATTATTTTAATAGTGAATATTGCAGAATCTTCAGAAGACAGAAGAATAAGTCTCAGTTGCCCAATAATAGAGCTTGAACTGGTTTGCTAGCCCATACCCCAGGGCCTCACACATAGCAGGTATCCATAGATGTTTGTTTAATAGATGAATTACACCTGTGCAGTTTCACTCTCACATTTACTTACCTTCCTGAGTGTGACAGACAGTACCCGAAGACCTTACATCAAGACTGCTTTTGATGGAGGTAACATTTGCTCAGTTACTTGAGTCACATGAAAGAAGCAAACCTGATGCTTCAATTACCATTATCCCTGGATAATTGTTCTTAAAATTAGAGAAAGTCTATAATAAGCAGAAATGAGGAGAGAGTGTGATTCAAGAGAAAGTAGCAAATTTCCAGTTTTACCCTGGAAATTAAGTGGTAATAATTACTATAGTAATTTATGCTTTAAAATAACTACAATAAATCCAAATACCAGAGCATATTTTTTAGCCTAGTATAATAGAAACGGAAATGTACTCTCTTTTATGACCTATGCTGAATTAGTTTTGTGCATATAATAATACTCATAGAAATTAATGAACACTCTGAAACGTAATTTTTAAAATCCCTGAAATACATAAAAGTCAAAATAAAATTCAATTTTCAGAGAAATGGGCACTAAACACAACTTACTAGCTCCCATAAAGACAAAGATTATTTAAAGGGTTTTCATAATCTTTTTACATTAGAGTCTCTAGATATGCATCTTTCAAGCCGACAGTATTTCCTATAAATATGGAGTTTCGGTCACCAGCATTTTCTTTCCTCTCTTAGGGCTGTGATCAGCCTTTGGGCAGAGTGAAAAACCCTCAACATTTTCCACCTTAGATTCCTTTGCATACTCTGTGAATCATCCCAGTAACAGGGAGTAAGACTTGGTGGCTTTATGAGTAGATTGGAAATCAGGTGCAACAAGTTTAGTTAACATTTCAGGGACTGAGTCACTGATTCTCAGCAGAGTTACCTCAAGTCAAAAGTCCCCAGGAAAACAAGGGTGCCTCACAGACTTCCCAGCACACACAAATTCTTCATTCTTGGATATTCCCTTTCTCTAGATGGGACAAGGTACAGTGCCGATAATTAAAAAGGAGAAACGCTTCTTTCCTGGTCCCTGGGAGGAAATGGATAACTACATTTCTATTGGATGCTTCTGTTCTTTAGTTAACTATCTCCCCCCAACACACACCCTCTACCAACCGTTAGTGCAATCAGCTTTAGATTTCTTATGGTATGGTGAAAATATTATGAGCTTTGGAGTCTGAAGACCTGGGTTCAAATACTGCTCTGCCATTTACCAGCTAAATCAGCTTGAGATGCTACTTTCCCTCTTTCAGGTTCTGTGTTCTCAATTGTAAAAATGGTAAAATCACCTACTTAGCAGCACTATTATGAAGAAATAAACTAAATATAAAAGCAGCTGTCACATAATAGGTAATTAGTAATTGTTCGTGCCCTTTGTCCCGTGTATTCTTGAGAAAAGTTTCTAATGTTTACTTAACTTACAGGAGAGGCAGGGAATTATCGGGCTAAAGAGAATGTTCCTTCTCCATTCCCCCCCATCCCCGCCCATTTTTCTCAGAAAACATGCCCAAACCCAACCGACTGTATTTTGCTCTTTGTTGATCAGTTGTTGAGTGGCATGAAGATAAGAATTGGTGCTCCTCTTTGTTTAACAGCTGCTGGCTTTGTAAACTCGTGGAATTGTAACCGGGGTATGATTGCATACCCAGAAAAGCAACCAGGAACCCTTCAGTGAGCAAGGAAGTCTGTGCATATATTCCTGGGGAACTTCTCTGCAGGAAGCTATATGATGAAGGAAACACAGCCTCAATAGTTATTGTCTACATCTAGGGCTGGTTATGTCCTTATGGGCATGGAAAAGAGCTCTAAATAAAAGTGAAATAACAAGGAAGGGTACAATTAAGGACCAACAATGAACTAGTTCCTAGGACTTCTAGGTCAAAGCAGTTGAAACTTCTTACAGGGTGAGATTACGACAATCACAAAATACAAATTGGTAAATGCCAGACATTCAGTCATACTTTGCTTTAATCTTGAAAAACAAAAATCCAAATTCTAGTGTTAGACTAGCTTTTTTAAACATGTTTGCTAACACATACCAGAATACAAATGTTCTTGTTTCCATCCAAAGTAGGTTCTAATGAAAGATTCCTGATTAATAATTGAATCTATTCCACACAAAACTGTTTGGGGGAAGCAATACTAAAAGAGAATAGTTTTGTAATCCCATCTTGAAGCAACTACATTTTCTTGTTTTGGAAATAATAACAACCACTTAGTTCATGTGAGTGAAATGGTGGAGAGGCAAGCCAACCTTTGCGAGGCAGTAAGAGCCAAGAATGCCTGGCAAGACCTAGGGAAGCCTCCCCTGCACAGGCTTGAAAAGGGACAGTTCTTAGGTTTGCACATGGCCCTCGTGAGGAAGGAGACACGGTATTTCAATGTAATTGTCAATAGTTTGGTTCAACTGTTTTATCTTTTTCAAATCGCTTATGCAAAAGACAATCAAGCTGTGCTTTCCTTGGATATTTATGAAGTCCATCAGTATTATCAGAACATTTAAGCGACAATCATAAATAAAATATATTATGTGTCATAGCACCATCATTATGTCAAGTCCCATTAAGGAACTTCTTAAGTGGGTACAATATGGATAGACTCTATAATTTTAAATGACACTTTCTTGTTATAAAATATGGCTTGTGCAAATTTTAAACTTTTTTTTAACATGAATTAGGTTATTTTTAATGTGTGTGTGTGTGCTTTGTTTGTTTGGGTTTTGGGGTTTGTTTGTTTTTTTAGGTAGTAGGTGAAATACTAATTATAACAGAAACTCTGAAAATATTCAATAGGTCAGTAACCAGACTACAATGCTGAATAACTAAGAACTCAATCTGGGGATCAGACAGTCTCATGGTTGTCGGTTTATGAATCTAGGGGAATATTTCCAGGGGAACAGTCATCAGGAAGTTAGATGAGTCAGTCTGGCTCCTGTCAAAGGTAGGTGGAGGTCAGGAATGGAGAGGTACAGTCTATGACCCAAGAGAAACCCAAAATAACAGCCGACCAGAAATCAGAAAACCTGATTTTAGTCCCACTTCCTCCACGTGCATTGCATTCTTTTTTTTATTTTTAACATTTTTTATTGATTTATAATCATTTTACTATGTTGTGTCAAATTCCAGTGTAGAGCGCAATTTTTCAGTTATACATGAACATATATATATATTCATTGTCACATTTTTTTCTGTTTGAACTTCGCTTTCCTCATCTATAAAATGAGGGGCTGTGCTTACTACACAAACACCATTATGAGCCTCACGTGGGATAAAATATCAGCCATGGTTTATAATCCTTGAAGTGTAAGGTCAACATAAGGCGAAATGCATTCATTAGCAGGGAACCCTCAATGATAAATCAGGAAGCAAAACCAAAGAATTCAAGCAGCAGGACTTCTAGAGACCTAAAGTTAGAATCACTCCCAACAAATCTACTTGAGAAATGCTGACACCCCATTTAGCCTGAGCAGCAGCTGTAAATTTTGAGGGCCACCTAGCTAGCCACTGGTCTCAGACCTTGCACGCTACTGCCTAGGCCAAGACTGTAGGGGAGGGAGGAGGGTGTACCGACTAGGCCCACCTCGAGGTTATACTGATCCCTGACAAAACTTGAGCAGAAGCCCCAGACTCAGGATCCAACAGGATGCTTTTGTATATAACTCATACTTTAGAATTTCTGCTTTAAAATTGTTTTTTCTTCCAAGATTTGAAAGCACTTACATTTCTAGGAATTTACATATTTTTTCTCTTCACTACTTTATACAGAAACTATTTAGTACCAAAAATTAATTTGTTTTCCTATATGTATTAAAATTTCTGCTTGTGAAATCTAGAGCCTAAATATACTCACGGTGGGAATCCAAAGAAGACAGTATTAACCCCAATGATTTCAATCTGCAGTGATTAACTGTAGGACTCAAGACCAACAGGTAGGGAAGCCCTGCCCCAACCCTTATGAGCTCTGTGACATTGGTCAAATTACCATGCCCCTCTGTGCCTCATTTTTCCTCAAAATAGGAATAATAATAATAGTACCTACCTCTCAGGAATGTTATGAATTAACTGTAGTTAATTAAATAGAGTTAATAGTTGTAAAGAGCTTAGAACAGTGTCTGTCTGATACATACAGTGTATGTTGAATAAACTGCATCTTTCAATCAAATCTTGATGGAAAACAATGTTTTCACATAGTCTAGAGTTGTTATTATAAATCAAATGCTTCTTCTATTTTTTGTCTTATTCATAGTATGCACTATTTTGCCTCTTGACCCCAATGACAAGGTAAAGAACTATACAACTAGAGAATCCAGAACTGTCAGGAACCGGTTCTTAACTAATTTGAAAAAAATTAAGATGTGTGTTATGCATGGTATCTTTATGTAACTGCTGGCCAGATCTCTTATCTGAGTTATTTCCTTTGGGATGCCATAACCCTAACTTCTAATAAAGGAGACTCAGTTAGGGTGGCTGGCTTGAAATGGCACACAGCAATAATAAGTACAGCCAGCAGCCAGCTTTCTTCACCACAATATTTTGCCAAGCTTAACAGCAACTTCCTTTGACTCATTTAACTGCCATATGTGGGTAGGTAAAAAACAAAAGGCACTTGTTAATTCTGGGTTTCATTTTTCTGTGTTATCTACAGATTCAACCTGTCCTTGTCTTATATATAACTTGATGAGGGGAGCTGGCGACACCATGAATGGACTTTGGATTCTCCGCCTCACTTGTATGTCTTGGAATCTCCTAGTACTTTGTCAAAATGATGCTCTGTTATGAAGGGTCTCTGTCATTGCTTCACCTCCATTGAACAGGCCAATCCAGGAGATGCACAGTGCTGTAAAGACAGCACCAAGCAAGTGCTCCTTCTCTAGAATGAAGGCTGCTTGTAACTCTGAATCCAGTGTTTTGATGGGTTTTGTTTGGGTTAGTCCAATGTAGCTGTGTTTTAAAGGAGCAATAAGTGAGCTAATGAGATTCATAGACAATTGATTGGCCTTTCCTGCCAAACTCCCCACAAGTATCTGATAGTCATACATACTTAATCTTGAAAACTCACTTTGGGACAAGATATTGAATTTGCATTTCAATCCTCTCTTGGGTAAAAGTCCAGAATTCCTTTTTCTAAAATGATTTTATGAAAAGACACCTGTTGGATATGCCAAGCAATTTGGTATGAAAATAAAGGTAGATCGTTTTTAAGGAAGAACACCTTGTTTTGAGAACATAGGCAATGCTGGACTTTTCTTGAAAGAGACTCCAGAATCATTTTGACAGAAATTGAGTACACACCAAGTTAGCTGTGTACCTCAAATAACAATCCTCGTTGGATCTGCAAGCCTATCTAAAAAAATGTCAAGAGCCACTCATTTTCAGCCTATCATTTTATACTGTCAACATCATGTTTACCTATAATTTCACACAAGGTTTTCAGATCAGTATGTCACATTCCAAGTCCAATCTTTAATCCTAGATGCCAAAATAGGGTAAGGGAGCTGAAATATCTCAGGCTCTAGATATTTTAAATAGAAAGTTATTCATGCATAATCCTGAATACATGATTCTCTTTATTCGTTGTAAATGCCTCTGAGAAAATAAAAGTTTCCATGATTTTTTCTTTTGGTCCAGTCCTGGATATAGTTTAAGATGATCATAACTTTAAGAGGTTTTAGAGCTTTTGATGATCTCTATGTGAGAGAATAAAAATTCTCATTAATTATTCAGTATGAGCAAAACTTCTTCATGAGAGAAAACATTTTCTGCTTCCTCGAGATAATCCTTTTTCTGACCTCAATGCATTTGATTAAATCTTCTATTTCTGCGCTTAATGCGTCATATGTGACTTTATCCATCCGTATGCCCCATCCTCTGCTAGACTGCGAGTTTCTCAGGAGCAGAGACTACCTCTAATTCCATTGTTCTACTTCCCAGTGCCTGATACAGAATAAGTGCTCAGTAAGTGGTTGTTGAACATAAGAAACTTCTCTTTAAATTTTGATGGATGATCACTTCAATACATAGAAAGGAATTTAAGCCATAGAACTATCTATCATTAATGCTAGACAAATAATTCTATAGGTCAGATTGCATTGCTTTTCATGAACAGGATCTCTAAATCTTCTATACAATAGGTAAAACATGAAATGGAGATTAAACAATTTGATAACATTTTCCAAGGTAAACAGAAATGCACACAGTTCAAGATTAAAATAATCTCACTAGACACAATTTTTAAAATAAATAAATCATTTTTTTCTACACAGACATTCCTGAAACACAAATGACCTGACACAACTTTTAGTGAACTAAAAGCTTAAGACAGGTGTTTTTAAGGTTAATAGTAAGATTGGCATTTTGAATGAATATTAGGAGTTAGAAAATAAATTTCAATATCGAATATCTTTGCTACATTGCTTTCATCATGAATAGTAAAGCAGTGATTTGCTGTCTTATCCTTGTAAATAAAATTTATAATTGAAAGCTAAAGAAGAACAAAGAAATGAACCGAAGCCCAAAGGTTCCAAAGGTCTCCAAAAGTGTTTATGTCACTTGGATATGGACTAAGAATATTATGACTAAAAGTGTAAAGATAGAGGGTGGATAAAGTCATGCAATGATAAGTGGCAAAGAAAGACCCTATACTACGTTTAGACTCCAAAGTCACTTCGGGAGAGGTGCCTCAAACTCCAAGTATAAAGTTTAGCTTCCTTAGTCAGAGGTATTAAGACTTTTAAGTCACTGAATGCACAAAGGCTGTCCTTTTACAGCTATAAAGTACTTCCAGATACTCGAAGGTACTACAAGTCTTGACAAATCTAGTTACAGCTTCTTCTGGGCTTCAGAAGTTGTTTGAGTCCATTTACAAGGTAGAAATGGATTTATAAATGCTGCCACCACTACTGTGAAGACAATGACAATGATCACTGCCACAAGCAATCCTGCTCCCACCTGCTTCGCGCTGGGCCTGGGCCTGGGCCAGGTGCTTTATGTGTATAGTATCTGACCCTCAGAGGTCCCACAGGGAAGTGCCGTTGTCTCCACTTCATAGGTGAGGAGGCTGACGCTTAAGTACTGAGGCTTAGAAAACTTACCCAAATGGCAGAGACAGATTTGAAATTGAGTCCATCCAACACCACAGTCTGTATCTTTTTCACTCTCAGAGCTGCCATTTATTGAACCTCTGTTATCTTCCAGGCACCGTGCTAGACATTTTAAATGTATACTTAGAAGTGCCCAAAATAATGCTAAGAGGGAGGACACAGATCACGAAAGTGAAGTTAGAGCAGTAAAGAAACCTCCCCCGGAGCTTGCTGCTAGTAAGTGACTGGGCTAAAATGTAAATTCCTGCTTTATCAGTGGTGAAACAACCTAAAATTTCAAACTCTTGCCTTTGGCATAAGCTAAATAAAGGAAATAACTCAGTATGTGCTAACCAGTTTAGATGCAATATTACATAAAACAAAACTAGACTTAGCTAGCTATGTCCTTTATGTTAGAAAATAATTTATTCAGAGTTTTAACACTAAACCAGCCACAAAAGACTGAAAGCTAGAATCAATTAAGTCAGGAAGACTAACACTCTACTGTTCTAGGATGCTATCAAATAATGTTTTAAATTATTGTTCTTTTTCTAACGGAATAAGGTAACAGTTTATCTTCACAACATTCTAGTGATACAAACAGAGAGTAAGTTGTTTTCCCTTTTTAGAAGGAAAAGGTCCACACAAGGACAGAAAAACTAAGGGACTGCTGACAATCCTAAAACTTGAGCCTCGGTATCCTGAAATGAGAATGCTCTGCTCTCTGACACTGGCTGCATTTTTCTCCAAATGAAATCACGTCTGTTGATTTTCAGTTGATTTTGGGGCCCACTAGCCGCTTGCGTTGGGCTTTCCTTCAGAGAGCATTAATGCTTGCCTCTAGGTTTGGAGTTCAGTTCAAGGGTGATCATTTTTAATTCACTGCATTGACCTTTAGCTAAGAGCCCATTTCTAATCAAAACAACACTAGGTGACTTGATTAGGGGAAATAAAAAGGAAGTACTATTTCCATCATATAGCAAAAATAAACACATAAAATCACTATTCAGAAGGAGGTACAGGCAAGACACTAGGAAGAAAAAGGGGAAACAGCTCCCACTTACTGAGCACTCACAATGTGCCGGTCCCCGCTCTGAACCTGTGACGTGCAGTAATGTGTTTATTTTTATAACAATTCTTCTTATGCCCCTTTTATAGATGAGAAAACTGAAGCACAGAAAGGTTAATGACTTGCCCAGGGTGACACAGCTAATTGTCATAGTAAGCAGAATAGGGATTTAAACCTAGATAGAGAATCCACATTTGATAAATTGTTTACAAAATGAAGTTTAATTCAAAACCTAATAAAGGGCAGTGGCCACTAATGGCTGCTAAGAAAAGCCTGGCCACAGCTCACCACGCCCTCTCCACACACACCACCACGGTCTCTCTGTTGGCGAGAGAATAACAGACTAGACAGGAGACGAGGCTGACCCAGGAGGGCAACGGCTCTATTTCTACAGAAAATAACATATTAACATGTTTACCAAAACCAAGCTGAAAAAAAGTTTAAGGGTACATTTTAAGAAGAGAGTCAGCCATGTTCAAATTATTTTATGTAAAGAAAGAAAGCAATGGTCACTGATTTTTGGAACACTGATGCTAAAAGTCACAAATGTTTTCAAGATACAGAAATCTGACAGCAACAAACTCTAAACCATCATCAGAACGGTGAGCTCCTTTAGGAAGAGAAGCATCCCCCTCATCCAACCCTATTCTTTGCCATTGCTCCCATGGTGGAGATGGTGGTTACTGAGTTTCTACTTTGTGTTCAGAAGTATGATTAAAGAGTTTACATTTAATAACGTAAACCATCATTTGATACTCATGACAGCTCTGTACAGTTAGTATTATTATTTTCTCCATTTTCCAAAGAAAGAAACTGAAACTCAGATAGGTGAAGTAACTTGCCCAAAGTCACACAGCCAGGACATAAGTTCATTTCTGTTTGCTCTAAAAGCTGATAATATTAATCATGTATGCCCAGCAAATAAGAGGGGCCACTCGACTGTCCCATCCTTCTATAGAGACAAAGGCCACAGTGAGTGCTGCACATTCCAGCTGAGTTCCACCACCTCCAAATCCTGGACAGTAATGACAAACGTGGACAGATGGCTCAAGAGAGTGACAGTGGCCAAAGATGGGCCAGAAAGCTTCGGAGTGCTGCAGCCGCTCTCTTTGTTAGAAACGGGTACACTCTCTCAGAAGGAAACAAAATAGTTATAAAGATGATCTAACTAGAAAAACATCCCAAAGACAGACAAGTAAGTTTAGTTTTCAGAACATGTGTTAGTACAAAGTTTATCATAGTTTTGAAGGAAAAGAGTGAAGTGCTTCAAGACTGAACTAAAATACAATAAGCTCAAGAAGAGAAGCAAAAACTCCTATTTTAAGTTTTAGTCTAAAATGTATTTGCATGTGAATAAATTGTCTACAGTGGCATGTTATTACATTTTGATAGACAGGAAGTGATGGAACTAGGTCAGATCAGAACAACTGTTATGGAAGTGTTTAAAATATTTACTGAGGTAATAGGCAAAATACTTCAATATTGGATACATTATCAAGTAACATTTTGTTAGAAGTTTCAGTTCATAGTTAAGCACAGTAAGTCTTTCAATAGATATAAAATATATTCTATTACAACCAATTACTACCCTGAATGATAAATATGGTAAAAAATAAAGTGCTGTCTATCTTAGCACTTTCTCCCTACCTTCTCACACACACTCAGACTGTCCTGAACCACTTCAGGACAGTACTTCTCAGAAAGTTATCATGCTTTTCCAAGTGTTAGTGATGTTCATAGTGCAACCTCTGCTTGGAACACGTTGCTCCTCTCCTTTTCTGTCTTACTAAGCCACTCCAGTCATCCTCCTCCGGGAAGCTTCCCAGGATCTCCTCCTCTATGCTAACATCTATCATAGCACTTATCCCACTGTTTATTTTCTGGTCTCCTCAAAAGACTAAGAATTCTTTGATGACAGAGACCACTTTCATTATTTTTAACATCCCAGCATTTAGTTAATAAAATTTTTGCTAAATCAATGGAAATATATTGCAAAATTAAGACTTTCTAGAAACAAAAGGGAAAATATGTCTAAAATGCAAATGTTGCACAATATTACTCTGGACCTCATTGTTCATGAGGGTGTGTTTTAAAAACACATACAGGAGGATTTATTGCCAACTATCCTTCATTAAAAATATTTTACATTCTTGAACTGCATACATATACTGTCACTTAAATGGATTATTGTTCAAAGAATGCATCAATTCAGATAGTAGAATTGGATAATTATGCGTACAGGATAAAATCATCACAAAATCATGATAAAAAATTTAAAAGCACAACGGCAGTTACACTTTGAATAACTAGGTGCTGCCTGGTTCTGCCACTGATTCTAATGGGGACAAACCATTTACACTTTGGTCTCAAGTTCTCCAACCATAAGATGGGGGTAATCATCCCTGACACTTCCTCCTCCATTGGGATCTTGCGAAGGCAGCGGAGATACAATATCTGCAAAAGTGTGGATCTTCACAATTAAGGCATCGCTATCAAAAGTATTATATAATCCCAAGGTGGAGTTCCTATCATCATTCATTATGGTAATAACCCCTCAGGTTGATAGTTATCAGGTTGATAGTACAGAGACTCTGGCGGAAAGTCTTTGCCAGTTAAAATAAAGGCCCCAAGGGTGGGCACCAGTTCTCACGGCTGCTTGGTCTGAGCCGGAAGCCGCCAGAAACCCGCAGAGGCCAGCACTGACCCCCTCTGGACCCCGTTGCGCTCCTGCCCCGTGAGACCTAACGTGGGCCTTTCCCCGCCTCCGAGTGCGGTCGAGCGAGGCTGACGGTGGAGAGGACTCAAGGGTCAGCGCAGCAGGAGTAGAGAGGAGGGAGGAAGTGAGACCGAGGGGCTCGGGCTTACCTGGCCTCGCTGAGGGGCGCCGGGTGCGGAATGAACACCCCGCAATCGGAACTCGGAGGTTGCTGCTTCTTCTTGGAGCGCCAGATATGGAAAGGGGTGTGCTTCCTGGGGGTCCTGGAAGGGCTGGACTCCCCTTGGCCGCCCTGAGGTGGCGGCGACAGTGGCATCTTCTTGTCTGCCTCCTCCTCCCGCTGCTCGGACGCTGCCCTCTCGGCCTCCGGCCCTTGTGGAAGAACTCACCCGGGCGCCAGCTCGCCCGCCTTTTCCAACGCGCCTTCCGACCCCGCCCCCTCGTCGCCGGAGCAGGGGACGGCAGATGGTTAGAGCACGAGGACAGAGCTGCACAGCAGCCGGAGCCCTCTGGGGGGAGGCGATAGCCTGGCAGCAGCATAGCGCCCCCCGGCGGCGCGGGCGTCACAGGGCGCGAGCCCAGGTGAGGCGCGCGCGCCCGGAGCCTCAGGTAAGGACACGCCCCCGGTCCCAGGCCTGGGGGCGAGCGGCGGCCGCGGGGCAGCGACACCTACTGGATTCTCTGGGAACTGCGTCTCCTGACACTGCATCCCCTGCTCTGCAGAGGGAGCCCAGAGCTGGGTCAGGTTTGAACATCGCCTCCGGTGCATGTGCCATCGGTCGCCCGAGGAGTTGGTCACCCTCTGCCTGTGCCAGGCTGGCACGAAGAGTGGCTTAGACACGAACCCCGCCTGAAGAAGGATGGGAGAGGCGCATCCGGCAGCTGGGCCTCTCGGCAATTAGGACTGTTCTATCTGGCCTTCGGCTGTCTTACGCAATGGCTTCTGTTCCTGTTTTGTAAATACGGGTATAACTCCTCTCCCTTCAAGAGTCTGAAAAATTAATTTGTATTTGCACCTCATAAAGCACAAAAGGATAATAAAACTGAAGGAAATTAGGCATATTCCCCAGTTCCCAAGGACTTCATAGGTCCCTCGCTGGGAATTAAATGCCAGTCCCACCGGGCTCTCCCTCATCCGCTTTACTGTTACTGACTTCCTTTTCTTAGCCTTACAACCGTGGTTAAACAGCAAAGGCAACTAATATTTAAGCAAAGGTCCATGAGCAATTATTTCGGATATCATTAGAGTAAAAATCGCTCAACAGCCAAGCACTGCTGTAAACCTCCATGCAGTACTAGTCCCTCTTACACTGTAATACTTTCTTCTTTTCTCTTTGAAGGCCAGCTCATTCATTTATTCACTCAATCATTCAAGGAATATTCATTTTTATTTATTTTTATATTTACATTTTAATCAATGTAATCCTACATACAGTTAAAAATCACAAATCATTAACGTTTACATATTTATGTAGTTGAGGGTGTAAATGTTTTTAATGAAGGACGGTTGACATTGTCCCAGGAAATCCTTCTTTATGTGGTTTTTAAATATACCATTGTAAAAGTATAGAGTATTTCCCAAACTTCTTAGTCTCTCTCCTGTCTCCTTCCAGTGCCTTACCCCTCCCTTCTGTAAACGCTAAACATCCTCCCAATTTATATCAGCAAGGATTAATTTTGCCTCTTCTGGAACTGCATTGAAGTAGAACCACAATATGTACTATTTTTCCTCTGGTTTCTTTTACTTAATACTAGTCTTTGAGAGTCATCCATATTGCTGCATGTTGCAGGTTTTAAAAAACGTTGTGTACTACTCCATGATACAAATATATTGCAGTCCATTGTCTATTCTACTGTGGATGGACACTTTTAGTTATTTCCAGTTGGGGGCTATTATGAATAAAGCTGACATGAACCTTTTTGTTCACTTTGGGTAACAGTGTATATATATGTACAGCTTTAGTAAATTTAGTAAATTTTGTCAAACAATTTTCCAAAAGGTAACAATATAGTTTCCTCTCAGCAATGTTTAAAATTTCCAGTTTTTCTGCCTTTTTATCACACTTGATATCATCAACTTTTTTCATATTAGCCCTTCTCAGGGGGTGTAGTGGTCTCTCATTGTGGTTTTAATTTGTATTTCCTCAAGAAACATTTATTGAGCACTAGTTAGTGACAGACCCTGACTGGGGTAGGGGGTGGTTTGTGACTGACAGACTCATAGATGACATACATCAAAGGGCAAGAGAATTAGTAGAGGTACATACCAGGCAATATGAGAGTTTGAAAACATTACTGACCCAGCCTGGGGGTTTGGGATGGAGGAAGAGGAGTGGCTTGAAAAGGTTGATTATAAAAGTAGCCCTTGAGCTGAATCTTAAAGAGGGCAGAGGGATCAGTAAGAAAAGAGGAAGAGGAGGGAAGAATGAAAGAAGAAAAAGAGAAACAAAAGGGGTACAGGGAAGAGGAAAAAAGAGGACATCTTCTCATGCACACCTGCTCCAATGTTTACAAGTTCAGTAATTCAGTCCTTCATTACTGACTCTTCCAAGCCAAGTTCTTCTGCCACCAGGAAATCTGGAACATATTTCAGTTTTCACACTGTTCATATTGCATGGACATTATTTGTTTACATATGTGTCTCCTATTAGACTGAAAGAAACTTAAGAACATTTCTCATTTACTTTTATATTTTCAAAATATACATGTCTACTCATTGAAATAACTAATCAAATAAATTGGTATATCAACTTAACTGGATACCTAGGATTTTCAGGCACACTTCTTTCAGACTGTACACTTTGTAAGAGCAAAGGTCACATGTGTCTTTTTCACTGTGACATCCCCAATGACTAGCACAGTGCCTAGAACAGAGTTGGCACCCAGTATGTATTTTTTATCTAAATTATATAAAAAATTAGAAATGTGCATAGAAGCCTAAGGTACAGTACCTGTGATTAATCTAGTGAGGGAAGCAGACACTTAAATACAATACAAGTTGATGAAATACAACTAAAACAATACAACTTGATGTGTTCTAACCGAAGTGTCTCGCTGTTTTTCATTCATGGTAAAAACAGATCCACTCAGGCTTGTTTAAGTAATAAATTAACTTATCACATTAGGTGGCTCATAGAATATCCCACAAAGCTGGAGAGTCAGACTCTGAAGCCTAAACGTGCCCAGCCAGCCCTGAGATCTGGTCTAGCAAGCACCACTCTCACCACCCCTCAGCCCCAGGGGCTGCACACAGGCGGATCTGCTACTGCCACCCCAAGAATCAAAGACCTGTTCTCTTTTCTTAATTAATTTTTTCAAATTGAAGTATAGTTGATTTACAATGTGTTAGTTCCTGGAGTACAGCATAATGATTCAGTTATACTATATATATTCTTTTTCATAATAGGTTATTACAATTATTGAATTGAATATATTGAAATATATTGACTATAGTTCCCTGTGCTATATAGTAGGTCCTTGTTGTATATTTATTTTATATATAGAAAATTTGTATCTGTTAATCCCAAACTCCTAATATAGCCCTCCCTACCCCTTTCCTTTTTAATAACCATCAGTTTGTTTTCTATGTCTGTGAGTCTCTGTTTTGTAAATAAGTCCATTTGTATCATTTTTTAGATTCCACATCGAAATGATATCATATTATATTTGTCTTTCTCTGTCTGACTTACTTCACTCAGCATGATAATCTCTAGGTCCACCCATGTTGCTGCTAAAGCACCTGTTCTGATCACTCTTGACAAATCAACCCCCGACCCTGCCCCCTTTACATACATATTGCTCACTTAAAAAAAAAATAAAAAGTTCTATGCAGGTACATCTGATTGGGGAAGCCTGGATTATTTACTGGCTTCTTAGCTGCAAGGGAGATTTGAGTTTTTCTGGGTTCTACTTCAAAGAGATGGAATTCATGTAGCTAAAAAAATGCCAAACATAACACAGGTACTCAAGAGAGTCTAGGCAGCCAAAAGCATAAAAGGTGGTCACTGCACTGCCGAAGAAGAGGGTGAAAGGCTATGGGAACACAGAAGAAGTGACTAACTCTGTATGGCTCAGGGAAGTCATCAGCAGGGACGTGACAGGTTTATGAGCTGTGCTGATGAATAAGAAGGTATCAGATGAAGAAGAGAGGGCTGGCAATCCAAGAAGAGTAAACAACATGGGCCAAGGCCCAGGGTTGTGAAAGGGCATGTGTTGGTGGGGAACAGTGAGAGGTTCAGTGAGGCTGGATAAAAGGGGATGGGGTGGGGCTGAGTGGTAAGAGATGACGTTGGTAAAATCAGGTGGGGCCAGATTGCTAAGCACTTGGTAAGCCATGCTTTTAAGGAATTGGGATTTAGCTTTACAGGCAATAAGGGCTCAGCTTACATTTGTAAGTAGACGAGTGACAGAAACAAACTTGAGTTTTACAAAGTGTACCCTGAATGGAGTGGAGTAGGGAGAAACTAGTAAGACGAAAGTATTTGAGGAAGACCAGTTAAGAGGTTGCTGCAAGAGGTCAGGGGAGAGGTGATGGGAGCCCACACCAAGGCAGTGGGGTGGAAACTGAGATGAGGGGATGAATACAAGTTCATGTAGGAAATGGAATCACCAGGACTCCCAGTGAATGAAGGAGAACAATGGGATTAGATTTTTAACTTAGGTAAATGGATGGAGGTGAAACCACTAACTGAAAAACAGGAAACCCGGAGAAAGATTAGGGTCTCTAGGCATGAATATATTGAGGCTGAGTGCTTGGAGGCTCTACAGGCAGAGATCTAAGAATTCATTGAAAAATATGATTCTGGAGGCCATAGGTCAGGCCACCTCTGTAGTTTTGGACATCATCACTGAATAGGTAGGAGTTGATGTCATGAAATAGGATGAAAGTACCTGGGGCAAATGTGTAGAATAAGGATAAAGGAGGAGCAAGGACAAAACCCCGAGTAACACCAACATTCAAGTGCTTTGCAGGTAAGGGAGAACCCACACAACAGGGGCCAGGCAGGGCAGTTAAAGAGGTAGGAAGATGTCTGGGGCAAAGTGTATCCCCTTGGCAAGGTCATGTGATTTCTATCTTCAAGATTTTAATAGACAGAAGCTGGGTCCTCTATCTATCTTATAACACCCTTTGCACTTCTCTCCCTCCAGCCAGCAACCTGAGGTCCATTTTAAATGGACCCCTCATCCTCCAAGAGGCCAACTCCCTCTAACTTACAGTGATTTTATAAAAGTTTTTCTCTAGTCTTCTGTAGTATTTTCTACCTGAATTTAAGTTGACCTTCTGGTAAATCATTAAACAAACCCCAAACTCTCACTCTTCCCATAAAGAAGTAGAGTCCATTTTCTCACTTCTTAAATATGGGTTGGCCATGTGACTTATTCTGGCAAATGAAACATTAGCACATGTGATGCAAGCAGTACTTGAGAAGAGCTTGTACTTAGGGGCTTATGTCGTTCCTTCTTTTGGGATCTTGTTGTTATATGAACATTCCTAAACTAGACTGCAGGATGATGAGAGATGTGTGGCTAAGTCACTCCCATCAACCCCAGCCAACCGACAGCCAACTATCAGAAATATGACTGAGACCATCAGGGACCAGCCAATTCCCAGTCAAGCTACCAGCTGATCCCTGACACGTGAAAGAACCCATCAAATATCAGCTAAGCTTGTCCCAGACCTGAACTGCTCAGCAGAATCATGAGCCAAATAAATAGTGCAGTCTTAAGCCACTATTTCTTTGGTCTAAAAATACTTCTTAAAAAAAAAAAAAAAGAGCAGTGACCTGGCATAAGATCAATAAAAGCCAACTCAGTTGTGAACACCTTTTGTAGATTAACCTCAGAGATGTACAATGATTGTAGGCAGTGTAAAATCCTAAACTACCACATAAAGATTCAATTATGTCCAAAATGCTTAATAAGAAAATGTATCTTAGCCCAAATCAGTTGCAAAGTATTTATCTGAATTAGATAAATTGAAAATCTACTTACAAAAATAATTTTAATATATAGAACAGGGAATTCTCCAAGTGGCCTTAATATCATAAACATTTTGACAAATGCCATATTCATGTAACTACCATTACAGGCATGATATGGAATATGGAAAATCCTCTAATGTCTCCTACACACATTAGTTAATCCTCCTAACTACTTTAGTAGGTATTTGTATTTATGATTCCCATTTTTTGGACAAGAAAAACTGAGACTAAAAGGCTAAGAGCAGTTGATTAATTTATTCAGAGTTACACAGTTAGTAAGGGGCAGAGCTTGAACTTCAGCCAAGTTCTGTCTGACTCTAAATCCCATGATGTGAATACACCCTTTCATTAGTATTTTGTTGTATTCCATTTGTTCAGCGTTGTAGTTCCCATTTTGTTACACAATGAGCTGGCCATAGAGCTGTGATAACAAGAGGAAATTAAAATGAATCTTTCAAAAATATTAAGAATAGGGTGAATGAACTACAAGATAAATTTTATGTCAAATTAGTGGCATATACCTTATTAAACAAGATTAAAACCAGTAAAATTTTTGGTTCATTGATACGGTAGTAGATACTTCAGTAGTTGTGAGTTTTAACTTTACGTCACAATTGAGGATTTCATTAGTCACTTGAATTTAGGAATACCCTAGGATAAAATTTGATAGTTCATGGCTGCTTGACACGTCAGACCCAGACGGTTCTTGTCCTCAGGTAGCTTACCATCGAATTTCACAGATAAAACAATTATCTGCACTACAGTTTTATTTAGAGTTCTCACATAATGGTAGCCACAGTGAGACCCTGGCTCTGCTCTGGGCTCCTTGACTTCCAAAACCTCTCTAGCAATTGTTGCAGATTGAAAAAGCAGCGGAAGCCAGAGAGTCAGCCTTAACAGAGTTATCCTTGCATGAAATCAACCTCAAGCTATAGGAAACAACTAATTAATTAGTTAACGATTAAAACTTAGTTTGTTTGAGAAATATGTAAGCTAACAACTCTTAAAACATGTGTTTTATCAAGGAAACTTTTAACACTAGGAGTAGACAAACATCTCCTTTGCACAATCTGAAGTCAAATATGTTGCTTTGAGCTAAACATATATCCATATTCAGCACATATCTTTGTACCTAGATGTTTGCTTATAGTCATAAGATTTAGTTGTTCTCCTGTCTAATCATCTGTTAAGAGGCAACATTGGTATTTTTAATAAATACATCCTTTATTCAATCAACAAGCATGGCTGAGGGCACTGCTAAGTCTATGTGGGAGCCAAAACATCCTTTAGGAGTTTAACATATAATTAACACATAAGATTAATAAATATCAAATAATTAGAGAGCAAAATTTGAAAGTTGCTGCTTTAATGTGGACCTTTAATCATCATTTTATCGTTATCTTCCTAACCTAATGCATAAAAACCAATAAATTTTATTTTTGTCTGTCTCATTCCTTGGCTGCACCTTACTCCACCATTACTCCTCCACTCCTTAATTCTAAATGTTGTCCTAAATAATTAATGAGGACAACACCCACACCTGATTTACTGGAACATTCAAATTGCTTGGATGAGGCCCCATACTGCAACTAAGATATGGTGATCTTAACCTACCTTAACCTCACCTACCACCCAGGTTAAGCATTGTCTATCCATTGTAATTGAGAGCATTTTATAATTCTTCCAGATGAATGAAGACTTTGCAAGAGAAGACATAATTATTACATGCAGAAACAAAAGTAATATTTCTTCTCATATGCAATGCTTATTAACTTATATGAATTATATGTTATTGGATTTTTTTACTCTTATTTGTCTTTTTGTTCCAAAAAAGGATTTGAAGTAGGGGAGAAAAATATAGATAATCCATAAGCAATGGGCTATGTAGGTTGATTTCCCTACTAAAAAACATGGACTATAATATCATACACTATAGTAACAGCATAATAAAAGTAGCTTAAATATTTAAGCAACTAGATTCAAACACTGCTTAACTTGCTAGTTATGGGTAATGTATACATGGGACAATCTAGCCCATTACTTGCTCTATTTAGCATCTAGAGCAATTCATGTCAATGTGGGTTAATTATTCTGACTAAATGGATTGGTGAATTCAGTTCAAAAGTTGGTATAAATGATTTTCCTCCTACTGAATTGACATTGACTATGATGTAACCATTACCCAAATTATAGCATTCTAGGTAAAACCCATAGTATCAGATCTTAAACAGACTGTCATTTTTAAAAAGTAGAATTAAATGAGATCATGCAGCAGATATGGCTAGTTGTCTACCCCAACATCCATTTCCCCCTTTTCAAAACATTACCTTGATTATATTTGAGGTAAGAAAGGTATTCAACTAAAAATACTTAATTTCTCAATCTCTCTTCCAGCAGTGGTGGCCATTCGACTCCATTTTGGTAAGTGAAATATAGGTGCATATGCTTGGGGAAGGTTTGCCTTCTTAAATAAAATAGCAAATCTTCAAGAGGACAAGGTCCTTGACCTCCATCCTTTCTGTCTTCTTTTCTTCCTTCCTCCAAGGACTCGGATGTTGTGCCAAAGAAGCCAAATCCAATTGTATGGCCCAAAGGATGGTGGGGCAGGAAGATAAAAGCATCCTGGGGCAATGGTGATACCTACCTCTAGACTTCTTCTAATGCCAAAAATAATATATCTCTATTTTGGTTGAGTTTTCTGCCATCTGCAGTCAAATCGGACAGATGATAAAAGTGCCCAAAATGGGTGCCCAAAAAATGAAGATCTGGGAAACAGGAAATTCTTTAGGAAAGCTTTAATTAAATAATTAACATGAAAACATGTGAGGGAATCTGTAGCAGGGAGATGAAAACAATGACATTAATAATAATTGTTATAGTTAATTTTTACTGAGTGCTTGCCATAAGCCAGGTACTATGCTATGTATTATATGTCTGGTATATGGCATACATGTACGTATATGTATATATATATGTATAATTTATTACTTATAGCACAACTATTCGTATCCCTATTTTACAGGTGAGAAGAATGAAGCTTGGAAAAGTTAAATAATTTGCCTAAAGTTACATAGCTAATTGAGCTAATTGGTAGGGCTAGGATCTAGGATTTCTTCTTCCTTCCTTCCTTCCTTCCTTCCTTCCTTCCTTCCTTCCTTCCTTCCTTCCTTCCTTCCTTCCTCTTTCCTTCCTTCCTCCCTCCCTTCCTTTCTTTCTCACTTTCTTTCTTTTTTTTTTTTGTTTGTTTAAACAAGGGCAATTTACTTTCTCACAGTTCTGGAGGTTAAAAGTCCAAGATGAAGGTGTTGGCAGGGTTGGTTTCATCTGAGGCTTCTCCTTGGCTTGTATGTGGCTGCCTTCTCACTGTGTCCTCACACGTCATCTCTGTGTGTGTGTCCTCTACTCATATGGATACTAGCCATATTGGATTAGGGTCCATCCTGAAGACCTCATTTTAATGCAATCACTTCTTCAAACACCTTATCTCCAAATAATATCACATTCTGAGGTACTGGGGGCCAGGGCTTCAACTAGCCTGGGATTCTGAACATCACACTGTGTCTGTCCTTAATCTTCCCTTCCCCTCACCACAGCTCCATACTCAGGCAAGAAGATTAAGTGTAAAAGGGCAAGACAGGAATTTGACTTAGTCTAGGAACAGATGAGTAAGGCGTTGCCCAAAGAGGAGTGGAGGAGAAAGCATTAGCTCACAAAACAACATCCTGCTTGCTAAATAAACATCAGATTATGATATGTAGGGGGAAAAAAGTAACGCAGGAGCAATTTATGATGAATAGGTTTATCTTGTTTATTCCTAAATGGCTAGCAAATGAGCGCCAGGAACAAAAGAAAAATCTAAAAAGAAGGAGGAATGGTCTAAAAACGAAACTTTGGAGAGCCAAAGCTATTTAGACTGCCTTTCAAAACCTGATTGCAATGGACACTTTACAGAATTGCACTTTTATTTACAATGATGTGAATGTATTAAAAAGACAGTATTTGCTTGTTAAAGTGTAGTGGCAGCCAGAGGAACTCGCCTCATCAGACCTTCAACTGCCAGTGGGAGTAACTGACTAGGGGTGCAGAGCTGCGCTGCGAAATCCAAATCCATGCTTCCCACAGGCTGTTCTGGGCCAAAGATAGACACCTCCCCTCCCCACCTCACCTGTGCAGACTGTAAAGCCTTCTTACTCCCCAAAGACATGGGATTCCCCTGACTGGCCACTCTGGCTCAACAATTCCTCAGAATTCCTCGCTTCTAACCTCCTGAGGCTGCACTAGCTGACTGATGGCTCTCCTGGCCCCTCTCGTCTCCTTCTGCATTTTCTGTCACAGTGATTTCTCCTAATAACATCTTTACAAATTTAATCCCATCTGGGCGTTTGCTTGTGGGAGGGCCCAGGCTAACACAAGTGATAAATGACTCCCTATGAAAATCCCTCCAGTCTGTCATTCTCTCTTGAGCTCTAGATCTCCTTAGATGTTACCACAAATTTCCACATGGATTCTTCACAGGCAAGCTCCGTTTTGTAAGCCTCTGTCTTGGCAGGAACTTTAAAAACCTCAGCCCCCCTTACACACACCTTCCATCTAATCAGTCACTGCTCTCCTTCCCGCCCTCTCCTTTCCATTCCATGCTGTTATCTTTCTCCTCATTTCTCAGTTGACTATAGTAGCTTTTTGTTTGTTCTCATTGCCTCCAGCACTGGTCAAAATACTCTTCATGCCAGGGTCTCAGGAAGCTTCCCAAACTCAAATCTGATCATATCACATCCTCAATTGAGCCCCTTCAAATGGCTCCCCTGTGGTTACAGCAGGAGCTTTAGAACCTTCTTGACTTAACCTACAGGAGGAAAGAAATTCTACACCACAACTCAAGGCACACATAGTAATCCAGGATGTGCATACGTATGCATGATATGCATCACTGATGTGAAACAAACGTACCCTGCTACTTGTGATGCACTCTGATATTTTCTTTTCTATTCTATTCTGTTCTGTTCCTCTGTTCTATAAAATTCTATTTCCCACAAAAGGAATTATTGCAAACCACTGAACTGATCTCACAATCAACTAATAGATCATAAGGTACCGTTTAGAAAGTCCTGGTCTAGAGGATAAAGTTCAAACTGCTTACCTTGGTTTCCAAGCCTTATGCTGACATAACCCTGGATGACAATTCAGGCTTCATTCATTTATTCATCTCACCAGTAAATAGCTGCCAAACACCCACTCCCTGTCAGTCCTATCTATGTGGGGAATTAAACTGTGAGTAAAGGCTCAGTGCCGACCGGAGAGGAGAATGTGGTATTTTGTGGAACACAGATCAGTTAAAGGTCTATTACCACTCAGTGATAAAATGAAGGGAAATACAGACTGTTAAGGCAGCACACAGGAGAGGTACTTAGGCCATTCTTGGGGAGGGAGGGTGAGTGGGTGGAAAGCCTTCCCAGAGGAAGAGACCTCTAAACTGACACCTACGAGGTAAGCAGGAGTTAATCAGGGTAAGGAGTGGTGAGAAGCAGTGTCCCAGGCAGAAGGAATAGCCTGTATAGCCACAGAGGTGATAGAGGGCAGGACCTTTTTGAAGAGTGAAAAGTGTTTCTGTGTGGCTGCAGGACAGAACTCGGGGCACATGGTAGGAGATGAGGATGGAGAGGCACTGAAGGCCCCATAGAGGGAGTTGAAAGCCATGCTTATTCTTTTAGGCCAGTGATTTTCAAATCTGTCCTAGGAAACCTGAGGGCTCTACGAGGTGCCTTGGGGACTGTATGGAGAGACAAGATCAAGGCCGAGCACGAAGGGCTTTCTTTGTCCCCTTCAACCCAAATATCAGTGGCACAATGTTGGCATTGGGAATATGGATTCCCAAAATTGGGAAGAGTGGGAAATGGATTGAACAAGGGCCAGATGCACAGGTGTCCCAAACTCAGGATATGGCAGAGAGAGTAGTAGGAAGAATTTAAAGTCAAGAGAAAGAAAAGACAGCACTGGTGATTGAATTTTTGAACAAGTTCTCATCTTTTACACTTGCTGTCTTCTGTATCCCTTTGCCTGGAACAGGGGTTCTTAAACCTGATTTATTCATCATTTTTGTTTGTTTATTTGTTTGTTTTTTGTTTTGTAGTGAATCCCTGAGACAGTCTGGTGAAGTCTCTGGAGCCTTTCTCAGAATAATGTATTCAAATGCATAAACATCCATATTATTACAAAGAGACATCCACATTATTACATAGACGTACATATTATTACACACAGATAATTGTATATCCCCAAACAATTATCAAAATATTAGGAAAACAAGTTTGTGTTGTTTACTATGTTTTTATTAATGCAATAAACAATAAAGTCTCACGGGTTTAATTCCTACTGTAATTTCAAAGTAATGATGCATGCAAAATAATACTTCAAGAATCTGAGTCATCTGCAATATGAGTTGCATATATATATATATATATATATGCCTATGGTGAAAAGTTGCAAGTATTGGTAATACTACTCCAGTTTGTGACCTATATTTATAATCAAAGGAAATGCTCAATTTCAAACTGGAGGTTAGTGAAAATAAAGATGTACTTATTTTCCCATACAAATTCTTCAAGCCCCTGAATTTGAACCATGGATCCCTTGGTCAAGAGCCCCTGGCTTAAAAGCCTTTTCATTCTTTGTCTACCTGTTTGTATCTATTTATCCTCTAAGATTTATTTTATGTGTTGCTACTAGTTGTTCTTGAAGCTTGGTTCCCATGCTGCTCTGAATAGTTCTATTACAGCGTGTTAGGGACTGCAGTCCCTTGCAATCAATTGTTTACTTATCTCTGCCAAACTGGAATGTGAGTTCATTGAGGGAAGAGATTACTTCTGATGCATCTTAGTATCCTGAGTACCTGGCACACCACTGCACATAAAAAGCCTATGAAGTGAATGAACACACCGTTCTGTGAGAACACTAATCATTTTATAAATTGCTGGGAAAGTATGGAGAGGGAAGAGAAAATGATACTTCATTTGTATCTGTTTTTCAGGAGTATAGAAATTTCAAGTTATGAGGAGAATGTTAGAAAATCTGCCCAGAATAAGGCAGCAAGTAGAATCAGAATCAGGATGCATAAATGGGGGATAGAAATGTGTGGCAGGCAGTATACTGAAAGCTCCTTGTTTAATTTTGCCTTTTGCTCTAATGGCAATACAACCGAGATGAACTGTTTTTCTCTGGAGAAATGTAGATTGTGGGACCGGAGGCAGTCTTGGATACCTGTGAGACGTGAAGAATTAGACTGCCTGAAGGTTCCTTCTTTTTTATTATTATTTTTTTTAAACATTGTTTTATTGAGTAATAGTCATTTTACAATGTTGTGTCAAATTCCAGTGTAGAGCACAATTTTTTAGTTATACATGAATGAAGGTTCTTTCTTAACTTTAGTCTCTTAGTCATTAGAAATGGAGATGAGTTTACTGTGAAGCTAAATTTTCAGGGCCCTTCACTTACCTGGGCCCTTTCTAATGTCACCTAATTTTATATTTGTAATTTCTTTGTGAGTATGTGTGCTTTTCTAAAAGGACCTCCCAAATTGTATGAACATTGAGATTCTGAAATAAAATATTAGAAAAATAATATGAAACTGTGACTAGTACATAGTATGCTCTGTAAATGTTAACTAAATAGTGTGTATATGATGAATTGCCTAACCTCCTGACATAGAATATCTTATATTTACAGAATAAAATACACTCACAGCACCCAGGCATGAACGTGAGTGTTTCATTTCTGCTTTTGGTCATTATTTATCCTTTTCCTAAAATACCTATACCTTTCCTTTCTTTCTCATTCTCTTAAATCATGGCAGCCCAACAGAGCCCAAGGTAATAAGTTGATCTTAGAAACACAGTGATGGCTATAGAGAGTTTCAGTTGCAGTGTTTAGAAAAACATGAAAAGTAAATCATGGCATGTGTGTGGTAGTGATAACGCTAAAAGAGAAAGATAATGGAGAAAGGTATGGTCTGGCTGTACCTTCAGGTCTGGGAGGTGAAAACAGAAAGATAATGATTATAAAATGGGCTTTTTGAAAATTTAGCAGTTATTCCACAACAGACTTTTTTTAAGGTAAACTGAGTACATTAATTTAAAAAAAATGGTATTTTAAACTATACCACTTGTTCCTAAAATTCAGAGAGCCTTTAGGAACATACCATCTCTGGGATGGGAATTCTGACAAATGTGTGTGGGCAAATTATCCCATGGAAAGTTCCCAACACAAGAGTTGTTGATAAAAGTCTGTATTAAATTTCAATTAGTACATTTTATTTTTTTTAAGTTTTTTTTTTGGTTGGGGGGAGGTAATTAGGCTTATTTATTTATTCATTTTTTAATTTTTAATGGATGTACTAGGGATTGAACCCAGGACCTCATGCATGCTAAGCACATACTCTACCACTGAGTTATACCCTCCCCTCCTCAATTAGTACATTTTAAAGTAAAAAAGAGAAATCACCCAAACATTCTGCCCTTTGTAATTAAATGTGACTTTCATTTTAAAATTTAAAATTTTAGTTAAAAAAATTGTGCCCAAAAAAGCCGTGAAGGAGACTTAAATGTATATTCCTAACTGAAAGAAGCTAGTCTAAAAAGACCTCATACTTTATGATTTCAACTATGCGACATTCTCAAAAACACTAAACTGTGGAGACATAAAAGGATAGTGGTTGCCAGGGGTTTGGAGGTAAGGGAGGGATGACTAGACAGATCACAGAGGATTTTCAGGGCAGTGAAACAACTCTGTGTGATACTATAATTGTGAACACATGTCATTATACATTTGACTAAACCTATGTGTAGCCTCTCTGGCTAAAGGAAGAGTGAACTGTAAAATAAATATGGATTTGAGGTGATAACGTTGTGTCAGTGTAGATTCATCATTGTAACAAGAGTACTGTTGCAGTACAGGATGTGATAGTGAAAGACGCTGAGTGTGGAGACAGGGTAGATGGGAAGTCTGTTGACTTTCTGTTCAATTTTGCTGTGAACTTAAAACTGTTCATAGGAAAATAATTAATTAAAAATATATACTTAACCATATAATTAATCAAAGAATACATTAATTAAAAATATGTTTTGCCCCTGCTGTTGAATTTAGCATTTAATAACAAATGTATGAACTGTATTTTTGAAAAAGAATCCATGGAGCTATGAGTTTTGACATATATAACATATAGTCTATGCATAATATCATAGCCATTGATAAACTGTGAAATGAAATGCTTTAAAAACAAAGTGCCATTTCAGTCATGACTTCTACTTTTGAACTTTTAAGACTTTTTTTTTCCTTACCCACTCTTTTCATCCTGTCCTGAATTCTTGCTGCTTCTCTGTGTAATGTTGTTTCCCAGTCTATTAGAACTGTGCTAAAGGAGATAAGTCTGACAGCAGATTGTGAAATGGGTTGGTGCAGGGGAGGGGAGGCACAGAGTCTAATGAAGGACATAGAAACAACAGCTCCATTTATTGAGAGCTCACTATGACCTAAGTACTGTGATAAATGTTTTATGTGCATTACCCTACTTAATCTTCACAGCGAGTCTGTGAAGCAGGCGCTATCATTATCCTCACTTAACCATGAAGAAAATGGAGAAGTGGGGGCTTGGAGAAGTTATGGAAGAGCCAGGTACTTGGGCACCTGACCTGTTCCATCACACGGCATTTAATGCTTGGATTTAATGCTCTGCTGCCTTCATCCGAAAAGTTTTTTTCTCAAGAAAGGGCCCTCATTTTCATTCTGCACTGGTGTAATTACGTAGCCAGTACTGGTTCAATGGCTTTGTCTGGGGCTATACAGGTAACAGATGTCAGATAAGGGATTTATGAGCCCATGTCCTTGGCTACGCTCTGCTGCACTAGCTTATGATCCAAGAACACAAAGAATGGAAGGAAAGGGTATGGATTTGAAGGAAATTTTGTCAGTCCTGACAAGGTTTAGAAAGTGTTTTTTTTTTTTTCCAAATTAAAATAATTTTGTTGTGAAAGATTTTTTAGGATTTCACAAAATCTCTTGAGATAACCAGAAGTTTCCTATTGGGAAACAGGATTTATTACATCATTTAGAGTGCTTGTTGACTAGCCTTACTGGTTGGGGAGCTCTGAGCTTTATATTAGGTTGACTGTGACACCTGGTGACAACAACGTGTTATTGCAAGGATTTATTTTTCTGTTTCGAGAATCAGTCTATTAGGTTTTACTTATGTTTTAAGCCGTCCCCTTCAGTTTTACACATCCCAGACTATTTTTCTTCTGCACACATTGAAAAAACAGATTGAAAAACTGCTTGACTTTTCCCAGTTTTAAATAGTAGTTTTTATAGAAAAATATTCGTTTGGGAACAGCCAAATAATCTGATTTAAAGACTTTTTAAGAATGTTATTAATTTGGAGGCTCAAGAATTAAAACACAAATGCATAAAAGTTATGAATGTATATATTTTTCCCAAAGAACATTTGGCGTACTGCTTTAATTCACTCCTGCAGCATCTGTGTAGACAAATAGAAAGTACTGAGTAACTGCAACATGCAGTCTTAGAACAATATTTTCAACAGAAACCCACATTTTATCTGTAGCAGTGTTAGACTTACACATGGTACTATGTAGTTGACATGGTATTCACAGAAAGTGCTCCAAATTGTGATTTTCAAATACATATTTATGTGCATATTGAAATTTGAATTTCCTCTGCTGCTGCCTAAGAGCTATTTCCATGTTACCAAGTACATATGATGTGAACTCAAGAAATGCTTAAATGACTAAATGAAGACTTGACAGAGTGAATGAAAGGCTATCATCAAAAGCTAAAAAAGTCAATCTATCCAGCACCTGGATTGATTTTAGAATGTCAATTAAATAGATACAAATGGAATCCCTATGACTGTTGGGCATTGAAAGTCTCAAAATATTATCTGGATCCTCCAAATGTTCTTTCATCTCATAGGAGAGAATACTGTATAATACTTTAAAAGCACAGACTTAGAATTGCCTAAAAGTAAAATCTTTGAACCGTAGACATGATCACAGTCACAATCAAACGTGTGTTAAATTATTCAGTACAATGCACTCTGGTCTGGTTGTTTTGGTCTTTTGTCAAACATTAACATCCAAGTGCAAAGAACTGATGTAGGCAGTGCCTTAGAAATACAAAGAGCTATAAAAGAGTGCTAAGCTCCAACACCTCTAGCGTCCAGGTAGGGAATCTAATGTCTCAATAAGTGGTAATATGGGGTCAGTGGGAAATTGAAGAGGGCATTCCCAGACCAAAAGGGGGTGGCTGCAGCTCCACTCCAGCACAAGGTTGCCATGTGGGAGTGTGGGCACAGGATTGTCAGATCCTAGGAGAAGCCAGAAATCTAAATTTTTGAAACCTGTTTCCATTTAAATTTTTTTCAGCCTTTAGAATACATTTTAAAGGACAAAGAGAATATATCTGTCACTTTTGCTAACTGACCAAGGCTAATTTGATCATGTAGAACTCTTAGGTTCTTTTTCATAGATAACTGTAGTTACCAAAGAAATTGAGATGGGTGAGGATTAATTACTTCCCCATAATCTGGATTATAATGGAAGCCAATCTCAGACCAAATTCTGATGCACATGCAGAGGTCTATTAAACAAAACAGATCATACAGCTTGCTCTGTAAACTCAATGAGACCCCAGCTCACTGCCCTTTAAGTGTTCTCACTATCTCCTCTCAGGAAAGGTTGTCTTAAGGCAGATGTAACACCATTCCTGAGACTGCATTCTACAACCTTTATAGAATACATTAAAAAACACACAGACCAAGCAGCAGGCTTCATGGATTCTTATACTCTGTTCATGCAAGGGTGGCAAGAATCTCTAAAATGTTTATGTTAACCCATACATCTTAAATATTGCTAATTTCACAGATGAGATTCTATTTCTAACATTTATCATACTTCTGAGTAAGCCAAAGATAAAAACCCACCTCTGATATTCATTATGCTAATTAGCAACCAGGTGGCATGGATCAGGACAGGGTTAACAGATGTTCTTGTGATAGCTGCTTCCAGAGTGTGGTCCTTCTGATGTGTTGGTACCTTGCCACCTCTGGAGCATGGAATTCTCGGTTTGGGCAACTAGAAATGAAGCTGACACTAGCACATGCATAATATCACAATGTGGATGCCAAAGTAGGTTAGAGCACATTACAACATCAAACTAATGGTTCAGTTCCTGCCTATGGAACTCCAGTTTGCAGCTTTTCAGGAAAACATCCCTGCTTTCTAGGTGTTTCCATTCTAGCATCAGTTGAGACGTATTGTTTAAGTAAGGATAAAAGAATAGAACAACAGGAATGTGATCATGTTCTGGGAATACACTGTAGAATGCGAGTCCAAGCGGACAGAGCAATGACATCTTTTGCATGCAGATCACAAAATTGGCACCGAGACAGGGTGTAGTAGTGGTGGAGACGTGACTACCGGGCGACTGTGGGAATTCCGCTCTGCTAACAGCAGGGTATTTCAGTCACTTTCAACTTTCCTTGCTGATAATTTTGAAACTGATGAAGTAATAAGAGAAATCACTACTTTCTATTTAAACTCTAAGCTATGAGAAAGAATTTAGTTCCTAAGGGGAAAGTGATGGGAATCATGGAAGAAAGTTCATATTCAGATTAGTTTATTTCCAGAAACTTTTAATTGAGTGCCAGGCATTGTGCTGTCATTGGGGATTCAAAAAATGATCGAGAAAACATTGAATAGCACCTAACCCAGGTTGGGTGGATCAGGGAAATATTTTTCACACCCAAACTAGGGACTGAATAGTGTATGCCAAGTAGGGAAGAAGGGATGGAGAGTGGGTCTGATGGAGACAGCATTGCAGGCAGCAGTGACAGCAGGAACAACAGCATGGAAGCATGACAGCCTGAGTGCACGGAACTGCAAAGTGTTTGATACCATTGGAATTGTAAATGCAAGGCAGAGAGAACCAAGAAATGAGGCTAGAAAAGAAGAAGGAACCAGAAGGAATAGAGGGACCAGAAGGAATCACAAAGAAGTTTTAAGTATCAGAGTGATATACTTAGAGTGTATTTTAGGTAATCCACTTTGCTTGAAGCTGAAATCAAATATAGATGGTCCTGGAGTAAGTGGAAGAAGACTGGAGGCAGGGATATCAGTTAAGAAGCTATCCTAATAGTTTACGTAAGAAGTGATGAAGGTTGAAGGAAGAATTTTAATAGGCTGGGGGAACACTTGAGCCTGAAGGAAGAAACCAATAGTGAGGGAAATCCGGGAGACAGGTTAGTTCGGTGAAGCACAGTCAAAGGAGTTAGAACCCTAACAGAAGAATTAAATTTGGCTTAACTAACTCATGAAACTAGCAGGTTGGAAGTGAAACAGAGTAGATGGAACCTTGGGGTCAGGACATAATGGCATGTTAGAGTTCATACGGGTAGCAGAGACACCTTAGAGTTTAGGAAAGCAGATTCAAGTAAATTTAGAGAAAAGGAAAGTTGTGATTCCATAGCTCTGCATCTTACAAGTTGTAAGGCATGCAAAATAAAAAGTCAGGCTTTACAACTGCAAGATATTACAGTGAGAAGAAACAAAATCTTATTATTAACAGAGATTTCTCTGAGTTTCTCCTTTGAACCCAGAATTTTGGAGAATTTGTGTCTTTGCTTTTGGTGGAAAGAGGACTTTATAAGCAAGTTCACACAAGTCAAACAGCAGCCTGAGAGTCACCCAGAATGAGCTGAGGCTTGGGGGACATGGTAACACCAACCAAAAAGAGCTCCTTAAAAGTTATCTTCATTGAAAAAAAATTTAAAAGAGGCAATGCCACTGATTGAGAGAGAAAACATAATGTTGACAAATGGAAATGACAGAGAACAAATACAGAATTCCTTTTATTTCCAAATTTTTGCTCAAGGAGCATGATGATACGAGGAGAAAGAGTACAACAATTATTAAATAGGGACACTATTAACTGGCCCATTTCCAGAGGAGAGTTATGCCATATGGAGAATGGTTAAAAGAACCAACAGTGTTTATCCCAAGCAGCTTATGAGGAATGAGAGCTATCTTTTCATAGCTGAAGTACTGTCTATCAAAACAAGGATTAGCTATTTCTATTGTAGGTTGTAGGTGGGGTAAGGGAGGGACTAGGGGAGGAAGGAAGTAAACAGGGTCAATTCTTAAAGGTTAAAAGAAGCTGGACTTTAGCTCAATGTTATCACTTTCTACCTATTAGGATTCTCCTTACATAGTTTTTCCCCTCCCCCTAACATTTTATTAGGAAAATTTTCAAACAGGAAAGTTGAAAGAATTTTACAGTGAATGCCCATATAGTCCCCATCTAGATTCTACCACTAACATTTTACTTGCATTATCATTTATTTATCCATCTAGCCATCCCTCTATCCATCTATCTATCCACCTATTTTTTCTGATGCATTTCAGAGTAAATTCCATTTAATTTTGGCTATTGTTGGGAAGGTGGCACTTCTTTGTCCCAAGAGCTTTTCTACAGAGGCTAGTGGCTGTCAGGGATGCTATAAAGGGGATTTCTGCATTGTGTAGGTGTGGAGCCAAGCAGAACCCTGTAGGCTCCCCCAAGTACAAAACCAAGTAGTTAATGATTAGGACAATAGAGTCACTGACTCAGTGTCTGATGCAAATTCCTGAACTGTTTTACAGTTACTATAACTGTCACCAGAGGAAAAGAGCTAACTGTATGATGACCAGGCTGTAGACATGACATAATAAGCTGCTCCATCTTGAGTAGTACTGAGTCTATGGCCAGCACAATTCCAAGAACTGGCCTCAAAAGAATGGGTTTAACATTATTCCTCATAATAATCCATATCTTTGTGGGCATCCACATAACTGTACTTTGCTCTGCCTGTATATGTAAGTGGGCAACTAAAATTGTCAACAAAGAGATGCTACAGACCCATGGTGACATCTTCCAATCTGAGAATACAGAGCCTTATGCCAGCATGAAGTTATAGAAGATGGATTTTCACCCCTAATCCCATAGAAATGGAATGATGTTTGATAGCGGGAAATTTAAAGCAGCTCTTTTGCCCATTTCCTGTTCACTCATTTCTGTCCCCCTCTAAACTTAAAAGAACCTAATTATAGGAATGAGATCACTAAGCAATTGAAACTAACTCCTGACTTAACCTCTCCTGAAAGCACACCATGCCTTGCCTGAACTGTTAATCCTTTTCCTAGATAAAAAGAAGTAAGAATGAAGAATTAAGTAGTTAAAGAATGATTAGCTCTCTACCCCCAACATCCTGGGTGGCAATCATGCAGGCAGATCACGGTGGGGCAAAATAATATCTGAAGAGTCAGCCAGTCTGCCCACAATGGAGAATGATGCAGAACCCAACCTCTCGCCTTGATGATTCACTGAGAGTCTTCCCTTTATTTTTCCCTTTAAAAACTGTCACGGCTGAATAAGATCTTCAGAGATGACCTCGGGACAGGAGACAGCCATGTCTCCAGATTGCTGGCTTTTCTAATTAAAGCAGCTTTCCTTTCTACTGACACTTGCATCTAGAATTATTGGCTTTTGAGTGGGGAACAGCTGAACCTGAGTTTGGTAACAGGTGGAGTGAACTGGATTGTGGCTTTCAAATATCTTTGACTGCTATTCATACCAAGAAATATATTTCACATTCCTATCCAGTGTACACCATATAGTTACTAAAGTAAAAATTTCAGTAAATAATTTACCCTTAACATGGGTGAAGCATGCCAATATTTTCTATTTTATTTCATTAAAACAAAGCTAGTCAGGACTCCTTACCTTGATTTGATGACCCACCATTGGGTTGTGATTCACCACTGGAAAATCATTGGGCTAGACAACCGCCAAGACGATTCTTCTTTTAAAAAGGATTCTGTGGCTCCTACTAGGATTTTCTTAGTTGTCTTAATTATCAGCAACCTATCAGGAGTTTCAGCACAGTATTTATTTGGCATGCATAGTATTATGTTGAACGGCATGTGTAACTAAGACAAAGACGTTAAATGCTGGTTAGGACTTTTGGATTGATCCAATTCAAAGACTCTTTAGGAGTAAGTTTATTAATTGTTACTTTCACCAACAGGAAGATAAAGGTATGCACAATTGGATGGATGGGAGGGCTTCAGTATTCAGGTATTTCAGTCTTCTGTTAAATGCGGCTACTAATCCCTGTTGTGGCTCTGACAAAGTGGAAAAGATCAAATGAGAAAATAGATATGAAAACACTTTGAGAACCAACGTTTCATTAATGTTACTTAGCGAAGCCAGGAGAGAGATGCTGCGATCAAGCTCTAGTGAGGCAGTGTCTCAGTAGTAACTGTCTGCTCTTATAGAACTGTTACGTCAACCTCCCTAAGCACCAATGAGTATGCCAAAAGCACAAGACTCTGGGAAGAGGGTAGAAGCTGTGAACTTGCCAGGGGTGCTGACCTCCTATTCACGCTCTCGCCCTGTTCGCGCATGCTCAAGCGCGGCTCCAGCCTCTTCGCGGGGTGGGGCCGAACTCCGAGGGAGGAGTGCGGGCCACGTGGGGTCCCGTGACGTCATCTCCGGGCGCCGAGGGTGACTGGACTTGCGGTAGGCTTCCAGGGCTCCGGGGCGCTGCGGGCTGTGTTCTCTGGATCCCCGAGAGCGGAAGTGCAGCGGGGCTTGGCTCCCACCTCGGTGCCGGTGCCTTCTGCGGCTGCGGGGGCCGTCCGGACTCCTGGCTGGTGCGCCTCTGCGGGACGGTGTGTCCGGCACTCGGCGCCGCCGCCCCGCCGGAGCCGGGGACCCCATCGTCCTCAGTGGTGCGGGAAGCCGGAGGGGAAGCCGGCGCTTTTGGTAGGATATATGTGTGTCTGTCACCCAGTGTGAGGAACTGCCTGGAGGAGGAGGGCTGGGGAGGTGCCAGGTAGGTGTGGTAAGAAGGAGGGGCGTGCGGCCGGCGAGAGGGGCGCTCCCCCGGCTGCTGGTGGTTCCTCCGGGGGAGGTGGCGTTGGCCAGGCGCCGCCCCCGGGGCCCTTACACGGGCTGTGCGGTCTCTCCCGGGAATACGTCTGTTCTTTACTAACGTAGGAAGTGAGGGTCCCATCACAGGTTCTAGAGTTTAGTTCAGGAGCCACATCTTTCGTGGAATAATTATTTGAACCATAATTATTTCACAGGCAGTTCGATTCTATCCGAAATCGGTGGGTATTTCCCCACTTTATCTTCTCGATGGCGTTTATTAAGTCCCATTTAATAATATTTAGTGCCGACAAAGCCACTTTGGATTGGCAAATCACCGTAACGTACTTCGATTATACTTTGGATTATTTTCAAGTCATACTTGAATTTGAGGAACCTACGGAAACTATTGGTTCTAGATTTTTCTGAGGGGTGGGGAGGCATGGCATGTTTTCAGCAAGAGTTAAAACCCAGAGACTATCAAACAGCACTGAACTTACAAGGCCTTCTAGAATTTACTCGATAAATTTCAGACTCCTCGGGACTGTGGGTACTTGGATGTGAACCGAATTATTTTGTGATTTCCCTAAAGGGAGTTGGTTGAATTTTGAATTTGAAAGCTAAGATCTTGAGCTGAGGGTAGTAGCTGAGGAGAATTTTAGAATTTTACACTGTATTTAGGCATGTCTTTGATCCTCAAAGTATGCTGATTAAAATTGGGAGAGGTGAACAGAACGTACTTTGTGGATATGAGTTTTCAGACTAACATACATGCTTCAAGTGTAGGTTCGCTTTATTAATTTAACAAGTACTAAGTGCCTGTTATGTGCCAGGCACTTAACAAAAAGTAAGTAAAACAAAAAAAGACAAGCAAGACAACAAAATCCGTGCCATCATGAAGTTCATTTTGACGGTGGAGGAAGACGTTAATATAAAAATTAATTTAAAATGTGTCAGGGAGTGAGAAGGGCTATGGAGAAAAAAATAAAGCAATGAAAGGGAAGGAGAGTGCTGGCAGTGTGCATAGGAAATTGTGGTGGTGGCCTTAGAAAAGATGACATTTGAGCAGAGACCTAATAGTGACAAAGAAGAGTGCTGTGTGGAAAGAGCAGCCCGAGCAACCAAGAAGTCCCTGAGGCAGGAGCTCAGCTGGTTTGGCTGGAACTGAGGGAGCAAGGTGGGGAGAGTAGGTATCAGGCATAGTGGGGCCAGGTCATCGTTTAGGGCCTGATAGGACTTTGTGAGGAGTTTAGTTTTTACCTCGAATATGATGGTAGGGTTTTGAGTAAAGGACTGAACTGATCTGACTGGTGCTTAAAAGAATTTTTCTGATTACTGTGTTGTCTCTCTGCAGCAAGGTTAGAAATGTTGAAATCTCTGTTTGTAGGCTATTGCATTTATCCAGGTTAAAGGTCAGGGTGGCTTGAATCAGTGTGGTAATAGTGGAGGTGGTGAGAAATGGTCGGCTTCTAGACTTGTGTCTAAGCTAGAACCATCAGGTGTGAAGAGGGGTCATGGATGACTCCCAGGTTTAGGCCTGAGCAAGGAAAGAATAGAGTTACCACTTAGTGATTTGAGGAAGACCACAGAGTAAGTAATAGGGGGAGAAAGGAGGGTGGAAGGTCTGAAACCATTTTCAGTTTTGCACATGCTAAGTTTTCGAGTGAAATGTCAGTATACAGTAGTATAGAGGAAACTGGAGTTTAGAAGAGAAGTCTAGGCTGAGGATATAAATGTGGTTATCGTTAATGTGTAAATGTAAAGCCCTGTCTGAGATCTCCAAAGGCAAGGTTCAAGGACTACCCTGGGGCACTTCAACTTTTGGAGGTTGGAGAGTTATGAACTCTCCCCCAGGGTGGGGGTGGGGCTGTTCATTGAAACCCGGGTTGAGAACAACTGATCCTTAGTACCTAGATAGAAGGAAATTGAAAGCCAGGTTTTTAGTTGAGAGAGAGTGAGGAAGGAGATGTGAAAATCTGAGGAGAGAGAGGTGATCTGGGAGACTAAATGGACTAGGGAAATATGAGAACACTGGGCAGTACTCAGAGCCCACTTTTGAGGTCAGTATTCATGAATCTAAAGGGACACCCGCCAGCCTAGAGTGTTATTTTTAGGTGTTTATAAATTTACTACTAGCAGATATTTGATATTTTAAGTGACTTCCTGGTGGTTGGGGATTTTGTCAGCATAATAGCTTCAGGTGATAGGTTAGCCTTTCTTGGGTTTGTCATATACGAGGGACTGTTAATTGTACATTCTATTTTTGTCATACTCATGATGCTGTTTGCCAAATGCTGTTGGTTGGGCACCTACTTCTGTTGCAGGCTCTGAATTAAATGCCCAGAATACAGCAGTCAAAAAGTGCTGTCTCTCTCCCTTGCCCTCAAGATACTTACTTCTAGTAGACTGCATCATGGGTTGGGATTTCTGTTTTTCCAAAACAGTGCCTTCAATTTGGATGCACCACATTGATAAGTGTAGAGTATGTATGAACGGGAAAAATATTTTTCTAAAATAAATGAAATTTGCTAAATTTAAAGGGTGATTGTACTGATTTAGGAAAGAGTTTAGGTGGAAAAGTTTAAGTAGCTAGTATAACTTTTAAATATATATATATTTTCCAGTTGTTTAACAAAAATTCCAGAGCCTACCATGTACTAATTATGCTAATATCGTGGATACAAAAGTACATATGACTCAGTTTCTGCCATCAAGGAACTCATAGTTCAGTGTGGGAAGGGGCAGAAGACAGATAAGATTAACGTAACTGCAATACATGGTTGTAACATATAACAGTAAACATATAATAATAGAAGTAATTAAATTACTTTTGCTTTGTGGAAAGCTTCCCAAGGAGTTGATGTTAAACTGACTCTTAAAAGATGATTAAGAGTTGGCCAAGAGAAGAGGCAAAGTGTGTTTAAGCTGAGGGGCTGTGGAAGCATGAGGAACCGTGTATTAAATACATTTACCATTTGTTGAGTGGTTGGTTACCAGGTGAACACCCAACAGCCCTGTGAAATTAGAAGTATCTTCAGTTTACAGATATGAAGTTTAGAGATGTCAGATTTGTTGTCCAAGAACACAACATATACGTGGAAGTCAGGGTTTAAACCTAAGTCAGTTTGATTTCAAAGCCCCTTAACTACCTTACTGTATTGTGTGATGTAAGCATTTAAATCTTCTCTGTCCTTGTTCTTTATCGCTCAGCCAGTCTTTTTACCAACTTCTATTCATTCTTCCTTGGAAAGGCCTCCTATCTGTCTCTCATCAATCACCTGCTACCAGTCCAGTTCAGACTCTCATTATTGTATGCCTTAGTGCTGAAATTGCTTTCTGGCTAGGTCTTTGGCTTGGGATCCCCTCTTGTGCACTGCTGCCAGACAATTGTTTTAATTTCACCATTATAAAACCTTACAAGCTCTCTAGGCTTGCTGGATGAAATTAAAAATCCGCAGTCTTCCATTTGGTATGCTTCATGATCCAGTCTCATTTTACATTTACAAATTTGACCTTAAAGGAATAATAATTGCTTTTATTTCAGCACTTACTATGTGTCTAGTATCATGTCAAACACTATAGATTTTTTACAGAACAACCTGGTGACTTTTACAGATAAGGAAATTGAGACTTAGTGAAGTAAAGTGACATGCTAGGATCACATGTGATATTAAAACATGTCACAATGTCAGTTCTTTCACTACCCCTACTCCTCCCAATACAAAGTTTCCTAAAAAGTTGGCACACATATTGCTCCTGCCCACTTCTTGCCTTTGCTGATGCTGTTTTGCCCTGCTTGGAATATTTGTCTTCTTTTTGCTTTCCATATTACACCTGTTCTTCAAGTTCCATATTTTTAAAAATTCTTCCCTGAATACTATAGGCTTTATTAGTATTTAACTTCTTCCCCTCCTTCTTTATGAAAGCTCTGACAAAGTAACATTTAATTATAACCATGGATATTTTGGAATTGGAAGGGACCTTGGCAGTTGGTATGGTGTGATGGAAAGAATATGAGATTGGAAATCAGATTAACAATCTTTAAGCTCATAAGTGCTATAGTAGAGGAAAAGTAAAGGTGCAATGAGAAAACAGAGTTTCTGCCTGATTGATGCATAGAAGAAAGCCTATTTTGAGCAGCGTCCTGAAGGACGTTTGGAAGGCAACTTTAGTGTAAGGAACCACCAGCGTGAGCAAAGTCATGGACAGGACATGAAAGTGCATGGCATGTTTAGCAGATTTATAGATAATACCTACCAGACAATGCCTGAGGTTTTAAAAATGTTATCAGCACCACCACCACAACCACCACCATCATCATCATCATCTTGAATGCCCTCAGCACTTGCCGCAGAGATGGGCATGTCAAATGATCAAATATTTATTGACTCTGTATTGAGTGTTATCAGCAATGTTCAGTGAATAATTTTTTAGTTATTTTCCTTTACTCTTACAATTCCTGTTTACATTAATAATGCTTTTGGTTATTCTAAGTTCTTGAAGTCTTTGACTTCTAAACATTTTTTTGAGACATGCTCTTGTTGGTTCCATAAATTATGATGATAGATTATAGTCCTACATATAGGTATTATTCTAAGTGTTCTACATATATTAATTTAATCTTCATGTCTATCTTATGTGGTAAGTGCTGGTATTCCCATTTTACAAATGAGAAGCTGAGACACAAAGTTGTAGGTGAAGAGTTCACCTTAGATAAGCAATAGACTCTTTTGGGGTTTGAGAGGATGACGCAAGTCTAGTTTCACTTTGGCTGTGGCTCATTAATTGCATATGGAATTTTGAAATGGTTACTTAAGTGATCCCTTTAAATAAATAATGGTTCCACATTTAGAATTTGTTGTACTGATTTTTATGCTTATTCTTAAGAATGTCAGTCACACATTTTTTGTAGTGAATAAACTTTATGACATTAATTTTTTTCCTGTAATCTTTCTTTGTTTTGGAGCAGGGTCATTTATTCTTGCGAGAATCTGACTAATACTCTTCATTTTATTTTCAGTTTGGCTTTGGTTGAAAAAGAATTTAGCCTATATGTACTGCTTTAACCACTGGAAGAATGACAGATGACAAAGATGTGCTTCGAGATGTGTGGTTTGGACGAATTCCAACTTGCTTCACTCTGTATCAGGATGAGATAACTGAAAGGGAGGCTGAACCATATTATGTAAGTATATTGATGGTAGCAAATGGGATATCTTGATCCATTTTATAAATAAAGCTCTAAAATTTGGAGGCTGTTTTTCAACATTTTATATACAATATGTGCTTACTATGGAAAAAATTTGGAGGCACAGATCAGCAAAAAGAAGGAAATGAGAATGACCTCTAATTCTACCACTCAGAGAAAAAAAACCCCACTGTTGACATGTTGATATGGGACCTTCTTGACTTTTTTTTTCTTGTGCATATATAATATATGATAATGAATCATAAGTTATGTGTTGTTTTTTAACAGGAAGTTATTTTGAAAATAGTAAGTTCAGATTTGACTCTTGTATTTAGGTGGTTCAAAGCAACTGTTTAAATTCTTTTTTATAGCTTGGTGAACATATGAATGTATGTGCCTGCATATGTTCATGAGCTAGTATTTATTATACAAAATACATTATTTAATAACATAAATTGCTATATATATAGACTTGTAGGTTTGACTTAATGTATTATCTGTTCTAAAAAAGGAGATCAAATATCTCTTGATTTTAGCCTGCTTTTTTTTCTTTTCTAATTGCATATGTAATCTAAACTTAAGCATCTGTCCATCAGAGAGAATAACATCTTGCCTTTTCACTGAATAGTCCCTAGTAGGCAGAGACATTCTCAGTTATTGTTATTTCAGTTTTTTCTTTTTATCTTAGGTACACATCGTATTATTTACCCAGGAGGATCTGGAAAAGTGGAAATGTGTCTGTGGTGCTAGACTAGTTCTTGTTTCGCTTTAATAAAGCTTGCCCTTTGCTTTCTCCCTCTTCTGTTGGAGAGGCAGCGCTGCTCCTCAGCCTGCTCCAGCTGTGACAAGTCCGACTGCTGGAGGAAGCTACTTAAGGAGCTGTTCACTACTTTTTTGGGTATAAGAACTGTTTCATTTTTCTCTCTGCATCCTCAAATCTGGCATAGGTCATGCAACTGGTAGATACTCAGTGCATGAAAACCTCTCCACATTCATGTTGGGGTTTTGTTTTAAATTGTCTCTTTGGGCTTTGTTATTGAATGATAATTTCAAGGAAATTGAGCAGTATGCAGGTAACCATACTGATTATATAAATTTGAGTCATTTTAGCTTTGGAAATAGCAACAGTTTTCTGCCCTTAGGAAAACTTACATAGTTAAAAACAAAATGTGATCATGTTTCTTTTTAGAGATGTTTCATTTGTTAGATGTATTTTCCTCCTTCTCCCTCTGTAATATGGGCTGGAATATCATTTGTGTTTGTTTCCAAACTAGCTTTTGCTGTTTAATTAAAACTTAACCTTGGGTGGCTTTCTAATAGTATCCAAACAAAGGAGTGTATATGTCCAGTTGGTCAAAGTGGCAAAAACTAAGAAATACATACATGATTTAAGTCTATTTACTTTTAAATCAGAATGTTTGACAAACTTCTTGCGGTTAAAAAAAATGCAAGTAAAGAATGCATTTTTCTTTCTTTATATATGAATTTGATTAAATATGAAAAGATCATTGTGAGATTGGAAGGTAAGTTATTTTCCATCCATTTCTAATCAAATTAAAAATGGCAAAGAGTATCAGGGATAACTATTGGAGGAGGAGGATTGTTTCATCTAATAGGAATTTTTTGCCTTGAATTCTTCCTAATTCTTCACCCAAAATAAACTTTTATATAGTCATTATAATTATGTTTTTGAAGACTATTGGGTGACAGGCATATAATAAATATTAAACAAAAAACTGAGCTTTAAAACTGACTATAAGTCAGTTTAAAAAAAAAACCATGTAGCATAATCCAGATTTAGCTCATAATACACACTTGAAAATAAGTTAATATATACAGAAAGAAAATATCCAAAACCACTAGCAGGGGTTACTCTTAGAATTATTATAGGTGAGCATTTTAATGCCAATATGATTTTACTTCACGTGTGCCTTGCTTGTAAATTCAGCCTGCAGATATTTTTAATTGCTTTGAGTTGTAATAATGATAATGTTTAAAAACTCTGGATGAAATGAGGTGAAAATATCATAGCGTGAGAGCCAATAAAACTTCTTTCCCAGACATTCTCAAAGTTCAGGGGAGGTGATGTAACAAGGTTGTCACCGTGGCCTGGAGAGTCCATTCATATTCAGGTGGAGGGTAAGGATGGGCAAATGTGAGGGTAGTTTACTTTTATTAATGTTTATTGCTTATTTCTTAGAAACTAGATTTTAAAATATCCACTCATACCAAATTTTTAAATAATTATTCAGAGTCTTCTGGAATTTTCTGTTTCCATTGGAAAAGCATATTAACACTTTGATTTGTTGCTTCCACATAAATCTTTCAACCTACATTCTCTATGTATATCATTGAGAATTATATCTTATTTTACAGGGAATGTTAGGAAGGAAATTTGTTAGAAACTGGGCAACTTCTCAGCTTTTGTTGTTTCTGTTATATTCATTTGAACTGTTGCTTTTCATTTAGATTATCTGATATGAAATATACATACTCAATTGCATTCATATTTTGTGACTTGTTACCACAGGAAATCACACAGACACATGGTTATCAATCTGAGTGGATCCAAAACATTACCCTGCAGCCCTGTTATGTTTCCTTAGTCAGCTGTCTTTGTTCTTCTCCACTATGACTGTTCTCTGAGCCCTGACCTCATCTTTCTTAACAGGTGGCTTCACTTCCTACTTCACAAAGAAAATGGAAACCATGTGCTATGACCTTCCTTAACTTTCTGCCATCAAGTCTGCAAGACATATCTGCACTCACACATTTACTTCTTCTGTCCCATGTTAATGAAGAGGTGTCCTTCTTCCTAGGCAGAGCCCAACCGTCCGCCTGTGTTCTGGATCCCATCTCCTGACTTCTCAGGAACCTGGTGGTTTCTGATATTTTCCCTGCCTCACCGCCCCCCGCCTTCTCTATTTATTTTACTTTCAACTTTTTCTATCTACTGTATCTATCTTTGCAGATTTATATTGTCTCAAACCCTTCCTATCCTAAAACAACCCTCTGTTGACCCCATCTCCTTTTCAACCTCTTGCTTTCCCTTCACAGCCAGACTTATTAAAAAGATTGTCTGTACTTGTTATCTCCTTCCTACCTCCACCACGTACTTCACTGTAATATTTTCACACTATTCCGATAGAACTGTTCTTGCCAAAGTCACTAATGGTTTTTTTTTTGTTTTTTTTTTTTTGCCAGACCTAGAGTCTGTCTGAACTTTTATTTGCTTGATCCCTCAGCACTATTTGATGTTGTTGGCTGTTTGCTCCATTTTGTGGCACTGCCCTCTCTTGCTCTGCAGTGCCTCCTTCCTGGTTTTGCCTCTTCCTTTCTGGGTTTTTGTGGTCTCCTTTGCCAGATCTCCTGCCTTTGCTTGTTGCTCAGTGTTGGCATTCCTTGGAGCTTTACCCCTTTTTTTGGTTTGTTTCACTTCATCCCCCCCCCCCCCCCGAGCTCTCATCCATTTTTATGTCTTTGTTGACATTTTTATCTCAACGGCTCCACAAGATTTTTCTCCTGAGCTCCAGACCTTTATGTCTTTTTGCTATAAATGTTCACTTAGTTATCTTGCAGGGACTCAAACTAAGTGTGTTTGAAACTGGACTCATCATTTTTACTCCAGAAAACCTCGTCGCCCGCTATATTCCCTTCCTATTTTTGCAAGTTAGACCTGTCATCCAGCTGATTAATTAGTCTTACTAGAAATGAACATGGGACTCATCCTTTGATGCTTCCTCTTCCTGTATCCCTGGCATTCAGTCAGTAACTTTGTCCATCAGATTTTATATCTGAAATGTTTCAGACTTTTCTGATTCCTTTCATACCCACTGCTACAGCCTAGTTTAAAAACTGATGGATTATATAGTATTAACTAATTTCCATGGTTTCAGCGTTGCCCTCTTTCCATTTTCCAGTCTGCAGTTGGAGTAATCTTTTCTAAATACATATCTGATCTTGTCACCTACCTGCTTGAAACCTTTAGTGGCTTTTCATTGTCTTTAGGATCCTTAATGTAGTTTACAAGGTTCTTCATAATCTGGTCCCTTACTTCTTCAGTGCTATTCTGTCCCAAACCTCTGTAGTCCTGTCACATTCGACTTCCTGTAGTTCCTCAAATGTGCTGGTCATTGTCCTTTTGTATTTGGTCCACACCTTTTTGCAATTTCCTGTATCTGGATTGAGCAGCAATATCTCCCACCCTTACTCTCACCCAGACATCCACATCTATCCATGTTTGGTTCATTCCTGTTTCCTTTTTGACTCTTGCCTTAAAATTGACTTCCTGTCAAGGCTTTCCCTGAGCCCCTAGATTAGGTTAAATTTCTTTGACTACTTGCTCTTATAACATTCTTTACTTCCTCTTTGCAATCATCATATTTGCAATTTTGGTTTTACTATCTGTCTTCCTCTCTAGCCTCTAAACTCCATGAGAGGAAGGATTCTTTCTGTTTCATCCCGTGCTCTATCCTCATTGCCTAGTGTGATGCCTCACGCATTGAAATGGAATAGAATCTAGACTATTTTAATTCTACTTTTGTTCTAGATAAGTGAATCTCTAATTTTATAACTGAAAATTGTTGGGACAAAATAGGATTTGGCATAAACACTACACAGGCACTCTTTTCAGAAACATAAGCAATCTATACAGTTGTGTGAAACATGCATTCCATATAAGCTGTACAGAAAAAAATGAATCACTTGTGTCATACTCACTGAGTACTTGACAGTGTTAGACAAGGAGGAAGGGATCGGTAGAGTCATGTAGCTGACAGTATCTCCAGAGGGGTTAATTCTTTTTGTATTAAAAGAACTTGAAGACATTAATTGAAGTGAAATAAGCTGGACACAAAAGGACAAATATTTTATGGTTCCATTTAGATAAGGTACCTAGAATAATCTCACTCAAAGAGATAGAAAGTAGAAAAGTGATTACCAAGGGGGCCTGGGGGAAGAGGAGAATGGGAAAGTTACTGTTTAATAGGTACAGAATTTGAGTGTGGGATGATGAAAAGTTCTGGAGGTGGATAGTGGTGATGGTTGCACAATAGTGTGAATGTATTTAATGCCTCTGATCTGTACACTTAAAATGGTTAAAATGGTAAATTTTATGCTAGGTATATTTTATCACAGTTCTTAAAAAGAACTTGAAGTAAGCCAGTGCAATATAGCTAATAAAAAACTGAGTGGTACAGTCTGGATGTAGAAAGCAGGACAGTGTCTTTTTGCTGTTATGTTCATTTCATTTTTACTTATTTAAATATTCACTAGATAAATTTCATCTATACCTACTCTAGTATGGTCTTTCTTAAATCTTAGGGTTATTTCTTAGAACTACTATAGACATTTACATTAGTTACAGATTACTCCCAGAGACCAATTTGGAACAGAAGATTCCAGCTATGTTTCAGTGTAGATTCCTGTCTTAAGATTGGACATTCTTTCTAAATTATCACTTTTGGCCTTTAGCCCCACCTAAGCTTTGGCATTTCTAATTTACTCAGCAGATATTTTCTGTATGCCTGCTATAAAGCAGATACTATTTGGGACATTGGGGATGTAGCAGTGAACAAAACAGATGAAATCCCTGTCTTAGTGGAGTTTGCCTTCTTATGTTTCTCATTCCTTATTGTAAAGAAGTTTTTGTTTCATGAAAATCATTTATGAATTTTTCAGCAACTTTGATTGAATCCTGTGCATGTACAACCTTCTCCAAAATCACGAACTGATATCCATACTCACTGATGTATCTTTTCTTCTTATGATTTCCATAGGTTAATATCATTTTCTACAGTATGGATTACTGTGTAATGCCCAACAGACATTTTAAATTAAAGTCTTGGATTTACTAATATAGAACTATTGGACTAATAAGTTATACTTATCTATTTTTAAAAAGTGGCTAATTTACCATGCTGTTTAAATTTCTTAGAGACTATCTATGTTACATCTGTATTTGATTCTGTCATTTCTGACTCTGAGGAATCTTTTATTTGCCATTTGTTTAGTAGAATATGATTTTGGTGAGTTATTTAAGCTGTGTGTAAAATAGGTGGTGATGATACTTCTGTAAAACAACTAGTGCTTTTCCTTTTGCATAACATATATTAGTTTCCTTTTTCTTTTCTTCCCTAATCACATCCTAGTTGTTTCTTTATAAAAGAGGAACTTACGTTCTCTTGAACCCACAATACTATCCAATGACTTGTTCCATGTATTAGTACCTTCTATTCTGTTCTGGAGTGTGCCAGCTACCTCCCACACCCCCTGTATCCAAAAGCTTCTAGGACCACTGTCATGTTCTCTTACCTAGCTGGGGCCTGTTACCTTAATCTTCAGTGATTAAATATCAATCATTTTAACCAGAATATTTCTCTTGGTATATAGTCTCATTCCTAGTATGTAATTCTGCTTGATTAATTGGTCAAAAGACATAGCCTTAAATAAGCAGCATGAAAAATGATGCAGAGTTAGACTCTCAAAAGCAGGTGAGAGTAACAGAACAGTTTCACCAGCAAAAGAAGAGAAGCTTAGGAAAGCAAGAAATAACTAGAGTATCTGCTGTAGGGGAGGAAAAAAACACAATTTTTTTTTCCAGTTTCTTCATTTTATTTACTTGTGGGTTCTTTATATAAATCTTAACCAGTTTTCCAAAATGCTCTCTTATGTTTTCTTCCTGGGTACCTTTCTTGGGGAAAAAACACTAACAGCCTTCATACTATTCCAGTTGAGGCTTTACGAACCTCAGCATTCCTTCCAAGACTTTTCTCTCTCCACAGTCCAAGTAGGCCCAGTCTCCATGAGGACAGGATTGAGGGAGTTGATACACAGTGGCAGGGTCACCAGCCCCTGAGCTCGTGCTTTGTTGCATTTAAAGATTTAAATGTATTGCTCAAAAGTCAGTCATCTTTAACCTGTCTCCTTCAGATTTCTTCATTAGTAATCACCAAAATCTGTTCCGACTGATTTCCAGACCTCCCTCACTTTTTCCCTCCTTCATCCCTATCTTATGTAATATTTCCTATCTAAAGTCTTATCCTTTTACAGTCTTCTATACACAACTGTTAGAATTCCTCAGGTACTTTTTCTCATTTGCCGTCTTCTTATTTGTGGTATCATAGTGGACCCCTATTGTTTATCAAATGAAAGTTTCTCTTTTATCTTTAAAGGCCATTCTGTTGCTGTCATGAAATATTCTTAAAGCGCTTTTTTATGAGTTTTTTTTTTTTAATAACCTCCACATTTTTTTAGCCTCATAGAAGAGGACAGATTATGTCTTTGTCCTGGTTGTTCTTCAGTGCACCCAAGCCAATACACAGTAGATTATCAAAACATGTGGGACCAATTAAGAAGCCTTTTTTTTTTTTTAAATAGAGGTACTGGGGATTGAACCCAGGACCTTGTGCATGCTAAGCATATGCTGTGCCACCCTACTGAGAATTCTTGATTGATAAGTCAAGGTGTACATTAGGACAGAGTTGATTATCTTCTCAGGAGTTTAACTCAGGTGAATCATATTAATTTTTAAGTTAAACTTGACAGAACTAACAAGTATCCTAAATAGTGTGACATCTGTTTGCACTGTATTTTTATTTGGAAAAAAATTTTGCAGAAAGATTGCACATAGGCTTGTGTTGTTTATTCTAGGCATTTAAGCTATAAGCTGTACATAAAGTAATGACCTCGTAAGAAATTTTAAAATGTCTTAGCCTTTAACTTTTGATTTTCTATAAAGAGAGTTGACTTTGTGTGGAATATTCAAAATAATGCAAAGAACATGGCTGTTTTTCCTTAATATTCAAAAACCTATTTAGTATATTTCTTTTTTAAAAAAATAGTAAATAAATACGGTTTTACAAATTTTCATTTCAGTTGCTTTTGCCAAGAGTAAGTTACTTGACGTTGGTAACTGACAAAGTGAAAAAGCACTTTCAGAAGGTTATGAGACAAGAAGACATTAGTGAGATATGGTTTGAATATGAAGGCACACCACTGAAATGGTGAGTGAATTTTTTTGCATTAATAAGCATTGAATATACATTAGCTTTAAGAAGGTATATAGCCTTGAAGCAGTTTTTTTTTTTTTTTTTTGAGTTCCATACAAGAAATCACTAGCCTAGCTCTATAATACAGTGAATTTTAAACGAATGCTAGAATATTTTTTGGAAATTTTTCTGCCTTCCATTTGGATGCATGGGAGATTGGACAGATTTATATATTTTCATCAATAGATTTTTTATATGGCATTATAATACTATATTTGATTATGGAATTTTTTTGTTTTAACATATATTTAAAACTCCCTTGTGAATAAGTCACTCTGTGATACTATTCAGTTTTGTTTCTATCTCTAAAATCTGTTTAAACAGATCTTTTAAACGTATGATTACCTAAAAGGGCATTTTCAAACTGATTGCCACATGTGGTTGACCACTGTGTTATAAGCACATCTTGTTTAGCCTTGGCTTAGTATTTAAAATACATAGATTTCCTTTTTGTGTGAAAAATAATTTAGATAGTTTATCAAAATATCATTTTTTTCAGAAACATTTAAAATAAATATTCTTTTTCAGAACAAATTGAAAATAAATCCTAAATCTGGTCTGATCCATGTGCAGATGATGTATTTTTGTACTTCTTCTGTTACTGGGAGCTTTGGTTATTGTACTTCTAAAAATATTTAATGAAATTGAAATTACAGAGAGAAGAATATTAAATAATGGCTCAAAATATGGTGGGATATAGGTGTTGAAATGCTGCCATATAGATGTAGTTGAATGAAAAAGATACAGACTGAGTCGAGCTTTAATTGAGATAGGAAAATATAAGTAGTTTAATAATGGATTTAGTGCCTGAATCTGGGAACAGTAAAAAATGAAGAGTTTTAAAAGAGACTTAAAGCAAATAAAAGGAAGTTAGTAGGTGTATGATAAGTGCAGCTGACTTGAGTCCAAGAATGACTTAGAAACAAGGAGTGAACTTTTGGAACTCACATTGTGCTGATGAATTTCCAAGAGTGAGTAGACTTGTATTAATGTCTTAGAAACACACAAGGTGATACCTTGTATTGAGTTATGGGTCACATCACTAAACTTTTTCTTTTTTGTATAGTGTTCATTTTTAAATCAAAACAGTACTGAGCTTTATAATCACATTATCAGACTCATTATGACTCTTGAATAGTTCTAGACCTTGGGCAGCATAGATGAGTCATTGTTTTCTGTTTCTTTTTATTTCTCAGAAGAATTGGAGGTTTTGGAATGGGAAGGTGGCTTAAAAGAAGTGTAAGAGGAGCAAGGATCAGGAGAGTAGAGGGAAAGGAAAGGGGGAAATATTGTGGGTGAGTAGCAATAGGATATATCTATGTTCTTGACAGTTCTATCTATATTATAGTTGGATATTGAAATTGTATTGCTTTGTGTGTATTAGTTATAGATTATGGTAAGAATTCATACAAGTGACATGGGGCTCTTCAGTTTTATTGTTGTAAAGTAGAGGTTGTCAAATGGGCCCTATTGACATTTTGACCCAGATAATTCTTTGTTGTGGGAGTGCTACTCTGTACATTGTAGGATTTTTAGCAGCAGCCCTGGCCTCTGCCCACTAGTACCAATACCATTCCCTTCCGCTATGATAATAAAAAATGTTGCTAAATATCCTGGGTAGGGGGTGCAAAACCACTGCCAATTGAGAAACTCTGAAAAAGATGGGAAACCTCAATTTAGTGTTTATAGTAAATGATTAAGTTATCACTTTTTAGCTGCTGTTTTATTCTGTCCAATGTGGTGATTATTTTTGCATTTGATATGATTTGTATTAAGTTTATATTCTACATATGATACCAATAAACAATGTTGGGACCCATTTCTCTCATAATGATTTTGGCTTGAAGATAATTATGTTCCTACTTTGTCAGTATTTATCCCTTCTATTAAAGAGTGAAGTTATTTTTCCTTTTAGAGAGCTTATGTTAAAGCAGTTGTGTTCAAGAATCTTTATTTTAGTTTTGGGGGTGTTAACTATGGAAGTAATATCATGCATAAAAATTTTTGTCTTGCTCTAAGCTCATTGTATTCAGTGGCTTTTGATACAGCTTGTCCTTTACCATTGTTTGGTACTCCATATATTTGAGGAATGAATAATTTCCAAAGGCATGAATATAATTCAGAGCGTCTGGGCTACATTTTGATCTTTTATCTCTTTCCTCCAAACAATAACAATTTTCTCCTATGTGAAAAGAATTACCTTCCTGGAAATAGGGTAGCAATATCTACCTGGCTTTTAAGCAGTGAGTTTCATAAGATAGGATAATCACTGTAGGGAACCAGCTACCACTGAAGCTTTGTAGGACTTGGACCCTTGAGACCACACAAGTATCTTAAGAATAGAGGAGCATTTATTTGAATATGTTGATAACATCTGTCTTATGCTTGATTCTTTGGTGTTTTAAGTAAATTAAAGTGAAAAAGGAAATCAAATACCAGTTCAGACAATTCATAAAAGGAGGAAAGCATAAATCAATTTGCCTTCTCCGTCTATAGCTCCTTTTCCTATTCATCTTTATTGTTGTTGCAAATGTTTAATTGTCTGTGTGAGATGCTTGAGCCCAGGTGCTTTGTACCTTAAACATTAGAATGTAAGAAGTGCTAAGTAAATGTTGAATGAATAAATGAATCTAAATAAGTCTTTTCTTTTTATTGAGAAAACTGAGGCTCAAGTAAATAAAATAACTTGCTCAAGTGATGAAGTAGGACCAGATTTTGAGGGTCTCAGTTCAGGGTTCTTTTTTACCACACATACTGATGACATTCTATTTGTGAGTTGTTGTTTTCTCCAATTCTGTATGTGCTAATTACTTACGTTTTAACTTGTTCATATTAGAGTAGAAAATATTTAAGAACAGTGGTAAGCACACAATGAACACTAAGTGTGTTGTTGATTTGTAGAGAAATGCCAAGGAAGTTTCATCTGATCAGTACTTTATCCTCTGCCATCCTTTCTCTCTCTAACTTAAAATTTTACATGGAAAGTGGAAAGTGCTGATTTTAACTCAGATTAGGGACCTCTTTTTTTTTTTTTTAGAGTGATTTGCATTCATTAGTCAACAGAGGGTGCTCTAACATTGCACTTTAAAGGGTAAAGTTTCTTGTAACCATAACCCAAGTGTTCAAAATTTGTATTTGTTACTTTTATATTAGGCTTCTTTTAAGAGAAAAATTCTTGGTTCTTCTAAAGAATACTTTGTTAGTATACCCTAGTGCTGGTCAGATTCTGGGCCTTCAGGTACAAAATTTAGAAGAGTTCTCTGTCAGCTGTAAAACAGGTGTCTCTAATGGGATATTACTATTTTGTGTAAATTGACCTGTTTTCAGAACTGGCTGTTGAAAGTAAGAAATTGCTGAAACTAACTTTTGAATTAAAAAAAAAGACAGCAAATACTAATGTTGATCTTAAACATAGGTGTTTAAATATTAAATACCAGAATTTAATGTTGTACCTATGTGATTTCAAAACTAAATTTTAACAAAATAACTTTAACATCTTAATCATAAATACTTTGCTGGCTCTTCTCTCTTATGTTCAGTCATTTTTCTGAAGTTGTGAATTTCTAGACTTTTATAAATTATTCTGTAAACTAAATTTTTGAAGTGTGGTTTACTTAGCATTTTATACATGTGGTATCCCTTTGGTTATTTTTGTACTTTTTCATATCTAAGAATAGGCTTAAAAAAGCTGTGAAATACAGTGCTAGTCTATAATTGTTTGTGTTTGTCCCATAGACAGAGTGAGGCAAAGTCGACTGTAATCATTAAGTTACTTTGGTTTACAGTTCTGTTTCCAGTGAATCACTAATGCAGCAAACTCATGAATAGGATGTATTTATTTCAATGAAATGGAATGAGACAATCCTACTCTAGTATATGGGGAAAATTTCTTTTCAATGCCTATCTTAAAATACTGGTTTGCTGTCTGACTGCAGATGTTCAGACTAGAATGAGCACCCTTGGCTGACCTCAGAGCAGCATGTCCCTTATTGCTATGCCATGTGCCAGTATACATATATGTACGTATATATTTTAGCAAAATAAAGAAGAAACTCATGCAAAAAAAAAAAGGAAGAAAATGTTATTCTTTGTGAAAATTGAATTTAGAAAAGACTAGAGTGACTTAAGGAAGAAAAAAATGAATAAAATGTGGAAATAGACCTAATACTAAATATTCTGGTGCAGTCAATTTTTATAGGACAGTAGATTGAATCTTTACTAGTTGGGTCCTCTTCTGGGATATATTCCAGGTTCAAATCCTCACCACTCCCTTTTCTTTTAAATTTAGGGTAGATTAGCAGGAGTAGCAGTGTAACAGCCGAATGGCCACAGTATACTTTGCTTACAGTTACAGCTTATGTGGTTTCTGTGTTACGGGTTAGGAACCTCTTGAGGAAACTATATAGAGTATCTGTTTAGAGGAGTTGTGCAGTTTAGTACTTTTGACGTCTTTGATGTAAATCAAATTATAGTGAAAGAAATTCAGTACTTTTGCTTTTTGCCAGTTCTGCTTTACAGATTTTCTTGCATATTAGCAGACTCATTAGTAATAAGCAACCTTGCAACCAGTTAATCCAGATAGTGTATTTGTTTGGCATTAGTATCCTTGCACCAAAATCATTCTGACATAAACATTTGCATAGAGTCACATATGATCTCTATACTTTGACAATAGATAAAATAAATTGTTATTTTACTCCTAAATTTTTCTGACTTCTATTTTTTTAAGATTGTTACAGGATAATTATTAGCTATTGTATCATTTAGAATGCTTCTACGTTAATACTTCATGTGTATTTAAATTTAAATATAAGTTTTAGAGATTAATTTCCATCCTAATCCTAGTATATCAGGAAAAAGAGTCATCATTTACTATCTGAGACTAATAAACTTAAAATTTTGATTATGTATATACACATACATATTTAAGTCACTTTATAAACAATTTAGAGAAGTAAGAATAAAGAAATGGTATATAACAACTTTGTTAGAAGTTTTAGTAAGAATTTAAATACAGAAATTCACATTTTCACTGCATGTTTTCTGGGTTTTGAAGGTATATATACCTGAAATGGGCAGTGTCCTCAATGCAAATTACTGCTCATTAGTTGTCAAACAATCAGAAAGACCTCTGAGAGGTTCTAACTTATTACTTCCGACTCTTCTTATGCTTAACAGTAATGCTTTAAGAAATTTTAAAAACCTTTGACAGATCATGATTTTTGTTGTAAAATTTTTTTTTTACATGAGTAAACATCAGTTAGAATGATCAGTCCAATTCTTTTTAATTTCTACATCCCTAATTCCTTCCAGTCATGTTTCTGTGCAAATCTACCTTTAACATTTGCCTACTTACTGTCAAGTAAATGCAGGGCACAAATGGCATTGAAGATGAAAGAATACTGTTACACTTCCTTTTAGCAAAATGGAATAGTCTAGGTTCTAGTCATAAAACATGGTATGACATAATCCTTTCTGTTAAGTGACTCTGAATAAGAGTGCCATATGTCTTTAGAAATACATTGTTTATTTACTAGTTCTTGAGTTTTAGAAAATTTACCTAGGATATTATCACCTGAAGACTCATAGTCTGTGATTTCACTTAAATGATCAATTTACCATTATCATTAAAGTCTAAAGAACTGCTTTCTGTCTCTCTGCAAAAATCTTCTGATTTATCTAATTATATAACATCTTCCTCTGTCATCTTCCTCCTCTTTCCCACAATAGGGGGAAAATAAGACACTCTGAATTTTTAACTGTGTTAAGAAGATAGCTAAAAAGACTCCAAAGATGGGGTCTGCATCCTTATTTTATGCTTTATTGAAATGTGATGTAATTCTTTAGGTGACACAGTAAGAAAATGGAAAAATAATGCATTATTTTATCACCCTTCTAGGCATGCCATTATTCTTTCAAATTCATACTATTTTAATCTTTTTTTCTTAATTGGGAATAATTGATAAGTAATAATGAAATAACTTCTAGAATGATGAAATAGCAAAATGTTAAAAAGATAGAAAAATAAGATCACTAAGATCCCATAATATATCTTAGATTTATAAAAGGGTCCAGTGAATCCATATGGCAGTTACTAGGTTACTCTATTTAGTTTTATTGTTTTTGTTTTTTAAAAGTGGTTTTTGGAAGACCTCTAAGAAAGAATAAAAGTTATGAAATATTACTCTTAAAATAGAGCTGCTCAGAAAAGAAATTCAGAACCTAAAATTGGGTCCATTGAATCTTTATGGTATACCGAGGGTTAACTGTACTGCGGATCTTTGATTTCTGTATTCAACAACTATTTATTATCTACTTTATTCAAGATTTTGTGTAAATTTTTAAAAAAATACTGAGTAAAAAAATGATTATGAGTCTTATGTTTAATTTGTTTTCCCACTCAAATACTTATTATTTTAAAAATTGTATTTGATTTTATGTGATAGTATAAATTGCTTTAAGGTAATATTTGATTTAACTTTAGAATTTGCATAGAGTTCCATTTGAATGGCAGAGAATGTGTACAGCACTGAATTGCTAGTTATTTTAAGGGTCACTGATGTATCCAAGAGGGTCAGCTATAAAATTTGCTAAAGGGATTCTATAATTGTATCTACATAGAATTTGGAAAGCTCTGTTAGTTTAAGTACCCACATTCATTTTTAACCTAGTTGCTGATACCTAAGAGGGACATTCTAAAAAAAATAATGAAGACTAAACAAGGTCTGTTGTGTAAAAGTACAAGGCATTAGGTAGAGTTCGAAGAGAAGGACCAGAATTGGATAGGATCTATAACTGTGTATAGTACAATGTTTTTTATTTATTTGTTTGTTTGTTTGTTTTAACTGAGGCTAGAATTTTTCTTAGTTTCAGAATTTCCTAAAGGAAACATTCTATAATGTAGTTAATCCAAAATTTCTTTCATATTTATTTCTGATTATGAAAGATTTGTGTTAGATGCTGACTTTTTGAATAGAGAGAATTTTGAGAGTTTAATTAAGAGATGAAACACATATATAACTAAAACCACCCACTGTTTTATTTTGCTAGTAGGACATTATCCTACATTCATTCTAAATAAGTATATGATCTCTAGTGACTGATGACTTTTCCACAATTATGTAAAAATAAGCAAACATAAATAACATTAGCTTATATTTGAATCTTGGTCAGGTAATTTTTTGGATCACTCATTTTGAGGGAAATTAGATATATGTTCAGATTTTTCAGTTGTTAAATCTACGAGTAATTCACCAATGCATTATACGGGAAAGAATGGGACTATGCATAACACCAAGCTATCCTCTTTTTGTCTTTTTGTCTTTGTTGGGAGTATCATTTAATTCTGATTAACTAATTAAGCTACTTCAGATTCTTTAAAAAGATGAAAAAATAACTTGTCCATTGAAATTTACAAGGTTTGTTATTAACTTTTGTTTATTACTAAATAATTTGCTTTATTGTGAGTAGTGGTTATATTAGAAAATATTCTCTTATTAGGAAGTTCCAAATTTATTATAAAAAAAAAACTTCAGAATTATGTTGTAGAAGAATACTCAGTGATTTGGTGAAATGTTGACATTGTTATATGAAAAAAGCAGGTTATAGCAGTTTGTAAAGAATAAACCTCATCTATATTTAGATATGTTTGTGTAAATGAAACACTGGGAATTTATATGCTATAATGTTAATAGTAATAACTAGAATAGGCAGTTGCATGCTTTTTAAGGTGCTCTTCTCAGTTCTTAAAATTTTCTAAAATTTTAAGTTGTTTTATAAATTGAAAAAATATATTTAAGCTAACTTTAAAAAACTAGCCGCCCACTTTGAATACTGGAATGATTAAGTGTTGCAGTAACACTTCTCATGGCCAGTAAAAGATGATGACTTAGCACAATTTCATTATGCATATTGAGGATTCCCTGGGGAATGAAATTTAGAAGACAGACCACCTGATGCCTGGAAACTATGCCATACTAGCCCAGGCAAGTAACCGTATAAAATGTTTCCTTCCTGTGATTTGTAGTCAAAGCCCCCTGATATTTGATGTTAAAATATGCTGGAAATTTATTTTGAAATTTTAGTTATAACTTTATTTCTTAAAAATATACTCTTTCATTTTTAGGCATTATCCAATTGGTTTGCTATTTGATCTTCTTGCATCAAGTTCAGCTCTTCCTTGGAACATCACAGTACATTTTAAGGTATAGTTTAGCATTTCCCATTTGTCCCACTTGTAGTACTTAGTAAGCAGACTTAGAGTGAATTTTTTTTAAGTGAAATTGTTTATTGCTTTTCCCATGATGCCTTTTAATTTGCTAAGCTGCCATTAGTATTTATCTGTTAAATGCCTTTCAATTTCTTCTTAACTCTTGACAGAACCATTTAAACATTTAATGTATAAATGCTTATTCTTTGTTGGAGCTGGGTATACTATGTTTAAAATTTATAATATTTTGGAATAGTTATGTTCATTACAAAATACCAAATAGGAAGAACAAAGTCCTGAGTACTTACGGTGGGAAAGGAGGCAACCTAATTAACACTGAATAACTCTAAGGATATTTTAATCGAATTGAAAGAAGGGTTAGGAGACAGAAGTCCAAAGACTTGATCTAAGTCTGTTTTGAGGAATATTAATTCCTGTAGCTTTTAAGAGAACAAGCTAGATTTATTGTAACCTATTTCTGTCTCAGTATTTTATAAAGTGTTCGTTGCTTTTCTCCCTAACCACCCTGATTCTCCATCCCCCCACCCCACAGGCAGTTCACAAATACCAGTGAAGAACTGAACTACCTCTATCACTAGGCAGTGATTCTCAAATGGTGAGATAGAGTGGGAGGGAAACGTGTTAAAAGTTTGAAAAGTCATTTAGGTGTCTGATTTGCTTTCCTGTAAGGGACACTCACCCTAAGTCACCTCCCAGTAATGGTAGTTTACCCATTCTTCCTAAGGTGCTTTCCTTCCTGTTTTACTGAAATAGAATTTGTGGGTCCTTGGCATTTATTTCCCCATTATTTGCACTTAACGGACTTTGCACAGCACCATGTTACCATAGATTTTTAGTTACCATGGATCCACACACAGTGAGGTTTTGATATGCATGAGTTTCAGTTACCATGAAAAGCAAGGACTACCTGTATGTATAATTTAAGTTCAGAATGGTATGAATGTAGACTATTCCAAGCATAAGTGTAGAGGTTCCATAATGCCTAATAAGTCTCTCCCATTATGTTGAAAAATAATTCCAATAATTAGATTGGAGATATGCACTCTAAAAAACTTTGAAATTCAAAAACTATAAAATGTATCATAGGTACCCATTTATTTATTTATTCAACAAATACAGAGAGCCTGCTGTTTGCCAGCCAGGCACTGTTCTAGGAGCCTGGGATGTGTGAGTGAATGACCCAGAAGACACTCAGACACTATGGCACCTAGCTGGCACTACATGCTAAGCCCTCTGTAATTATTGATTGAATGAGTTGATCGATTGTAATAATGATAGGAAATGCTTAGAATTCTTATGATTAGTAAAGTGTTATGATTTTCAAAGTGGTCTATGGACCCAGGCCCATGGGCGTTCCTGAAACCCTCTCACAGGATCCATAAAGTAAATCTATTCCCTAATAATATTAAGGTGCTATTTTCCATTTCTGCTGTGTTTACATTTGTACTGATCTGCAAAAGCATTGATGGGTAAAACTGTTGGTACCTTAGTACAAGGCAAGGCCATGCATCAGTCTGTAGTAGTGGTCATTGTATTCTTCACCACGATAACGCTTAGACTGTTCCGGGTGAAGCAGTACAAATTATTAATTACTATTAATTTTGACTTATGGTCTTGTCTTTTTAATCTGCCATTGATGAAATGGGAAGTACACTTACATAAAGCGCCTTTGCTGTGTGCCAAATATGATGGTTGTCTTAAGGAAAAGCACTTGTGCCCTTGTTTTTGTTGTAAGCTAAATAGCGAGCCACTTTTTTCATAGAACACCATTTTTTATTGGAAAGTGTGACAGATAAACTGTGGTTTATTCAGATGGGCATTTGTCAGACAACTTCTTGAAAATAAAGTGAACCTCTCACTGCAAAGAAAACAACTGACAGTATTTGTTGCTAATGATAAGATTTGAATTTTTAAGTGAAAATTAGAATTTTGGAACACATGTATCTGCCATTATGAGCTTGAGAGCTTTATTATTGTTAAAGAATTTTCTGATGAAATGGGTAGTCATTTTAACAAATCTGATTTTTAATAGATTTTATGTAATCACATGTGAAAACGGTTGGAGAAGAGCTACCTTAACTCAGTAAACAAATATTTTCCAAATGAGCAATACGTGATGTTGCAAAATCATGCTTGTGTAAAAGATCTGTTCAAAGTGCAAGGTTAGCTTCAGGGATTTTAATGTATCAGAGGTCAAAATGTTTATTGATGTAGTTTCAAATTCCACGTTAATTTTGTAGTAAGTTATACTTATTGAACTTGATGTAATATCAAAAAAGAATATCCACAAATCTGAAAAGGCTATTAAACTACTTTTTCCATCTACATATTTTTGTAAGTCTGTATATGTATGTAGGTTAACAAGAATAACTGCATAATATTAAATATGGAAGCAAATAAGATAATCCATCTATTTTGTATTAAGCCAGACATTAAAGATATTTACATAACTGTGTAACAGTGCCAGTCCTCCCCCTAAAGTTTTGTTGTTGTTGTTGTTCCTGGAAAAGATAGTTATTTTTCATGAAAATAACAGTTTTTATGTTAACATGTAATGGGTTTAGTTTTGTTATTTTTAAATGAATTGCTCTTTGGGCTCCTTAGTAGGTCATAAATTTTCTTCCCAGATGGAACATTTACTAGAGGAAATGAAATAGAAAGCAGAGTTTTAGAGCTATCAGGAAATTGTAGAGGATGTTTTAAATTTGCTCAGACTACCAATGTGTTTCTATCAGCTGCTCTTACTCTTTCTGAACCTGGCCTGTTTTTGAGGAAAATTATTTCCCAGATTTCTTTCTGTGTACTAAGTTCCCTTTATTTGGAGTTATAAGACCTAGTTTACCTTAAAGGTTGTCCTCAGGTATTTAATTGATAGCTTGTATAGATTGATGTGGGCCCACACCCGATTGTGTTGCCTTATGGCGTTTGATTGATTATAATGAAACTGAGTAAGCATTAAATTTGCAGATAGAGGAGTAGTGCTTTTAGACTGAGGAAGCAGTTTTTTTTTGTTTCTAGAGAATAATTTCTCATCAACAGATTAAATTTGATTAACAGCTTTCTGTCAGTTGAAGCATCAGTCTGTATCTTATCTTTTATGATTTTGTATCATGTATAGTGATGTCTGTGGTTTAACCAGACTGCTTGGAATTTATTTCTTTTATAGTTGCTTTCAAGATATTAATTGATTTTAATTATATTTTGTGCAGTACTAAAGTCTCCAAGTGACTGCCCCATCTACAAACTGGGTCAGTTTGTAGTTCAGACTGACTTCTTAGGGAGAAAACTTGTTAAAAATTTTTCAAAAGGACATTTTCTCTAATTTTTCACTGACTTGGATGCTTCTTTTTTTCCATGTGGGCAATTTACTTGGGAATGTGATCTCAAGGAGCAACAGTGAAGCACAAGGAAGTGAACAGGGAAGGAAGGATGTGCTTTTTTTTTTAATTGAAATATAGTCAGTTTACAACATTGTGTCAGTTTCTGGTGTACAGCATATTTCAGTCATACATACATACATACATATATTCCTTTTCATATTTTTTATTATAGGTTACTGTAAGATATTGAATATAGTTCTCTGTGCTATACAGTATAAACTTACTATTTATCAATTTTATATATAGTAGTTAATTATCTACACATCTCAAACTCCCAGTTTATCCTTTCCCACCCCCCTTTCCACCAGGTAACCATAAGTTTGTTTTGTATATCTGTGAATCTGTTTCTGTTTTGTAAATAACTTCATTTGTATCTTTTTTATAGATTGCACATATGATGCTTATTATTTGAATAGATTTGTAATGTTTATAGTAAGTGAATTTTATTTCTAGAGCAGTGCTTTTCAAAATTTATTGTACATACAAATCACCTGTGTGTCTTGTTAAAGTGCAGATTTTGGTTCTGAATCTATAAGTTTGGGTTGAGAGCAGAGGTTCTGCATTTTTAACGAGTTCACAAGTAATGCATTGCTGTTGATCCACGAGACCACATGTTGAACAATGAGAGTTTGGAGAACAATGCAGATTTAAAAGTTAGTAGTGTGTATAAAACCAAAAGTTTATAATGATTCAGAAAATTAATGTTTTCGTAGGAATTGTTATATTATTTTTTGAATTCTGAAAGAGAAATATTATGTAATTGTAAAGTGTTAGCTGCTTTAAAACATGTAGATCTAGATATTTACTTTGCTTTCTCTGTTTACCAAAGCACAAGTGAAAATGGTATCTTTTTCAGGGTTTTCTGTTAGCTTCAAGGACATTTTTGATTCCTAAACTTGATTAACCTACTGAGAAAATTATCTTATTTATCTTTTCTCAATTTTTTATTTTGAAAAATTCAAACTTTTACTAGGAAAGCTGAGAGTTGAGCACTCACTTACCTTTCACCTGAATTTGCCAGTTGTTAACATTTTGCTACCTTTGTTTTATTTCTCTGTCTCTGTGGTTTTTTCCTCTGATATTTTCATTATTCCTATAGGCATGCTACTTGCAAAGCTGCATGATAATCAAATGGTTACTTACAGTGTGTATACCTTTTCAAAAGGAAAGTTAATAGTATGATTAAAAAATTTAGTAACATCTAAATTTAATAACATAGATGAAGATAGTGGGCTCTTTAAAATGCCAAGTTCTAATGCATATCCTTAAAAAAATTAATAGAGTAAACAAAACCAACAATAAGTTAGTGTTTTTCTTCCTGTCTTAATAACATGGTGCTAAATTGATGTGTTTTGGTTTTGTTAAGAACAGAAATTTTCATTTTGAATTTTGAGAGTGATTATTAGGGATCCAAACTCAGGTTTGCTAAGCAGAATAGGGTCAGCATTAAGGTAAAGTGCTTCTGTACAAAACGCTGCTGACTGTAACCAGACAAAGTTGGGTTTTTGGACCAAGGCACTCATCCTTCCTATGGTGCTTGAGAAGGCATTACCATTGTTCCTAATTGTTTTCCAACACTTTGATTGCCATCAGTGGGCGATCAATGTGTTAAGAATACCTGTAAGACTGACAACACCCCATTAATAGGATAGTAAGAAATATTATGAACAACTTTATGCCAACAAATTTGACAAGTGGACAAATTCAATGGAAATATAATTTACCAAAACTGACAAGAGAAGAACTAGCAGATATGAATTACTCCTTAATATATAAAGAAGTTGGATTTGTGGTTTTAAAAAATTCTCACAATGTAAAATTCATTGCCTAGTTTTGTTGGTGAATTCTATCAAGTATTTAAGAAATGAATAATTAGACTTTAGACTTTTTTCATGAGTGCCATTAAGAAATATTAGAAGGGGCTGCTCTGATAAATTGGACTTTGTTGAAGGAGAGAAACCTGTTGTACAGAGCATAAAGGAGGGATCCAAAAGCCAGCAGGTGAAGAAGGGGCCCAATGACAAGTTTGGGGAGGAGGATATAGCTCAGTGGTAGACAGCATGCTTAGCATGCAGGAGGTCCTGGGTTCAATCCTCAGTTCCTCCATTAAACAAATCAATAAAGTAAAAATAAATAAACCTAAAAGCAAACAAACAAAAAAACAAACAACCGGAAGTTTGGTTTTGGTGGGAAGAAGAAAGGCTCCAAGTAGAACACTCGTGAGAACTATGATGATGTATCTGGCTTCCCAACCAAGACAACTCATGGCAGGGGCCTCAGGAGGCTTAGAAAGAAAGGATCAAATAAGAGATCTGGAAAACAGATGAGAGAAAATGAAGAACAGGACATGCTAGATAAGCAGCACCTTTGTATACGGAGACCAAGGAAAAGGGATGAAGACTTGAGATTTCACAATACGATTGGATCCCTGCTGTTGGTTTCTTTTTGTAAAAACAATAAACTAAAGAAAATTTTTCAAAAAAAAAAAAATAGAAGGGGAAGGAATATTCTATTCCCCAATTGGTTTTACAGGCGAAAATAACTGTGGTCCCAAGACCTATAAAAGATACTAAAAGAAAAGTGTAGGCCAATATTTCTCATGAACTTAGGTGTGGAGACTCTCAAGAAAATGCAAGCAAATCGAATTCAGCAACATATAAAAAGGACAATACACTGTGACTATGTTGATACCGTACCTCAAATAGAAGGGTGGATCAACTTTCAAATATCAGTGAATTGATGTCATTTAGCACATGAACAGGAAAAAGTAGAAAAACCATATGAATAGATACAAAAAAATCTTTTGACAAATTTCAGTGCCCATTTTCACACTCACTAGAATGACTAAAATTAAAAATACTGACAGTACCAAGTTTAAGGACACAGAGTAACCATAACTCTCTTACATTGCTGGAGGGAATGTAAAATTGTATGTTCATCTTGGAGAACATTTTTTAAATAAAGTTAAACATAAATTTACTCTATGGCCCAACATTTCTGTTTCAAGGTATATACTGAAGAAAAATGAAAACATGGTCTTAGAAGACTTGTAAACTAATGTTCATAGCAGCTTTCTTAATAATGGTTGAAATCTGCATACAATCTTAATGTCTACTAACAGGTTTTTGGATTAACCGATGGTGGTATATTCATTCAGTGGTACACTACTCAGCAATAAAAAAGGAAGTAACTACTGATACATGCAGTAACAAAAGTGAATCTTAAAAACATGCTAAGTGAAAGCTGCTAGAGTACACAATACCTCATATTGTATGATTCTATTGCTGTGATTATATTACAGGCAGAACGTATCTCTGGTGGTTGAAATCAGATCAGTGATTAGTTGAGGTTCAGAATGAGGGAACTGATTGCAGAGGGTACCAAGGAACTTTTTGGAAGGTGGTGGTGATACTCTATACCTTGTTTGGGCTGACACTTAGGCAGTGTCAAAAATCATCCAACTGTAGGTATAAAATGCCTGCATTTAACTGTATGTGAATCATATTTCAATAAGATTCACTTATTTTAAAAACTTTATTGAGAGGCCTAAGAGCTGAGAACAGTCGTGGTCTCTCCTTGTGGAGCTTAAAGAGTACTGTGACATAAGAATATAAATGGTATTAGAATCAGGTATAAGGACTTTGTGAACGTAACCTAGACTTGAACAGTAAGAGGAACTTCCTGAAGGAAGTTATCAAGACTGAACCTGAATTTTTGAGGAGGATTGTTTTCAGGTCAGCATGTAAGTGGTCGAGAGATAGGCAAGGAGAGAGAGTGTTCCAGGCAAAAGAAATAGTTTGTGCAAAGTAACAGAAGTGAGAGAGTATGGCTGAAAGAATGAGCAGATGACAGATATTCAAGATCGTTCGAGCAGAGACTGTATGTGGGAGAGAAGGGAGAGAGAATAGAGTATGTAAAATGGGAGTAAGAGACTATGCCAGAGAGGTTAGCAGGAGATAAGTCATTCAGAATGCTGAAAGCGTTAGAAGTTTGATTTCATTCTAAAGTAGAGCAGAGCAGCTGAGTGAGAAGATTGGTTTGTGTTTTAGAAAGATCACTGTGACTCCAAAGGTGAAAAATGAATTAAATTGGGTAAGATTTTGGGCATGGGACACAGTTTCGAGGTTTTACAGAAATATCAGATAGTTGTTAGGTTTGTTCCAGGAAAGTGGCATTGGAAATGTTGAAAGTGAATGGATTCAGATCTTTTTGGGATGTAGATTCAACAGAACTTGATTAAATGTGAGAGATGGGGGGGAAGGAGGAGTCAAGGGGGAAATTGTCTACTTTCTGATTTGTTGAGTTTCATATGCAGAATGGACTTATCTACAAGATTAATGGATGAATGGGTCCTAAGTTCATGAGAAGGTTCTTGGCTGGAGACAGAGGTTGAGACTCATTAATCTATACATGGTGTGGAAGTAGGTAAGCTTCCTCAGGGTGAGTATATGGAATGAAAAAAGTGAAGAGATCCTAGGCCAGAAACTTGAAGAATACCAACATTTAAGGAATGGCCCCAATATAGGCTCTTGCAAATGAGAATGAAAGGTAAGAGGGAAAAGAGAGGTGTGGTAACACAGACTTGAGGATGACTCCTTCAGGGAGGGTAGTCACAGGTGTTAGATGTTCAGTGAGGGCTTAAAACAACAAAAGACTAAAAGGTATCATTGTTGACCTTGAAGACAGCCGTCTTGGCATAGTGGTGAGGATAGCAGACAGGTTACATGGATGATACGTAAAAGCTGAACGTCAGCTTGATGAGTTTAAAGGTTGGCTCTGAAGGGGTGAAGAGCAAGAAGGAAGCTGAATTTGAGAGAAAGGTTTTTTCTTTTTGCTTTGGGTGATGATTTTATTTTTTATGAACAACTAATGGGAAGTGATATTAGAGGGAAACTGTTATTAAGTATTTCAGGAAGAGAAGGGAATAATTAATTGAACTGGATTTCAAAGATCAAAAAATTGAGATCTGGTAAACAGGGTGGGAGATATCCCTTAGATAGTACCAGAAGGGAAAGAGATGATTGGTTGCAGGAAAGTTTGCAGATTGGATCTTGGTAAAATGAGAAGATTTAAGAAAATCAAGAAAGTTTAACAAATTTTACTGCTGACTTTAGCATTGATTAATTTCTAATTTCTTTTATATTTTTCTCTCAGTCTGAAAAATAATACTTTGGAAGAAATATTTGAAAAATCCCTTCCCTTTCTGTCTTCACATGCACACAAACCAGAGTAATTTTGGAAATGACATTATAAGATTTTATAAAAGTATGCCTTATTTAAACTATAGCCTCATATTTTCCCTGTCAGAATGCTGAGTCTACTATTAGAAATGACTCAACAATAAAATAAAATCACATTGCTATGTATGTTAGTCTACTTGAACTGCTGTAACAAAATACCACAGACTGAGTGGCTTAAAAAACAGAAATTTATTTTCTTACAGTTCATAAGGCCAGAAAATTCAAGATCAAGGTCCAGCAGAGTTCAGTTTCTGGTGAGGACTCTTCCTGGTGTGCAGACAGTTGCCTCTCACTGTCTCCTCACATAGCCTTTCCTCCTTGTGTATGGGGAGAGGGAGTGAAATTTCTGCTGTCTTTTCTCCTAAGGACACTAATCCTGTTGGATATGGGGCCTCACCCTTATGACCTCATTTGACCTTAGTTGCTTCCTTAGAGGCCCCGTCTCCAAATATAGCCACCTCCAGGGTTAAGGCTTCAACATGTGAGTATTGGGGGAGACAAACATTGAGTCCGTAACAGTATGTACTGACTTCTTCATATTTTCAATATCATGTTAGATTCTTAATGGATTGTATGGAAAATATTTTTTTGTTTTGCTCCATTGTCATAATAGAACTTGTAATATTAAAAATAGACTGAAAGGCTTTTTTTTTTTACCTCAGGTACTTTGTAAGTAGTTTTAGTTTAGTGTTTCATTGAGTGTTATGTGGTTATCTCTAATGTATCTGAACATATTCCAGACTGCCTGGATTAATATCTTAATTAAATGATACAGGTAATAATATCTAAGTCAGTAGGACCTTTCAGAAAAAAAGTGGAATTAGATTTAGTTTATCAGGCATTCTGACTTGGAAGATTAATGAAAGCAAATAAATATGGTGTTACTGCCTTTTTTTGCAAGAATTTTTTTGGAGTACAAGATTCTGCTTGTAATTTTATTGTGAGACTTTAAAAAAAATTTCCCACCCCACCCCAAGCTGATCATGGGAAGAAGAGCATTTCATAAGTAGGAGCTGGGGGGACTTTGGCTGAGACATCTGTCACTTTATTCATTGCGACAATCAATTCAACTCCTGTGGCTGCGTAAGCAGATAGCTCCTGCTCTCACGTTTCCCCTGAGTTCATTTCATTGCAGAGTTCACCTCTCTCCTAGATAGGGCATTCTCTTTTGAAGGCTAGGTATACAAATATTCACTCTCTTGATAGATCACCCACCTCACCCCCTTTGCTATAAAGACTAGTCTTTTGGAATTGTCAGCTGTCAATTTTAGGTGTCAGCATTGGTTAAGTTTAGAAACCTGCAAAGCAGTGGAAGTCTGGGGAAAACAAACTACTGCACCTTCTCTGGTTATAAGAGCCATTGAAGGAATTAGCAGCCTATGCTGTAGCAACACTGAAAAATAGTGTGATTTTCCCCCTCCCCTGATTTCTCAAACCACTGGTTTGAGATATCTTAACTCCTTTTTTTCCCGTAATAGCTTGTAGACAATTATAAGAAATTCTAATAGTACTTAAGCTTAAATAGATCATAAATCAAACTATGTGAAAATAATATAGTCTTTGGAATGTGAACTTTTATATTTTCTGGCACTCATTCATAACCAAAGTGGTTAATCAGCATCATAGAGAATTGTACAATATCTGAAAAAGCCCTTCTGATTTTATAGATGAAGTATAACAAAGTTAATATTTTCTTAAATAGAAATAACTATCATAATACTAATACATCTGAATATCATAGAGTTGATGTGATGTACACTTAATTCTTTGTCCTGGTCAGGAAGCCAAGGCAAGTACCCTCAGTCTAGCGAAATCAAAGCAGATGCAGATACTGTTGTGAAGTTGATTAAGTCAGGGACCGTCTCTCTGCTGCCCATATCCTCTCTCAGCTTTTAGTTTTGCCTATCTCTCATATTTTCCTTTTGCTTTTTCATTTTTATGAAATTTTTTATTTTCTCCTATTGTTTGCCTTTGTGTGCCTGTGCTGAAAGCACCCATCCTAATTCTTAATGGACTTTGAGTTCAAGAGCACCATGAATCTGGGATCCCTTTGTACCTTGAGAGACAATTTGATTGTCTCAGCTGTCTCCTCCTACTCTAGGCAGCTGTGACGAGGGGGTAGTTACATAGTGGCTCCCCTTTTACACAGCAGGAACTGTGAGGCCAGGATCTCTGAGAATGAAAGGACCTATGACTGATTATTTGCGTTTAAAAAGTATGCTTTGGGAAATAGCCGTAGGTAGTAAAGTGCCTTTTCCTTTGGAGGAGGGCATGTACCATAAATTTGCTTGTCATTCAGGATTACATGACTTGGATAATTGAATGTTGTCTATTAATACAGTAACATGAGTAGGCTATGCCTAATTGCTATTTTCTACCATTATTATTTGACCCAATTTTTATTAGAGGACTTATAAAACAATGTCTTTTTTTGTAAGATAATGTTTGAATATAATTATTAAGTAACATATTTAGGTCTGGGGGAGGAAGTGGTGGTTAAGAGCTGGGACTCTTGAGTCAGACTAATCCTAGCTCTACCACTTGTAAGCTGTATGATTCAGTCCACTCCCTGAGCTTTATTTATTTATTTTTTAATCAAAAATTAGCAATAACTATAGTGTTTACCTCAAGGATTGTTACGAAGATTGAATTACATATTAAAAGTCTTAGTACAATGTCTGTCACATACTAAGTGTTCAGTTAGAGTTAGCTATTATTGTTAGTATCTTTTTTCAGTGAAAAGTGTGTTAGTCATCTGATTTACATAACTGCTTATTTGTCCAGTGATCATCACCTCAACTGCCTAAAAGACCGAGTGAAGGTATAGGATGTAAATTTAGCTATTTGACCTTAAATTTTAACAGTTTTGTTAAGCTCTAAGTGTACTACAGCAGACTATACATGTTAAAAGTGTACACTTTGATAAGTTTATACCGCAGTTTATGTATTTGTTTACCTGTTGACATTTAAGTTTCCTGTTATTTTACTGTTACAAATAAAGCTGCTATAAACATTCATATACAAGTCTTTGTGGACATAATGCTTTTATTTCTCTTAAGTAAATACCTAGTTGTAGAATGACAGAATCAGATGGTAGGTGTATGTTTACTTTTTAAAAGAAACTATCAAACTCTTTTCCAGAGTGGTTGTACCATTTTATATTTCCACCCACATTCTGGTCAACACTAGGTATAGTCAGTCAAAAAGCTGTTTTAAAAATTATTGCTCTTTCATATCTTTTTTCATGTTGTTATAAATACATGCCATATTACATAAGGATTATTTGTGAAAAATACAAAATATGGCAGGCAGCTTAAGATTTTAAAGTTAATTTAAAAAGTGCTTGGAATTGCACTGAAATCTTTATTGCGAAAGCAATAGATGGTTTGCTTAAAATATTGGAAAATTGGGGGACAGCAGTTCTTTAGGAAGCTAGTTTTGTAATGTGTGTACCTATTTTATATGTATATGTTTTTTTTCTTTGATAGAGTTTTCCAGAAAAGGACCTTCTGCACTGTCCATCTAAGGATGTAATTGAAGCTCATTTTATGTCCTGTGTGAAAGAAGCTGATGCTTTAAAGCACAAAAGTCAAGTAATCAATGAAATGCAGAAAAAAGATCATAAGCAACTCTGGATGGGTTTACAAAATGGTAAATATAGCAGCATTTAATTTCATGATACCACTTTATGAAGTATGAAGTAACTGTAATCCTGTGAGTGATTGGTACATCTTAGGATTGATGGTACAAGGTTAAATTCCAGCCTCTTTGCACGGAATTTCACAGAGAAGCTACTTTGGTCATCCCTTACATTGTACCCTTCCAGCTTCCCTTTCTTCCTGGATTCTCTAGCATTAAACTGATTGCCATGCCCATAACATAAGACAGTATAAACTTCCTGTGTTTAGCTTCTGGAAAAAGTGCCCTTACTCGTAGTCATGATCCTTCTGGAATTGCAACTGAATACCCCGTGTGTGAACCAAAATACCTCTGCTTGCTTAGGGCACGAACTCCAATCTCTGCTTTCTTAGAACAGTAAGCCTTCCTTTGTGGTCAGATTCTCTCTCTTCTGGCTGGGATTGAGAAAATAAACCCAAGGAAAAAGCTGAGGGAAATCTACAACATACCTCTGTATTCTCCATCTCCTAGAGATCATAGCTCCTTAATCTTGCCTGCAGTTTGACCTCTAGTACCTTTAGACAGTTCTGTATGCACTTTGCGTGGGTCAACTCTGTATGGATATCAGTTAACATGCTTTAGTTAAATAATGCCAGTTTCCAACAATATGGCTCAAATTTCATTTGCCATGGTATATTAACTGTGAATAATTATGTAAAGTGCAAACTTTATTGTTAGCTCTTCAGTCCAGTCATTATGTAACAACAGATAAGTGTTGTGATCAGTGGCTAATCATGTCACTTCTTTCAGTGCCTGTCAGTGAATCGTCATTATGTAGCCATTATTTAGTTCACCCACAGACAGCAAAGTATGTAGTTGTGTTGCCTCCTTCTATCCATTCATAAGCCCGCATGACATTTTGTAAAAGTGGATAATCAAAGGGGGGAATCAGCCAAGAAAGATCAAAGTATAACAAAGAAACAAAAAGTGATAATGCTGGAAGTGAAATTTGAATCGAATGTAATGGAATTATAGAGACGTAGCTAACTGTGGCAGTGTTGACCCTCCCACCATTTGAGAGACTTGAGGTATGCAGCCGCAAGAAAATTTAGTGAAGGCAAACTCTTCCACACAAATGAGGAAAGTGGTTGTGATGAAAAAGGGTGAAGTTATTCCAGAGCAAGTGATGCTGGCATAAAATACCGCATTAAAGGAGCAGAGATGTTTCATGACATTGAAAGTGCAAATAACATGTTGGAAATTAGAAACTCCCATCTTAGAAAGGAGTATGACAATTCACCAAGGTTTAGGAAAGATGCTTGCTTGTAAGTTATATGTCAGGAAAGTAAGCACTGTTCAAACTATGCTTAAGATTTTTACAAAGAGATTAAACACTTTACTTCTCCATGTTTAAAATGTTTTAATTAGTGTACTATTAAATACAGTTTACTAAATTAGTTTTACTTTTTCCATTTTCCTATACAGTTATAACCATCAGAGAAAGTTTTGGGTGTTTTGACAATTTTTTAAAAGATCACAGAACAATCATAATTGTTCCCATTAATTATTGAGATCACTTTGCATGTCTTCATCTTGCATGGTCACTTTTCCAGTCCAGCACTATTGTGCAAAGCAAGGACTGCCTGTATTTTGCCCATCTTTAAAATTGTTTTTGGACATGGAGTTAGTACAATATAAGCTGCTCTTACATGGCAACAACTAGAATAAAAGAGAAGGCCTTCCTCTTTCCCCCTAAAGAAACATAATTTAAGAAAATGTGATACAGTTTTATCTTTTGGATTATATTATTACCATGTCAAAGAGGTGTTTTCAGTTATTTAGCATGTGTTAAACTTTATGCAAAATATAGGGCATTATCTGTGACTTTAGTAGTACAAAAGATACATATTTTATGACAATGTGTCCTATAAATTAAGTTTTCTCATTTCTTTTAGGTTTCTTAGATTTGACCTGAGTTACATGAAGTTGTTCCTCAGTTTCATATTTGTAACTCTGGTATTTCTTAACTAGATTATAAGTTTTGCAAAGGTAGGCACCGGGCCTGTCACCTCATTTATAGTACTGAGTACACAAATTCTTACTAAGTGATCAAAAGGGTTTAAAACCCCTTAAGAATGTGTACTTTTTTCTTTTCCTTGCTGGCTATTTGAGGATGAAGTGACATTTTAGGAGACTTGTGAATACGAAGATAGCTTAAATGGAAGACAGGAATCTTCTAAAGAGAAAAGGGATCTAAGAACAATTTGGCTTCAGAATTTAAATAATTTAGATGGACTTTTAAGTAGATGTTCTTAAAATTTATTGTGAGCATGGTGAGTCAGCTATAGAGAGCTCAGGGATTCAGCAGAGGATTCTAAAAATGATTGAAGTGTTTCAGTTGAGGCATTGGAGGACTGGGTGTGGAGGGTGATTGTTAAGAGCTGTGAAAACAACAAAGACCTGGTTTTTAGTCTCAGCTCTTCTGGTAGCTCCTTAGGGCAAGTCACTCAATCTCTTTTAGCTTCAGTTTCTTTATCTGTAAGACAAGAGACTCTCTGCTATGTGTTTCTTATAGGTGTCTTTAGAGATTTTAGTGAAACACTAATACAGTTTATGTGAAAGTGTTTGAAAGGAGGTAAAGCTCTCTTGATAAAGAGAATTGTTGAAAAGTCACTTTGAGACTCTAGAATAGGGGTTTGCAATCTATGGTCATGGGCCAGCCACCTGTTTTTGTTCAAGAAAGATTTGTCAGACCCTGCCATATCCAGGCATTTATATATTATCTGTGGCTACTTTCATGCTGCAACAGCTGAGTTAAATAGTTGTGAAAAAGACCATGTGGCCCACAGCCTAAAATATTTCCTACCTCTGACCCTTTTAGAAAACATTTGCCAGCCTATAGAAGGCTGACTAAACCAATAACTCGTATTTATCCTGCTGTGACCTAAAGCACGACTCACGGTGTCACACATTCAGAACTTGACACAACTTGATGTATCAGACTTGGTATAATAACTGCCTTCATTGCTATTTTTTGGCATAAAACTCCCTTTTTTCCTGTTTTTGTGTTAGCTCACATTCTTCTTGGATATATGACTGTTTAGCTATCTTTATTAAGTTAAATTTTAATTACTTTTCAAATTGAGTTGCATTGAATCTAACTTAGAATGGTATATAGTTAAAATGTACTTTACTCCATTTTTATGTTTAGTTATAAGTTATTTTTGTAGCTGTTATGTTTGGTTTTATTGGTACTGGTAATGATTGAGTTTACACACTCAGGATCCTGTGTGTGGTATCCTGTGGAGACCTCAGTAGTTTATTTTCTGCTTTTTAAAATTGAAATATTCATTTAGGAAATCTTTAGCTAGGAAAAGGTTGTTTGTAGAAGATATATTTTGGAGTACAATGCTGAATGTTACCTACATTATGGTAAACTGGTGAAGGGTGGGTATAGTAGTTCTTTCTGTTGCATCTGCCTAGAATAACCTATCCCTCCCTTTTTGTCTATTTAACTCATACTTATGTTTTAATGTTCACCTCTATTGTCACCCTCTAAGTGAAGCCTTCCCTCTGTCATTTTTTTAAGCCAATAAAATATTTATTGAACACCTAACATGTGCCTGACACTGTCCTAGGAGCTAGTGATCATCCAGTGGTGATAGAACAAACGTGGACCCTGTTTTCATGAAGCTTACAGCCAAGTGGTGGCAGAACTATTTGTTTTCATGCTGTTGTGGCTCCTTGTCCATTCATATGCATTTTTGCTTTCATATTTCACACTCTGATATGGTTTATTTATTCTGCTAAAATATGAAATTTCTCTTAGAGTGTATCATGCATTTCTTTTATCCTGAGCGCCTAGTATGTCAGGCACAGAGTGGGCAAAATAAATATTGACTGAATGACTCCTTTATTTTATCCCTTTCTAATACAATAAGGAAATAATATTAAATAATTTTTATAAATGGTTTAATATTACTATAAAATAGAGGAAGTGCTTTTTAAAATTTTAATTATGTAAGTAGATTTTATGTTTAAGAATTTCTCCATCCGAAAGAGTCTTTGTGAGGGTAAAGATATTTCACCTGCTGGTTAATGTAATTGTAAATTGGTCAGAATTAAGACAAAGCAGATGGTAAATTTATTTCATTCAGAACTACACCTGTATAGCATAAGTAAATGATTTAAACAATTTTGGTATACTTTCAAATGCTAATTTTAATTTTTCAGATCTCTGTAAAAGAGAAATAAGAAAAGCTTTTGAAACCAAGAAAACTCATTTAAGACACACTGTGCCTTTCAGTACTTTTTATGGGTTTTCATTTTAGATATAAAAGTATTCAACCTCCCTGTGAAACAAAATTAATGACCACAAACAAAGAAAAGAAAGTAACAATTTTATTATTTATGAGGTACATGTCACTATATTTGCAGTCTATTTTCTATTAAATAAACGCTGTTTTTTTTTAATAAGCTAGAGATCTGAGGGAATCTCTAAAAAATATTTTTAACATAATGTGTGACTTAGTTTTCAGCTTTGGTTTTCTGAGTGTACCGAAAAAAGAAAAGGTGGCATCAAATAAATTCCATAGACCTTCAAATAAATGCAGGTTTTGACTGCTAAATATGTTGAAAGTTTACATTGTTTCTGAAGTGTGGTTAATCTTTTTGAGCTAAGTAATTTTTTAGAGAAATCAATTGTTTGATAGTTTACCATTTTAACTTAAAATTGGTTTTTAAGGGGAAATAGTGATGAACTAAAGGTGATTTTTATGACAAGTCGTAACGTTTTGAGAATACTTTTGCTTGATAGATGATGTAAAGGAAACACAGTGGTTCTAGGAGACTTGTATGATAGAGACAGTTGGGTTGTGATTGCATTGCTTTGATCAGTTGCATACGGTAGTGTAAATATTGGACTGAGAATCTGTTGGTTTGAGAAGGACCACTGGACCTAATCTTTACTTTGCTTATCTCCTGTTGGTTGTGTGGCTGTGGCAGATCACTTTTCTCTCTAAGCTGGAGTGTTTTTACAAATGTCAAGATAGTGATACCTTACAAGACTCAAATTCAAGGACTCTCCGGTAGTAATCACTTGCACGTGAATTCTTACGATTAGATATTTTTAATTGAGTCCAGAGGATTTCTTGGAAGAATTGTTTATTATTTCTCTCTCTCTCTTTCCCTCTCCCCCTTTCTCTCCCTTCCTGCCTGGCCCTTTTAATCAGGACTTAGGTAAAAGGTAATAGATAACTTTGCAGAAGTAAATGTGGTGAAATAGAAAGACTACTAAAACAGAAAGAAGAGATTTTTGGACTTTACTCTGTATCTTGAAGCTCCAGTTTATGCGATGTCAGCACAGTGTCAGGTACTATTCTAATGTGTATGTGTGTGGAAGGAGATTGCAGATTAGAACTGTCAGTAGCACTGCATGAGCACTCTTCTTGAACCTTTTGTCTCAGTAAAAGGTCACTATTTGGTAAGCTTCCTGTCCTTTAGAAAAATTCAGATATTTATCAGTTGTAAGAACACTGGGATCACATTGTATAAATAAGAGCAGAGAAATAGTAAAATGAACCCTACATACCTATCACTCAGCCTCAGCAATTATCAGTATCTGGTTGGTTTTGTTTTGTCTGTTCTTGACCCTCCCCCATTTTGAGTTTATAGATACTTTTCTTCTTTAATCCAGTGCCACAAATATTGCTCACAGATTTATATTCTTCACAGATTTTATATTCTGTTATTTAATCAAGTCTTGGACACAACATTCATTATAGGAGAGTCACCCCCAGATCCTGGTAGTATAGATTAGCCAATTTCAAGAATCTGCAGTGTGCCTGGCACTGTGCTAGGCATAGGGGACACTGTGATGAGTATGTCAGCCATGATTCCTTCCTTCAGAATCTGTAGTCTAGTAGGGGAGGCAGACCTTAAACAGACAGCCTTTAAATAATTATTACATTTATAACTTGAGTTGTAAAGGAAGGGATAGAGAGCATTGTGGTTGTGATGAAAGTGTTCCAGGCACAGAGAACAATCTGGATTAGGCTGAGAAGCAGAAAAGAGCTTAATAAATTCTGAGAACTCTAAGAAGGCTGTTGTGACTAGAGCATGAGGATCAAGATTGAGAGTGACAAGTAGATAACACTCCAAGTAGTCAGAGGCCCCATCTATTCAGGACATTTTAACGATATTGAACTTAATCTCCAGGGAGTGAGGTGGGGGTAGATAGGGGACCACTGAAAGCAGGAATTTAACAGAATCAGATTTTCTTTTTTACGACATCTCTTTGACTGATGTGTGGTTAATGAATTAGAAGGGAACAAATACAGCATTTTAAAAGACTGAGCAGGGGTCCAATCCAGTGGTTAGGTAGCAGTGAATTTTTCAGACTACAGGGCAATTTTGAGGGTAGAGAGAAGCAGACAGTTTTGAGAGATATTTGAGGTGTAGAATTGCTAGGACTTAGTATTTGGTTAGTATTTGGTCGTATTTGGTTCCCAGACGTTTCAGAAATTGCTGCGCTATCCTAACTACACTTATCCAGCTTACACATGTCCACAAATAGATCTTTATTATATTGTTACATTTAGATAACTCACTTTTTTGATACCTAGTCCCTTAATACTATCATAAAAAAGGAACATAGATCACTTTGATGCTGTACATATTTAAAAGTTTATGCTAATTTCTATTCATTACTCCTTTTCTTTCTGAATGCTCAAAAACATTCTAAAACTTTGCTAAAGATTGACATCAGGCTTACCAGTTGATGAAATCCATTCATGTTTTTAGGTTAAAACATTGGCCTGTCTGCTGACCTCAGGCACCTCTCTCATTTTCCATTGTTTCGTAAGATTATTGCCATTGGTTTTGTAATTCTACCTTTGAAGTTATTTTAGTGTCCTCTGGAGTAACTTCCATTTATCTGAAGGCTTGCATTAATTTAAAGCAGAGTGCTGTTATGTCGGAGCCTACTGAAGCATCATTTTTACTTTAGCTATGAATTTCACACTTTCTTCTTTGAAAATCATTCTGTCGTTGGAGAAAATGGAAGCTAAACAGAAGTTGAATAGTTGAGCTTTCGTTTTGTTATCTCTTAATATGATACCATCTTTCCCAATAGTGTTCTCCATGTGTTCCTTCTTTCTTTGCCAGACATGGTTTATAGAGCTTGTTTTGCTTTTCCTTTTTTTTTTTTAAATAGCTCTTATCTTGTGCTTACTGTTGACCTTCCTGCCATTCTTCTTACATGTTCCTTTTATTAGTCAGGATTCTCCAAAGAAATAGAATCTATCTATCTGTCTATCTATCTATCTATCTGTCTGTCTATCCATCCATCCATCCATCCATCCATCCATCCATTGGTAGCTATATAGGTATATATGGAGATTTATTATGAGGAGTTGGCTCATGTGATTTTTGGAGGCTTAGAAGTCCCACAATCTGCCATCTGCAAGCTGAAGACTCAGGAAAGTGCTGTAATTCAGTCCAAATCCCCAGCCCGAGAACCAGGGGAGCTGTTGGTATAAATCCAATGGTAGGAAATCGTGAGATGTCTCAGCTCAAGCAATGGGGCAGGAAACCAGGGGTTGGCTGGGTGGGAGGGGTGGCTAGAATTCCTGTTTCCTCAGCCTTTTGTTTTGTCATATTCAGGTTGTCAACTGATTTAATGACGCCCACTCATACTGGGGTGGGCAGTCTACTGAAATTCTACGTATTCAAATGCTAAAATCTCATCCCAAAATACCCTGACAGCTATTTTATTTATAAGTATATCATTATGATCAAAATATTAATGTTTAATCTGGGCATCTGTGGCTAGTCAAGTTGACACATAAAATTAACCATCAGATTCCTGCTATAACTTGGCTCATCTTTTGTGGGTGTCATTTTAATGTTAATTCATTGAACAGATCATTATTGAATTCATACTGGATAGAAAGAAGTGAACAAAACAGACTGAGTTTCCCACCCTTACGACCCTTAAATTATGGTGGAGGAGACAGACAATAAGTATAAAATACGTATGTGCCACATGGGTGCTATGGAAGAAAAAGCAGGGAAAAATAAGAAAGGACTGTGTTGGGAGAGGGCATTGCTATTTTAAATCAGAAACTCACACAAGGCCTCACTGATTGGATGACATTAAATGAAGACCTGAAGCAGGACCATGCATTTATCTGAGGTTAGTTATACCTTCCTAGGCAAAGGGAGCAGCAAAGGAAAAGGCCCTGAGGTGGGGGAATATACCGTACTTTTGAAGAACATAATCCTATTTGTAAGCTTTTATCAAAAGTGGTAGCTGAATAGGCTTTTTCCCCCTAGGATACCCTTCTCTTCAAGTGTGTTTGCTTATTTTCCCTCTACCTATGAGACCATTCTCTGTAGCAAAAATATCACTTTTCTATATTCTGATTCTTTTTATAAGTCTCGTGGGACAGAAAGGATCTTTTTGGCAGTGATCTTACACTATTTTGAAAGTAATGAAGTTCTAAGAATAGAGGTCATTAGGGATTGGACCTGTTTATATTAAGGTAGTTATAGAAGACTTCTTTGAGAAGATGATATTTAAGCTGAAATCTTAAGGATGAGAAGGAACTAGTCATATTAGGGAATGGCATGTTTCCAGAAAGCACAAACAAACCCCCCAAAAAGCTGGTACTTTTCAAGGAATAGAAAGAAGGCCAATGTATCTTGGCCAGTGACCAAGAGGGAAGGATGACATGAGACGAGGTTGAAGATACGGGGAAGAGCTAGGTAATATGAGTAGCATTTTAAGTTAAGGAGAAGAATTTAGATATTAAATGCAGTGGGAAGGCAATGGAGGATTTGTTTAATGATGAGATGCAGAATATGATGAGGACATTCTAGCTGCTGAATGGAGAATGGAATAGAGGGAGCCAAGAGTGGTAGTAGAGAGTCTGTAGTAGTAGGTCCTGTACAAGATGATGGTGGCCTTTAAGATGATGATGATAGAGATGGAGAGAAGTCAATAAATCTGAGATTTTTAGGCGGTAAAATTGACAGAATCTCTTGTTGGATTGTATATAAGTTTAGAGTGAAAGAAAAGAATGAATCATTCCTGGCTTCTGACTTAGGCAGCAGATGGGTAATGGTACTTTATACTGTGATATGAAATAACTAGATAGAGAATATGTTTGGAATGGGGAACAAAGCCAAACTGAGATGGTCAGCTTTAAAGTTTAAAGTTTGAAATGTCTCTGAGATATTCACATGGAGATGCATTGAAGTAGATGGTGCTAAAATTAAGTGTTGTGACTGTGTGTCAGTAGATGAAGAAAGCTTAATAGATTTGAATCAAATGCTGCATCTTCTAATTTCATACTCATTTACTTTCACAATAAGTGCCTCTTTGTTATTTCATCTTAAAGGATATGACAGTTAATGTCCCAGTGATACAAAGCAGTGAATATGGAGCAATCCCATGTGTTCCGGATGTTTGGCAATTCTTTATATCCACTAATTGTGGTGTGCCGTTTTCCAGCATATAGCTAAATTAGTCATTTCCATTACTGTTTTGTCTGCAGTACAGTAAATAAGGTGAATAGCTTCAGTCTGAAACTGTGTGTGGCATTCAAGAATCTACAACTTTGTGAGAAATCTGCTTAAAGCAAATTTGTAACCTGCTTGAGCATTTAGTTAAGTTTTACTGTGGAACAAACAAGCATTTTACTGTATTATATTACATGTTTTAAATCAGTCTCTTGGCATTCTGCTTTCTGTAATTAGAAATAATGATGGAAACCTAAAAAGTTTATGTGTTTGTCTTTTAATATAAAACCGTAAAGATACTTTGCTTGGCTTCTGGAGAAAGAGTGTTCTTGGAAATTGCATGATTTAAATGAATAAATAAATTTGGTAGTAATCTGGATCATAGCCTCTTACAGTGCTTTGGGTATACTTGGCAGTGAACATCAGGGATAATCAAACTTGTTGAAAACAGTTATTTCATAATACACTACAAATTATACTAACATAAGTTGGTTGGAAAGAGTCTATTAATAACAGTGAATGGTCATATGTCCCAGAGTTAATCAATGGTAGAAAATACTTTTCTGTATAAGAGTTCCTGTTGATATATGTATAAATCTATAAGATTAGATTTATACTTCAGTCTGAACTCTGACCAGTATTTGAAAATATTTTTAGTGAACTGTTAGTTTTGTAGGAATATACAGGTTTAATTTGTAATGTCATTTCAAATGAAATTTCAAATCATCTACAGTAAAAAAAGCCTACCTTATCATATCTTTTATTTATCTTTGGTCCAGTTAAAAAAACTTAAAAAAAATTTATACCTTCTAACTTACTGTCACTTTTTTGCAAGTTAAGTTTAGGAAGATTCAAGAAGCTTTTCCTTATGAATGTTTGTACACTATATACAAGAGGAAATGTGAACATCTGTCCAGTCAATGATTTTCATGCTTGGAGTCATAACCTGTAATTATTCTTTGAATTTACAGCATGATTCCTCTTTCTTCTTTAAAAAAAATAGACTGTGTATACACACACAAACACACACACATACACAGATATATATACATATGTAGTTTAATTTATTTTGTTTTTATCTTTTTATTTTAGTTTTTAATAAATTTTATAATTGACGTATAGCATTAGACTAGTTTCAGATGTACAACATGATTCAATATTTGTATTCATTGAGTAGTGATCACCGCCACAATAAGTCTAGTTAACATCTGTCATTTTACGTAGTTAAAAAATTTTTTTTCTTATGATAAGAACTTTTAAGATCTACTCTTAGCAACTTTCAAATATGCAATACAGTATTATTACCTGTAATCACCATGCTGTACCTTACAGATTTCCAGTTATAAAATACCTAGAAATAACTAAAACAGTGGCTGCGCCAACTTACATTCTCACTAGCAGTACACAAGGATTTTCTTTTCTCCATATCCTTGCCAACCCTTATCTCATATTATTTTGATAAAAGCCATTCTCACAGGTGTGAGGTGATATCTCATTGTGGTTTTGTTTTGCATTCCCTGATGATTAGTGGTGTTGAGCACTTTTCATCTACCTTTTGGCCATTCATATGTCTTTGAAAATGTCTATTCCGTTCTTATACCTATTTTTAAATTGGATTATTTGGTTTTTTGCTGTTGAGTCATATTAGTTCTTTATATATTTTGGATATTAATCCCTTATCAGGTATATGATTTGCAGATATTTTCTCCCATTCAGTAGGTTGCCTTTTCATTTTGCTGATGGCTGCTTTTGCTGGGCAGAAGCTTTTTATTTTGATGTAATTCCACTTGCTTGTTTTTGCTTTTGTTGCTTTTGCTTTTAGTGTCAGATTGAAAAAATCATTGTCAAAACCTGTGTCAAGGTATAATGTGCATATATAGTTTAACTGGTTTTGTTTTTAAAGGAATCTTTTGTTTTGAAACTTAGTATCACCTCCATAAGAGGACCGAAAACCCCAGGTGTACTTACTTTCCTAATTCTTTTTATTGATTAGCTCCACATCACTTTTCTTTAGAGCAGTGTTTCTCAGAGTGTAGACAATGGGACAGAATCATCAGCATTATTTGGGAACTGATTAGAAATGCGTCCTAGACCAACTGAATCAGAAACTCTGGAATAGATCCCTGCAGCCTGTGGTTCAGCACCCCTCCAGGTAATTGTGATGCACTGAAGTTTGAGAACCACTGCTGTGGACCAGGATTTCTCAGCCGTGGCACTGTTAGATATCTTGGACTGGATAATTCTTTGATGTTGAGGGGGTGCGGAGGGGGCTGCCCTATGCATTGTAGGATGTTTGGGAGCATTCCTAGCCTCTGTGCACTCACTAGGTGCCGGTAGTACACTACTCTCCATTCTCAATCATGACATTAAAAGATGTCTCCAGACATTGTCAAATATTCCCTCAGTGGCAAAATCACCCCATTTGAGAACCACTCCTCTAGAGAGAGGCGATGTAGAGTTAATGGATAAAACTGCTCCATTAGAATAGCAGTGACCAATTATCAAATCCCTAAAGTCTGTCCTGGGCACTTTGCATGAATTATCACTGTCATCATAACAGCCTTGCAAGATAATGTTTGAAAGTCTAAAGCTTGGGCCAGGTTATTTTGAAATTTCTCATCTGTTCCACTAGCTCAGCCCTGGGGAACTAGTATTTTCAGCTGTTATAATGACTCATTTAGGCTGGAACTACATTCTTTAAACAGAAGAAATTCGATATATAAACAAATTAAACAGTTATTTTAACCAGTTAACTTTTATATGTAAACTTAACCATGTGAACTTTTTGTTGTAAACCTAGCTATAGTTGTTTCTGGGTGATAGAGATTATTTTACTTTTGTTGAGGTGACTTAAATGACAAATGAATCCGTAGTATGCTGTCATTTCACTAAGATTGTTTACGTTTTTTGAAGTAACATGTGTCTTCTATATTTTTCCTTTCCTTCTTTTGCTGCCTTTCTTCTCCCTCTCCAGCATTCTGTGTGACTCTCCATCTAGTTCTGAATATGTTAATGACACATCTTTCCCTCTCTCTTACCTCTCATTTAAACTTTTACCTATTCTCTGACCCATTCGTTGCTTTATTATCCTTCTGGGGTCTGGATGGCCAGATAAACATTTTAGCTCAAAATCTGTAATTAATGCTGGCCAGCATGTTACCTATTTTCAGGTACCTATTTCATGCACCTTTTAACAGAGACCTAGAAATTACTTAATTGAGAATTTTAAAATTTCAAGCCACTACCCTTCCACTCTCTCATGCTATCTCTGTGACATTCTGTTTACTCTATCTCTGCCTATGCAGACCAGTCCTAATTAGTGGCTGTGATAATGAGTTCTGGATGTCACAGTTCTTTGTATTAATGACGTCTTTTCCTGAACCAAAGAAGTTCTATAGCAGTGTTAATGTCTTATTATTCATTCCATATCTCTTCTCTTTTATTGCTTTAGAAACTCAATAAAAGATTTAGAAATCTTTTTATGTGAAAAGTACATTTAAATACTAAACTATGCCAGTGTTTTAATTAGTGTTCAGAGAGTTGTGAGATTTTAAACCCAAATGCTAGAAAACTAGAAAAGAAAGGCCCATTTTAAAAAAATGAGTGCAAAATAAACAAATTTGTTTTTTCTAAGATGCAAGGTGTTCCATCAAGTCCTGATTATTATCTTCAGAGTGGCTTTCTACTCGAGAAGCATTTCTTCGCACAGGGTCCTTTAAGATCCACACTATCCTCAATTCCTGGGCTTTTCCATATCTAGCTTATTTCTGTTTTTCCCAGTACAGGAATATCAATAAACTATCCCTAATGGTATTTTTAGTTGGAATTAAATTCCATAAAACATTTAACCAAAAAGATTTCACTTTATTTCAAATTACTATAAGCCACTCAAAACTAAACTTCAAGATGTATACCTCTTTTTCTTTAACTAGCTTCTTGATTTTTTTCCCTACGAGTATATTAACTTGCACTTACTTTTTTGCTTGTTTTACAGTGACATTATTTTTATGTGATTTAAAAACTATAAAAACATACTTTTACTTATTTTTGCAAGAAAAAAAGTATTGTTATTTGTCCACTCAGGATATAAGGAAGAAGGAGCAGAGAAGAGAAGGCATTCAGTGGAGATCTAATATCTAGGAAGTAGAAAGAGAAGGAAGACAGTTACATAGTGAAGGAGAAAGGCTACATATAGAAAATTTCCCCCAATATTTTTATTATCATTTATTTTTAGGTGTTCTTACACTTGAAGGAATACTGTATGATATTCAGATATTTGAGTTGTAAGTGAATAAGCTGAGAAACACTGGTAGACTAATTTCAAATTTTAGTAACTTTATTTTTATTTCTACTGGAATTCTTAGAAATCCTGATTAACTTTTTGTACCTTGTAGGATATCACTAATTATGAAAAGCTACTAAATACATTTAAAATAATAGTATTTAATCCAAAATAAACTCAGTAGGAAGTAGTATAGTTTATAAAATATTGGGTGGCTCCTATTTTTTGACATATGTCTATAATTTTACAAATCAACTTTGTTTTGACAATGAATGAGTTGTTATAATAAATTTTGCAGTGAATGCCACCTGAATAATCCTAGTAGCTAAAAGTTAAACTATGGTTGAATTTTTCAGTTTTACTTATCATTGTCTTTGTTTTTAAGAGGTAGTTGCTAATTGAGTGATGTTTTCAGTAATCACAGTGAATTTCTCCTTGTTCTAACTGAAAAATTATGCCTTAATTTACATGTTGAAATAGTATGTATTTCTGCAGCACCTACTGCTGACTGTTCAGTTTGTCATCTGTAACTGCCAAAGGAGATGGGATTTGGTAAACTGTTATACCTGACACTACCATGAATTTTGAAGTTTAGGACTCTGGAATTTTTGATAATATGAACATTCTGCTTATTAATAGTTTCTCAATTCCTGTTAATCATAGGTCATTGAATTGACTCAACTTGGAGTTTTACCAAGCAAGCAGTGTTTTTATTTATAGAAGTCTAACTGAAAGTTTTCTGTGATATGGTAGCATCTCTGAGAGTCTATTGGTCCCCAGTGACCTCAGGCAAATCATTTACCTACTTTGAACTGCAGTTTCCCTCAGTAAGTTGCTTTAAAAACCAAGCAACATAAAATTCATCTAGGATTTTAAAATCAGCTAAATTCTGTTCACATATGTTATTAATGAAAATGATCTCTGAGGTCCTACTATAATCAGAGCCCACAACTTTTCACTCTAGCATCACTTGAGTTGTTTTAATACCACTTCTTTACCAGCCTAATTTCTGACATGCTTTTTATGTAAGCATCACTTGGTCATCAGCATTAGAGAAGAAAGTGGGTGGGGAGAACTTGAACCATCAAACACTACTAATGCACAATAAAGAACCAATCAGAACTATTAGAAATTGTGATAATTTTATGTATGTCAGTTTGGCTTCCCCAACTGTGTATTAAGTGAAGGGAAGAGTCTGTGTACTTGTTTTATTTTGTGTGGGTTTTTTGTTTTTTGTTTTTTGGTTTTTTTTTGGCTGATCTGTGTGGCTTTATTTTTTATATTTTTATTGAAGTATAGTTAATTTACAGTGTTTTATTAGTTTCTGGTGTACAGCATAGTGATTCAGTTATACATATATATGTGTGTGTATACATTCTTTTTCATTATAGGTTATTACATTGTTTTTGTTTTTTAATTCTCTACAACTCCCAGTACTCAGTTAGGTACATAATAGGAGCAAATAAACAGTTTGATAGTTTTAACTTTATGCAGATCCTATGAAGTAAAACCTTGACTGAGTAGACTACTACTTCTATCAGCTGTTTTGCTTTTTCTTTTCTCTTCCTTGCCTTCCTTGCCTAACTGGAGATTCATGATATGAACTATTTGCAAATTGGGAACTTCTTTTAAAGGGATATTTTTCTTGTAGATACCATGGACAGATTAGACAGATCTGAAACAGAATTTACCTGGAATTATATTACGTTTACTAAATTACTGTAGTGTCACAAGCCGATATGCATTACCTCAGTGATTCCTCACGAAAATTAGATAAATATTATCAACTTTGAAAATGAGGAAATGAGCTCACAGAGCTAGTAAGAGATGGGGACCTGGATTTGATCCTAGATCTCTGATTCTAAAGTCCATGTATTTTTTATTACATCTGGAAGTTGTTAACTCTGGCTACATATTAGAATCATCTGGAGTTTCCAGGAAGTACAGTTACCAGGGAATGACATAACTGGTCTGGAGTGGGTCCCTGACATTAGTGCTTTTTTTTTTAAAAAAGCTCCTTAGGTGATCTAAGTGGGCAGCTAAAGCTGAGCAATGTTGTGATAGACTGCATCCCCAGTGACCACCGGTGCCCCCCACTGCGCCCCTGCCCCACTTCTAAGCTCTTGTTATTTGTTGATGAGTAATCATTAATAGAATTTTATTTATAACTTCTCATCAGAAGCATGAGAAATTTTTATGAGAATGAAGAGAGACTGTACTGCATAGTAAACATTACAAAGACAATAGTGAATATAATGGAGTATCTTTTTCTCTGTTGGTCTGTCAAAAATTAAAATAGATTTTTGTTTTTATCTTAGGAGTGCTCTCAGTGAAGTAAAAATGGGCTTGATTACATGTTAAATTTGTTTCTGGCCCTCTGAATTTAGGAAAGTGATAAACTGTAATTTAACCTAAGAGGAAAAATATTTTCTCAATTTACAGTAGTTTTGAAAGGTAACAAATCAGGTAATCTGGCTATAAATCTATAGGTGATTGACAGGAATACATTTAGTTAATTAGTCTTGGCCTACCGATGTGCTGCAGCTCTGTAAATCTCTTTTTGGCAAATAAGCTACTTTAAAAACTGTCTTTTAGAATCAGTGAATAGTTGAATATAATTGAAGATCATTCTTTCTTTTTTTAATTTTTTAACATGAGCACATAGAATAAGTTGGGTTTTTAAACAATTTTGAATCCCTTTTATGTTGTTACTGGTCCAATTTCAAAATAAATTTGAAGTAAACTTCTTAATTGGTTGGAATACAGAAATTGAATTCTGTCTGCTTAAAAATAAAGTCAGTTACTGAGATCTACTCTTAGAACACGTTAAAGATGTTGAAACTTGCAGTTCTGGTTTATTGACTTGTGATGTTGAAATTAAAGTTTACAGTCTGCTTTTTTCAATACTTAGTAAGATGATTTTTCTTTACGTTTTCAGCAATTTTTTTTAACCTTTTATAAAGTAACTAGTTTCGACTGGCACCATTTGTAGACTGATGCTATAAACATAGAAGAATTGTGAGCCTCTCATCTACCTACATTAACAAGAAACCTAATATTTTCCCACCACGCTTATCCTCTCTTCCCTAAAATTTCGACATGTTAGGTGAGAGAGGGATTGAGAAGGAATAGTTATTACATCTTCAAATTAGTAAAGGTGGAACTCAGGTTAGCCTGCCAAGACTGGAGGACTCCTCAGATATGGCTGGAGATTAATGCACTGGAAATTGGTGGAAGGTAAAAGACAACTAAATTGTTCCCACAGGGTGAAAAGATAGGGCCTTCGATTGTAGTTGAAAAGGTTGGAGGAAGTAGAAGGGGATATAAGGGGAATGTGGTGCTGTAAAATGTTACAGATGGGTAGTGTCATGGCTCTTATTCTCCCCACCATTACTAGCAAAGGCCACTCAGTTGCATAACTCCAGGAGGCAGCGTTCACATAGAATTTCATGTGAGTGTTGCAGACCCCTTGGTCCTGAGCCAGGCTGAACACTCCAGCAATCTTGTGATGATGGGGTTTTGGCAGAACCACTTTCCCACACCAGTTTTGACCCTTCACTTACCTTGTTGCTGAATCTAGAAGCTTACTTATCTTCTCTTGTTGAATCTGAGGCAGCCTAAAAGGAAAAACACTTATGTAGCACTTGGTGTCAAGTCTTGCTGTATTTTCATATGTTAACTCATTTGTTCCTTCCAGTGACTTTATGAATACTATTAATACCTTGACTTTACAAATGAGGAAATTGATACACAAGTTTAAAAGTGTCTTACTTAACTCTCCCAGCTATTAAATGGCAGAGCTAGAAAGCAAACCTAGGCAGTGTGGCTCCAGAATATCTGCTTTTTCCACATGCTGTGCTACATTTGAGATTCTTTCTTTTTCTTGTTCCCCATTTGCCTTAAATCAGTCATTTATTTAGTTATTTAGTCATTTAACAAACATTCATTGAGATGTACTTTGTGCCAGGAACTTTCTGGGCTAAAGACAAAGGCCTTGCCCTCATGGAATTTATATTTTAGTGAGGGGAAAGAAACAATAATTAAACACGTAAATATGGTAATTTCAGAGAGTGATGTGTTTAGAAGAAAACAGAATAATGCTTTTGCTAGAATTATGAGGAAAATCCTCCCTGAGGTGGTTACACTTCTGTTGAGACTTGAATGATGAGAAGAAGCAATTATGTGAAGATTAGATTCCAAGCTGCTAAAACTATGATATGGAAAACAAGCTTGTTTTTTTTCCTAAGGACAGAAAAGAAAAATGGCATGACTTGGACCTTTAGTAAGTAAGCAGGTTGGTAGTCAGTGAGATCTCAGAGGGGTGCAGGAAGCCATTGCATTCCAAGGGGCTGGGGTGGAACTGAAAGGAACCTGCTTCCTGGGAAGGAGGTGTTTTATCACCAGCATTATGGTTCCTTGCATGCAGAGCTTGGGTTGGGGGGCAGTCTGCCCTGGTTGCAGCCAATAAGGAGATGCAATGGATTTTTTTTTTCTTTTTAATAATGATTCTAGTACTTAACTTCAAATAATCATATTGTTAAAGTACATTATAAAGCATTATTCCATATGGCCCATTAGAAAAATGTTTGGAAATGTATTCATTAATGGTATGATTCAATTTATGTTTTAAAAAGCACTCTGGATGCTGTGGAGTGGGGATACAAGTAGAAGGGCAGAGACCAGTTAGGAGGCTGTCATGATGGTTCAACTAAGGGATGATAGAGGTTTAGATGAAAGTTGTAGTGGTGAATACAGAGAAAATTGAACTCTAAGAATGTGCACTGATACCTCTCCTTGATGCCAGTTTTCCAGACTGCAGCACTTCTTTTTTAGGGCAAAGGAGTTTGGTAGTTCCTCCTTATTTGTGATTTCGTTTTCCACGGTTTCAATTATCTGTTGGCATACGTGGTCTGAAAATATTAAATGAAAAATTCTGGAAATAAACAAGTCATAAGTTTTAAATTGTGCGCCATTCTGAGTAGCATGATGAAATCACTCTCTGACTCACCGCGGCATGTGAATTATAAGGGATGATTTCTGGGTATCCATACTGTATATTCTACCTTCCCATGAGTCACGCAGCCATCTTAGTTATCACTTTGGCTGCTGTGGTATTGCAGTGCTTGTGTTCAAGTAACCCTTACTTACTTACTAATGGCCCCAAAGCATTAGTGATGCTGGCAATGTGGATATTCTTTTACTGTGCCTATCTTATAAATTAAAGCTTATTATCTGTATGTAGGTATAGGAAAAGACATAGTCTGTGTAGAATTTGGTACTGTCTGTGGTTTCAGACATTCACTGGAGGTCTTGGAATGTGTTCCCATAGATAAGGGAGACTACTATGTATATCTTCTCTCCTTTTATTCTAAGACAGTGATAGTGCAGGTCAAAATTTTCCTCAGATCTAGATTTTATTGCTCTTTTGATTCACTCAAACAATAAATTCCCCAGGGTACAGACCTACCACCAAGCTGAGTGTTTATGTGCAGGATTAAAGATTGGCCTTCTGGATTGGTTCTCCTCTCAGCCTTAAAGCAGAGGCTGGCCTGCTGCTCCTGCCTACTTCTGTCTTCATGGTGAATTTTCAGGGACCTTGAAGCCTTTTCAAGCCTTCTTCGCTTTGGTTAGGGCCTCCCAACCAGATACATCTCAGTAACTTTAAACCTCAAGCAGAAGGACTCAGAAATGTGTGAATGTACTTCTGTTGAGCAGCATCCAGCACCAGTGGGTGTGCTGCCGTACGGAGAATGCTCCCTGCCCTGCTTCAGCCAAACTGTCCTGTTAAAGATGACTCAGAGGACAGATGAGTTTGAAAAACCAGGTCACTTTTTTAACACACCTGTATTTGGCACCCTACCAATAATTACTGGGTTTTTTCCCCTCCTCTTTTGCTTTACAAAGATGTTTAATATATTACATATGCATGAAGAAATTAATTCAAATAGGTCTGTACTTGGATATGCTTCTGTTACAAGTTTTGAAAGCCTCTGGTCAAAACACTACGTGTATATTATAAAATGCATGGCCACGTGTAGTACTGATTTGAATAATACTATTGATAAATGCAAAGTTTTGTGAAGAGTTGATTCCCTTAAATATTGATTTTCAACCATTTGCTTTCCTCTTCAAAGAGAGGCTTAAAGTCTGTTTTATGGGTCATCATGATCTGACACTTATTTGGGGTGCTATAAATCTGTTCCTTTTGACGTCATAGACATTAAAGAGCGGAAAGGTGGATGGTGTGCGTGTGGAGGGAGTTATACCCCTTTCCTGTGGTTGCATCCCCCCAGCGATAGCGCATTACTGAGTTGAGGCTGAGTTGCAGTCCCTGCAGTCCCTTAGGTGTGCTCCATGTCTCTTGTGGGGTCTTGTAGACACATACATTGTTTGTGACATTCGACTGTTAAAAAATTACTTTGCCTTGAGTTCTTAAAGCTGAAGTGGGGTTAATCCTGTAAAAATGCCACTTTTTTCCTGCAGTTTTTTCCATGTGAGGAACAAAGAATAAAAAGTAATCAGTTTATTTCTCATGCTTCTTAAGATCTTTATTTGGGGGGGTGCTAATTAGGTTTACTTATTCATTTAATGGAGGGACTGGGGACTGAACCCAGGGCCTCATGCATGCTAAGCATGTGCTCTGCCAGTTGAGCTATACCCTCCCCCACAGGAAATCTTTATTTATTTATTTACTTAAAAATTTTTTTTTATTGAGTTATAGTCATTTTACAATGTGTGTCAAATTCCAGTGTAGAGCACAATTTTTCAGTTATACATGAACATACATACATTCATTGTCACATTCTCTTTCGCTGTGAGCCACCACATATATTTCCCTGTGCTACACAGTACAATCTTGTTTATCTATTCTACATTTTGAAATCCCAGTCCCTTCCCACCCCCTGTCCCCCTGGCAACCACAAGTTTGTATTCTATGTCTATGAGTCTGTTTCTGTTTTGTATTTATGTTTTGTTTATTTGTTTGTTTGTTTGTTTTTTTAGATACCGCATATGAGCGATCTCATCTATTTTTCTCTCTTTCTGGCTTACTTCACTTAGAATGACATTCTCCAGGAACATCCATGTTGCTGCAAATGGCGTTATGTTGTCGGTTTTTATGGCTGGAGTAGTATTCCATTGTATAACTATACCACCCCTTCTTTATCCAGTCATCTGTTGATGGACATTTAGGCTGTTTCCATGTCTTGGCTATTGTAAATAGTCCTGCTATGAATATTGGGGTGCAGGTGTCATTCTGAAGTAGGGTTCCTTCTGGATGTATACCCAGGAGCGAGATTCCTGGGTCATATGGTAAGTCTATTCCTAGTCTTTTGAGGAATCTCCACACTGTTTTCCACAGTGGCTGCACCAAACTGCATTCCCACCAGCAGTGTAGGAGGGTTCCCTTTTCTCCACAGCCTCTCCAGCATGTCATTTGTGGACTTTTGAAAAATTAAAAAAAATTTTTTTCCCTGGACTGTCTTTTAATTTCCAAGAGCAATATAAAAGCTTAATTAAGCAGAGAGTTAGGAAAAAATTGGTGGCCACCAAGATTTTGAGGAATTCTATTTTTAATATCTTTCTTTTTAAAACATTAGGTTGACTTTCTATAGAACAGCCCTTCAATTTTGTGGTCCTTGATGGGGTAGTCTTAAATGAATGTTAAGTTTAAAAATAAACCAACTTATCAATCATATTCTTAATTGCTCTGGCAAAAAATGTGTAAATTATCTTTCATCTCATTCTTTGTATAAGCTAAGCTACTGCTAGTTTTAATTTTCTTCTACTTAGTTGTTTTGTTTTAGAATTAGAACTAAGTTAATTTGAAAGTTGTTGAAATAGATATGCATTCACCTATGTTTACAGTTTAAAAAATGAACAGCTAAACACCATTGTGCTTCTTTTACTTATTACTGTTTTCATGGCAGATAAAACAAATAACTAAATTTATTTAATAATAACTAAATTTATTTAAATTGCAATAACTAGTAACAGTTCCAGTATTCAAAGTATTACTTGGTAACAGGTCAGCATGTGCTTGATTCATTAATATGTAGGAAGTTGACAATACATCCTTATTCCAATTTTATTTTAATTACTGACTAGGAAATAGAAGGGATACTGCTATTACAAAACCCAGTGTGAAAGACATTTGGTTATAAACTCTTAGCACTAATTTTCTTTTAATTCCTTCTGTTGTGTCTTTCTTATTAATAACTTTGACTTACAGAAATTGATTATCCTTGGTTGGAATGTTTTTAGCATTGTTGAAGAATTGCCTATTTTATATAAGAACATACCATTTTTATAAGAAAATTAAAAGCTAATATTAATTCAGTTCTTTTATTATGTCTTTATTCCTTTTAAACGCAGTTGTTTTGGATTAGGTCCAGTCAGGAAACAGAAACCATACAGAGGGTTAAACAGGTCAAGTTTTATATACAGGACTATTAAACTCTGATTAAAAAGTAACAGAGATATAAGAAAACCATATCTGGTACTTTAGGGCTATAAGGAAGGTCCCACTTACAAGGAGCCCCTTCCCAAGGCTAAGTTTAGAACTCATTGGAGAAAGTATATTCCAGCCCATTGGATTAGTAGAGAAATTCATTGTTTTGCCCAATTGGAGCTGGTCTGGATTTCCTGGGCAGTCAGGACAATCTGGAGTGCAGGCCATCAGCAGCAAGTGGCACAGGCATGTAGAGGGAGTGGCAGCTCTGGAAAGCCATAAATGCAGCTGCCCATAAGGGTCTCCAGCAGCAGTCAGGGTGCTGATAAGGGCAAGGGGTCTTCAGGGTGCTCATGCAGGCAGGAACCCCTTTCTCCTGCACCATCCTTTCAGCACTCTACTGAGAAAGCTTAATGCAACTGTCACAGTAGAGATGCTTAAAGAAATGTGTCCATTGTATAAATTGAAGGGCAAATTGGAGCTGAGAGTCAGTAAGTTGATAATATTCACAATAATGTTCCTTTTTCCAGTTTAGTTTTTTGCAGTATAGGTATGTGAAAGCTTTTCCCTAGTTACCTTTCTGTACTTTTAATTATTTGTTTGTGTTTACTTTCCTTCCTCTAGCCTTGTTGACATTTTGAGTCAGATAATTCTTGGTTGTGGGGAGCTGTCCTGTGCATTGTAGTGTGTTTAAGAGCATCCTTGTCCTTTACCCACTAGATGCTAGTAAGACACACTTATATTTGTGATGACTAAAAATGTCTCCAGACCCACAGGGAAGCAAAATCTTCCCTGGTTAAGGACCACTGCTTTGGCCCTCTGTTAGAAACAGCATAAATCTTTCAGTTAGTAAAGATTGGCTCGTGGTTTTTAACAAATTATATTTTAATCAAGAGAGTGTCTTAAGTAATTACAAAATTTTATCTCTAGAAGCGGTGTTAGAACTATTTAGTCCAACTCCTTTATTTCATCTGTAAGTGAATTTGGTAGAATTTTCAATTGAGTTGTTTCTAGTTACCTAGCTATTTAGTTTCACACCTAGGATTAGAATCCAGAAATTTTTAATGAGAAGTATGTACATAGTAATCTGTTATTTTCATTCTTTGATTATGTTATGCATGCACTGTGGTAGGTGCTAGAGATTTAATGATGAGGCAGTGAATAAAATTTCAGGTATGCATAAAGAATCATTTTAGCTATCACTTTCTTACATGATACTTGTTGGTAGAAAGATACTTTTTAAAAAGCACTGAATAAATAATTGATTCATATATGAAAGGATGGTGGTTAAAAGGAGCTACTCTTAGCATTAAGATCCAATTTTGTGGTTGCAACTGCAGAAATGGTTGTGGACTTTGAATCAGAAGACCAAGAGTCTGATCTTGGTTCTTAACTAAACTGATAATGACCTGGACCTTAGTTGTCATCTGTGAAATTGCACTGGACTAACTGGGTGCTAAATTCCCTGTCCTACTAATTCTAATGTAGTAAGGGTCTTTCCCCAGATTGGAGTTGAAGATGAGAGTAGAGAAGGCATGTAGGCCAGGGGTATAAGAAGAAACAACTAAACTTTTTTTTTTTTTAGTATAATTATGATGGCTTAAGCAGTATAAATAGATTGCCAGTAAATTGGGTTGAGATGAGTCTAGTAGTAGAGAATATGCTTTAATCCTAGGCTGATCTGAGATTCTGGAGTATTCATGTGCTTTATATAGATTTGATTCTGAGATAAATTTCTGTGTAAAAAAAATTTTTTTAAGGTAGAATTCTGGGCAAGTTAAAGATACTAAAAATAACACAGAGAATGGGAAAAACAGTTATTTATCAAATAAGGGGCTTGAATCCAGAATACGTAAAGAACTGTTAAAATAACAATAAAAAGACAGACAATCCAATTAAAAAGTATTTGATAGACCTTTCTCTGAAGAAAATATGTAAATGGCTAGCAAACAAAGGAAAAGATACTCGGCATAATTAGTCTTTAGGGAAATGGAAATCAAAACCTTAAGGAGATATCACTTCACACCTACTAAGATGACCATAATAAAGAAGATAGACAGTAACGTATTGGCAAGGAAGTAGACAAATCAGAACCCTTGTTGTTGGTGGGAATGTAAAGTGGTGCAGCCTCTTTGGAAAACAGTTTGGTAGTTCCTCAAAACACAGTTACCATTTGGCAGTTAAACAGTTACCGTATAACTCAGCAATTCCATTCCTACGTATTATACCCAAGAAAATTGAAAATATACATCCATAAAAAAACTTGTACATGAATGTTCATGGTAGCATTATTCATAACAGCCAAAAAATGGAAATAACCCAAATGTCCATAAATTGATGAATGGGTAAACAAAATGTGGTATGTCCATAAAATAAAATATTATTTGGTTATAAAAACAAATGAAGTTCTGAAAAATGGTACAACATGAATGAACCTTGAAGTAGGGGAGGGTATAGCTCAACTGGTAGAGTGCATACTTAGCATGCATGAGGTCCTGGGTTCAATCCCCAGTACCTCCATTAAAAAATAAATAAACCTAATTACCCCCCCCAATCTATCTTACAATACATGTAAGAAAAAAAATAGATGAAGAAGATCACATATTGTATGATTCCATTTATGTGAAATGTCTGGGCTAGAATAGATTTGTGATTTTCAGGGCATTGGGGAGAAGAGAATATCTATTAATGGGTATGGGTTTAATTTAGGGATGGTGAAAATGTTCTGAAATTAGATATTGGAAATGCTTACTCAACTCTGAATATACTAAAACCACTAAGTTATATACTTTAAAAGGGTGAATTTTATGGTATGTGAATTATACATTGGTAAGTGTTTTTTTTTTTTTTTTAAATCCAGTCTGAAATTTTTAAAAAGGGGTTGTTTATCAGTCTGAGATTAAACTGCAACTGACAGTTGTATCAGTTGCACATTTCTTTCAAAGCTAGTCTTTTTGCTGTTTAATGTGTACTGTGTTTGTTTTTTTTTTTTACTTTATTTCTTTACACAAGTTCTGATTAAAATTTAGGTCACTTGAAGCTGTCTTCACAGTTTAGACAGTAGGAGTAGGTCCAAAGGAATTGACACATTTGTCCCTACTTGGTGTTTTTTGCCTCGATGACACAAGTAGTCATAATCTGTTTAGGATTTCTTTTATGAGGAAAAATGTCTATGGATATATATAAGAGGAGGAAGCAGTAATATAGAAAAAAATTTATATCTTGCTTTATGTTTAGTTGTAGGAAGATAAGTTCAATAAAAAATGTAATATGAATAATGCCCTTTCAGAAGTTTCTATGAGGATGGATGTTTAACAACTTTCATCACTTCATGTGAGATATTAAATTATGATGTTCATTTTTAATAAATAATTTATCATTACAGATAGATTTGACCAATTTTGGGCCATCAATCGGAAACTCATGGAATATCCTGCAGAAGAAAATGGATTTCGTTACATCCCTTTTAGAATATATCAGGTAGGAAGAAAACATTTTTAACAATAGCAACTTACAAAAGCCTCGGCCATCTTACTTCTTGAAGCACTCTAGTCTAAACTCTTTTTAAGTTTGCATAGTAACTGAATAGTATTTATTAGGGCTTTCCAGATCTCTCTCTCTCTCTCTTTTGGTGGCAATCAAATCAGAGACTGCACTGAAATATTTGATACATAGACAGTCAATCCTCTTTATTCGCAGATTCTGTACTTACAGATTTGTCTGCTTGCTAAAACTTATTTGTAACCTCAAGGTCGATACCCGACAGCACTAACCTGGACATGTGCAGAGGGATGAGAAATTTGATTTGCCCCATTGTACCTTCTTGCTTTTCAGTGATGCTGTGCCTTCTTGTTTCTGCTCTGATACTATAAACAAGTGACTTTTCCCAGTCTAGTTAGTCCCAGAAACATATGTAAATCAAGGTTATTTATTGAAAAAAATAGTGTATGACAGATCAAGATCATAATTTTGTCTTACTCATCTAGTAGAAAATTATTTTGACTTCTTTTTGCTTCATTTTCCTAGTCTGATAATTTGTGACTATGTGTAAACCTCTCTTGAGCTCAGAAAGTTGTAAAATATTTGAGACACATAAAGGCTAAAGCAGTTTCCCTTGAAAAAAGTTGAGTTTCCTATCAGGAGCCCTGAACTAGAAGGGAGACCTCTAAGGCTCTGTGGGAAGTGTGACACTGACTAGCTATGTGGCCACTGGAGGTTACTGAGTCTTGCTGGGTCTTCATTTCCTCATCTACAAAATGAAAACGGCATGACTGAGAGAATTTATACATCTGGTTGGAATTGTTCCTTAAAGGAGCCATATAACAGGTTTATATAATTAGATCAGTGACATTCTTATTTTTTAAAAAACATTTTATACTCCTGGCTGTCACTGTGACTTTTAATCACTTCTAAAAATGATATATCTTGAAATTTTGTGAATATTTGTTAATTCACCAAATCATTCATCAGTCATTAATAGCTGGTTTGGGGCTATTCTGTTAGATCATGGGCTTCACAGTAATGTACCATAACGCATACCCAGAGTCTAGCAAAGTGCTTTATTTGTGGAATTTAGTTGAATAAAATGTATCACAGACTCAGAAAGACATTCTCAAAAGAGGAGTTCCAAAACTGGTTTGAGATGTATACCTCCCAACTCTTACTTGGATGGTTAGGTTGTGACATAGATATTTAACTGTACTGTAGTTTCTAGATGGTAAATGCGTTAAGCTCTTTTAGGGAAAGTGTGCTATACTGTTACTTAATGTAGGGATTATTGTTACTAGAATAATAGTGCAGATGTACAGAATGGAGATCTTCTCTTTCGTATTTATCATTCTTTACTGGGGCCAATTGTCAGATGTATCAATACCTCTTACTGTGGTATCATAACACGGAAGGATTTAGAGAGAGAATATGGGGGAGGGGAGGAGAGAAAGAGAATGTGTATGTGTGAGAGAGAATGGTTTTCATAAAATCCTATAATTAGATAGAAAGTGGGAAGCTGGAGAATTCTCAAAATTTGCTTGACAAAACCTGGCTGCCAGGTGGGGACTCTTGTTAGGGCAGAGCTTGCTGCCTGTCTTGCCTCTGTCAAGACAGTTGGCAGTTTTTCCTCAAATCAGGGAGGTGGAGCCTGAGGGCTTTATTGGTTCTCTTCATTGATCTTTATTCACCTGTGAAAGCTTGCTGTTGGCTTTACCCCTATCTGGTTTGGTTCTTACTTGAATTTGATTAAAATTTTAGATGTGAGATACATACATATAAAACTTTAGGAATCTTAGTTTCTGCTCATTGTTCACTTGCTGGCTGTTTCCGTTTCCCTATTTTGTACTTTTGGATCTTCATTCATACCTTGACCAAAGGAAGATGGGATTGCTTTCTGTTTTCCTAATTACATGATCTGAAGCTAATACCAGGTTTCTGATGCTGCCTCCTTTACAGCTGATTAGTCTGTATGGTCGGGATATTCCACTGATTAAGTGTAGCTTTTATTTAAGTGGCATTTTGATTAATCTGTACCTTTCATTTCTCTGATATTCTGGATATAAATCTCTATACTGTAAGAGACCTTAAATTAGTAAGTAAATTTAAATAAAACTTGAAAATCCAGGTTTATTAATAAGATAGATGAAAGGCATAATTTTGCTAAGCTTTTTTTCCCCCAGAACCCTAGTAGAATTCTGCATAAAGGAAGGTACGCTGAGCACATTTGAGCAAGGCTTATTTTGTCTTTCAAAGCCTCAAAACTATCTTATGATGTAGGGATCATTATCTGATTTTACTTATGAGGAAACTGAAGCTGAGGGACTTTAAATCACTTGTTCAGGGCACATACATGAAAAATGGAAGAACTAGAATCCAGACCTAGGTGGGATTAAAAATAAAATACAATTTTATTTATAAAAATTAATTTTGCAGAATTTTCAGGACATAATTATCACATGAAATGAAGTTCACTTTTACCAAATAAGTTGATAGAAACCTAAAAAATTTCTAACTGTTGATATTCTTTAAAGGTTGAGTTTTGTACAGATTGTTTGAAACTTTAGTTCTTTTTCATCTGTCATTCAATTGTCATGGGCTCAAAATGACTATAATCCACTGACAGAATTTTAGTGGTAAAAGTAAAATAGATCCAAAAGTAGTTTAGAGAGCCATCACAGACCAAAATGTGTCATTTCTGTCATTTACATAACAGTTTAGTTTGGTGTGTGAGTTTCAGGTCTGTGTTCCTGAAATCCAGGTGCTTCATAATAGCCAGTATTCTAGAGATGAGGTTAATGACAGTAAGTGTTTCAAAAATGTAACTAAAATGTTATTTAGAATAGCACAGGTAAACAGATGGTGATTAATGAGGATATCTGTTAAAACAATTTGTAAAATGACTGTCAAAAGTCCTCAGCATTGATATTTAGGTTATAGAATGAAAATTAGGCACGTAATTTCTGTTTTTCAAGAGCAATGGATTTATAAATGTTATCCTACCAATATACTTCATGCAAGCAAAGTTTGTCTCATTCATTCATTCAACAAGTTCATTTGCTCACAGATGTTTGCATGTCATCCCTTGTTCTATACAAGTGGTGAATTAATACTGTAATCAATCATCCTTTATGGAGTTTATAATCTAGAAGTGGAAAGAAATTAATCAATTAAGTATACAGACAAATTTTAAATCCAGCTGTGATTGGTGCTGTAAAGGAGGGGTATAAAGTGCAATAAAGCCTAATCCCCTAAGGAGAATTTCATCTGGTTTAGCAGGACAGAGAAGGCTTCTTTGATGAAATATTGCATCTCTTGAAATGTGACAAATGGGTGGAATTAAGGTAGGCAAAGAGTGATAAGACAACTTCTGTAGGCAGAAGGGATGTGCTAAGTATGAGGACAGCTTATGGTTTTGAGCACAAAATTGAGGGTAGGATAAGGCTGCAAAGATAAGGGTCAGGCCATATTAAGGAGTATTTTCTTTATCCTATACATATTTTTAATAATTTAAATATCTACTCATATTTATTCAATAAAGATTATATAATCAACCTACTTTATTCTATATGTTGTTCTAGAGGTTACAAATAAACTCAGAGAATCCTCTTAGGAACATCAATATTATTTTTAGTTTTAAACAAAAACATGAAGCTGATAAACAATGCTTGTTCTCTGATACTGTTAAAATGATTCCTTCTTGTCTTTGGAAGAAATTGTTCGTAAGTTATGTGATAGTAAAATAAATTAGAATTTTAACCTAGTTTTGCTCTCTTTCATAATTTTCAGAATTCTGCTCTTTCTTGTTATTTCCTTAGTATTTCAATATAATAGTTCACTTATGACAATAAAACTCCATTAATATTTTAATTCAGTTGGGAAATTTACTAGTCATTTTACTTAAGCAAATATATTTAACTTCTGTATTAATATGCCAAAATATTTACGAATATAGATACTTAGGAGCTTAAGGGAGAAAAGAGTACATTTTGAAAAATGGAAACCAGCATGTCAGAGATTAACTTGACACTTCCTAGGCTGAGGAATGAGCCAAAATTTTGGACTCCGTTTATTTTCAGAAATGTGGATCTATGAATTTAAAAAAATGAGAACAATAGAAATGCATGGGGATTTATGACAGTATTTGCTAAGATTCCTCCTCCTCCAAGATTGTGGCAGTTTTGGTGAGAAATTATAATTCTGTTCTTTCATTGTTTTCCATTTTAGTTGATATTTTGAAATACCATCTAGCAGAAAGACCAGAGAACAAGAAGAGGAACTTGTTAGGCTGTAAATTGAGTGTTGCTGGTTTTAATTTCATTTTTTTCTTTTGGTCATTTCAAAAAAGAGAAACACTGAGTAATTTGTAATACATTTTGAACTGTTTAGAGATATTTAATATCTTTAGCAGGATACGTGGATGGACCTAGAGATTATCATACTAAATGAAGTAAGTCAGACAGAAAGACAAATATATGATATCATTTTTTTGTGGAATCTAAAAAATGATACAAATTAACTTATTTACAAAACAGAAACAGACTCACAAACTTAGAAAACAAATTTATGATTACCAAAAGGGAAAGTGGGGGGCGAGGATAAATTAGGAGTTTGGGACTTGCAGATGCTAACTACTATATATAAAATAGATAAACAACAAGGTCCACTGTATAGCACAGGGAACTATACTCAATATCTTGTAATAACCTGTAATGAAAAAGAATGTGTGTGTGTGTGTGTATGTATGTAACTGAATCACCGTGCTGTACGTCAGAAACTAACACAACGTTGTATATCAACTATACTTCGATTAAAAAAAAACTTTAGCAGGATAGAATGTAAATATTCTCTGTTGTACAGCTGAATGTATGTTACTTAGTTTGGGGGGAAGTTATTTATAGTGGCTTTATTTTAAAAATTTTTAGTTGTAGTGAAATACATATAGCACACAATTCACTGTCTCACCCATTTTTAAATGTATATACTTCAGTAGCATTAAGTACATTCATGTTGTGCATCCAATTACTAAAATACTTTTCATCTTGCAAAACTGAAGCTCTATATTCATTAAACAACAACTATAAATTTGAGTATTCTAGGTTTCTCATACAGGTGGAATCCTAAAGATGGAGGTTTTTTGTTTGCTTGTTTTTGTGTTTTGGTGATCTGCCTACCTCCCTTAGCATATTGTCGTCAAGGTTCATCCATGTTGTAGCACTGTAGCATGTACTTATATATCACATTTTGTTCATCGATGGACAGACACTGGAGTTTCTTCTGCTTTTTGGCTATTGTGAATAATGCTGCTATAAACATGGGAGTAATAGTCAGGGTTCTCCAGAGAAACAGAAGCAACAGGATGTGGGGTAAGAGAGAGGGAATGAACTGGTAAGCTGGAGGCTCAGGGAAGAGTAATAGTTTGAGCTGAAAGGCAGATTGCTGGCAGAGTTCCTTCATGCTCTAAGGAAGTCGATCTTTGTTTTAGACCTTCAGCTGATGTGGTGAGGCTCACTCATATTATGAGGGGTAACCAGATTTACTCAGAATTTACCAATTTAAACGTTAATCTCATCCACAAAGCAACTTCACAGAAACCTCCAGAATAATATTTGATCAAATATCTGGGCACCATGCCCAACCAGCTTGACAGATAAAATTAACCATCACAATAGGTGTAGGAATATCTCTTTGAGACCCTCCTTTCAATTCTTTTGGACACATACACAGAAGTGGAATTGCTTTACGCACAAACCTCTGCAATGTTCTCCTCCCTGAGTAGACATCAGCCTAAGGACTAGTGAGCCTATGGATCCCCCAAGGCTAAGGAAAAGCTGGAAAAAAAGGCTGAACCCTTTTCACATTTGAGGCAGGGAAAGAGACCAGGGAATAGAGAGACTTCTATCAAGAGCCCTCTCAGGAATTGATACTTCGGATATTGACAGAATATTTGAGATATGAAATACAAATGTTATATAAATATCCTTGAAAGATAGAATCCACAAGGAAAAATCTAATAATAGTCCCAAACTGAAGATACTAAACTACTTTAGGTGTTAGGAAGCCAGGAAGTAAAAGTGAAGGTCTGTGTAGATTGGAAGACTGGAGGGGTACAGGGAATGGTTTGTAGGTTTCATCTTACAGGGAAGAAAAGTAGTTACAGAGCATCTCAGGGAAGAAAATGTATAGCGTCTTATAATATGATTATGAACTTTAGGAAAGGGAAGGTCAACAGAGGTGTGTAGCTCGCCCCTATAGGTCCTGCCTGCCTATCACCTCAGCAGGTGCTTTACCTCGGGAGAGCTGCTGTGTTGGGTAGGAGGTAGATTTGGGAATAGTGGGGATGCAGGGAAGCATTAAACTTCCATGCTCCCAGAATCCTCTCCATGTATAGTTATTAATATGTTATTTTTCATATAAAGAATTATATAGCAGTAATCCTTGGGGAAAATTGTCTAATTCTTAATTCACAAATGGGGAAGACAAGGTGGAAATGGATTAATAAGGAACCAGAAGGAACTTTGGGAGATGATGGAAATATCCTCTATCTGGTTGGGGTGATGGCCTTAAAACTATTAACAGTTTGTTACATTTTGAACTATATACTTAGAATGTGTCTGTTTTATTGTATGTAATTTTATACCTCAACAGAGTTGAGTTTTAAAATTAGGCAATCAGATTATGGACTGAGAGGGTCCTGGGAATTTCTTATGTGATGGTTATATCCAAGCTGTAGATTAATCAGTTTAAGCCCCTCTTTCTTACTAGGTTAGGTTCTTGTGGTATGCTTAGGTTTGGGGTGGGGGGGGTTGTTTTGTTTTATTATCGTTCTTTGTTTTTACCTTAACCTTTTAAAAAATTCCTTCTTGCCTGGTTTGAATTTATTCCTTATCCTCTTCCCTCAGTGTAAATTGCAACTAATATCTTTCTAATTTTACTTGATAGGGTTTTTTTTTTAATCCTTTTTTGTATTTTGGTCATCAATTTGTAGTCATATCATGACAATAATTAGAATAGAACAAGAACAGTTACAGTGTTATATATAGTTATCAGACAAGCCTGTCTTAATTTTGTTGTATGCCTAACTATTATTTTCCCCAGTGTAGTCTGGAATCTTAAACTCCTTTATAACCACAAAGTACTGATCAGGAATTGAAGAGGTTACTATAGATAACAGTAAACAACTACAATGACATACTGTAAAGAGTGAGCTTAAAGATTCTAAAGAAGAATAAATGATACTTGATTGTGGAACAAAGAATTGTCATATAGCCTTGAATGTAAAAAGTTGTATGGAATGTACTCAAATACTCTTTTTTTCTTTAAGCATACAGTTAACAGCATTTTTTCCCTCATGATGAGGACTTTCAAGGTCCATTCTTTTAGCAACTGTCAAATATGCAATACAGTATTACTAACTATAGTCACGATGTTGTACATTATATCTTTATGACTTACTTATTTTATAAATGGAAGTTTATATCTTTTGATCCCCCTCCTTCACGCATTTCTCCCCGCCCTCCTCCTTCCCCCATTATCCCCTGTCTTGCCCTGCCTCTGGCAACCACCAGTCTGTTTTCTGTATGCACAAGCTTGGTGTTTTGTTTGTTTGCTTTAGTTTCCACATGTAAGTGAGATATGCAGTATTTGTCTTTCTCTATTTATTTCACATAGAGTAATGTCCTCAAGGTCCATTATGTTGTCATAAATAGCTGGAGTTCATTCATTTTTTATGGCTGAATGTTTCATTGTTTATATAAAAATATTTTCTTTATCCATTCATCCATCAATAAACACTTAGGTTTCCATATCTTGACTATTGTAAATAATGCTGCAGTGAACTAGTAATTCAATCTCTTACTTGTTAGAGATCTGTTCAGATTTTTGACTATTTTTGCCAGTGCTCTCATTGCTTTTATGGAAGAAAGGAGGATATTTGAAGTCCTTACTTCACCACTTCTGATGACAGCACCACTTCTAATGATTCTTAACCCTCTAATTTAGATAGGTGGATTTTGTGGAAATTTGGGAAAGAGAATAAAGACTGTGGAGTTTTCTAAGTTTTAGAAAATCTGTTTCTAATTATTTCTAAATACAAAAATTTTAACTGTATTGCTTAAGAACATGAATATTGGTATAAATGATAGATTATTACTTTTTGTAAAAGTATGTCCTTGATTATTTCAGAATTTTTTCTACATAGGTTCCCCAATCAAAACTTTGAAAAATTTGTAAGAATTGATTCTGTAATGTTCATTAATATAGCAGGTGGTTAAGATGGAGAAGTTTCATTTAGGCAATTAAAAGCTTATATTTTGGTTAGCTGTGATTTGGGGCATTCACCTCACCTCTCTGGACCTCAATTTTGTCATCTGTAGAATAAGGTTAATAATATTTCATAGAGTTATTATGAAAATTAAATGTAATACTTTTGATACAGTATTGTGCCTGGCGCAAATAATCTGCAAGTTATTTGCTGTAATTATTATTAGATGTTATTGGCTTAAATCATTACAATTTTGCTGTGAATTATTTTATCAGTGATGATGATGGATTGACATGCTCCCTATATTCTTAATTTTTATGACTAGTAGAACATATGTGACAAGTGGTTCACTACATTTATCAATGTATTTCTAGTCTTGGCATAATCTTCTCTGTGAAACTCTGATCCCCAAAATCTATTTGTCAATATTAACCAAATACTCACGTAACCTACTCTTTCTGTTTCAGTTCCCTGTATTCCTTTACCACCTTCCTTCAAGTTCCTAGACTTAATACCTTGGAATCTCTTTTGACCAGTTTCTTTGAATTGTATAATACCAGAATTGCATTTATCTCCTTCTTGCCATTTGCACTAATTTTTAGTTGCTGTTAGGTTGATTTCCATAAAAAATGGCTAGACTCCTACCAAATAACATCACATGCTGTTCTCCAAAACTTGCTTGATGTTTTATTTTCTTACTCTGTTCACTTTTCCTAGGCATAGCGCCTACTCCCAGAATGCTTCTTAACTTAACTCAAATGTCAGCTCCACCAGGAAGTCTTTGTTGATTTCTCCGTATGTGCCCTTCATACCATGTAGAAATTGTATCTTCTTTCCCTGAACATTTCCTTCTACCTTTTATTATGGAAAATGTAATTACAGAATATTAGAGCCAGGAGAAACCCTAGGAATCATCTATTCAGCCCCCTAATTTTAGAAATAAGACAGCTTGCATAAAACTCTTGCCCAGTGTTCAACTGGATATTTGATGGCAGAGACAGGAGTAGAACTTGAGTCTTGGATTTCCAACCCAGTTCTTTTTCTACACGCAGCATTGTAATATAGACATTTCTTAAGCCATTTTGCAGTGTTTTACCATGGATCTGAAGTCTAATTTCTCTGTATGATGTAACCTGTGAATTCCTGGAGGTCAAGGAATTGTTTCATTTTTCTCTGTATATTTATAGATGTTTCTCAGAGACTATTTCCTGCTATAATGAATAAATGAATAAATACTTTCCTTTAGTATTAATATTCTTAATATAAAATTCTAATGATATTCCCTACTTAGACACCTTTTAAAAAAAAAATTTGATAAATTGAGGCCTGTAGGGGGCAGCCCAACACAGCAAGTTTTGATTGCCCTTGCTAGATAAGCTAGCTACTACTCTCTGAGATTGCTTTAGACTTAAATTGCTTCCTGGGTGGATTTTTGAAAAATGAAAGCAACCCTTAATTGTAAGCTTATTCAGTGGGTGGGTATATATATGTATATATATAAAAAAGAGAGATATATTACATATATATATATACGTATATATATATTTAAATTATCTTTTATAGAAATGGGAACTTTTTGATGCAGATGATTTACTGTTTTGTTTTTAAAACATTGGATGAGAGTAAATGATATATATTTGAGCTTCTTAAAATTTTGCTTTGTTCATTAATTCCAAAATAACACAGATAATCTAATGACAAATGTCCCTAATTTATTGTTAGAGAGGTTAAAACATACAAATTAGTAATATCATCCCAAACTTCTAAGTTATTTTTAAATGAAGTCAGCATTTTCTCATTACTAATTTGTTATATTAAGTAGGTTAATGTTTCATGTAATATTTTCAAGAATGAAAAATATTGCTGGTAATTAAAGTAAACTATAGACAAATAACAATAATAGCTAACATATTACTGAGTACTTTGTGTGCCAGGTGCTATTTTAAATGCTATTTTACATGTATTAATTCATTTAATCCCCACTGTAGCCCTCTGGGACATGGGCTGTTACTGTCTTTGGCTATTGAAAATAGCCCAGAGTCACACAGTAAGTAGAAGAACTGGGATTTGAACCCAGGCAGTCTGGCTTCAGTGCTCTCACTCTTAATCACTATTCCCTCTGATACGTTGTTAAGTTCATTACTTTTATTTTCTTATTCCTTTCTATCATAACTTTCCATATGAGACTGTTTTCCAGTTTTTACACACATCAGGCTTCTTATTACTCCACCCTTTCTGTTGCTTTCTGCCTTCAGTCCTTTTTTTCTTCTAATAGAGAAAATGCACGGACAGAAAGTAAAAACATAACATCCTCCCTTTAGTGTGAAGAGATTGAAACAGATAGCTAAAATTGTACAGTTTTCTTTCTCTTTTATTTACAGAATGTTCTTTTTTTCCAGTGACCAATTAAGCAATTTTTTGTGATCACATTAAAACATGAATTCTCAAATTTAGGAATAGAATGAACTTCACTCCTCATGTTTAAGCATGTAGTACTATGGGATAATTTTAAGAGCTGAAATATTAAATACCTCATTTTAAAAACAGAGATAGATTATGATAAGATGGTCTTAATTATTTCACTAAAAGTGATTTTTTAGATCCCTCCACAAAAAAATTCTTGGTTGCAATAAGATGCTTATATTTTATTATATTTTAATACATGTAAAAATTCACCTTACTGTCAGTTATTGGTATGTATTTTCTTTCTCAATATCTCCTTTTGATATTTTCAGCTCTCCTTGAACACTCTTTGAGAATATGAGTAGATGTGGTAAAAATAAGTTAGACTCCAGTTGGTCAGTTTGAAATTTGAAAAAAGCTTAGGCTAACTGTGAGATGACTTAAAAAGTTGTAACTTAGCTAAAAGGAAAACAGGGCTGTTTCATACCTAGGTATTCAGCAGTATTTATATCACAAAATAAGATCTTAGTGTATAACTCTCTTAAAAAAATATTTTCAAATTAATTTTACTCCTTGATTTGTTACTGTTTATTTATTAAAGCACCTCAGATTACAGTTAATACTTGACTTTCTTGGAGGAATTGTCAGCCCTCTGCCAGAGATAAACTACACCTTAGGAGGGTCAGCTGCTGCTTTAATGATTGATTTACAGCCTTCCCATCTTTCTGACATGGGTTTTAGTTTCCAGATTTACTGGTGGCCTAATGAGGTCTCGGCAGTTGCAAGCCTAAGCTCAGGCCCTGTCTAGAGAACGTTTAGTCCTTCAAGCCTCCATTCCGAAAAGATCTCTAAGACCCAGATCATTTGGGTGTGTGTTATTATCACATTTTTCTTTCAGTCCCTTTCCATCTCAGAGAATGCTAGCATCCAGAAGTGATGCCCCTATAGGGTAACCATTTAATCTGTTGACAATTTCATGGTATAAGAAAATTTGCTTAATCATTTATCTGTTCCAATAGTGAAAACTACTTTCTGATTTTTTTTCTGTTCTTCTCATAAATGATTTTCATATAACATGCCAGAACACATAACACCTGTCTGTTAAGAACAGAATTACTAGGCTTTGATTCTTAGTAGTGGTTCCTTCTTTTGGGTAAATATGAGAATTGCTTTTGGTCTAATTACTCATACTTTTAAAATAACTTCTTACTAATAATTTCAAGTAGGTAATATAGAGATGATTATTTAGGAATATTAGAAGGCAAAACCAGTTTAAAAATATGAAGGCTAATTTCTGGTATACAGCACAATGTCCCAGTCATGCATATACATACATGTTTTTTCATATTTTTCATTAAAGGTTGTTATAAGATATTGAATATAGTTCCCTGTGCTATACAGAAGAAATTTGTTTTTTTAAATCTATTTATATATATAGTGACTAACATTTGCGAATCTCAACACCAGAAATTGATACATTGTAACTGACTATACTTCAATTAAAAAATACATATATATGAAGGCTAATATCATATTCTGTATTTCTGGCCTGAGCCTGGAAATTGTTCTTTGATATTTTATATCCTGGAATCACACTCTTTGATGAAGTATGTGTGTTAGTTGTTGGGTCATACTACTTTTGTTTTTTTTTTTAATTTTGTTTTTAATTTTCAAGGTTTTTTGGGGGTTTATATAATATATTTGCTTCATGATCCATGTGGGTTGTTTATAATTATAAGACAAGTGCTAAGGAGATGATTAAGTACAGATATATATGTATAGCTATGTTGATGTGTGCATCAATTATATTGATATTATATATAGATTCAGATAGATACAGATATATACCTATTTGAAATCTCTTAAATGTTTAGCTAGGCAAGTTGCTTCTTTTGCAGATTGATTGTGATACATTAAAATATTTTCAGTTCAGAAATAAATAATCTAATATAAGCAGTCAATTGCATTATCTTTTGCTGCTTTGGAAGCATTTTACAGATTATATCTTGTCTCATATAGGGCCTATCTCTCAAAGATCTGCTTCAAAAAACCCTGTAAATTTAAAGGAATGTCAGTGCTGGTTCAGAGAGCCACTGTTTGAGTGTGTTTCTTAAAGTGAGTAGAGGGTAGGGAGAGGTCTCTGTCAATGGAAGATGAGTCTGATCACAGTTAAGTTCAACAGAATTGGATCTACATTTGGAAACCATATTTGAGTAGACCATATGTCTACCTTAGGTGTATTCTTTTCATGAAAGTCACCTATCTGCATATGTTGTGACAGTTTAATGTACACGACATGAATTAATTAAAATTGTACTAGTTGTGAAATTGCATGAATTAGGGTGCTGAGGATTTCAAGTAATTACTGAGTTTGCTGATGAGTGATTTGTGTATTAGATATGTGGCTGAGTTAATGTGCACAAAACTTTGAGAAGTCAAACTAAGATATGTTACTTATTATTGAACTTTATTAACCATGTTTTACACCATATTAAGTTTGTCTTCAAAACATCATTGTAAATGGAAATTACATTTGAAATGTAGAAAATTAATATGTTAAGAAACAGCATTCTTCAAGAATAAAGGCAGAGATCCAATGTAGTATGTATTCTTAATATTTTGTCTAGATTTTTCAAAGCATAGATAGGAGGAACATTTGTTATTTTATGTGTATGAAAGGAAAGAATTTCTCCTGCTAGTTTTTGAAAGAAATAATACATTTCACTAGGCACTTCTGTCCTTTTAGTCTTTCTTCTTTCTCTTCTTTTCCTCTTGTGTTTTTCATCTTTCTGCCCCTCTTTTTCTTTTGCAGAATCCTTCCTTTTCTCTGCCTCACTAATCTGAAAAGTGTTTTTACTATGTAATAAAGCATTTCCTATTTTAATTAAAGTTTTGAAGTTTACTTTTAAAAGCAGAGCTTTGCTAAAGGAAAAATACCTCTATTAGCTTACATTTAAAATCCTTTTCATCATGATGAAGGTAATTATCTGTTACTTCTAAGAAGTAAGCCATAGCTAATTTCTGACTCCACATACATGTTTAAAGTAACTTAGAATCAGCTTGGGACAGTTCTGACATCTTCTTATGTAATGCAGCATCCGTACTCTTCACTAGGTGTTCATTTTAGCTACAGATGCTTCATATAAAACAGGGGAGAGTAGCTTTCAAAAGGATCTACACATCAAAGTGTAACATGAACTCTGGATTTTGCATTGCTTAATGAATCCTTAATGGAGTAGAACTAACAAATTTGCTTTTCCGTCTAACACATTATCGTTTTAAAGTTTTTAAAACTTTTTACTTCCATGCCTTCCAAAGTCATATCACATGTAATTGAATAGTTTTATTATTTTGGAATGTTTTAACAATGCTCACATTAAATATTACTGAAATTCATGTTCTGTGTAAAGATGATTTCCTTTAATTGTAATTAATTCTGGGGAATAATGATCTGCTTTTGGAACAATAAATAAAATTCCTTAGATTAAGAACTATATTTTAAATTGGAATACCACACTCTTTTCACTTATTTTGTAGTTCAGCTGATCACTATTTATGAAGGCAAATTTATGATCTTTTAAGACCTGGTTCCTAAGAGGGCTTTTTAAAAAAGTGCAGTGATAATAGCTTTTAGCCACAATGTATTCTCTTTTGCCTCAGCGGTCTTCCATTTCTCAGATGGATAAACTGTCACTTAAATTATTCAAGAATTAGTCTTTGATGTCTACAGTCCTCTTAGAATGAAGTTTTTAAAATCCCCAATTCAGTGTACTAAATAACAGAATGTTTATGCTGTTTTAAATCTTCCATTGTGGAAAGAAACTTGTAGTTTTGACTTGCGGAATTGGTGAAATTGGATTGTTATCTTGAAATAAAGTTCTGTTGGGATACCTACTTTGGATTCTATAAACAGTCCTCTCTTCATATATTGTATTCCAGAAATTTGAATTTGTAAAGGAGATGGGGACTCGTATTTTAAGTTAAAAAAAAAATTCATAGGATAGGCCACATATTTAATAGTGAAATTTAACTGTGATATTAGTACTGTAAACCTGCATTTAGAGCATCATTCCTTTATCAATCCAGATTCCAACTTAAGAATATGCAAGACGGAAGAGTCCCTCCTCTCCATTCAGGTCACTGCAGTGTGGGTGGGAATCAGCGGTTCCAAGCTAGTGGGAAGGAAGGAAGTAGATGAGGAGTCCTTTGATACCCTGACTGGTGGACAGGGTTCTGGGAAAGCTCAGAAATAGCAGACATAATGAGTCCACAAGCTGGGCAGCTGTTTATCAATAAGGACATTTTTTATGATCCAGACACTGTATTTGGTAAGATAGATTCATTCTATTTTATGTAACCCCTTATTAATAAATTCTGAACCTATTTTAGTAAATTTCCTTCCCCCTTGTACTAGGTTTTGTAATTTCAAAACTTTTTAGCTTTATTTTAAGTATCAGAACATGAATTTTTAATGAGTTTTGTTGAACAATTAAGGCAAAGTTATTTAAATTCCCACAGATAACTTTAAAATTGCAACACTGTTGTACAACTTTTTACAGAAAAATCTGTAATTTTTCTGAATTGAAGAGGGCAGGGGTATTTTTCTGATCCTTATTGGGGGCTCTTGACTGCCTTTAAAATTGAGGGGGAATATAATTTTTTTTAACTCATGAAACAAATATGGTATGATGAATAGTTACAAATCAAACTATGATGAATCTGGGTTATCCCTGCAGAGGGACTGCCCCTACCATCCTCCCATATGAGGACTTTCTACCTTATGTCTTCTCTTTAATAACAGCTTATGATGTATAACTTTGATACCATAAAGTTCACCCTTTTAAAGTATACTAATCATTGATTTTTTTGAAAGTACAGTCACAAAATCGGTGAAACCATCACTGCTATGTAATTCCAGAACATTTTATCACCCCAGAAACACCACACACCCCATTAGCAATCACTCTTTCTTCCTTCCTTCCAGCCCATGACAAATTCCCCCTTCCTCCATTTCATGGCAACCACTAATCTACTTTCTTTCTCTGTGGATTTGCCTATTCTGAACATTTTGTATAAATGGAATCATAAAATATATGGCCTTTTGTATCTGGCTTCTTTCACTTTCATTATATTTCCATGGTTCATCAATGTTGTAGCATGTTTCAGTGTATTTACTTTTTATGGCCAAATAGTATTCCACTGTTTGGAGATAACACATTTTATTTATCTATTCACCGATTGATGGATGTTTAGATTGTTCCTATCTTTTGGCCATTATGAATAAATGCTGCTATGAACATTAATATACAAGTTTTTGTGTGGATATATACTTTCAGTTCTCTTGGGTAGATACATAGAAGTGGAATTGCTGGGTTATATGGTAATTCTGTGTTTAATCTTTTGAGGAACTGCCGGACTGTTTTCCAAAGCATCTGCACCATTTTGTATTTCACCAGAGTGTATGAGGGTTCCAATTCGTCTACATCCTTGCTAACACTTGTTATTTTCTTTTGCTTTAATTATAGCCGTCTTAGTGGGTATGAAGGGGTATATCATTTTGGTTTTGATTTGCACTTCCCTAATTACTAATGAAGTTAAACATCTTTTCATATGCTTACTGGCCATTTGTATATCATATTAGGAGAAATATCCTCAAATCCTTTGCTCTTTTTTAATTGGGTTGTCTTTACTATTGAGTTGTAAGAGCTCTTTATTTCTTCTGAATACTGATCCTGTATCAGATATATGATTTGCAGAAACCTCATACTGTAGGTTTTCTTTTCATTATCTTGATGGCGTCCTTTGAAGTACAAAGAATTTTAGTTTTGATTATGTCCAGCTTATTTTTTCTTTGGTTGCATGTGCTTTCAGATTGTCTTGCTAAATTCAGAGCCATAAGATTTCCTTCTGTGTTTTCTTTTAAGAGTTTTATAGTTCTACTACATTGCTTCTTTTCGTGTATTCTTTAGTGAAGTGTTATTTTTTTCAATTTCTTAATCAGCAGATTACTTCAACAGTGAGAGCTATAAAATATTTGTCACTTGTTTTTATTTGCTACTTCTAAAAACTCAAGGTTTATCAAATCTGCTTTTGCTGATTGTTAAGTGGGATAAATTATTAAAAATTATTTCTGTCAACAAAGTATCAACATTACCATCTTGAACTTTTATTTAGTATTCACTGTAAAGCCCACAGACCTTGCTCAAAGGCTGAGGATCTTGTAGCCCAAGTTTTGAAACACTTTCCTACTGAATAAGATGCTTGGCTGGACATTAAGAGAAGGAATTTCAGTTCTGAGATCAGTATAACCACTTTTACTTAGATGTTTCTTCCTGCTACTCTGATTTCTATATTGAAGAATACTGCTTAGTTATCTAAGTATACCATTAAGATAGAAATAGTCCGTATATAAAAGTGTCCTTTGATTCTTCAGTCAAAAACAGTTTATTAATTACATTACTTTTGTGGTAGCCTGCCTTTTTAGTGTGGCTTTGGATAAAGTTAGCAAAGGTGTTTTAAGGCTCTTATAGATAATGAAATTTAAACTATGATTCCCTTGGTATGATTTTGAAATCTTTTGGGAAAAATCTTAGAAGAAGTAAGATAATTACCATTAAGCACATCAATCCTAACACTTGTATAGGAAATTTCTCATTTGGCCGCTCTGCTAATAATTTCAGATAAAAAAAATTTAAAGCAATATAACTTGTTTTTAAATTGGCTGATAAACAGCATCACTGATCTCAATCTTGAGTAAGAGGGAAATAGTACCTCCCTGTAACATATTTTATTCAGTGAAAGAATATAAGGAAGATAAACCCATTGCCTGTATTTGAAAAAAATTTACCTTAACTATTTATGCAGCAAAATATATCTCACATTGTCTAGACAGAATTGTAATAAATATAACAGTTTAAATAAGACAAAACATAAACTTCAAACCAGATGTGTGGATATAATTCTGATGGGTGCTTTCATTTAATCATAGTCTCAATTAAGACACTACTGCTTTGAGGATTAAGTGTCCCTGACTATAATAATGACAGCCTTTCAGATGTTAATTATTATTTTTTAGAGTTGTCGGGAATATTAAAAGTGGACTTCAGACTCTGGTAGCAAGACTACAGAAAGTGCTTATTTTCAAGTCTCCTATTTCACTACATAAAGGATAAAAGTAGTCTGTTTAGGTGGCCCAGACTCCCCACCCGCTGTCCTCCCTGTCCCCCGACTTCCCACCACCAAAAGGACTGTTTACTGTAAAGGTCTGAAAGCATTCATTTGAAAATGGCCTGTTTTTTTTTTTTTTTTTTTTTTTTTTTTTACTTAATGAGGTATTGTAATTGTGTATATTCTTAAGCTAATTTTAACATGAGGCTTCTTTTGAAAAGCATGTGATACAAAATTTGACATGCATGAATATATCTTAGGCCAAATATGCATGTGACAGTTTGAAGCACATATCATGTGTCATTGTTGGTAAAGTCTGGCAGCATATCCTGTGTAAACCCCTATTTTCTTTTTCTTTGCGCCGCATACTTAATTCTAATTAACAAGACTTCAAAGGGAAGTGATGGTTGAATACCAATTATTTTTTATTCTCTCTGTTCTTGGTTCTGTAAAGACTAAATAGTCTTACCTTTCTTTGGCTCCACATTTAACTGTGATTTTAAAAGGGGGAATGAAAAGAACTAATCATTGTTAAGCACCTGTTGCATTAGGTGTTTTATGTATCTCATCTTATTTAATTGTTACAGTAGGCATTCAAAAATACATATTATTTCCATTTTTCAAATTTAGAAACAGACTCCCAAAGATTGATTTAATTTGCCATAGGTACACAATCAATTGTGTTGTAAGTTGGGATTCCAACCAAGCCTTTGCTAATTCCACTACATTTGACATTCCAAGCTTTATCTGCTAAGTTTGTAGCCCACTTTTCTCTCTTATCCACAAATTCCTCACAGGTACCATTATATTCCATCTGTCCTCTGAATACTTTATTGGGGAGGGGGCATATGAAAAGGAAGGATTGATGCTGTAGTCTGCCTGAAATGGCCTTATCTTTTTCTCTTTTTAAAAAAAAAATTACATATTTCAGAAGATCTGGAAGATCTGTGTTCTCTCCTGTTTTCACCTTCTTTGGAAATTCCCTATTATTTTATTTTAATATATTACATTCTACCACACTTAGTGTATTTTACTTTGTATTTACTGGTATATCTTCCACACTTATAAAATGAAATTATATAATCAGTTGTGGTTTTTTATTTTTATTTTTGTTTTTGCTCTAGCTGCCAAAAAGCCCAGAGTTAAAGTTTGTGCTCGGGCCTTTAGATTTTCTCATAGCACTTTGTACATATTTCTGTTATCACTTAACAGTGTGTTACAATTATTTGCTTATGTGTGCATTGTTCATTTTTGTATCCACCAGCACAAGTGATACCTTTGTAATTGCTCAATAAATGTTTAATGAATGAAGATTTCTGATATATTTTCCCCTGCCTTCTGGTTGTTAGGCAGAGATCCCATACCTGAGTACTACTATAATTCTTTTTTGTTTGTTTGTTTTGTTTTGTTTTGTTTTGGCTGGACTCTTGACTCTCTGGACCTGGGCTGTTTGGGGATAAGAAAGGCAGTCATGAGGACTATGCCTAGTTGCCAAGACCACAGGCAGGAATTTACCCAAAGCACGTGAAATCAGCTCCCAAAATAAGAAGTGGAAAGTGAATCTTAAGAAGTGAAGCCAGAGATGAGAGCTGCCAATAAGATGAAGTGGAATCATAGGCAGGAAGGAAGATGTGATCAGAAAGTGAGAGATTTGAGAACAGGCTAGGAAGCAGAATCTGAAAGGATGTGGGGTGAATGGTTCTGAATGGAAGCTGTGAGCACTCTTAAGGGGTGGGACTAATTTTTGAGTTGCTAGATTAAAGGAGCTACTCAGGGCTGGTCAGAGAGCTTTGTGAAGGCAGAGACTGCTCATTTTTTGCTGAGTATCTCTAACAAGTACCTAATATAGTAAAAGAGATGAATTAAAGAATAAATGAATGAATTAGTGAAACATCTATTTTCTTATCATACAATTATTGCTCATAGCCACTCCCTGCATTTTCTTTGCCACATACAAGTTCATATCCTCATTATTTCTTAGGCAAACCAAAGGGACTCCCTAATTCTCCAATCTCTTCCAATTTTAATTTGTATTATAAACTGTATCGTATTAGTCTTCCCCCCCACTTCAATTTTTGTAAACTAAAAACAAAAATAGTTCACTTATTTCTCCTACCCCCCTCCCATCCCTCACTTCTAGCAACCACCAATCTGTTCTTTGTATCAATGAGCTTGGTTTGCCAGTTTGTTTTTTTAGATTCCACCTATAAGACATGGAATCATTCTAAGAAACATGTGTTAATAGTTTTTGTTATTATACATATGCTTTTGTTATAAGCAGTTGCAAATCTTTTTTTTTAACATAGTCAGGAAATAATACAATATTCTTCATACCATCATTAATGGAATATCAGTGACCACATGATTCTCAAAAGTAGTTTTTTTTTATTGAAGTACTGTCAGTTACAGTGTATCAGTTTCTGGTGTACAGCATAATGTACCAGTCTTGCATGCATATATATATATGTATTTGTTTTCATCTTTTTTCCATTAAAGGTTATAGCAAGATATTGAGCATAGTTCCCTGTGCTATACATCAAAAGTAAAGTATTGTACTGTGGTTTTTTACTAAGAATCTATAAGGAAAGTTTTACTGGTATTCATCATTGTTACCATTTGTTAATCATGAAGCTTTCACTACTTACTGTGTAAAGCTTTTGAACTATAGTAGATTTAGTTATTTTAAAATTGTGTCAAGTGAAAATACACTGATTTTGATGGCCCTAGTAATTGTTGCTGAGATTTTTAATATTGGAAGTAGCTTTTGTGCAGGGATAGCATACTTAAGAGTTATTTGTGGATTTTTGGACTTGTATATTATAAAATCTAGTTTTTCTAATGCCTTTCAGTTTAATTCATACTAGCTATAAATATAACTTTATATAAAAATAAGAACAGTCTTTTTCACTTCTTGATATTTTTATAATTCATTCTTTTCCAGATTTAATTTTTCTAAAACACATCGTACTACCCATATAGTTAATGAAGTAAATCTAGTTACATTCTCTGTTAATCAGTAGGCGTTGCTAATTGCAGTTGTTGTTCAGTATAGCTGACTAAAAAAAAAAAAAAAACTACAAACCTAACAAGTTAAATCCTTTGATATAGTTAAGTAACTCTTATAAGTCAAATAAATTTTACTTACTAATATAGTAAGCCAATCTTCATGACTTTTTCAGGGGACTTAAAAGCAAAGCATATGCATAAATTAGCTGATGCTACACCTGGAGAAATACAGCATATATTAATACTTCTATCAATATAATACTTGTTTCTTCAGCTTAACCAAGAGAATAGAATGCCAGTCTAAAGCTTACTGAAGCAAAAGTTATCGATTAATTTTACAGCAAGTCAGATGAGAGCCTGAATCTGGATACTACTAACTAGGATGGTTTTATCCAAGCTATTCTAACAAACTGGGCCCTTTGTCAAAAGATCTTCACAGAACGTTTTGCAGAGCAAGTTTTGCTTTTTAATTTTGATGAGGGTCCAGTTTATCAGTATTTCCTTTTATGGATCTTGTTTTTGGTGTCAAGTTCTAGACTAGTTTTGAGTTTAGTCCTTAAGTGACTTTGCCTTTTTTTTTTTAAACATTACAACATAAGCTGAATTTCATGATTCTGGACCTTTTAACATCTAGACAAGTGAGCTGAGAGAAAATAGATTTGAAGCTAAAAGGAAATAAAACTGAAGTCTGCTAAATTGGGATAGTATTAAGTTAAAATATTCATTATATTACTCTCAAACCTTGTTGATGACGGTGGTGGTGGTGGTGGTGGTGTGTGTTTTAGGATGTGTTTAGGTGGTTGTGTGCACCATGACTGTGCTGTACAGGTATTTTATCATCTCAGAAACTTTGCATTGTAGATACTACCTCCATTTATATCCATGCATATATATCCAAACTTGATTCACTAAAATTTTACAAATTTAACTTAAAAATTTCCTTTGCTTCTGTTTAGTATACCTCCAGGTATACTCCATTTACATCAACAGCGAAACTTTTCCATATAGGAAAAAGTTACTGTTTCAGTGGTGAGGATGCATGAGTACAGAAAGGGTGGGCAACAGTCAGCCAGTAGCACCCCAATTTTGTATTCAATTTGGTGTGTTTAAGAAATGACTAACATAAGTGATTTAAAAAAATAACAAGAGTAGTTTCAAAGATGACTTTACTAAGTCACGTTATTTCTCCTGAGAAAATAACAGTGTTTCTTGGAAGTCACTGAAATAGTTTGCATATTTACAAATTATGTCTAGGTTAAGTAAGTGTGGTATAGTCCTGCTACAGTGGCTTTCTTGTCTATCAGGCTAAGATTCAGATTACCATGGATATTGTTAGCATTGTCTGGTTTCATGCATGCTTAATCAAAGTTTAAAAAATTCATTCATGTTCGTGGAGTTTTTGTATTTTTAAAATTCTTGCATATTCAGAAGGAAGATAGCTTTTAAATACTTAGTCTTATTATTTAGTCTTCTCTGCTAAACTCCACCTTAGGTTTGATGAGATCTGTTAAGAAATTTGCATGAATGTGCCCTCTATTCCCATTGCCCTCTAGAACCTCTGTATAGTACTTGAATGCCTGATCAGTCTGTGGAGGGCTTTTTTTTTTAAGGGTAATTCCCAGAGTTGAGCAGTTTTCATAACCTTTGGTGTTACTTACTCAGACACTTAATGCTCTTTTCTAGCGTACTAAATTTTTAAGAATGTAAGTTTTTAAAGGCACTCAAATAAGTGTTAAACATAATGTTTATTAAAGTTTTGATTGGAGTATTTTGGGTCTTTGTCTTTTAATAAAGGTTTTTGTTATATGAGAAACAGCAGTTTACTTTGGTGAGAGTTTTCTTGGTTACCATCCTGCAGAATTTATTTAAGAATATGTTAATATTACTGGGGCTTTTTACCTCCCCACAAGCAAATAACGTCATTATAAAAGTTGTTAAAGTAATAACTTTATTATAACTGCTCTGGTGCAGACATAGTAAACAAACTTACAGTTAACAGAGGGGGAAGGGGGATGGGAAGGGATAAATTGGGAGCTTGAGATTTGCAAATACTAACAACTATATATAAAATAGATTAAAAAATTTTCTTCTGTATAGCACAGGGAACTATATTCAATATGTTGTAGCAACTTATAATGAAAAAGAGTATGAATGTATGTATGTATACATATGACTGAAATATTATGCTGTATACCAGAAATTGACACATTGTAACTGACTCTACTTAAATTAAAATAAAAAAAAGACTGTGTTCCGATTTGGGAGAGAGTTGAAAAAAAGTACAGAGAATTATAGCCATTTTTTCTAGGAATAGAAGTAGAGGAGAATTTCTGTTTTTAAAATGTAGCTAAGACTGCTGGGTCTTTCCTGTTTAGCACATTGTTTTCAAGTTTTTATATTATAGTGTGTATTATATTATTATAGCTAAGCCACCTCACAGTTCTGTCACCAAATAGGGAGTGAATGAATCTTGAAAAGATTTATTTGACTTTGCTGAAAACCTTTGTGTTTTCAGATTGGAGCATGGATGATACATTTTAACTTTTTTTTAATTAGGGATACAGTTCTGCCCCTCATTTTCCACTGACCGGGTCCCAGTTGTCATCACATAGGTTTGCATTATTCAGCTTCTCACTGGTCATCCTGATGTTACCTCTTAACCAAGTCATTGTACACAGTGCTGCTTTCCATTAGCCTTTAGAAAAAGCCTCTTTCATCACGTCACTTCCTTTGCTAAAAAGTCTTAAAAGCCTCTTCATTGCCTGGAAGATAGAAAGCCCTAAGTGGGTGCTATTTTAAATTATTACTGCAGTCCCTGATTTATTTATTTCTTCTCTGGACTCATCTAACCTTTATTATCTTCACATAGTTAATCCTTGATTGTGCATGATACTGTTCTCATTTTCATCTTATGGAAAAGTATAAGCTTCCTAAATTGAAAGATATCAATCATACTTTTAAAAAATGAAGAGTTTAGTGAAGTGAATTCACATTATATTCAGTGCATATTAATTATCAGAATTTTAGTTTTTTCATACTTTCTCCATACTCTCAATTGTATTGTTGTAATACCATTTTTAACATTTATTATGTATTTACTGAATACATAGTATAAAGTGAGGGAAGATACTCACCTGCTTCCACTACATCTGTCTTTTCTTACATTTTAGAGTATGTCTGCACTTAAAACCAGATTATTTTTTACCAAATCTGGTAAAACTTGTTGAGATATACCCCTATGATTTAACAGTAAACAGACAAAAAACTTGTCTTTCAAGGCTAGGTATTTAGAATCATTTTCTTATAAAATATAAGGTATTACTTTGTTTTTACAGATTTTTTCACTCCAGAAAGCTTAAAATAAAAACTTAACATCTTAAAATGAAATAACAGTTAAGAGTTGTGGAGGGGGGAGTGTTACTCTCTTCATCATGTATTTATTTACATACCTCGTGCTTGGCACAGTTCTTCAGTTATTCCCACAACAAACTTAAGAAATATAGACTGTCTCAAATTTCCAAAGAAACTGAGCACTCATAAACAACAGTGCTGTTAGTCATAGATTGACCGATTCTGGAGCCTTTGCACTCCGTCATGGGGATAATTCCATCATTTGCTCCTAGGGAGGGAATTTGGGCAAATGAAACTTAGTTTTTTAAATGGGTAGATGATTGACATTATTAGCAATAAATTATGACATAGTGCTAAGAACAGTTGTCAGAGGAAATGCTGCACCTACTATTCTGAAAATGTTTGAACCAATGGAAAAGTTAAAATAATAAAACAGCTAAGACCATATAATACCCTTCACCTAGATTTACCAGTAATTAACATTTTTCCACGTTTGTGGTCTCTCTGTCCCTGTGCACACAGACACACACAGACTCTCTCACACACATACACACACACCCCCTCCCTTCTTCCTTTGCCACCCCAGCCATATCAAGGTAAGTTTCAAACATGTTACTTTATTCCTAAATGCCTGATTATGAATTTCTTAAGAATAAGGATATTGTCCTTATAACCATTATCAACCTAAGAAATTTGACATTAATTCAATAATACTAGATAATGAATTCAGTAATATTCATTAGATAGTGAATAATGTTCATTCTTTATTCCCCAGTTACTGTAAAAATGTGTTTTATAGCTGATTTAAAAATTTTTTCTTCTCCAATCCAGTATTCAGAGCTTATGTTTTGTGTTTAGTTATATCTTGTCAATCTCTTTTAATCTTTTCGTATTATTTTAATTTTTTTTAATACCTTTGACTTTTTTTGAAGTGTCCAGGCCAGCTATCTTTAGAATGCTGCATGCTCTGAATTGTCTTATTGCTTTCTCATGATTGGATTTACGTGAGTTTATATTAAGCCTTTTTGGCCATAATACCACATTTATGATGTTGTATGCTTCTCATTACACTATCAGAAGGCATCTAATGCCAGCTTTAAATTTCTGATCTATTGATTTGTCGTTTGCAGCAACAAAGACTTAATTGTTTGAAATCTGTTTTCATTTTTCAAATAGACAACAACTGAACGGCCTTTCATTCAGAAGCTTTTTCGTCCTGTGGCTCCAGATGGACAATTGCACACACTAGGAGATCTTCTAAAAGAAGTTTGTCCTTCTGCAGTTGCCCCTGAAGGTAGTATAATCAGTAACATTAAAATTTATCTCTCATTTCTCTCTTCTTCTGACACTTACTGATTACTTCAGGAAGATATTTTCTTTATCATATAAAGAAAACTCTTTTGAAACAGAAGCACTTAATATTTATTATTTTATAAATTATTGACACTAACGAAATAAGGAATTCACTCTCTTGGCAAAATAAAATGCACTTTTAAAATTACTTTCTTATATTTCTGCTGCCCTGAATCTTTCACTTGTGAATTCAGTTCCGGTAAACATTGTTTTTAATCTTGCATTGTGTTTATTCATTCTAAAGAAATAAGAAATCATTTTTAAAAAAAATCTTACCTTTGGTTGATATCTTAAAAGTTCAAGATATTGAATAATGGATGCGTATTTTACTTGAATTTTTGCTACTCTCTACTGTTTTTACTCAGCATTGTTCTCTTGGCCTTTGATGCTTCACAAGTCTAGTTGAGAACTTGTCCTGTTTCATGGTCCTCATTTTGTAGCTTAGGTTAGAATTGTTTTCCTGTAAGTGAAGGAAAGTATAAAAATGGCTGAATTCTGTTTTTTTAATTGCAACATAAGCAATGGTAAGAAAATGCAGTAGACCAGGGGGGAAAATGCTACAGACCCGTAACTCATAGCACTATTGACACACACACATGTAGATACACACAAGTATTTGAGGTGGGGGGGTGTATATAAAATTATATGTCCTGCTTTTTTCACCTGAGCATAACATGAGCATATTTTTAGTCATTAAAAATTCTTTAAAGCTATTTTTTTTTAAAAAGAGCAGCAGTGTGGTTCTTTATATCTATATGCCATAATTTGATCATCACTGTATTACTGAGTGACTTGTCTTATTCTTGGTTACTAAGCTATAGGGGAAATTTCAGTCATATATTACTGTGTTTGTTAATATATTGCATAGACTTGTATTTATTATATAGAAAACATTTTTTAAATTGCCAGTTTAAATCCTTACGGGAATAGGTAAGGCATAAATTAATATAAAGGTAATACTTCAAGATGCTATGTTTCTTATTAACGTATCCCAATTTAGGATGATGGCAGTATTATTTACATACTTGTATCACACAGTTCAAGAAGTGTGTAGTATATCTGTGGAAATGGTTTGTCTATTAAGTAGAAACAATAGGATTGGGAGGAATATTGATATTCCAGCCTAAAAGACTAAATAAAGAATATGGTGCTCAAAATGTGTGCCATTTGGCCTGTGACGGTAACTATTTTTCTTAGTCAAATATGCTTGCCTTTCCTGGCATTCCTATGTATATCCAGCACTTTGAAAAGATGCAAAATCTCAATAGGAGGAATGGAGAAGGGGGACATCTAAAGTACCATCAGAACCAGTACCAGAAGGGATTGATAAAGAAGATCATTGACCACTTCTCAAAATTATGAAAATTGAACAAATATGATTGCCTCAAGAGATTATAAAGGTATTTGATATGGCCTTAATGTGTTATTTGTCATCACTATACTCTGCTAGTCAAGGTGTTTGATGCTGGCCTACACATCTCATATCTCTAATGCTGGGATAAATGTTTACTCAGTATTTCAATTACTAAATTCTTTCTTTCTGTCACTACCTGAAACATTATTTATGATCTTTGAATCATGATGTAATGAACAGCAAGTTGATTGTAGTACTATCTTAGAATCTTAATCTATCTTTATTGCTTTGTAGTTATAGTTTTCAGTAGGAGTTTGAGTTAAATTTTTTTCCAATTCTGTGATTTTTTTTTTAGTAAATTTATAGAATTGTGCAGCCATCACCACAATCTAGTTTTAGAATATTTTCATCACTTCAAAAGTTCCCATGTGATTCTTTGTAGCTAATTTCTGCTTCCACTGCCAGTTGTAGACAACTACTTGTCTGCTTTCTCACTCTGTAATTTTCCTCTTGGCTATTTCACGTAAAAAGAGTCACAAAATTGCAACTGATTTTTTTTCACTTACCATCATGTCTTTGGCTTTGGGCATTTGGGTTGTTTCCACCTTTTTACTTTTATGAATAATGCTGCTATGAACATTCACATACAGGACATATGTTTTCATTTTTCCTGGGTAGATTCCTAGGAGTGAAATGGCTGGGTTGTATGGTAAGTTGGTACTTATTTTTTAATGAAACTGCTAAACTAGCAGGGAGGGTATAGCTCAAGTAGTAGAGTGCATGCTTAGCATGCACAAGGTCCTGGTTTCAATCCCTAGTATCTCCTCTAAAAATAAATAAATAAACCTAATTACCCCTCCCCAAAAAGAAAGTACTAAACTTTTCCAAAGTGTCTGCACCATTTTACAGTTCTACCAGCAATGTATAGGGGTTCCAGTTTCTTCACTTCCTCACCATTGTGTGTTTTTTGTCTTATTATAGCCAGCCTAGTGGTTGTGTAGTGGTATCTCATGGTGGTTTTTTAAATATCCCTAATAACTAATGAGGTAGAGTGTTTTCATGTGCTTATTATTATTCATGGATTTATTTGGTGAAATGTCTATGTAAATCCTTTTCTCATTTTTTTCATAGATTATGTATCTTCTTAATACTGAGTGTTGAGTTATTTATATATTCTGGATACAAGTCTTTTATCAGACATGATTTGTAATTATTTTCTCCTGGATCTTATCTTTTCATTTTCTTCTGAAGAGTAAAAAATATTTAATTCTGAGGAAGTCCTGTTTATCAAGGTTTTTTAATATATTTTATTCAGTAAAATAATTAATTTTTTTCTAGTAGATGATACATTTATATAGTTCCAAAATCCAAAAGTATATAAAGGAGTATAGTGAAAAGTCTCTGTCCCAACTCCTATACACAAAACCCTGTCTCAGTTCCCTGCTCCAGAGACAACCATTGTTGCCATTTTCCTGTAAATCCTCACAGGAATAGTTAAGTAAACTTTATTTTTGAACTCAAGTTGTAGAAATTTGGACTGAGATATTCCCAGCAGGTTTTATTGATTCATTATCTTTTATTGTAAGGGTTTGTTTGTATTTTTTAAAATCTATTTAATGTCTATTTTGCTACATTCTTGAAGATTTGAGAATATAGACTAATTTTTCCATTTGAAGTGTAATTAAGAGATTAATCTTTTTTTATTGAAGTGTAGTTGATTTACAGTGTTGTGTTTATGGTGTACAGCAGAGTGATTCAGTTATACATGTGAATGTATTTCAGATTCTTTTCCTTTATAGTTTATCACAATATAGTTGAATATAGTTCCCTGTGCTATACAGAAGGACCTTGTTGTTTATCCATTTTGTATGCAGTAGTTTGTATCTGCTAATCCCAACTCCTAATTTATCCCTCCCCCTCCCTCTTTCCCCTTTGATAACTAACTATAAGTCTGTTTTCTATGCCTGTGGGTCTCTTCTATTTTGTAAATAAGTTCATTTGTACCATTTTTTAGATTCCACATATCAATGATATCATATGATATTTCTCTTTGACTTATTTAGTGTGATAATCTCTAGGTCCATCCATGTTTCTGCAAATGGCATTTCATTCATTTTTATGGCTAAGGAATATTCCATTTTATATATATACACACACACACCACATCTTCTTTATCCAGTCATCTGTGGATGGACATTTAGGTTGATTCCACGTCTTGGCTATTGTAAGTAGTGCTGCTATGAACATTGGAGTGCATGTACCTTTTCAAATTAGCATTTTCTTCAGATACATGCCCAGGAGTGGAGTTGCTGGATTTTATAACTCTATTTTTAGTTTTTTAAGGAACCTCCATATTGTTTTCCATAGTGGCTGTACCAATTTACATTCCCACCAACAGTGTAGGAGGGTTCCCTTTTCTCCACACCCTCTCCAGCATTTATTATTTGTAGACTTTCTAATGATGACCATTCTGATCTATGTTAAGTGATACCTCATTGTAGTTTTGATTTGCATTTCTCTAATAATTAGCAATATTAAGCATCTTTTTGTGTGCCTCTTGGCCATCTATATGTCTTCTTTGGAGAAATATCTATTTATGTCTTCTGCCCATTTTTAGACTGGGTTGTTTGTTTTTTCATTATTGAGTTGTATGAGCTCTTTGTTGTATTTTGGAAATTAAGCTCTTGTCAGTTGCATCATTTGCAAATATTTTCTCCCATTCTGTAGGTTGTCTTTTCATTTTGTTGATGGTTTCCTTTGCTGTGCAAAAAAGCTTGTAAGTTTGACTAGGTCCCATTTGTTAATTTTTGCTTTTATTCCTGTTGCTTTGGGAGACTGACCTATGAAAACAATGCTGTGAAACATGTCAGAGAGTGTTTTGCCTGTGTTTTCTTCTAGAAGTTTTATGGTGTCGTGTCTTATATTTAAGTCTTTAAACCATTTGAGTTTATTTTTGTGTATGGTGTGAGGGACTGTTCTAACTTCATTAACTTACATGCAGCTGTCCAGCTTTCCCAGCACTACTTGCTGAAGAGACTGTCTTTTCTCCATTGTACATTCTTGCCTCCTTTGTCAACGATTAATTAACCATTGGTGTATGGGTTTACTTTTGGGCTCTTTGTTTTGTTCCATTAATCCATACGTCCATTTTTGTGCCAGTAACACACTGTTTTGATCACTGTAGCTCTGTAGTATTGTCTGAAATCTGGGAGGGTTATGCCTTCTGCTTTGTCCTTTATCCATAGGATTACTCTGGCAATTCTGGGTCTTTTATGATTCCATATAAATTTTAGTATTATTTATTACAGTTCTGTGAAAAATGTCATGGGTAGTTTGGTAGGGATCACATTAAATCTGTAGTTTGCTTTGGGTTGTATGGCCATTTTAGCAATATTAATCCTTCCAGTGCAAGAACATGGGATTAATTATTTTTATAGTGACAGAGATGGGACCCATAAGCCTTATACCTGCCCCCACTGCAAGCATTGGCCTTCAGTTATTCATTTCTCTGCACTGTATTTTTCTTTTTGAATACTCTGTAATATTTTAGAGAACATCAAAAAATGTTTTTATCAATTAATAGTAAACTGAAATTTAAGCTAAGCTACCTAATTGTACTTTTCTTAGGTGTTTTTTGACAATCTACTTTACAAAATAGTGTGTCATTTAAAATGTATTTCTTTATAAGATCCTTGACTATTGAGTGGGAACATCACAATGAGACTCAAAACCTTAATAAAACTGTCCTACTGTAAGGATCTGTTCCCCCAGCCAGCAGCACAGTCATCAACAAATACAAAGAACGATGAGGGAAAACTTACTGGAGGGAGACCAAGAAGAAATTGGGTGTTAGTTTTGTATTTGAATCTTTAAAGAATCATATAATTGTTCAACCTTACCAACAGTTATTTCAGTTCAGCCTTTTAGTTTTTTTAGATGATTTGCTAAAGGTCTTTTAGCTGCCTAATTGCAGAACTAGGTTTAGAACTGAAGTCTTCATCTCCTAGTCCATATTTTTATTTTCACCTTTTCAACCTTTTAGCCACTCACAGGTTTAATCCACAAACCTGTCTCTTTGGTGATTTCAGATGCAGTAGGTAGCTGTCTTTGTGTGACATACTTGTTCCCACCCAAACTGTCATGTGTTTGCATCAATTAAGGAAAGACACATGCCATACCCACACTTCACTGAAATGATGTAAATAGCACCTATACTTTTGAGGTACTTTTGATGGTACTTTCATGCCAGGAGGAGGCCACATTTCTAACACCAGTACCTTATCTTTGGAAAAACTTTTATTTGTCTCTTCCTTTTGTCACCTCATATTGGAAAATAACTGTCATTTCAGGATCTGTGGGGAGTATTCGAAACATCAAGTCACTCTTTCAATAAAGAACTGTTTACTGTCTAGTTCAGCACACCTGTGATGCTGTCAATTGTGAAGCATTTTGAAACACCTGCACCCAACTTAAGTTGAAAGCAAAAGACTAAGGTTGGGCGGGTATGGATAAGAACTGGCTGTCATCACGTGATAAAAAGAGAAAGTGCTTCATAAAAGTTATTTGGCACCATTGTCTACGACTCCTTACAACAAATGATTCATGCATGAAGGAATTTTGCCTTATTTCATCACATGAAGATAGAATGTACTAATATTCACAAAGACATGCTTTAGGTCATTGTTCTTGTGGAATAACTAATGATGAGCTGCTTTATGTGTTTCTTCTGTTATTGTTTTATAAGTGGCAGAGGAGTTAGTCAGGGTAACAGGAAGTAACCAAAGGTGAACTCAGGTAAGGTTTTTCTGTGGTGCCAGTTATAGTTAAGATAATTCAGAGCTAAGCTTTCTGTACCAGACCTGAAGTGAAATATTTCTTTCTTTGTTCATTAAAAACAACGTACAAAAATAAACCAATTAAAGAAACCTAAAACTAAAGACCATAGCTTTTTTACTTTGAAGAATACAAAACACCTATAAGCTTTGCCCAATCATATTTCATTTCCCAATTTTCTAATGTAATGTATAAAAATCTAGTAAGTTAAAGGACTCTGAAAATAACAGCGACCATTCTCGCCTTTATAAATTTATTTCAAAGTTCCAGCTGATCAGTTCTCTGTAACAGTTGGGTTGTTGTAATCCTGAATTTATATTTGATATTGTACAAATGAAGTGTATGTGTAGGGCAAGGCTTACATTCAATGGCAAATTAGTCAGGTTTCTCTGCATCTCTCTTACCAGCAAGTACAATCCTCTAGCCACTTACCTTTTTCCATTTCTGCCCTGCTTCCTGGGAATTTATTTACTCCTTGAGACCCTTCTCACTTACCATTTAATTTTTGAGTTCCATTTGATGTTGTAGATTTCATTATTCATCAGTCAATTTCTTCACATCATACTGTCTTCTACACTGGGGTTACTGGGATGTGTAAGACCTATTCCCTGCTTTTAAGAAACTTTAGTCCAGTTGGAGTGGGCAGAAAGAAGCACAGATATGGCTTGTGTAGGATTGGAGATATGCAGAGAATATTAGAAAGAATTATTGTCTTATCTATTCTGGAGTGGGTAGTAAAGACCGAGCTAAGTCTTAAAAGATGAGCAGAAGTTAGTTGCAAAGGAGGGACCAGGTCACACATACCAGATGACCACTGTAGTAGAATCCTTCACCAGCTACCCAGGGGCTTGTTGCTAAAGGGTAATGTCTGGTCTGAAATGCTCATTTAAAATGTCCCTACTCTATTTGTGAAGGACTAGCCTTTTTTTTCTACTTCTCTCCTATAAATGTGCATAAGATTTTCAGTGAGTTCAGAGATGTAGGGGAAAGCACTGAGGAACTAAGTAACTAAGATTGATCTGTTATTTGCTTGGTTAGTACATTGGAAGATAGTTATAACAACTGAGGCTAAGGGAGTCATAGTATCTGATTTAGGTAGTCTAACTTGAAAATTATATTTTTTACACACTTTATGAGAAAGCACAGAGTACTTTCTACAAAAAATAAGAAAAGATAACGTATTCACATTTTTTCTCCTTCGCTCTGTAACGTATGATTAGATTGTTTTATAAAGTGAATTAACTGATGTTGCAATAATTTTCTTCAGACATAAAGCAATTAGAGACAAGAAATATCTAGATCTCATGTTACTCATCTGAAGCAGATCCTTCAATTTGAATTGTGAACCAACAGTTGGTGCTTTTGTCAGCATGATGACACTGACCCCCTCAAAGAGGTGGCATTTCAGTTTGCCAGTTCATACCACAGAAACGTAAGACCTTCAAACCCCAAATTTCATCAGAATGAGGGTTCGGAAGTAAGAATAATAATCACTTTACGGTTTTATTAGTTCTTTTTTCACTCATTTAAAATTGTTTTTATTCTAGTATCCCTTTGTACCTTCACACTGTTTGATTTAGAAGGTCATTCAGTAGTTGCTTTTTTTTTTTATTAATGGTTCTTACTCTAAAAAATAGGGATGTTACCCGCTATCCACCTGATGGTTAGAAGGTTTAAATGAACAAAAGGTTTAGTTAAGTGAGATTTCATGATTTCATATTTTTCCAAGGTTTTACAACTAACATTACTGTTTTCTTACGGGTTTGTTATTATTTTTTCACAAATAACTGTACTCATAAGAAATTTACCAAGTGGAGTTAGCAAGAAGCAGTTTTGTTTTTTCTTGTTGTCATTTGTTTTTAATCCCACTCTGCAGAGAAAGGGACTTGTTGATGTTCAGCATCTGCACGGAAGATATAAATGTGCAATGAGCTCTAAATGTAAACTGATGTTGTAACTGCTTCTACCTCGGATTATGGCAGGAGTTCCATGCTACTGAGCTTTCTGCTTTTTTTAGAAATTAATTTATGGATGTGATTAGGAGTGCCAGAAGTGTGGCTCTGATAGGAAATAAGTAAACTTATTCTACTACGGCATCTCCATAGTCACTGCAGCCAGCTGGATTATCATATACTTGTTAAAATATATTAAAAGGAAAAATCTTAAGGCAGGAGGTCTGAAAGTGTTGCTGCTAGTGAAAGTTTCTCACTGAAGACTGTAAGCAACAGAACACACATTTGTTTGAAGTTTCAGCTGGTCACAAGTAACCTTGGAAGACCCATTCATAATTTTGCTGTAATACCATGAGCCTGACATGTGGGACTGGGTCACTGGACTGTAATGTCATCCTAACACTCTCTGCTTTTCATTGTTTTCTCTCCCTGGATGGGCATTTTATGTTAAAAAAAAGAAAGAAAAGAAAAAAGATACAGTGTCATTCACAGTGGTAAAACAAAAAGTTCTTCAAATATAGCCCTCATGGACAAAGGTCTACTATACCCAAGTTTGGACAGAAGCAATTTATTAGGCTTATTTTAAACTTGATAATTACAACATATTTTCTTAAGTTATCATTATGCCACCAAACTCTAAACTGAGTCAAACTCTTTGCCTCAGTTGTTTCATTCTTCCTTCATCTCTGTGCTTTGTCTCAACACGTGGGTAGTATGGACTAATCTCAGTGATGCAGTCTGTTAATGACTTAATCCATTATACATGTCTTTTCTAAAATCAAAGAAATAATAAACTAATTATTTTTGTTGTTCTTCATTAGCGAAGATGAGATTACTGGGCCTGTCAGAAGATGCCTCTGATTTCCTTTATTCCCAAGAAGTTAAATGAATTAACTTGACTTTTTCAAAAGTGGGAACAGATACTTGCACAATTAATATTTCATCTTTAGCACTAGAAAACAAAATTCCCTTAACAAAATAATAACACATGCAGGTAATTAAAAGCAAGTCATCTCTTCATTAAAACAAGTCCTGTGAGACCTCAGTCTGGCCGTATATAAACAGTGTAATTATTGCCTATATTTTAAATAAAACTGTTAGTTCTGAACTATTCTGTAATTCAAACTTGACAAATATAAATGGGCCCTATTACACCCAACTAGAATTACTGGATCATTTTAGGAAAGCAGATTAAAAACATTTGAACCTATATTTTCAAAGTTTTACTTCGTTTTGGGGAGGTTTTCTTGAAATGAACAAGTTTTGTTTTTAATTGAAGTATGGTTGATTTACAGTGTTGTATTTCTGGTGTACAGCATAGTGGTTCAGATACATATGTGTGTATGTATATATATATTCCTTTTCCTATTCTTTTTCAATATAGACTATTACAAGATATTGGATATAGTTTCCTATGGTATACAGTAGGACCTTGTTGCTCCTCTGAAATGAACAAATTTTAATTCCTAACTTGTATCATATTTTTATCTTATTATCAAGAGCCATTTAATCAGTCTATTTAAATGGTCTTATAATCAATTAATCTAATACACTGTTCTTATAGCTAATTTGGGGGGATTTTCTTAAGTTTAAATTTTGGTTTATTACCTCCTCATTAAGAAATATAAAGGTTATAAAGCAAAAGTCAGTGGAAGAATTAACATAGACAGGCTTTGAAAGCTTATATAGAATGTTAAGAGTCAAGGCTCTGGGAATATTTTGGACAGAAGTAAAATATATATATAAATATATATAAAATATAAAATGTACACATGGAAAAAGATACGTGGTATATATTAACTGTGATATCATATGTTCATTAAAACCTGTACTACTAAGTGAGCGTAGATCCGGAAGAAGTTAATGTAAGTATTTTTAAATGGGTTTGTATTTCTCTGATAAACAGCACTCTCCTTCTGTTTGTGATCATAGGATAAAAGCTCTGTAAGCTTGTATATGTTCATTTTTACTGCTACATCATGTAGTGTGCTCTTAAGATTGAAATCTCATTCCCCAGGAAGCATTTCTGTCTAAGATTAATTGCCCTTTTAAAATCAGCGTTTGATGTATTCCTTTGGCTATATCCTGGCTTGGTTTAACCCTCTTTGACCTGACCTCACTGACTATTACTGCTGAGGCTGAGTCAGAATCCTTCAGCATGATGTATGCACTTCAGATTTCAGCCTGTGGTTTTTCATGTCGATGGATTCAATTAGTTGGCATTTTACTAATGAACATATCAGAAGTTAAAGAATTTGTCAGGCAGACCAAAATTGTTCAGAATAGTGGCAATCAGAAAGCTCATCTCTTTGTTTTGCACAGTATCAAGTATTTTTCAGAAGTTTTACCTTCAGCATCACACATTCCAAGATAGCAGATCAAGACATTTTCTGCTGAATTATAAAATATAAAAGTGAAGTCACAAAACTAAAAACAGTGGTTACAACTTCTAGCCTTAGATTTCTATTACTTCGTATTGTATTCATAAGTGTAAACTAAAAGACAAGTTATTAATGTGAAATTTTCTGATTAAAAGTACTTTCCCTTGAAGATATATCATCCATTTCTTTAGCTGCTTTTAATTCTAAGAGGTTTCACATACTTAGTTACATGTGTTAATAGTAAGAATGAAACTCATACATCTCTCTAGAATCTCAAGTAACCTGCTTTTAAAGACATTTAGGTCATACTCCTTGTTGATAACTGACTAAAAAATAATGGGTAAAATGCAGATTGGGATGGGGAAGGCTATGAGCCATTGCTGAAAGGCAGATTCATCACATACTCTTAAGTTTTCAAATAAGAACCAGATCTAAAGTCTGTTAAGCAACATCACCCTAGTACAATAGGGTTCATTTGACTTATCCGGGATGCTCTACTGAGTATACGTGTTGAGAGCACTATTAAATTAATCCAGAGGGTTAACAGTGTTTAAGGAATTCTTTAATGTCATTCATTTTGTTGTTTGCATAATGATTGAGTCTTTGGGTTTTTGTTTTTGTCATCTTTTTTTTTTCTTAACACATTCATAAAATCCATGTGCCACACTGCATAATAATGGGGCTGAGTAATGCAGAGTATATATTAAAATGAGGCCAAATTCTCACGGCCCTTTGCATGCCAGCCAGGCATTGAATCGATAATTGAATCCATTTTTTTTAGTATCTTTTGATATATCTAATATTGAAATAATTACCTTATTCCCATAACTTTATTGAATACTTACTATGTGCAAGCCCTGTGCTAGGCTCTGTGCTGAGTACTTTATTTGGATATCTCATTTGATCCTCTGTTCAACCCTGGAGATTAGAATTCTTTATCAACACTGTAGGAGGAGGAAACTGAGACTACGGAGGTTAAGTGATTTGCCTAAGAATTCACAGCTATTGTATTATGCTGATTTAAACTGTAAAAGAAATATTTTGCTCTTTAGGCATTAAAGACTCATTTACTAGAACTGGAAGACATGTTACCAGTCCTCTGTTTTAGACCTAGTTTACACGTTGACCCATGGAGTTGTATCAGAAACTGCCATGGGTCATAAGTCAGCAATCATCTGGTAAGGGAACATTAAAAAAAACAGACTATCCCCCAGAGATTGATCTAGATCTGGAGAGGGGCCAGCTATGTATTTTTAAAAATCTTCGAAGTGATTCTGATGGTCAGCCAGATTTGCAAACTATGGATCTAGACAGACACCTTCATTTTATATATAAAGAAACACTCTAAAAGAGATATGAAGTCTGCCCAAAGTCCTTCATTACCAGAATTAGATTTCAAGTTCCCTACCTCCCAATTCATGTCTTTTTTAAGTTCATAATTTTCATTAATGACTTGTCTAGCTAAAGTGAATTTTCTTTCTTTTTTTGGTTTCTATATGTAATTCTTATCACTTTCATCATATAATCAAAATCTGTTTAAATAAAGTTCCCTTAAAATGACACACAACTCTGAAAATGCTCACTTTAAAGTGAATGCTAGTTAAGAATTGAGTTTGTTTTAATTAGGCTGTTGGTGATAATACAACATCATATGATGCATTTACATTTTTATCTTTTAAAATATTTGGGCTTATAAGTGAGATAAGTATAAGAAATGAAATTTTGTGATATTTCAATACATGATATAGATTTAATATCTAACTTACTACTGTACCAAAAGAAGATGCATGTCTCTGACATTTGTTCCTGTCCTTTTCCTTAATTCACAAACCCAAAGTATTTATGAATGACTATTCTTATGTTTACAAGATAAATTAAAAGAATTTTTTTTAATTGCTATGTGGATATTCTGCGAAATAATGACATGTATTCTTCAAAATTGTCAAGGTTAAGAAATGCAGAGAAAGACTAAAAACTGTCCAAGTTAAAGGAGAGTATAGAGACTTGAAAATTAAATGCAATGTGTGATTCCTGGACTGTATCCTAGAATGGAGAAGAAAATAATCAGGATAGTTGATAAAATTTGAAATGATTACATAACAGTATTGTATTAATGTTAATTTTTAAATTTTGATAACTATATTGTGGTTATATAAAAGAATATTTTTATTGGAAGGAATACACTAAAATATTTAAGGGTAAAGGACTCTGTTTCTAATGTACTCTTAAATGATTCAGAAGTTACATATTTACAGAATGATAAAGTTAATGGGGCAAAATGTAAACAATTGATGACTCTGGATGAAGAGGAATTCCTTGTGCTGTTTTGCAGGTTTTCTGTAAGTTTGAAATTATATCAAAATCAAAAGTTACCCCCCTCCAAAAGTGCCCTGTATGAGAGAATTTTATATAGACATAGTTCACTTGATTGCTGTCTCAAATGTTTGCCTACTTTAAAGCATCAAACTAACGTTTTTGAAAATCTGAGTGGGTGAGATGTAGGGTAACATTTTTCTCCTGAGTCATTTACTATGTAGTGACATATTTCTTATTCCCAAGTATTAAATTCTAGATTCCCATTTTGAAGCACAAAGATATATTTACCAAAAACATGATTTACTTTAGTAGCAGTATTATCAGGCGTTTCCTTTCTAACTGTTAGGGGAGAGAAATGTGCTAATTTTTCACTGCTCTGTTTTATTAGTTCTGGTATTGCCAGAATGTCCAGTCATGCTTTGTTGTTATTTATGGTAGCATGAATTCTGCTGATACCATATATGCTTCTTGGCTTATTTGAAAACATTTTGACTTTTTGTTGTTTTAATAACCAAAACAGTCTTTATCAGTAGAGCTCTTCTACGTATTAGTGGTAGCCATCAGAATCTATTTTCAATACATTAATTTTGACAGCGTTTTATCAGCAGCAAAATTATCCAGGCTCTGAAAATATTTATTATCAGGCCCTAAGCTAGGCACTGGGGATACAGTGATAAATAAGAGAGAAGCTTTAGTTAATAGTTCCAGGGAAACTGTTGCCCCATTCTAAGAATGCTTCTGGTAACAGTTGTGTTATCAACAGAAGTCAGAAAACCAAAAACATAAATACAGGCGAAATATTTGGACAAATGTAGGTAGTGACAATGTGTTTCAAACCTTAAAAACTCTTGTGCTGAGGGATATGACAGTCCTAGATCACTTCTTTAGATGTCTTAGTGACACTTTTATGTTACAGATTAAAAGTGGCCCAAATTTAAACCAGAAAATCAGTGGTGCCTATTCAGATTTCTGATAATGTGATTTCCTGGGTTTATTATACAGAGTGTTTGAATAGCACTTATGTTCTCCGACTTCTGCTGTGCAGTTCTTAAACTCCACCTGTCCTCTTGTGTAACAGAGTTTAGTCTTGTTTTTTAAACACTGTGTGTGAATGTGTCATATAGTGTTCGCTCCCACATTGACCTGCTGCTTCAGGCACAATATTTTGGATATTCCACTCTATTTCAGAGTATCCAAAGGTGACTCTGCTTAAGGGAGAACTTGACAGATAAGGAACTCGTACTCCTCCACTGCTGCTCTTTCATTTTTTTGACTCAGTGCTAAGTAGGAGGAAGATTCTGAGAATATTACAATATTTCAAATAAATATATAATGAGAATATAAAGAGAACTGTACCGGAAATGTTTTTAAATATTCTAAGAAAGAATTAATACAGTAAAACCTTGACAATCTAGAACTTACAAAGAATGAATCATTGCAGATAGCTGAGGGTATATCCATTTGAATATCGATATTTTAAAAATCTTCTCAAAGTACTAATACTGTGCTTTCTATAGTATTCCTTATATAGCTTAATCTTTTAGTTATGGGTGATACACATCATTGTGAAAACCAATCATTGTACTAACACTGGTCACAGCTATGAAAAAGGTATGCATAGATACAACAAAGATCGGTGAATAAATCAAAACAGTGAGAGCATTTTTTTAGGTTAGTAGTAGTATAAGGTGATACCTCTTCCAAAATTGTGTTTAACTATGACACAGAGATTCGGGGTTTTGTTTGGGAGTTTTATTTGGTTATCTTTGGGATTGATAGTATGATTTTTAGGGTTTTATTTGGGACATTCTTCTAGCAATTCTCTAGTGTTTTGTGTCCTCTCATTGTTAATCTGTTGACTGTCACCTCCCAAGACTGTGCTGCCTCTAACAGGAAGTTTAAGTATTTCTTTAAAAGGGTCTCGTGTTTCAGGTGCCAGCCCAGCCATTATCACCATACATCATCAGCCCATTTGGCCTAGACGTTAGAGCACTAGGGATGCAAGAGACATTCTGAACAGAGCGAAAAGGGAAAAGTAGGATATTCCCCTCTCTCGTAGTTCCATGAATTCCCTGTTTCCTTGTTGCCTTCTGTGTCCAGGAAGCTGAGAGGTTTTAGACATTACATATTGAAGAGACTAAAAGAGACAAACCAAGAATTGTGCTAAAGGAGTGACAGAGTTTCTTGACGGTTCTGTGTTTTATTTTATTGTGTTTTTTCGTGTTTTTTTTTTTTTTTTAAGAATTTGGTTTTGCTTTCTTTGTTTTCCTGTAACAACCAAGGGTGCATCTGTTTTATTCTAAAAATTGTTGGTATACTATACCAAAATCATAAGACACAAAACTAACCTTAAATTTAATTTGTAATAAAATTTGAACTTAAGAAAAAAGTGCGAATTGCCCCACCCTTTCAATTAGAGAATGGATGTTAACAAAAATCAATCAGATTTCATGACTGAAACAGAAATCCCTGAGTCAGACTCTTGGTTTATTCTCATTAAAACTTTAACTCTTACTCTAATAGTGTCTCTACAACTTTCTGATGTGTATTTGAACAAATTTACTGAAAATTAACTTACAGCTCCCATCTGTTTTATTGAACATCTCCCTAAACATTCATCTTATTCTTGATAATTTCTAGCCACATTTCTGTTTTGTACAATTTAAATGTGTATTGACCTACTTCGTACACCTGTCATGTGTAATAGCCGTAGAGTACAGTTTTTAATGTGTAACTAAAATAAATTTTGGTCAGTGGGTACAGTGGGCTGTTTTCTGCACTATGGTTTCATTAACGTCAATCTTAGGTAAGCACACTAATTAAGAAAGAATGAATACTTTCACATATAGCAACAGAATTTTTATCAGAATTCATTGTAACCCTCAGGTTTCTGTTTTGGGTGATACATATTGCAACATTTGAACTTTCTCCATGTCCACATTTCCTGCTCAGGAAACAGACCGAGTCTAACCTGTAAAGCTGTAAAATCCATTTATTCACTAAGGATTCTCAAAGACAGCAGATTATTTTTTCTTCAACTGTTTTGACTCTTATCGATTATTGTTGGATTTCTTTCTTGGAATAGATGGGGAAAAAAAGAATCAAGTGATGATTCATGGAATTGAGCCAATGTTGGAAACACCTTTGCAGTGGCTGAGTGAACATCTGAGCTACCCGGATAATTTTCTTCATATTAGTATCATCCCGCAACCAACAGATTGAAGGATCAACCATTTGCTTGAACGGAATGACCCTTAGACAGGATTTACCAGAGCATGTCACCCTTCTGCTTCAGTGAGGTTTGGTGGAGGCAACCTGACCAGAAACACTGCTGCAAGCCAAACAGGAAAAAGATTCCATGTCAGATAAGGGCACTCGGGCTGGTCTTACTTTGCATCACCACTGCTTTCCTCCACTGCCGTCATTAAACCTCAGCTGCGACATGAAAGACTTTACAGGACCACTGCAAGTCTTCTGTTTTCTTGTAAAATATAATGAAGCCGAAACCTTTGGCCTAAGAAGAAAATGGAAATATGTGCCACTGAATTTGTATTTCTGATTAACAAATAAACAAGGGTATTTCCTAAGGTGACCATGGTTGAACTTTAGCTCAAGGGAGTGGAAACATTGGTTTAAATTTCAAGAGAATTAGACTTAAGAAAGTAAAAGAGAAATTCTGTTATCAATAACTTTCAGTAATTTTTTGTAAAAGATCAAATTACAGTAAACCCATCTTTCCTTAAGAAAATTTCCTATGTTTACAGTCTGTCTATTGGTATGCAATCTTGTAACTTTGATAATGAGCAGTGAGAGATTTTTAAATAAAGCCTCTAAATATGTTTTGTCATTTAATAACATACAATTTTGTCACTTTTCCAGTACTTTCTGACACATACAGTAGATCGCTGTTTTTACTCTTTGTGTTACCCTTCAGACTGGTCGTCGTAGGCATGGAATGGATGTAGGGCACAGGATAACTTGTCTCAGGAGCTGTCATAGAGTTTCTTGCCACCGATTTTTAAATCTGTGTTCTTTACAGGCTAAAAGTATAAATAATGTTTTCATCTATCTTTGCTGTTTTATCACCATAAATCTGTCAGATCATAGTGTGTTAAGCATCTATATAGTTTTGCATTTTTGGAAAAGCCCATTCCTTTTCAAGCTAGTGTTTGTCATTGGCTTCAGGTCTGATATTTCACTGTGGTCCCTGGTAGCAAGTCTTTGAAGTCTAAAGATTACCGACCTCCAGACTGCAGTAGCTTTTCCTTAACTTTACCAAAAATATTCAGAGATTACTGGAGTTCTTATTCAGATAAGGAAACTTTTGCTGCACTTTATTACCACGCTACTGGCTGAGTCTACTGGCTGAACGCACTTGTGCATTACACTTTGTCTCTTGTGAGCTAGCTTGCTGTCCGTACTGAATGTCGACCCATTTGAGTATGCTAAAAGACAGTATCATACAATAATGGTTTTAGATTCCAAAATAAAGATGAATGTTTTTCTCATAAAAAATTGTATGAATGTTGAAGTGAGATCCTGCTAGTGCTCACCGCTTCCTTTCACAGATTAATAGCAGATTTATTGACAGAGTGAAATAAAGTTAGAGGTCAAATATTCTGGAATGGAAAGTATAAGTCTCAATCAAAAAGAAAAACATAGGGTACCAATGCGATCAGAGAAAAAATAGAAGCAAGTGGCAAATAATTGGCTGATGTCAATAAAATGAAAAGTGCCATTTTAGTAAAGTCAGAAAATAGTAGCAATTGTTGAGTTACTTAAGGATGAAAAAAAGAAAAAAAACCACTGACTTGTATTTTTTCAAAAGAGGTTGGTCTAAATATGATTGTTCACATTAAAAGTATTTATTCATCTACTCAGTTTGGGGATTTTCCCCCTTGATGTTTTTACAGACTCAAGTGAGCTTCAGTGAGCAGAAGGATCAAAATGCTAGGAGGGCCAAGCTGTGAAGGCAAGGGTTGTGAGAGCAGTAAGCCATAGTAGTTTTCCACAGACGAGACCAATGGAAGGTCTCTGCAGTGGGCTCAGGTGAGCTGCTGATCTGCACTTCCAGATTCAAAAGTAAACTTGATCAATCCCTTGCCCATTTTTACTTACTTGTTCATTATTACACCAGCATCATAACTGTATTACTCTACTCTAGTCCCAGGTAAGTCAAGCCTCCAACACCCAGAGGAAGAATAAAAACAGAAATCAGTGGCTTAAATATCTATTTTTTTCTTTTTATTTGAATATTTAAATTTTATGGTTTATTAAAAAAATTAATTAATTTTGTGTCTGTCTTTATTTCTAGAAGTTGGAAATGAAGTTTATATAACACAGGTTACCTGTTGGGGAAATCATTAACATTTCCTTATTCTTACACCTGTTGTAAAAGTTTCTCAAAGAAAAAAAGATAGGAGGGATAAAGGAGAATGTGTGAAAGAAAATGGAGAGAGCCACACATCTCATTATTGCTTATTTAACTCATCCTAAGTGGTGACCCTCCTAAGAAAATGAAGATGCGTTCTTAAGTTCCTGGCATTGTTTAACTAGGAAGGAATAAATTGAGCCTAAATAAAGTAAATCATTGCTTGTCCTTCATAATGTTGTTTTTCATTTGGATGACCTAAGTTCTCAACATCAATAGAGTGGATTGATAAGCACCTTATGTATCTAGAGAACCAAAGTAGCCAGTTCATAGTTAAAGTTGACCTTCCAGTTTTTATAGCATGATGTGGTCCAGTCAGTCTGAAGTGAACCCAGGAATGGGCTGGTCCTGTTCTGTTTATCCCCCTATTCACTGGAAACTAGATGAGAATTGATTGTTTGCTAAGACAACAATATACAAGGTTTGATACTGAGTGACGTTAACTTTTAATGGTTATCTTTCTAGGGTGTGGTTTATATTGTGTCAGCTATATAAAGTAACATTTTCATTCAGTTTTCAGAGATTTGGTTTATGTGGGTCAGTGGGTCATGCCAAAGAATGACACTCTCACTTTTTATTTATCGTACTACTGATATTTAGGTCTCAGGTAAGTTGAGTTTCCTTTTAGATGTGCTAGCATAGTTGAAATAGAAGTGTAGAATCTTGCGGTATGATAAGAAAAAATCACATGACAATATTTATAGTCAGTTCCATTCAGTCTATTATTGGGGTGGAATCAGTCAAAATACTTAACTGTCTCTTGAGTTCTATCATCCTCTTAAGTGTTTTCTAAATATAATCATTCCTTGGTCTAAAAGTATTAAAAATTACCCACAGGAGTGTTAGAAAAGAGTCATGCCTCTTCTGAAGTAATTTGAGATTAAATAATACTTTTTAATTAAAAAAATTCATTTACCATATAGATTTATTTGACAAAAGAATCCTTTAAATCCTCTCAAAGGTGCTTTACTTGCTAGCAAGTATACTACTACTGTGGAATCTAGTAGTCACAATATAGGAACCTCAGAGTGAAAAAAGGACTTGATTTTTAGATCCTTTAGGTGGTTCATTAAGTATCTAAGTATTTAATTCTTGTTAACCGATAATGTGTCAGAGATCACCAGTGGGGTAAAGACAAATCTGAAGATTTAGAATTGTTGACATGCTGTGACATACCAACTGATTCTTCTGAAACCAATTAACTTGGCTTTCCCTCTCTTGCTTCCCCACCCCTACATCACAAGGATAAATAAAGCACAGCCAGGCTTTTTCCTCTTTGTTTTCCATGGTTCTCTGTGGAGTGTCTAGCTCATAATTGGTGCTTTGCAACTCGGTATGAAAAAGAAAAAAATTAACAGGATTATTTAATGACACTTCAAAATCAGTGTTTTATTTTCCTGTTAAAAATACCAGCTATAAAAACAGGAGGAAACTTGTCGTTTATAAATCAATATACAAAGTGCAGTTGGTTCAGGTTTGCATTACTGGTGAAGACTTGCTTACTCAAATCAGCTACTTTCAGTAGGAACCACTGTGGATCAGATCCTTGCATCAGTCCACGTTCATTTTAGCTGTAGCACAGACCACAGTATATATCTTCTGTTTCAACATCACTCTAATTTAAGCAGCCCTTAAGTTGGAGCTATTCTCATCAAGCATCTGGAGGTATTTATTAATTCTGTCCTTTTCATAAATGAGTGGTTTGTGTCTTGCTTTAGCCTCTAGACTACTTCTGAAAATGTAATACATTTTTAGCAAGGGAAATGTGTTAGAGCTGAGAGCAAGGTTGTTCAGACTGAGGTAGACTCTTGGAACCATGTTCGTGAAAAGCTTTAAGAGAAATATTTGGCTTTCCATCTTTTACATGGAGCGGAAGAAATATCCGTCTGCTTCACGTATTACTTAGAGAATCCTAGTCAACTTTCCCATCATAACCTTTACTGTGGTTTGGAACAAATATCTGTATGGTATTTGTTTTTCTCACTGAGCATACACTCTGTAAGAGCAGAGATCATGTCTGTTTGGCTTGGTATTGCATTCCCAGGACCTAGCACTGCCTGGAACATAGTGGACTATACTAAACACTGGATGAATAAAAGGTTGGAAAAGCTGTGATCCTAATGACCTAGAGTTGAGAGCATAAGGCTTTCCCCCCCTTTCTGACAACTCTATTTGAAAGTAGCTCTTAAGCTTCTCACTCCAAACAAAATCTCTCTCTAGCCTGTTGATTCCATCCTCTAAATGTGTCCCATTTTGTCAGTGTCATCCTTGAAATTCACTCAAGTGTATAGTGAGTAATACATGCCAAGCCACGTGCAAGAAATACAGTAGGTTAGAATTCGTCGTGCTGACGCTGGGTGGATAGTCAGTTCAGCAGTGTCGTCATTTGACAGACACATCCATAGTAAGATTTATTAGTAAAAGGGCTGGGAAACAAGATATTTTTACAAAATTTCCATGCCCACTACAAAAATTAAGGCAAGTGGTCAATCCTTAGGTGTAAGAGTAAGGAAGGAGTCAAGGGTGAATAATTGCTCTCAGGGAGCACAATAAAGGTAACCAAAGGGCCATGGAGCTGAAATGTGACAGTGGAAGTCTAGGAAAATAATCACGAGAGCCCCAAATGGAGTAGCTAAGGCCAAGCAGAGAGGCTGGCTTCACAGACAGGTGGTTTTCTCTGCTCTGGGCTGTGTGGCAGGCATTTCTGATCTCTAGGGGATGGACTGTACTTGTTTGGGATGTGGTGACTTTGTCTTTTTGTGTTGTCTGGTGCACATTTTCCAAATAAGTTATGTGGCTGAAAGCTTAAACCCGTAGCTTGGATGTTGATATTCTTGTTACCCAAAACTGTTGGGCTTTAGCTTTCTTTTCCAGAGACAATAATTCAGTGACCTATCACCTGAATCTAACCCATTGTGTGCAGGCTTGTGGAAAAATGTCATGCCCTGACTACTAGCCTTTTTCTTGGTAGGCCATCTCAACCATGCCTCCCTTAAGAATTGGGTCGTTCCTACTGCCTTTATTTCTGTAGCTTTTTTGGGTCATGGTTTTAAAATTAATTATTATGTAATATAAAATGTCAACTTATTCTTATGTCTCTGATGTACAGTAATGTTGCTAACATTCAAGTGTGACAAAGTTACCGGTGATACTGATGACATCAGTGGATACTTAATAAAGGTATCAACTAGAGCCAACTTTAGATGAGGGACAGCCAAGTTGGGGCAGGATCAGGGAGGAATGTATAGAAGCAAATCAGGTAAAAGCTGCATTACTTTGGGGTTGTAACATGCATGAAACATTAGAATAAAAGAAGAGAAATGCCAGATAGGTTGTGATTAGCTATAGTTCAACTCAGATGCATGGTGGACATCTTTCATTCTAGTCAGAACAAAGCCCATACATTAGTCTTAAAGGACAAGTCTTTTTTGTTTTTTTTAATTGAAGTACAGTCAGTTACAAGTATCAATTTCTGGTGTACAGCACAATGTCCCAGTCATATGTGTGTGTATATGTATATATATTCATTTTTATATTCTTTTTCATTTAAGGTTATAAGATATTGAACATTGTTTCCTGTGCTATACAGCAGAAACTTTCTTTTAAATCTATTTTTATATAAGTAGCTAATATTTTTAAATCTCAAATTCCCAAATTTAACCCTTCCCACCCCCTTTCCCCAGTAACCATAAGATTGTTTACTATGGCTTCAAGTCTGTTTCTCTTTTGTAGATGAGTTCATAGTGTTTAAAGGACAAGTCTTAATGTTCATTTGGGACATCTCAGTAAAATCAATTTTAATTGCTTATTCCGTGTTAGGCATATTCTCCCAGATTTTATAGAATTCCACATGATTCATCTATTCTAGCATTTATTGAGCAAATAGGATAGTGGAGTTTTTGAGAGGAAGAAGACATAGTTAAGGAACCTCTATAAGAGAGAGAAAACAAAAGTAACTATACAGCATGATAGTTGGACATTGCCATGAGAAAGGAACAAATAAACCACTATGGGAAAATGGAACTGAGAGGATGATTTACTTTGGGCTAACTAGATGGTATCTTGCTTGCCCTCTCAGAAGCATCTGACAGTTGATCACACCTTCATTCTTGAAACACTTTCTTCACTGGACACCACACCCTCTTGTTTTCCTTCTGCCTCAGCCCCTTTCTCAGTTTTCTTTGATGATTCTTTCTTCTCTTCTTGACTCCTAAATGTTGCAACACCCCAGGACTCAGGCTTTGGTCCTCTTCTTTGGCTATACTCACTATATGAATTCATCCTATGGCTTTTAACACTGTGTGTTATCTCCAATATTAACTTCTTTGCATTTCAGACTTACCTGGAACCACCTACCTGACATTCATCTTAAATGTCTAATAGTTCAAATTTTATTTAGGCAAAGGGGAACTTTTGACTTTCTGCTCACAGCTACACCTATCCTTTCCCATCTTAATAAATGCTACCTAGCCCCAAAGCCTAGTATCTTTTATTTCTATCCTAGTCATCTTTAATTCCTCTCTTCTCTTCACATCCATGTCTAATTCATCAGCAAGTTCTAATGAGTCTATCTTAAAATATACCCTGAATATATTTTTTACCACTTCCACTGGTACCACCCAAGTCTAAGCAAACACTGCCTCACCTGGGCTACCAGTATCTTCTCATCTGGTGTCTCCTTCTTAAAACATAAATGACATCATGGCAGTTCTTTGACCAAAACTTTCTAGTTTTTTCATTCCACCGGAAGTAGATCTAGAATTCTTACCAAGTTCTGCTTGATCTGGTCCTTCCTTCTGGCCTCATCACTCTCTGCTCCACTATTTTATTGTGTCTACACTGGCCTTCTTCCCCATCTTGTCCTTTAAATAAGACAAGGTCCTGCAGTTGCCTTGGCTTACTTTTGATCTCACAAGAGAACGTAAGCACCACGAGGGCAGGGACATCCTTCTCTTCATCTTCATACCTCTAACAGTGCCTGGCGCATCACAGGGCCTTATCAAATACAAGTTTCTATAACTTCTGTCTGAGTAGGTTAGGAAAAGCTTCATTGAAGAAGGCTTTTGAGGGGAAAGAAGTGGAAATTGGGAAGAGGGAAGGAAAGTGAGTGACAGACAGATAGCGTGGTAAGAATAAAAACTCAGAGAAAAAGGTTGCCAGTTTGGCTGGAACCTAAGTTCCTTGCAGGAGAGAAGGAAAGATAAGACAGGAAAGGTAGATTCTGTTCTGACAGAATTATAGAAAGCCTTGAGTATCAGGCTAAGGAGATGAGATTTTATTTGGTGTGCAGGAAGAGCCACTGAGTCTTTTCAGTAGCTAGATCATATGTGCAGAGCAGCCTTTTGAGATGATGACTCTCGTAGAATCTTGTGGGGAGGTGTGGTACAGGCTGAGTCTGGGAGACAGATGAGAGGAAGGCCACCATGATTGAGTCACTAACATTTCTTGACTGTCACAGTCACCTCAGAAATGGAGTCTCTGCATCCACTCCTGCCCTTTCAATTCCTTTCTCCATCTGGCAGCCAGAAAGGTCATTCAAAGCTTTAGCTCAGGTCCTCTGATATTGTGATTTATAATAAGAAATACATATTTGATCTTTGTCCCTTTTCTGGCCCAGAGCTCCTGAAACTGGGAATTTTCTAGCAATGAGAGCAATCAAGGTGTCTTATGTTATTAAGGATTTTTGGACCACACCTAAGGATGGGGGCTGGTTGCCAGGAGAACCAATCATATGATTAGAGATTTGGAATTTTCAGTCCCACCCCCACCTTGACCCCCTGAGAAGGGGAGAGGGGCTGGAGTCTGAAGCAATCACCAATCAGTCATGCCCAGGTAATGAAGCCTCCATAAAGACCCAAAAGGGCAGGGTTCAGAGAGCTTCCTGGTGGGTGAATTCATGGACATTTCTGGAGAGTGGCATCCTTTCCCACAAAGCTTGCCCTGTGCATCTCTGTTATCTGGCTGTTCCTGAGTTATATTCTTTTATAATAAACTGGTAATCTAGAAAATAAAATGTTACTCTGTGAGTTTTGTAAGCTATCCTAGCAAATTAAATGAAAGGAAGAGGGAGTCATGGGAACCCCAGATCTACAGCAGGTCGATCAGGCAGCAACTTGGGCTTGCAATGGGGGCCTGAAGTATGGCGGGGGAGGGGGAGGCAATCTTGTGGCACTAAACCCTTACGTTGTGGAAACTGATGCTGTTTCTGGGCGGATGGTGTCAGAATTGAGTTGACCTGTAGGACACTCTGCTGGTATCCAGAAAACTGCTTACTGGTGGTGGGGGGACCACTGCCAACCCCCAAAGGTGGCATTGGTACAGAACCATTTTAGGTCCATTTTCTCCTCTGCTTGAAATCTTTAATTGGCTTCATGCTGTCTTTAGGGTACTTCAAAATCCTTACCATGTGCAGGCTTTGCAAGATCTGGCTTCTCCCCACTAGATTTATTCCCCAGTACTCTTCTTCTTCATGATCCAGCTGTAGTGCACTTCTCTCAGAGCCTCAAAAGCATGACGCTCTCTCTTGTTACAAACTCTTGCCTTGACTCTTCCTTCTCCCTGGGATGTCCTCTCCTGCCACCTCCTTTTCCTTGCTAATTCCACTCATCTTCTTTCAGTCCCTCAGGACTTTCCTCTCCAGCTGCCCAAGCCCTTCCTCATAGGGTTACCAGATATAGCAGACAAAAGTATGAGATGCCCAGTTAAAGCCGAATTTCAGATAAACATGAATTTTTTTCTTTAGTGTAAGTATATCCCATGCAGTATTTGAGGCATACTTATATTAAAGAGAATTTGTTGTTTGTCTGAAATTCAGTTTTAACTGGACATCATGTGTTTTATCTGGTAACCCTACTTCCTGAACTAGATTTGGCTATTCCCTCCCCTAGCTCCCTCTCCTTTTCCTCAGTATTTATCTCTCTTGTATTAAGAGCTCTATGTCTGTGGGACCTGGTAGACTGTAAGTTCCATGAGGGCAGGGATGGGTCTGTTTTGTTCACCAGTGCCTAGCACAGTGCAACAGCATGTCATAGGCCCCCAGTAAATTGTAAATGAATGAAAAAAATGTGAGGCTATTGGCATTCTAGAGAGAGGCCAGAGCTAAAGCTACTGTCTGGGAAGTTTTCCGCATGGAGATGACCTTTGAAGCGGGAGGGGTGGAGGGAGGGCAAGAACACAGCAGAGGTAGGAGAGAGAGAAGAAAAGATCTTGGGCTAAGCTGAGGGGAATGCCAGTGCTTGGGTAGCAAAAAGAGGAAGACAGGCAGAGGCCAGAGACAGTAGTGCCAGGGAGAGAATTCATAAACTCAGCCAGATCTCTGGGAGTAACAGGGACCAGGTGTTCAGATTTGGCATTAAGTACTTGGGACCTTCAAGAGAGCTGATTCAGGTCTGATAGCTGTCAGGTTGCAGAAATTTAGTGATGGGGGAAAAAAGACTGTTGCTGAGCCATTAGCATGGTGGAGAGAAAGAGAGAGAGAGAGAGAGTGTGTGTGTGTGTGTGTGGTGTGTGTGTTATGCATAAGGGAGGCCTCAGTGTGTTCACTGGTGAAAGAGAAGGAACCAGTGGAAAAAGAAGGTGATCATCCTCAGGGAAGGGGTGATAAATGGTCTAGGAACAAGTGGAGGGGATGGAATCAGAAAAGAGAAAGTGTGGGAGCAATGATTATTAATTATAGTCATTCCTGATAAGTGTGACACTCTGGTCTCCAAAAAAAAAAGACAAGTCACATTGTCCTTATTACTAAAGATTATATACATTGTTCACTAAAGAATATAGCCTGAATTTGAACATAATTAAGTTTTCTTAGCCCAGCGGCTTCTCAAACTTTAACAAGCATGGGCATCACTGCCTGTTTAAATGCAGACTGTGAAGAGTAGGGGGAATAGGGCCTGAGATTCTTCATGTTCAACAAACACCCAGGGGATGCGGTTGCTGCTGTCTTAGACTTTCTATTCTTGCTTCCATGAAGCTTTTTTTTTAATGGCAGCTGAATGTAAATGTTTTATATTAGCTTAACCTTGTAGTGAAATTTACGCAAGAAATGCTGAACACCCTTTCTTCTGAAGTTAGCAGAAATAAGACTGAAGTACATCTTCTCACAAATGTGTTCTAATTTTAAATAACTCGAAATGCTTATGTGTATCTCAAACATTAGTTCCCTCAATACTAAGGAGTTATCTTCAGAATTTAAAAACATATTGCTTTGGAATGTGAGAAAACAGAAAATTGCTTAAAAGCAGAATGAGATCTTGATGAAATATTTACCTATAATGAATTATTGATCAGTTTTTTTTTTGAGGGATCTATTGGATTTTTTTTTTAAGCGATCTATTTGTTCATTTAAAGGGACTTGAAATGTCTTTTCTACAAATGTTTTTAGAGCATTAGTATGATTCATTATTAATGGTCTGAAGATACTTTTTAAATGTTTACATTCAACAAAATAATGCTTTTTAACAGAAGACTACAATATAATGCAAGTGTGCTGTTCAGAAAATAACTATAGGGCTTATTTTTAAAATTAATTCCTAGTTTTGAATCTATAAACTATGATGAGTGAATGTCTTCCTTTTTCAATACCATCAGCATACTTCTGTCACTTCATATAAAGCTTTATCTGAGATGATGTTAAAAGCCAGGACTGGACAGGTGGCTTAGCCTGCCTGCCTCTCACCAGACATGTGACAGATCCTGCAGAAAGCAGAGGCTCAAAGAAAATCAAGCATAGGTCGGAAAAAGAGATTTGTGCACCTGCAGCCAGAATTCAAATTCTTCTTCCTCTGGAATCATTTTTAAAAGTTTTTCTCATTTGACATACTTTGTATATGTGCAAGATTCAAAAGGTTCCAAGAGTGTGCAGTGAAAGTCTCTCCCCTTCCTCCTATGCCATCTTCACAGAAATCCCCTTCTGTTAACCTGTGCCTTGTGTCAATTTCAGAGAGCCGCTTTACTGTATATATCTTGGAGATTGTTTCATATTAATGCATATAGTCTGCCCTATTCTTAATAGCTACATAATTGAGTATGACTTTTCCATCATTTTCCCCAAATTTGAATTTTTCTTCATAAACCAGGTTATGTACAAGTGAATATGTTGAGCATTTACAACCATTAAGGAGGAATGTGCCCCCAGGGAATTCAACATTTCTCTAAACTATTTCCTTACACTTGTAGAGACCATATCAAAAGCTTGAAACCCCTACGAACTCTATCGATTCTCACAGTGCTAGAAGCTGCTGCTGGGTATAACTGAACACTAGAACAGAGCAAAGGGGAGGTGCCCTTCACTCCTGGGTATCAGTAGACCTACCCATTAATACCATCATGAAATGCTCCAAGGCACTTTCATACCTGTGGGTGAACATTAGGGCCATTCAAAACCAATGCTAACATCTACAAGCTTTCCGGAAGACCTCTGATGATGCAAATACAATCATCAGCCATCATCATGTACAAAAATGCAAATCCAGCAGGCACGCAGGAGACCTCACGTGACAACAGTGGTTCTAGAGTTCAAGTGGAGTCCCAGCAAGACTTTGTTTATCTAGTTTCTCATCTAGTCAACACACATCTTTGAACATTTACTGTGTTCCAGACATGGTTCTAGGTACTAGGGATACATATGACAAGGAGAAGACAGACAAGGTTCTTGCCTTCAGGGAGCTTACATTCCAGTGGGGAATAGCTGGCTCCATCTTAACCAAAGCCAGCCAGTCCTTGTCTTCCTTCCTCATTCTGGTCATCGCTTTCTCTCATCAGCTTCCCCCACCTACCCACACCTCTCTGCTCTCTAGTCAGCCTGTATGCTTTGCTTGTAGCTTCACCACCCTGGATGCCTTGCCTTGTCTGTATTCATCTACTCATCTTCCATGAGTTTTAAATGCCTTCTTTGTGCCCGGCAGGATTTAAAGTACTTTGTGGGTGCTCCAGAAAACCAATTGAATGAAGGCCCAGCTCTTAGCATTAAGACTGAACTTAAACAAACAAAAAAGTCTGTCTTTAAAGGAAAAAAAAAGATTGAACTTTTTTTAAAGTAAACTTGAAATTTTAGAATAGGTTTTTACTCACAGAGAAGTTGCAAAGATAACATATGGAGTTCCTGTATATCCCTCACCCAGTTCCTCCTTCAGTTAGCATCTTACACCACAAAGGTATACTTGTCACAACTGGTGAGCCAATATTGATACATTATTATTAACTGAAGTCCATATTTTGTTCAGATTTCCTTAGTTTTCCCATGAATTTCCTTTTCCTGTTCCAGAGCCTCATCTGAGATACCGCGCTGCAAGTGGTTATCATGCCTCCTTAATCCCTCTGGTCTGTGAGTTTCTAGTCTTGGTCTTCACGAAGTTTTGACAGATTTGAGGAGTCCTAGTGAGGTATTTTTTTAGAATGTCCCTCTAGCCAGATTTGTTTGATGCTTTTTTCATGGTTGCACCAGGGGCCTGGGTTGTTGGAGGAAACCCACAGAGGAGAAGTGCTCTGCTTATCACATCAGATAGGGGGGTACGTGGCAGGATGGTGAAATCAACCTTAAACACCTGGTCAAGGTACTGTTTGCCAGGTTTCCCCACTGAAAGTTACCTTGTTCCCCTTTTACCTACTCTCCTGTTTAGAAGCAAGTACTAAGTGCGGTACCTCCTCCCCTCTGCAGGGTGGGGAGAGCGGGGGAATTAAGCTCCACCTCCTGGAGGGTGGTATTTACATAAATCTTTTCTTTAAATTTTACTGAAGTATAATTAATTGACAGTGTTGTGTTTCTGGTGTATAGCAGAGTGATTCAGTTGTACGTATGCAATTTTTCATATTCTTTTTCATTATAGGTTATTATAAGATATTGAATGTAGTTCCCTGTGCTATACATTAGGACCTTGTTTATCTATTTTATATAGTAGTTACATAAATCATCTGAATTCTTCTGTAAGGAAGGTTTATCTCTTCTCCCCCATTTATTTATTTAGTCAACCATTTATATTGGTATGGAATCTCATGCATATCTATGTGTATCTCAAACATTTATGCATAGTTATTTAATGACTTGGGTTATAACCTAATATTAGGCTATTTATTTTGCTGTTCAAATGGTTCCAGTTTTGGCTATTGGGAGTTCTTTTAGGTTGGCACCTGTGTCCCTTTGACATGTCCCTTCCTCTTGTTTTTTGAGCATTTCTTTACTTTCTGGCACTACTTGTTTATTTCCTGCCCCAGCCCTAGAACCAGCCATTTCTTAAGGGGTCCTGGTACCTTTTATGGGGGAGGCTTATTTTTAAATCCAGGCCTCAGCATCACTTACCCACCCACTGTCAGTCAGTCAGTGAGTCAAGGAATATTTATGTATATTCTCCTCTCATGCTGATTGTTGAACCAGATGTGGGATGTACGGTAGGGAACAGAGCAAATAAAGTCCTGCCTTCAAAAGCTAACAACGTGGCATGGCCTGTGAGAGAGACAATGAGCAAGTCTCAATGGAGAAAATATATAACTTTGATACATGCTGCAAAGGGAAGGGACAAGAGACTCAGATGAAAAATAACATAAGTCAGGGGCCTGGTTTAGATCAGGTGGCTGGAGAGGGCCCCCATGAGTGGCCAACATTTAGATAGAAAGTTGAAGCATGAGAAAGAGCAGAGGGAGGAGTGGTTTCAAACTACAGGTTAGTGGGTCATGACTAGCTTTTTAAAAAAGGAATAGAACATACCAGAAGTATTATCATGTAAAATTAAGGTTGCCTTTACATATAGGTTGACATATTCACTGGTTCAGGGTATATGGAATGTATTTCTTAGTGGGCATTATTATCCCAAAAAAGTTTGAAAGCCACTGTTTTATGAGGAAATAAAAGCAAATTGAAAGCTCTAGAAAGAGGAAAAGCTTTAACATACTTGAGGATCAGAAAGGAGGCCAGCGTGCCTGGACAGTGGGCACAGGATGAGCGGAGAGGCCGAAGATGTAGGGAGGCCTGCAGCCAACCAGCAGGGCTGGGCCAGGTGGCCTTGGTGTTTTAATTAGGGAGTGATGGGAAGTCATTGAAGGGTTTTAAACAGAAGTGTTGATATTTTAAGAACTTTTAGGTTCCTGCTTGGGGAATGGAAGGAGAGGACAAAGGAGGAAGCAGGACAGACGCCAGTGAGAAGGGTCTACAAAGAGAGGCCCAAACTGGAAAGGTCCCTCGGACTTGTGTTCACATTCCATTGCCGGTCCTGTTCTCCCAGCCACTAGAACAGTGCCCGGAACAGCAGACCTTCAGTGTACCTGTGCTAAATGAATGAATTACACGGTTGTAGTAAAGATGGAGAGAAACGGATGAGTCAAGGCACATTTGGAAAATGGCACATTCTTTCCGAGAGATTGGGAATGAGGAAGGCGGTCAGGGAGAGTGTGAGAGCCCTCCTTCCCCATCTCTGCCAGCGCTAACGGATGCCTCCTGGCTCTGCTGTTGGACTTCATCGGGTAGTTACTGGATTCTGTTAACTGTTTAGACTGTGTTTCTACCTCTGTGCTTAGTCATATTGGCCAGGAGTGGAAATAACAGAATTTTTCAAGAGAAACTGAGATTGAGTAGAATCGCAAAAACCAGTTCTTATCACAGATTTTCAGGACTTTAGAATCTTTCATGCCACATCTCTTAATCTCTGTGAGAGTCACCACCTAGCAAGTAAAGCTCCTCTGAGGGTTGCCAAAATTGCCTGGGATTCAGCATTCTGACAGGGACCTGGGGAGGTGTTCGTGTATAGCTAACTGGGTTCTAAAGAAACTTTTCCCGCCTGATTTTATGTTCTATTAAAAATACATTGTGGCAAAATCCTTTCTTGACACCCCTTTTCCTGACAGTGCTGGTGCCCGAGGTCTGCAGCTGGCTGTCCACTCAGCTGCTGGCCTCCTCGGCAGAGTGCAGCCACCTCCTGCCACTGTGGAGGGACTCGGATGAGGACAGGCGTAGAACTAGTCAACATGGAGCAGAAAATGGAAGGAACCAGACCCCAGGAACAGAAAACTGTGAGTCCTCTCTGGAAAGCTGGGTACTAGAGGTGGGTGTGCTCCAGAGATGCTGATTAATTTTGAGGGGTTGGTCCTTTTGGTCAAATGGGTTTCATGCTCTTGACTGAGAAACCAGAGCAGCAATCGGGTGTCACTGGGAGTGATGCCAGTGGTGTTTGCATGGGTTAAGAATTTTCATATGACGGGATAACAAACTCAAACTGCCTTAGGCAAACAAAGGGATTGCATTAGCTTATGGCCTGAAAACCCTGGTGCGCAGTCTAGAATTTACATCCTCCACACGATGCCAGCTCCACATCTTTTTTGTTTATAGCTTTGTACTGCTTCTTCTGTGTGTTGGCTTCATCCTCAGGCTGGCACTTCTCTTGGTGACACAAATGGCTGAAGGAGTTTTGAACTTTGTATTCTCCAAGACACTATCCAGGAGAAGGGGGACTGTCCCCTCTGGGAACCCCACAGAAGACTGAGGAAGTTTTCTCCCAGAAGCCCTGGCAAGCATTTCCTCAAGTCTCATTGGCCTGAATCCAGCTGTATGCCCACCCCTGAGCCAACCACCATGGCCCTGTGATGGGCATCTGATTGACCTAAGCTTATCAGGGTTATCCCTGGAGCTGGAGGTATCCAGCTGTTAGAGAAAGAGGAGACAGCGGCGTTGGTGAGGGTGGGGGGGTCCCGCAAGGCAAAATGTGGGTGCTGTGGCAGGAAAAGGTATACTTGGGAGTCAACCTGTGCTTGTTTACTACATCAGCATCATTATTATTGTGATAAAGGCCAAATTGGAGGCAGTACAGATATAGATAAGGAAATCTTTGTTTAGCACCCCACTTCTGCCTGCTTCTAGGTAAGTGACTTACCCTCTTCAAATCTGTTTCTTTATCTGAAAAGATGTGGATGACAATACCTCAGGGAAGGTCAAATTCCTGAATATATATATGTATTTGAAAAAATAAAAATCAAAAGAGGTACTCTTTGTATTTTCTCGAAGTGCCAAATATAGTTAGTCCTGTCAAAGCCAAGATTGAGCCCACGTTTCCAACTAGCTGGACAGCAGATGGAAGGAAGACTTCCCTGTCCACCAAGTGTCGGGCAAGTCAGGGCCCATCTCGTGTCTTCATAGCGAGAAAGAAGTTTCACTGGTTCAGAACCAAACTTAAGCAGCAGGTGTTCAGGGCTGGGGTGTTGAAGTTTCAGCTTTGATTTTTCTATGAAATCGTTCAGGTTATTAAAATGTCGGCCCTATTTCTCTTGTTTAAGAACTGGTTTCATTTCTAATGACACAGCACCATCATGCCATTCCTTGATTTAGTCACGAGAACCAAAACTAATGTGTGGCTAGTTTCATGTCATTTTTATAGCAGTTAGTACAGAGAACAACAGGCTCTTGTGAAAACAGATGTATTTGCTATCTTTTTCTCTATCTGCTACCTCTCAGACTCAAAGCCCAATTGCTAAGATGGCGTGGTCCTCTGGTTTGAGCCTTGCGGGAGAGTCTCATGCAAGGACAAGAACCTGGCTGTTCTTCTCAAGGAGAAGACTTTTCATAAGCAAGAAGAGTCCACGAACCAAAAACATTATAAGAATTGTAAAAGGGTGTCAGGAAGAGACCTTTTATCTCTTGGGAGAAGCTTCCCTTGGCACTGTTGTCTGTTGTGAATACAGAGGAGGGTTTTTTATTTGATGAGCCTCTCTCAGTAAACTTCTTCAAGGCCTTGTGGTATTAACATGAGAAAGTGAGCATATATTTAGCATTTCTGGAGGAAGCATGGCCTTCACAATAATGCTAATACTCTCCTAATGACACACAGCCAGTGTTTTCACAGAGGCCTTAGCATCTACAATGTCTCTATACACAGGTTAGATAACAAATGTTTACAGATGAAGAAACAGAGACATTGAGTTTTCCATGGCTTCAGAGAGTGCTGTGGAATTTAATTAGAGTCCTGGGCTAACCTCTACTGTGTAATTGTTTGGTCTCTCTTTGAGTTTCCTCAAATATAAAATGCAAATAATAATAATAATAAATACCTCAGTGGTAGTGAAGATTATGTAAACTAATGCATGTAAAGTATTTACAGCACCTGGCAAAATGTTTGCACTCAATCAATGTTCAATGTTGGAAATACCATTACCGTCACCATCCATTTTCTCAGTTGCAAGTTGAATGCCCTTGCCTCTGACTCATGTGTATACAACGCACTCACCGGGCTCCCTCCAACCTCTGTTATTCACTTGATCTTGGTCTCAAGTTGTCTTCCAACATCTGTCTCAGACTAAGGCAAGTCTTGCTTCCATGCTAGAAAGCTGGCCTCCTCTAGGGCCATCTCACCAATCTTTCACTGTTGCCTTTTTAATGCTAAACCTGACTCCGAGGGCACCAATTTTTTTTTTTTTTTAATGTTGAATATTGTGTTGAAGATCCAACTCACCTGGAAGACTGGATTGGGCAGTTATGCCTCCTGCTCTTTGCTTTGCTTTGGACCCTGTGCTCTGATGTAGACAAGCCCAGGTAACCTTCTTGGCCCAGTTCAAAATGTTTCATCCAGTTTGACCGACATCATTTTACTTAATTCCACGTGGGGACATTGTCAAGACAGTCTTTCAACGGTTCCTTTCTTTAATTATCTTATTCGTTCTTTCTTTCAACCAGTATTCTCCACTGTGCTCACCTGAGCAGTCCCAGTAGTGTTGCTGCTATGTATTGCTTTGCTTATGTCCATCTCTCCCCTTCTCTTAGACTGTGCATTTCTTGGGGCTGAAAGCTATTGCTTCTATTTCTTTACATCATCTGCAAGACCACAGGCAGGTCCGCCTGGGGATTAACTCATGGAAGGGCTGTGACTGCGTCTATGACCCTCGTCTCCTCCCTCTGCTTACACCCTCTTTCTTTTCTCCTAAATGTCTCACAGGCCCTCTCTGCCTGAATGGAGTTAGGTCTTGAGCAAGCAGAGACATAGATTTTCCATTGTCAGGGCTGATCTGTCCTGTATTTGGGGCTTCGATGGTGATACACCCAGAGGTGTCCTTGGACCAGGCCTCCAACACCCTCTTTCGGTGTCTGTGTTGGCAGGTTACCTGCCATTTCCTCAAACAAATGATCACGTCTTCCCTTCATGTCTCACTGTGTTTTCCTTGGTCAAATTTCTCTCATCCTATCCGCAGTCTCATCCTGCCTTTCCCCGCTTCTCTTCCAGGCCGTCCCATTTCCCAGCCTCTGTTCATACTTTGGCCGTTACTCTTCCTTCTTTGTGTGTCACTTTGGTTTCTGTTCCCCCTATTCTTTTTCTTTCACTTTCCCCCACCCACCAGTCCTTTTTAACAGTGTCATCATGACTTACAGTGTGGGAACACAGCACTGGCTGTCTCCCACATTACACAGCCTCCCCTGGCTTTCTTATGACCGACAATCCTTCCCTGAGCCAATCCGGCAGGACGAAGCTTCCCCGGGGCCGGATGCCAGGGCCCAGCTCTCACCGTGAGTCCTGCTTCCTGCCCACCTCCGGAAGCGAGGGCAGGGCGGAAGGTGGAGGCCACGGAGAAGGACCCCAGACCTCTTCTCAGCTTCCGTGGGGACATGTGAGCTGGGTGTGACCCAAGACTGAGAACAGCTTCACTCTGTGAAAGCGTGAAACAGGGAGGGTTCTTTTCTGAAAGGAATGGTCTAGGCTGCGGGGAAGAGGCGGGGTAACACATATGACTGAGACCAGGGAGGTTTCTAGTGCTGACATGACTTGGCCTCCTAATCCACAAAACTCAGCTGAACCACCCAAGCCAATGAATAACAGGATCCCAGTCATAAGCAGAAAACACTCTTCCCTTTTTCTTCCCTCAGCCTCACACATGCAGCCTCGTGCAATCTGTTCTTACACAAAGGTTGGCAACGTTGTCCTAGTGGAGGACGGGTCTGGAGTTTCTTGGCCACACCGCCCTTCTCGGAGGGTCAGCGGTCCAGAGGACGGCTGGAGCAAGCTGGACTGCAGGGTTGGGGAGGGGAGGGGATGTCAAGGCTGCTAAGGATAGGGCCTTCTAGGACTCAGTTTCAGAGATCAAGAAACAGTCTTCTTATTTCAAACATGCAAACCAAATTTGGTCAGACACTCTCCCTGTGAGGCAGCTGCCCTTTGAAGCTGTGGACCAGGGTGGAAATAAAAGCTCCCGTCTGAGAAAGGATGGGTTTCTTTCTTACGCTCTCTGCTGACCATCCTGTTTCCTGCTGGTTTGCTGCATGGACCCTCTGCTGGCAGCATGGGGTGGGGGGCTGCAGCCGCTGGAGCAGCAGCAGCGGCAGCGGGGGAGTGAAAGTGACTGACACACTGCGCTCCACAGCCGCCTTGGCCTCTGCCGGCACCTCTCTCGGCCTGACCTCCCTGTGCTGTCTTTCTGCTGCTGCAATGTGAGCCATGCTCCCTCGCCAGGTTGAACAGGCTGGTGGAGGAAGGGAGTACGTCAGATCTTAAGTCCCAGAAAGGCAATGCCGGCCTAACCCTAGTGCCGGTGGTTAAAGCCCACCGTGGGTGCAGCTGCCCCACGACACAGGCGGGGAAGCAAGTACAGCTAAACTCAAGATGGACCTCTGTGTTCAGAGATCTTTCACATTCACCCATATTCCCTAGTCAAGTGCTGCGAATGCATTCAATTTTTCTGAGCCCTTTCAACATTAAAATAAGACTGGATCAAAGTAAAGGGAAAAGATAACAGGAATTTTGCCAAACAAGACCAAGGAATACAGTTTTTTAAGCTCTATTTTTAAAGAACTATTTTTATAGAAGTTTAGCTTTAGTTGGTATCAGCCACAGAGTGTCAGTCTCTATTTCTGACTGTCTTATTTTAGAATTAAATGTAGAATGTTACCCATACCAAGTGTCTTGGATATCTTTTTCAATCGATTTTGAAAGTTCCCAGAGCTGGACTTCTGCGGCCTCCTACCCTGGACCTGTAGAGTACACACATGACCCATGGAAGTGCAAGAAGAAAATACTTTAATTTCTATTTTTATCTATGTTTTAATGTAAAAACGAAGAAAGAAATTTTGGATATGGCCAGGAAAATGCTGTTTGTTTAACTTCCAGGTTGGGCAGAGTGGCCAGAGAAGGATCATTTCTAACATAAGCTCTGGTTGTCACCAGAGAGGCCTCGAGACGCTACAGGAGACCATGGCTCCGGGTCAAAACAGACCTATTTTCCTGGAAACTCCAGAAGATTCTGGACCTGATCCAGGCCAACTATTTCTTCCCAGGATAGCCTTGCAAATCCTGGGTCTGTCCTGGGAGTGATGGGACAAGGGGTGGGGGTGGGTGGTCCCACAGAGAGCAGTCCCAAGTTGGGATCCCACTGCCCAACTGCTTGTCCTGGCTGGGACCCCACACAGAAGAGACCTGGTGCTGAGGGGATGCTTGTCAGCCAGTGGGGCTGAAGGCCTCACCACGTGTCTGTCAGAGGAGGGTCTTCTGGTGAGGACTAAAGGAGCCTGAACACTGTGTAGCCAGCAGGTAGCATCGGACCCCTGGGCTGGTTTTGTCTGCTCTCTGCAGTGGGTGCCTCAACAGGCAGTCCCAGCACCTCGCTTTTCTGCCAGGGTTTGTCCTGGGTCCTTCTGGGAAGCGACAGCTGTCAAACCCTTTCCTTTGGGTTTCTCCTCAGTTCAAATCTCTGCCTGCTCCTCAATGTCCTTGAAAGGGCAGTCCAGATTTTCCCAAGTACTTTGTTGGGGCCAGAAAATTCTAGGCCTTGTCAGTGACTGGACTATTGTCCTGATACTGACTGCCTGAGCGTTTTAACTGGACCCAGTGTAGGAGTGGACTTCTGCCTGCCTACACCTGCCTCCTAACACCTCCGCTACCGTCCAGTGTGTCCATAGGGTGGGCGGTGGGGAGGCTAAGGCTTGGCTTGTGTTTCAAAGACTTTATATAGCCTCACGGCATGACACAGTTTTGAGCAGTGACATTCAGGCTTCACCTGACAAAGTGAACAAGGGGTCAGAAAGTGAATGGAGATTTAGATGTGGCTGTGGAGATTTCTCTGCCCTGGGAGCTCTGGAAGGAGAGCTCCTCTGGAAAGGAACCTAACAGGAGATTGTTAATAAGGCAGCTTAAAGTGAGCCTCCCAAACAAGACTTGCTGTCTGATTGACACCGGATTTGGAGGTGAATCTCCTTGGGCCCAAGGCCTGGCCTGGCCAGAGGTGGACAGGACCAGCTAAGCTGCACCTGGGCTGTGCTCCCCTCAGCACGGAATCACCCACCCGACTCCCTAGCAGAGGCCGCAAGCAGAGCCCTGGAATTGGAAAAGGCATGTTCCTGGCAGCCAGCGGCAGTGAAGTGTTCTCTCTGCACTAATTAGACTGAGCAACCGGCAGGGCTGTTGTTAGTCTCCACTTTATAGGTCGGGAAACAAATGCACTGCAAGATCAAGTAAGGCGCCCACTGCCCCGGGGTGAGTCAGCAGTGAGCCAGGCCCCAGACGCAAACTTCATGCCTCCTGGGCCAGCATTTGGCCCTGCCTCGGACCCTGTGGTCTCAGAGATGTTTCCTGCGTTACCTGGAGCCAGGTGGCACTCGTTTGTGAATCTTGCCCTAGGACTGCCTGTTCTCAAGGTTGCTCAACGGCCAGCAGCACTGCCCTCCTCATCTCCCTTCGCACCACCCCTTGGCCGGTTCGCAGGCCATCCAGCTCCAATTGGCCTCTTAGAGACTTCTCCCAATTGGACTCCCCACTTGCTCCAGTACGTTCACCAGGTTGTCCCCATGCCCTTGACCTTGGCCATGCCGGCAGCTTCCCCACACAGTGTGGAGCCCTGGCCTGGGGCTCCCAGACTTGTTTCCCTCCTCACTGCTTCTGCTGCCCATGCTGTTCTCGCTGGTGCCTTCAGTCACTACCACACCCTCTTCCTGGTCTCCATCCTCTGCTTGGAAAGCCCTCCCCTTCCTGTACCATCTCTTTTGGGAATTCCAGGCTCCTCTCAACTTGTTAAGAGCTCCTCTTTTCCCTTCTCTGCAATGTCTCCCTAAATTCCATGAAGAAATATGGTGGTCTTTCCAGGTGCCATTTGCCCCATAAGTTGATTTGGCCTCTACTCCCTCACCAATACCTCAAATTTATATTTAAGATGATGTGAGAGACAGAATTTTCAAATGGACCCAAGATTTCCTGTTTCCCTTCTTGTGTGCACACCCTATGGATATGATGGATTTACTCCTGTGATTAGGTTATGTTTTATGGCACAGTTGACCTTAAGGGAGATTATCCCAGTGGCCCTGACCTAATCATAATAGAAACCTCAGTCCTATGACCACAGGGAACTGAATTCTACCACGAACAAGAAAAAGCTAAGAGTGGTCTATTTCCCCACAGCCTCCAGACTCAGTAGGGCCAACACCTTGATTTCAGTCTTGTGTTGCCCTAAGCACAGAGCCCAGGCATGCTGTGTCAGCCTTCCAATTTATAGAACTGTGAACTACTGAATGGGCATTCTTTTAAGCCGATAAGTTGGTGGGAAGTTGCTATGTAGTGGTAGAAAATTTAACGAAAATTTAACGAATATTTGATTGTGTTGGAGTTTCAGATTTTTCACATTTATCCTGGCACCAGAGTTTCAGATGAGCAGCTGCAGCCACACTGGTGTTGACTGTCAGCCTTAGATTGCAGACTCCTAGCAGGAGAGCCTGGCCACCCTGCTCCCTCTGAACAGAATTCAGCAACAAGGGGGATTCTCAGCTCCCAGCACTCTGCTGTCAGCTCTGAGGCAAAGATGAACTGGGCCTTCCTGTACTCAGGGGCTTCTAATCTAATGATTAGACAGTCACATAAGGAGTCTAACACAAAGGTGATCAAGACAAGTTGTGAAATCAAAAACTTCATGGAGTAAGTGGCATTGGACCTGAGCCCTGAAGGCTGAGTGGAGGTTTACCTTAGGGATAGAAGTAGAAAGCTGAGTGAATTTTTAGAGCAGCAGTGTGTTGAACATTGGACACATCAGAGGTAGTGTGAGTTAGGATGGAAACAGTATCCTGGGTCCCCAGTGTGAAGGCTCTTAAATCTTTAATAATGTGTTTGGGTAATTTGGTGAGGAATGAAGGGCCATGGAAAATTTGGAGGCTGGGGTGGGATAGATGCAAGGTGGACTGAGTGTGTAGGATGGATTCAAGTAGAGGTGGGTAGGAGATGGGGATCATTTGCAGATCATGAACGTAGAAGAGGTAAAAGTTAATGAGGGGGAGGATATAGCTCACGGGTACAAGGCGTGCTTAGCATGCACGAGGTCCTGGGTTCAATCCCCAGCACCTCCATTAAAATAAATAAACAAACCTAATTACCTCCCCCCACCAAAAAAAAGAAAAAAGAAAAAAATTAACTGGAGCCTGCATCATAACTCTGGCAGTAAGGACAGAAAGAAGGGAACAATGTCCCAGCCACTGTGGAAGATAGAACTTACACCGACAGAGCCACAGAATGAACACAGCATCCAGCACAGGTCCATCCATCAGTCCCGCCTTCCTCCACTCCTTCCAATATTTAAGATGTGTTGTATGTCTCCTTCAGCCAACAGTCTGTCACAGGTGCAGCACCAAACGCAAACACTTGAGGAGATAGGAATGACTGTGCTACCAGCGATGAATGGTGAGTCCCAGAAAAGAAGCAGGGCCGGAGAAGCACGGGCTCAGGAGGGGAAGGACAGCGCCTGCTGTAGCCAGAGTCCGCAAGCAAGGTTGACACGGAGCAACTTCTCAACCTGTAAGTGTCGAATTTAAAAGGAGAGAGGTCTTTGCATTTTTCCTCTAATGTGCCGATGAAACTACCTCCTCCTGGTACACACGCACGTACACACGTACACACACTCAGCTGCAGCCTGCGGGCTCCCGCCTGGGCGCCTTTCACAGTGGCAAACATGGAGAGACTGTTATTCCTGCAGATGCTCTGCCGGGTTGTTCTAGAAGAAAACTGGGTAGCCCTTTAGGCCATTTCTTAGACACCGACTTCCTCCACCCCCTCCCTGACTGCCCGAGCATGGCTGTTATCACGACTGCACAGGGCAGGAGACTCACAACATGGTTTTTGTTCAGCCACTGCCCGACCAGCCAAGGGCCGCCTAGGCCAACTAGGCCTCCTTCCCCCTCAGTTCTGGGTAAGCACACATCTTCCACCCTCACTTTAAAGGCAGACAATTTGTTTTTATCATTTGCCAACACAGCTGAGGATGATTATTAATTAATCAAAAACACTGACTTTTAACTTCCCACGCTCTCTCCAGAGATGCTCCGGTGACAGCATGCATCTGGACTTCAGAGCTGTTTAGATAGAAGTGGGCACCATGCAGCAAAGACTTGTTTTTTCTGGTTTATTCTTTTTAAAACACAACTCTAGCTTAATCCCATTTAGCTAGTAAACTTGATTTTTAAGGTGGTCTCATTTTGTGGAGCTTTCTGCTGGTCTTTTTTATACAGCTTCCTTTGAAAACAGAAATGCTGTGTCAGGATGTCACAGAAAGGAAAATAAGTTCAGAGCACATTTTCTGTTCATCAAAAGCTCAAACCGAAGCACACGAGCAGCCTGTTTGCATGAGTAATGAAACCCCATTATCCTCCTCTGCTGGTGATCTGATGTGCTGGTGTCACCCGCCAAACACACGGCCTGCCAAGGAAGCCTCACAGCTTCTGAGAGCAAGTTTGAAACATCACAGTCACAACATCACAACACAGGATGGTCCATTCAGTTGGCTGAGGTTTGAGCCACTGAGTCCTTTCCCCCTGTTCAAAGATGGCGCTGCTGGGAACCATGCTCCCCTCTGAACTTCAGCTTTGTGGCTATATGGTGGTTTTCAGTGAAAAAGGAAAGGGGCGGCAGAAGATAGCTTGCCTCAAATTACACATCAAAGCCGAACAGCTACCTCTAAAGTGAGAGGGGGGTGCACTCTGGCTTCCCCACTTGGCAGAGGCTAGAATAAAAACTCCAGCACCTTTTTAGGGGCTCTACTGACCAATAGAAGATTTTAAGCAAAACCATACTTAGGAGGCAAGCGTGCACTTCACTGAGGGCCACATCTTCAGAATCTCAAATACCTGCAAGGGGAGTGTGGTCTTGTGAAGGCTGTGATGCAAACTTGGAAAGGTGCTCGTAATCATGCTCCCCTTCTCGCCGTTTCTCTCCCCTGCCCCCAGTGATATATGCTCCTGATGCCCCCAACTTCTTTAAGACTACTCCTGGGAGCTGTCTTGCTCAAACCATCCAGGCTTTTGTTTCTCCTCTTTGCTGTCCTGCCACCTGTCTTTTCTTCGCCCCGTCACTGTTCCTGAGCATCTCCACTGGAGGTGTGTGAGGGAAATTAAAGGAGATAAAAACTCCAGCTTGTCACAGTCCATTTGCTTCTTGTCAACAGCTCTGCTAAAAGGCAGAAGAGGAAGCTGTTGGTCGAGATAAGAGTTTAGATAAGGTTTGGGGATTCTCTGTAAAATTCATTTCTTCACGGTCACCCTCCCAATCACCTGAGGATAATGCGGGTGAGGTGGGGTGGCTTTATCATGCACTTGTTTTTAGGAACTTAAGGGCAAAATTCTTCAGTCATTTCTAAGAGCTGGTCAAAATAGCTCGAGATAAAGCTAGTGTAGCTACTTTGGACCTTGTTGACATAGAACTAGCACAGCAGCTAAATATCCCCTCCATTTTTAACCCCCTGAAGCCAACTGACTCTGGAAGTGGAGAATTTCCTATCCCTTGTTTGGAGGGGGGTGGGTAGAATTTAACTCATTCTCAGGTTAATAGGGGTCCCTGACAGCCCTGCAGTTCTGTTGAATGGCTGGGAAGAAGCAAATTGAATAGGTAAGTTAGGGGCTCTGATTACAAGTAATAGGAAACAACTGAAACTAATTTAAGCCAAAAAGGTCAATTTATTATAAAGACTCAGCAGAGGATCTCAGGGGACCCAAGGGCCAGGCTGGGGCTGAGGCCTGGGAGGCTTTAGGACTCTTGGTCCACCTCCCACCACCCCCCCCCCGCCCCTTTAAAGAATCTATCCATCCTCTTCTGTCCTCTTTTATACCTTACTCCCCCCTTTCCTCCCTCTTCCCCTCCATACACAGGGTGAGGAACACAGAACACACCCAGGCTCCCAGATTTCCACTTTCACAGGGCCAGTCAGCAAAGAAACAAAGACCACTCCCTTTCAGAGCTACTTTAAAATTCTCAAGAAAGAGCACCTGACTGGCCCAGCTTGAGTGATGTATCCATCTCTGGCCCAATCAGCTCTGACAGGAGGGCAGGGTCATGGGTATAAATATGGCTGCTGGGTCAGCCAGAGCCAGTGTTCTGAAAAATTGTGTGGGTGACGGGGTAAGACCACTCAACATTTATTAATCCAACAAAAGAAAAGAGCTGTGGTACCTGACCTGCCTTGTACTCACAATCTGGAGAAAAACCTACACGTGTAGGAAGACAATTAAAATCATTTGGTGCTAATTACTGTGAGGATAAAAACCCTGATTAGAATGAACTCTTAGGAAAAAAGCAAAATGGCCCATCTTCAATTGAATACATAAATACATTAAGGATGGGCACAAAATGGAACCCACAACCCAGTGGTGAAAATTAATGAGCTACAGCTCCACATTTCAGCATGGATGAGTCTCAACAGTATAATGACGCATGAAAAAAGTCAGTCACAGAAAAATACATACCAGATGTCTTTACTTATGGGAGGTTCAAAAACATGCAAAATTGGACAATATAATGTAGGGGCGGTAAACTATAAAGAAAAAAAGCAGAGAATGATAGACTAAAATCAGAATAGTGGTTACCTGTGAGGTGGACAGTGAAAATGTCCTCAGAAAGAGATCAACACAGACCTTGCAACGGGTTGGCAATGACCTATTAAGCTGAGTAGTAGATTTGACAGCATTAATTTTATTCTTATTTAATTTATTCTTATGTGGTCTTTTTGTTCATATGATATACTTTATAATTTAAAATATATATAAATGAATGCCATTAAGTAAGAATTCTCTCTAAAAAAGCAATTTCCCTGTCTTGGGTGATGGCCAACTGTATTGTGCTCGCCTGATCAGGGGACGATAGTGAGTAATTCAGTTTGTCAAATGGTTTTCTGGCTCCTCTCCATGTGACAACCACCCAGACAAGGAAAGTGTCTGGGGTGGCCCGTCAACTCTACAGCCTGGAGAGGGCCTGAGATACAGCCATGCCTCTCTCAGGTCCTTTGGCCTGATGTCAAGCCACAGCAATTATTCAGCTCTCCTCCCAGCTGAAACGTCTGAACCATCTCTACCCAAGGAAGCTACCTACCTGTTGCATGTTCCCATCAAACACGATTACAAACTGGTGGTTTCTTAGAAGGTTAGACATAGAACTACCATATGGCCCAGCTATTCCACTCCTAGCAAGTGTCCAACAGAATTGAAAGCAGTTCCCTGCAGATACTTGCATACCAGTGTTCACAGCAGCATTGCACATGGTAACCAAAAGGTGGAAACAACCCAAGTGTCCATCAACAGACGACTGAATAAACAAAATATGGCCCATCTGTGTAATGGAATGCTATTCAGCCATGAAAAGGAATGACGTTCTGACACATGCTACATGTGGATGAACCCTGAAAACATTATTCTCAGTGAAATAAGTCAGTCACAGAAGTGTAAGTATTGTATGATGCCACTTATACAAGATACCTGGAGACAGAAAGTGGAATGGTGGTTACCAAGGGCTGGGAGGAGGGGGAAGATGGAGTTACTATTCAATGGTACAGAGTTTTTGTTGGGGATGATGTGAAAGTTTGGGTGTAGATAGTTGGTTACACAACACTGAATATTTTTAATATCACTGAATCGTACACTTACAAATGGTTAAGATGATAAATATTATGTTGTGTGTATTTTAAAACACCACAATGACAGAGCACTTGGAACGACATATATCTGGATGGAGGAAAACAGTGTTGGGGGGCACCACATCCTTTCTCCCTTCCAAGATTCTTCCGTAAATGATGCTTGTTAGGTCCCCGCAGAGTATCTAGACATCACTTTATTTCCAATCCAGTCCTGCAGTCTGGGATCATCATTTCCAGCAGTATTTTCAGTGCCACAAAATGAGAATACACGTGTGCCTCAGGGAGTGTGACATCATGGGATTCTCTTTGGGGGAAACAAGTCCATGGGTCCATGGCTAAGCCTCAGTTTCCTCTTACCTGGACCTTAGAGATGGGCTGGTAGGTGGGCAGGAGGCCCGAGCATGTCAGGACAGTGGCACCTACATCAGAAGCGCGACGGGCAGCAGCAGTTCTGTGTTCCCAACCAGGGGACACTGCTGCCTTTGGTGGCTGGTTGTTCAGTGTTTCAGAGGAAGAGAAGGAGAAGGAAAGATGTGTGTGGTCAGATCCACCTTCTATTTCAGTTTGCTGAGATCAAGTGGTTGCCTCTGACACGGAGAATGTCCTTCTTTATTTAAACAGGCAAAGATCATCCCCAGATCCACAGAATGGTGGGAGGGAAAGTGTCATGACAGGTAGGAGTTGGACTGTAAGTAACAATGTTCAGCTGGAGGGGCCTCTGGAGGGAGCCGGGGCTGTACACAGGGGCCGAGGCCACATCGTGACCTCCGAAGTTCCCGGACACTGGTGCCTTTGCGGGCCCCTCCTACCATAATAATATCAATATAAAAATATTTAGAATATAACTTTAAATACTTCAACAGTTTTTCCTCTTTTAGACAGAATTTAATTGATTTTTGTGGACCCTAAAACTTTCTTTTTTTGGGATATGAAAACAAATTTTTAAGTTTCAGAGCCCCTGCCCTAGCACTAAGTCTCCTGTGTGTAACCTGGGAGGGCCTGGGACTCACCTTATCTTTCTTTCTCTAGGGCTGCTTCTTCCAGGGTGGGAGGAGACTTCAAGGTTACCCCTGCCACCAAGCATGCAGGCAGGAATCCCACTAAGGTGACCTCCAGGTGGGGTCACCTGGTCTCTACCTCCAGGAGTGGGACCCAAGCAGCCCCTCTAAGGATAAGCATGTTCTTGATACTGAGCCCTGGAGTGACAACCTGCATCCCTGTAACTTTCACCTGCTGCTCCTAATTCCACTCAACTGGACCAACACAGAGCAAGTTTTAAGTCCTTTAAACATTTGAAGACAACTCCCATGTGGCATCCTCTCCCCTCAACCCAAGTTCTCTGCTCCAGGTTAAGCCCCTTGAGATCTTGTGTGACAGGATTTATACATCCGTCATCTGCTGAGCATGCTCCTCCAGACAAGGACCAGTGCCCCCACATGTGGTCTGATCTGACCACATCTGCTCCCTCTATGACGGCAACATCAGCCTTCAACTAGTGTCACTTCTTAGTAATAGATCATGTGGTTGGCAGATACTAACCCTGTGACCAGTTACACCCCATGGTTCTTTGTTCTTCTCCCAAGCTGAAGTTAAGCCAGGCTCTCCCAATCTCTACTTCACCATGGAGACACAGTGTGTCCTCTTTGTCTTGGTTCATGATGATCTGTCAAGATCCTTATTCTGTTATCCAGGACAGAGGTTGTCTTTCCATGCTTGGCTAACTACAGACTTGACAAACATGCTTTCTTGGTCTTCATCCTGATATGGCAGGGCCCCCAACTTCTATTTTCAAACTTTCCAGCACTTTTTTTTTCCTGTTACTGAAGGTTGAGTCTGGACCCTGACTTAGTTGAAATCAAGAACATTGTGGATTTGTGGGTGATTTTTGCTTTTCAGGGAAGAAGGAAATTAGCTCTTATGGTTAATTTGTCCTTTTGTTCTAGAAAGAACTATTTTGATGAGGATTTTCTTTCTTTCTTTCTTTTTTTAAGTCATCAGGTATAAGGCTAGATGTCATGGGGACAACAATCCAGAAGAGGTCATCTCTCCTGGTCGCATGTGATGAACCAGTGCTTTAGTGAGAGGTAGCTAGGAAGAGGTAGTGGTGACGAGGAAGGCCAGTGGCATGTGGGGCAGCTGAGATCTACCTGAAGCATCATTTTTAGCTCTGTAATTCCCTCGTGTTATGCCAGAGTCCTCAGTAGATGCTGTTAAAATGTTGCTGTTTTCACTGTGCTTTGGAGAAACACAAGGGCCCTTGGGGAAAAACAGGAGGAGCAGGAGTGAGAGACAATGAGAAACAACCAGGATGGATTTGGAGAGGCTGGAGGACATGGGATGTCCAGGTTACACGAGCCTGGCCACAAGAGGACATCTCTCAGACACTGTCAATTCACCATTTAATATTAGCATGTAAGTAACATGCTTTGGGTGTGGACTCACACCTGGGGTGTTCAACCAGCCCAGCAGCCCTCTAGCTGTTCTCATCCTATACACTCATCTTCATCTTTATTTTCTGCAGATTGAGCAGGGGTGGGAAGGGTTTCTTTTTTCTTTTTCTTTTTTTTTTTTTTTTTAGTTTTTTCCAAGGGGGGATTTGAAGGTAATTAGGTTTATTTATTTTTTTTTTAAATGGAGGTACTGGGGATTGAACCCAGGGCCTCATGCATGCATGTACTCTACCACTTGACCTACACCCTCTCCCCTGGCAGGGTTTCTTTTTAATTAAAAAAGTAATATATACTCCTGAAAATCCAAATGATGCAGAAGTCCATTGGAAAGCATTTTGTCTGATGTTATGCACCAGGCCTGTGGCACTTGCCGGATCTCTTTGGCAGCGGGGTGCTCGTTGGCCTGGCATGCTGTCTGCCTTCTTGTCGGCCTGGCTCCCTCTCCCAGCTCGAGAGGGTGGTCCTGAGGTCCATGACCCTGAGCATCCTGAATAAACAGGATATGTGCAGACACTTGAACTACTGGGAGAATCACATTTGCTTTTAAGTTCCTCCAGCTGGTGTTGTCCCTTAGCAATAGTATTGGAGGGCCCAGCTAGGGTTTCATGAGTGGGACTGGAAATAGGATTTAGAAGAATATTCTGTGAGTGGATATGATTAAAATGTAGACTTTTAAATTTCTCCACATGAGGTAGTAGAGATCTGTTGCTTTTACCTGCCTTACATCTATTCCCTCTTCTTTTGCAAACAGCACCCCAGTTTTCTTTTGGGGAACCACTCTTTCCCCGTACTTGACCCAGGGAGGGGTCAAGAGGTCCAATGGACCAGCTGTAGTCAATCCCAGGACTTTCTGCCCATGTTATCAGTAAAGAGAGGCTCTCCACCTGCAGGGCAGCTCCACTGGAGGAAGTCTGCCTGAATTCAAGTGGCCACCCTTGCCCCATACAGGAGCCCTGTGTCAGGCTGGGAGATGAAGAGACTCAGGTGCCAGTGACACCGTTTGCTCACAGGAGTCCATTGTACCTGACACCATCCTTGGAGCCAATTTGAATGGAGTTTCTGTCACTGACAACTCAGAGGCCAGAATAAGGTTAGCCTTTTGACAGCTGCACTTAAAAATTATCTTCTGGGAGAAAACAATTGGCTTGGTACTTGTATTTTGTTTATTCTATGTTGAATTGATCAATTATTAGATATATGAATGTATGCATGGGATAGCTCAAATGAGGCTGTTTTGAATGATTGTATAAGTGCTATTTTTGGAGTTTTTAAGTTCATGCAAGTTTTGTAATACTCAAGCAAGAACTGGGCAAGGTAAACAAGATTCCCATCTTGTATCTAAATTATTGGAAAGATATCTTCAGTTCTTTAGTTTGTAACAAGTTAAAGCATTTAACTATCCCTATCAACTCCTTAGTTTAAACTACAAAAATGAAGGAGGCAAAGAAAGGAAGTGTAACAGACTGAATGTGTGACATTAAATTGCAATTGTCGGGAACACGGCCTTTCCTCGTAGAGTGGACATGACACTGTGAGTTCTCACCTGGTTTAGCTGCTGCCCACCTACAGCAGGTGACCGCAAGGCCAGGGCCACACTTCCTCTATCGTTTTTTCCCTGAACTTTTGGGGAAATACCTTTTTTGGTGTAAGTTCAATGTTCTTAGGTCTTTGTTGACAGACAGATATGATCCAGGCCTCAGACTAGGAGACAGGGAAACCCAAATTTTAATTTCAGGTATGTTACTGAGTCCTCGTGTGGCCTTGGAAACGCCACTTAACCTCCTGGCCTCAGTTTCCCTGTCTGCAAAATAAGGCTCATAATCCCAACTTAAATGCCTCACTGAGCTGCCGTGTGCATTAATTATTGTTTATCATGCAAGTGGAAGTTGAACTGTGTTAATTATTATTATTATTTCTGGGTCTTCCAGCCAAGTTGAAGCCAAGCCCTTGCCTTGCTTGTAGTTCCTGAGATCTGACAACGTACAGCCCCAGGCGAGGCTGATCAGCAAATCATGCATATCTCACCACAAGGGGCTGGCCCCAGGAGGCTCTGGCAGCCACAGGCTTCAGTCCTGGGGTTCCAGGGCAGCCCAGAGACCCACAGGCTTTATTAGGACCTCGTTCTAACAGAGCCAGGGCTGTGAGGCTGCTGCCACACTCCTGTCCCTTGCCTCTTTGTGTACCTGCCATTTAATTTACTAAGGAGTCTGGAGATCAATAAAAGACTCTCACCCTGTCATTAGACAAGGCCCTAAATTGCAAGTTACAGGTGGAGAAGCTTCAGAAGTATTGTGATCACTCATGAAGAAAGATGACTAATCGCTTTCTTCTGGTCACTTATTTAGCTTATGACTTTGGTTTCTACTCTCTCAGTACAACAGTTATCAGATTTCCATGTAAGCAGATAGTTGACAGTTGGTACGTCCAGCTTCACTGATTATGTTTGTGGGTTCTGCCCCTTCACCTCATCTAAAAGGCCTCATGGTGCTTTTCCCCGCCCCCACATAAAGTCAGGGGACCAGTGAAAGAGAGAAAGCTCACCTCTCCTCACCTGCCACCATCTCCATCTCCATCTGCAACAGAATTAGAGCTGAGTGTCCGCGAGACACCTGTCTTTAACCCTTCGCAGGGAGGTTAATCTCCTTGTATGCAGTGCAAGTTGGAGAAACAGTTGCAGCAGGTTTGTATCTTGGCCAAGCACAGAACCCTGGGGTTTAGGAAATAATGCCCAAATCCACGAGTGTTCTGAGGAGCAGGGGAGTCTCTGTTCTGCAGAAGGTTTGAAGTGGAGCGTCCAGGGCATAGGTGCAAAGTATTTCCTGTATTATCTCACTTAGCAGGGTCTGGAACAATCTGATTTTAGGGGGATCCTCAGCTCCCCCGTGAGGCATCATGCTTACCCACCCAGGACTGAATCCTGTTGTCCCAGTGCAGACCATGTCCCTACCTGGTACTTAACGTCCTTGTCAAGGAATAGACCCATACTGATTTGCACTGATTTTAACTGTCGCCTTCCAAACTCAAACCTTGATGTTGATACCACCCCCTGCACACTCACACTTTTCACCCCACATGCCCGGCCCTCACTTTCCCCAGCTCTGCAATCCCCTGGCAAACAGGCAGGTCCCGCCTGGCTCTTTTGTCTGTTCAGCACAGCAGGCAGACGGCAAGGGGATTGGTGAGTGCTAGTTAACTAATTAACGATGATAAAGCACATTGCAAACATAAAGCACTAGATAAATGCCAAGTATTATTGTTACTAATGATGAGGAGGCTGTTTAGTCATCCTTTGCCTTGAGCTCAGCTCACTGCCCCCTCTGTGGCTGCAGCCTGATCTGTGAACGAGGATGAGAACCCTCCTCCTCCCTGCAGGCGCTGTTTCACACTGACTCAGTGACCAAGGTGGAGGGCAGGGGCCAGGAAACCTCTCCCCGTCTCCCACCTGCTCTCGAAGCACTGCCTGCTATGCGGCTGTAATGCTAACATTTACCGAAAGCCAGGCTCTGAAACTGCCTCTCTGTTTCCCACTCACCTGTTTGGTAAGTTTGCTGATGTTTACTTGACTTCTTGACTACGGCGATTAGAACCTCTCCATGGGAGCCCAGGAGGGAGTGAAGCCCCACTTTCCCCTTGGTGGATGGGCTCACTTGGACATGTGATCGTGACCTCTTTTCTGTATTTTCAGGGCTGCATTCTTTCCCAGATGCTCCCACGTACACGTGCTCACTCGACAGAGTAGCTCTGTGCGCTGGGGGAGGCAGGCATCATTTCCCCATTTTACAGGTGGGAAGCGGGAGGCCTCGCATAAGGCCCCAGGGCATCTAGAACCTGGTGACAGGGCCGGGGTGTGCCCCAGCTCTCCTGAGCACCAGACTAAGTGGTGCCCTGTGACACAGGAGGCGATGGCAGCGGACTCCAGACACCCGGCGGGATGTGCAGGGAGATGTGGAAGAGCCTCGCGATGTGTTCACCTGAGGCAGACGCTCTCAGGAGCACCTGGTCTCCATGCTCCTCCATCCGAAGCCTCGGCCACCATCCTGCCTGAGGCTTGTGATCCCAGGATCTGATCCCAAAGAACTCTGGCCCAGAGGCTCCAGAATCCACCCATGTAATGCCCACCTTTCCCAGACGAGGAAACTGAGGTCCCAAGAAGGCAAACTACTGGTGCAGGGCAACAGAGCCAGATGAGAATGAGGCTGAAGCCGGCCTGCCCGCTCTCCACCAGGATCAGTAGCCATTTCTAGTTCCTCACCCCCATCTCTACTTTGGAGTGGTGAGGCTTCAGGTAGTTGCATATTCTTTGTGTTTTTCTGTACTTTCCAAATTTTTCTGAAATGCTAGAAGGAATCCAAAAACAAATATTTGTTGGTTGTGAATGCTAGTGGGTGTGCGACGCTGTATTGTCTCCTCCCTGAGCACAGAACTCTTCCTGGATCGGTAAATATTCATTCCACAGAGGCTTAAAGTGTTCAGACATTGATGGTTATCTCAGCCCTTCAAGAGGTGACAACAAAACCCCGCAGTCTGGGTGGCTGACAAACACCAGAAACGTGTGGCTTGGGTTCTGGGGGCTAGCGGTCCAAGGTCAGGGTGCCCGAACGGTCAGGTGAGGGCCCTTTTCCAGTTCGCAGATTTCCCTTTTTGTCCTCACATGGCGGAAGGGGCTGGGGGCTGTGTGGGGACTTTGTCTTGAGAGTGCTAATCCCCTTCATGAGAGCCCCACCCTCATGACCTAAGCATCTCCGAACACCTATCTGGCTAGCACTTCACCTTGGGCATTAGGATTTCAGTGTATGAATTTGGGGGCACACAAACCTTCAAACCACAGCACTGGCTGTCCTCTCTCATCTTGGTTCCCCAAAGGAGGTATCTCAACAGATCTGGGGCTATGTGGCCTGGGGGTGGGGGGGACGGTTGATCTGAACCTACAGCTGGTGGGAGCAGGAGGTGCACAGCCTTTCCTGGTGGGACCATTGCTGCTGTGACAAAAGCCTCAGAAACCATTGTAGGGCCCGTCAGTGACTCTGAGATCTGACTAACACCCCATGCTGTACACGCTTCTGACCAAGATCTGTGGCCTAGCGCTGTGGCCTGAGGTGCTGTGGGATTTCTTTTTTTAAGTAGTGAGTTTATTACGTAGCTACGTTTTCAAAAATTGCAGCTTCAGAATACATCGAAGGTCAAACATGCATCAAGAATGCAGCCCAGCCTGGAGGGGAGCTGGAAAGCAGAGCAGCTGGGCAAAGTCTCAGGGTCTGCCCTCTCCTGCCCCTTCTCAGTTCAGAGCAGCCCCTGGAATGGGGTCATGGCAGTCCCTGGGATGGGCACCAACAGCAGATTCGATTTCCTTCATATGCTTTTTTTTCCCTTTTTTTTTTTTTTTAAATGGAGGTACTGGGGATTGAACTCAGGACCTCGTGCATGCTAAGCACGTGCTGTACCACTAAGCTATACCCACCCCACTTCATGTGCTTTTGAGCAGATGCTTTATCTGGAAGAATTCGGGAGCATCTGAGAAAAGCAGAGGCGAGACAGCATCCAGAAGAGAAACTGCAGTGGTGAGGCTGACCCAGGAAGAGGCATCAGAACCACTGGTCAAGGCAAGCATGTCCCAGAAAAAATCAACCCTGCACCTTGTGGTTTTCTGGAATGAGCTCTAGCATAATTTACATAGCCAAATGATACAAAAGGAAATTAGCTTCTCAAAGTTAGAATTACCACTTTGCACAACCATCCCTCTCTCCCTTTTTTCAGGAGAGCTAACATGAATGGAGCACCTCCAGTGTGTCCAGCATGTTCCATATGGTCTCTCATTTAACCTTTACATCAGCCAAGGAGCTCAATTTTACAATTGCAGAAACTAAGGCACAGAGAGGTTAAGAGGCCTGTCCAAGGACACACAGCTAGTTTGTGGTAGAACTGGGATTTGAACTGTATCGTACTGTCTCTAAAGCCCAGGGCTTTTCACTCTTTGGTATTTAGAGACCATAACCCCATCAACACCTCTCTAATCAGAGCAGCCCTCTCACGCAGGCTGAGGGTTCAATGAAAGCAGACAATATTTGGGGATGTCTTATCATCCTGAAAGAATTGCCTAAGAGATGTCAGGAAGGCCAAGGGGGCTGGCTGAGTCACCTGATGGGGGATTTCTTACCAGGACTGGGCTCTTGGTGAAAGAAGGCAGCACACAGAGGAGCTTGGCTGCTGAAGAGCAGGATCTGGACAGTGTCTGTGTGGAGCTCAGGACACAGGAAGCTGGGCTTGCTCTGCAGGTAGAGACACTGCTGCCGAATGGCTTTAGTTGCCCATGACTTGAACACCCCAACCCCATTTCCACTTCCATCAAAATCCACCTTTGGACACTACTTTAATTGGTTAGACTTTACAAACATCAAGCCATTGAGGCTGGGGGAAAAAAAATGATTTCTGAAACGCTACCCACCCCTTTAAAAGGCTTTGTGCAGGCTGCTGCGTCGTGTTTCACTCGACGTGGCCGTGCCTCCACTGGCAACTTGCACCCAACAATATTTCACACGTACCTTCTCTCAGCAGGAAACGCAGCTCGGCATAACCTGTGCTAAGAATTTTGGCCTCTGCCCTGAATACTGGTCCTATTTCACGTGTACTTCGTTAATGTGATGACATTCCTCTCCCCTGGAGAGCGGCCTTGGCGGAGCGAGACTAGCAGGGAAGCTCTGAAACAAGCTGATGGCAAGGCTTACCTGCAGAAAGGCTTTCATCCAAAGATCTCAAAGCACCTGCGGACAGTAATGAAGCCTCCCAGCACCTGCACTCAGTAGGTAAGTGTGATGACCTTGTTTTCTAGATTCGGACATGGAAGCTATTAAAGGATTTTCTTCAGGCAGCACCTCCCTCGAGAGGCTGGGACTGGATCCTGGGGCAATCCTACCTCTGAAGTGGGGGAAAGGCAGAGACAGTGACGCCTGGCTCAGTGAGTGGAAGTCAGGCCCTTGTCACCTGGCCACCTTTCCTTCCCCAAGACACACTCAGTGTGGCTGCGAGCAGCGGGAGGGGTTTCAAGAAGAGTCTCAAAGACTCAAGAAACCAAAGGCGGGGTGAGGAGTGGAAGAGAAAGAGAATGAAAAGCAAAAAATAGAGCAGGAGGAGGTTAGAGGTTCTCTCTGATTTCCTGTAAGTATAATCGGAGCGGCCACATGTGAGGGAAACCAAATGTCATGCGAAGCAGTGAAATTGTCACCCTCAGGAGGTGGGCCTTGTTAGGCAAAAGGTCAGAACAATCCCTTCTCTAGCAAAGCAGAAATCCCAACGCTATTTTTAGAAACTCCTAGAATTTGCCACCTATTTTTAGAAACTCCTAGAATTTGCCACCACAGCATGATATGAGAAGAGCTAGGGAGTTACAGTTCATCACCCTGGAGTGCAGCGTCACACAACTCTCCACCGTGGCTGACGGGCTTCTGAGAAGTCATCAGAGCAGACGGTGGCAAAATGCATCACACCTCAAACACACTGGGGCTCCTCGTGGTTAAGGGACTTGGGGGAGAATCAGGCCAAGCAAGTCATGACCCCTCTGAGCAGTGGTTAGGAATGTGGCCTTTTGAGTCCTTCTGAGCCGAGCTCCAGTCCCAGCCCTGCCTCCTGCCACAGTTGGGTCAGCGGCTTGATCTCTGTGAGCCTCAGTTTCTTCATCTGTTCATTGGGGCTAGTCATGCTTTCCCTCCTGGGATGGTTTTAAGAGTTACCTGCAATAATATTAGTTTTTAATAAGCATTCAAAGAACAGCAGCTGTTATTATGTGCTTACATTTGTTTTTCTTTACTAAAAGGCTATCTCTTTGAGATGACAGGAGTGAATCAGGGCACTGTTTCCTTAGGGTTCTAACACATACCATTCCTCCAAGCTGGTTCAGAGTGCCCCTAGAGCCGAGTCTCTGATTCTGCTTGGCCTGGAAGACTCTTGCTTTTCATTCCCTTGGGATGAGCACAGGTCCAAATGGGGAGGCCAGTGCCATCTGAGGGGCCGTTCCAGCCAGTCATTTGAAGCCACGCCTATGATTTTTTTTCCAGAGGACTAGCATTATTTTTCCTTCTAACAGGGAGTCCGAAGCAATGAATAAAGTTTTTTCAATATCTCCTTGGGAATTTGATGAAAGTCATAGTCCTCTCCCTTTCAAGAGATACACATGAACACAAAAGTTTCCCTAGTCAATTCTCATCACTTGTGGTGATAAGTTATGTTCCATCAAGTCACTGGGAACACTGAATTCATGAATACGGAACCACTGAAGATACAGGTTAGGTTCCCACCAGCCTCTGGTCACAACATTTTCATCAACTGATCAATACATAACTGTGTTATGTGTGTTCCTATTTAAAGACCGCTGGCTTAATATATATTGATTCATCCACATTGAATTCACAGCCAACAGCATGCCTAAATGAAGCTTCTCTAACACACATATTTTCTCTGGAGGGAACAGCACAGCTTCCTGCACTTGGGAACACCAGGCAGCTAACAGCACTATGCCTGGGGCCATTTTAAACAAAGAAGTCACTAACAAAAAAGTACAGAGGGGCATAACGTGGAATTAACTAGACTGTGAAAAGTCACCGGTTTACAGCATCTGAGCTGAAACAAGGGGACCGCATTGCCTTGTTCAGCTTCAGCTGAAATAAATGGATGTTGGGTGACAGAATTTTTGCTGCTCTGCACGTGTGTGTCTGTAAGTGATTGCAGAAACGCTGTGAGTATTGATCCTGGGGTTACAAATAAATCTCAGCAAGTAGATGAATTTGCAAATGTGGAATCTGAAAATAATAAGGATCGACTTATATCATTTCCTGGCATTCAAAACCCATGGAAGCCAATTCTGTGGTAACTGGGGCAGAGTGAAGTGTTTTATCTTTCACAACTCATGGAACGTGTCTAAAAGAGGAACATGTAAAACGTCTTGCTGCATAGGTATGGGTATTCTTTTTTTTTAAATTTAATTTAATTTAATTAGTGCTTTTTTTTTTTTTTAATGGAAGTACTGGGGATTGAACCCAGGACCCTGTGCGTGCTAAGCCTGCACTCTACCACTGACCTATTACCTATCCCTTCCTCCCACCATGTGTGTTCTTTACCAGACATTTCCATTATTTTCTTCCTTGATATCTGATACCTCTGGATTTTGCTCAAGGCCCAGCAATTAAAAACCTAGGCCTTTGGAAAAAATGAGCATATTCTTATAGAAAGTAAGACTATTTGGTGCTTTAATAATAATAACAAATTACATTTATTATTATTAACCTTAGCAGTAAAACATCTTCCTCAAACACATCTGATTATACCTATGTGAGGAAATATGCGTATGCAGAAAGTTTGGGAGAAAGCAAGAAAAAATGGAAACAATGTTGGGGTGGCAGAATATGAAAAGTTTTTTCTCCATAATGTGCTCTTCAGTGTTGATGTTATGTGACCTCAGACCTAAATGAACTGAAGGAAAACTTCAATCAAAACAATATGGGAGCAGAAAAGTGACCAGTGAAAATATACTTAAACACAGAGAACTTAATAACCTTTCATCGTTTCTCCTCTGGAAGTTTGCCCACATTGGCAAAAAAAGATTCCGTGTTAGCTGTCATTTCTGTTCTGCAGCCTTCTCTGAGGGCCAGACTACTGCTTTGCAGGATGGATTTTAACATTCTAAGCCCTTTAGATGCTTTCATTCCAGCAGACACGTGATGCTAAGACAAAAAGTCAAAACCAGAATAGTCAACATATAAATAGCACAGGGCACATCATCAGGTTATCTCTGGGAAACAGGAAACTCAGCAATAAGTGATTTTGTGAAAATTATTAAGGAGAAAGTCCAGAGAGGAATCACCCGCAGGCATGCAAAATGGCCTGCATAAGGCAGATTGGACATACATGCGAACTTTAGGCTTGGGACAAAGAATCTGATGCAGCTCCTGGGCCTACATGCCTTAGTAAAACTCCCTCTGAAGGCCATAGCAGTCAGCCAATCCAGGTTTTATTGAGCACATTTTATGTGCCAGGCTGGACTACATGTGGCAGGTACTAGGAAGAATCAGACTCAGTCGTTGGCCTGGAGTCATGATCGGCTTGAGAAGACAGGCTTCAGGCATCAAAGGAGCCCCTGGCTGGATGGGCACACGACACTGAGCCCCTGCTGGTACCAGGCCACAGTCTAGGTTTCCCAGACTCACTGGTGAATAAGAGAAAGCCCCTGCCTTCAGGTGCTCAGGTCGTCACAGGAACAACAGACAACATGCAGGAAAACAAAGAGGGCCACTTCAGACAGAGATGACATGCGATGAAGAAAAGCAACAGCAGTGTCATAAAGAGTGCTTGGCCTCTGGGGAAACAGCACGTGAGCTCCAGTGATGGGAGTCCGCCAGCTGCAGCAAGACCTGTGGGGAGGTTCCCACCGGCCCAGGACCTACAGGATGCGTGGCAGGTGGCAGGCCAGCCCAGAGGGAGGAAGGACATCTGTAGGACAGGAGGGAATCCTCCGCGGGTAGACGACGTGAAGTAATGCCGCACTTTGTCCTGCAGGTCAGGGCTGCCCACCACTCCGTACCTCGCCTCTCAGCACAGACGCTGCTGCTCTAACCCGGCACTCTCTCCCACCAGGCCCAGGGCCAGCCTCTCTGCAGACCCTACCTACTGATCAACTGGAGCTGAGGTGTGAGTTTAAGATTAGTTGCCAAGTGTTGTATAAACTATAGAAAGCCTTTAGGTTTGGAGCGAGAGACTATCAAAATAAAAGAAGTGCTTTAAGAAAGCTTCATCTAACCATAGTATGCAAGCTAACTTGGAGGGGACTGAAAAGAGTGTTCTTGAGGCCACTTAGGGGAGAATATTAATTGTGGACATTTATTAAGCACCTGCTCTGTCCTCGCACTTTACAACTCTGTTCATTTTCATCAGCCTCAAAAGGGAGATATTATTATCCCCTTCGAGCAGATAGAAACTGAGGCTCAAGGAAGGGAAGTCATTTGCTCAAGTGGAGACATCAAGACCTAAGTCATTCAGTTCCAAAGCCCCCCCTCATCTCACTGTGGGACACTGCTGTTCCAAGTGCAAGGCAATAGGGATTCGGATGGAAAGACTGGATGCATGTGAGAAACATAAAAGGAAAATTAGTGGAACTGATGATTAATGGATATTAGAAGGAAGCCAAGGGCATGGTCAGAGATAATAACCACAGCAAAAGAAAATATGTCTTGGTTGCACAGAACAAAGTCTTGAATGATGTACACGAATACTTGGGAGGAGTGGGATAGAGAGGTGGGGTTGCAGGGGCACATTTTTAGTTGTTACTTTGTAAGCTTCTGCATTTTTTTTTTTTTGCAATAGGTGTATACTTTTATAATTAAAAAAATAATTCTAAGGTGTTTTTCTCCTGGGTAACTGAGAGATGCCATTGATAGAATTCAGTAGATGCTAAGTTTTGGCTTAGGGGTAAGCTAACACATCTGATTTAGACTTTGAGTGAGGTGCTGGTGGAGAGCCAGGTGACAATGGCCCACAGTGTTTTAGTTCCATTTCAGGATTCAGGCATATTTGTGGTTCCTAGCTCTGACTCTTCATTTTGGGATGCAGCCATTCTAGGCCATTCTACCTGCCAGTAGGCAGGTCACTCAAACCAAAAGCACCAGGGACCCATGGCAAAACTCCAGCACCAGTGTGGTGCAGGGCATGGGACCAGGGCTGGATCTGGAAACAGGAGGCGCAGACAACACCCTGGGCATGTTGTTCTTCATTTGTCCACAGTTCCCAAGACCAGTCCTGGCAAGGACATTGGGGAGGAGAGGGGAGGAATGCCTCTGGCACCCCTGGCCCCTGGCAAGGTGCTAGCACTCTAGTCTAGAGATGGCCCATGCCAGGAGAGAACTTTCTGGGGTGCTTGACCTCTCTGTGCCCTGCTTGGGCATCACTCTACATCTGTTTACCTCAAAGAAAAGGGGTTGTGAGCAATGGCTAATAACAAGAGCCACTGGACAACTAGCAGTTTACATAATCACAACCATAACAAGAACGATCATAATATTATGTCCAGGAAAAACAACAGTTCACTGAAAATTTGAGAGTAGATTCCTGAGGCGGGAATAAGATGCCCCTCTAATCATCTTACTCAAGATGCTTTTTAATAGAAGGTAATAACCAGAAATGAAACCATCGACATAATGTATGCCATGTCATAAAAAGCAATTGTCCATTGGCCAGGGTCCCTGGAGCAAGCCTCCCTCTGCCCTGCTCCTTCATTGCCAGCCTCAGACTTCGTTCTCCACCACTGCCTAGGTGCTGCCTGTCCTCAGCGGGTGGGCTTTCCGAATCAGGGCAGGCCAATACACATGGTCCTCGCTTCTGAGCAGTCAGGGAGCTTTGAACTCCAGGAGTGAGCCATTTCCTCTGTGGGGCCAACCCAGGAGGAACACATTTCCCTCCTGTTCGCTTACCAGATGTGTGGCTTCCAAGCAAGCTGGTCTGGAAGAGGTCCACTGCTAGCGCAGTCCAGGTGGGCCTCTGCGTGGGACCCTGCAGCACCGTAAGACTGCAGAGTCTCCCTTGGGCTGTCAAGAATTCAGTCGCATGGTTGTTTTCCAACCCCAAAGCCTAAAAATGTATCATTTCTTTAGAAATTGGTCTGAAAACTAACAGCTACCTAAGTGTACCTGCCGTCCAGATATGCTCATTCCCCTCCCCTCCCCCCGCCCCCGGCACTGGAATAGCCCGGTGAGTCATGCCCAGCCAGGCCCACATCGTGTGTCATCTTCAGAGTTCATAGGCTGACATTCGACCCGAGGTATCTCTGTCTCCGTGGTCAGTGGTCAGTGTCCCGTGACCCTGGAATTCTACTTTCATTTTAAAAGGCCTAATTCTATAGCATCATGGCACACTTGTGGCCTTTGACAGGAAAATTCCTCCCGAGCAGCAGAAGGCCAATCCTGCTGCGGGGCGTGAAGCAGCACCTGTACCTGGGACGAGAGCGCCTGGCTGAGCCTGAGAGACTTGGGAAAGACCCCAGTGCTCTTTAGGAAGCAGCAGCCTGAGTGAGGCAGCCCGACCCTGCATTACTCAGTCTGGAGGTTGATTCATTCCCCTGATACAGACAATGGGGGAACCAGGCAGCCACTGCCTGTTACACACCTCTCCATCATATTTAATAACTTAGAATCATCTGACACACTTTGGATTCTTTTACCATGTGTTATTTCCAATCCTATTTATTAAAGCTGGAGGGGAGACTGGACACCCCCAGCCCCCCAAGGTCTCCAGGAGCCAGGGAGCTCTGGCCACTGGCTGTCTGGCCTCAGCAGCGTCTTTGAGGTAAAGAAAGTCTCCCGAGTCCCTCTTCCCCTTGGGTGGTTGGGTGACATTCCTTTCATCCCTCAGATGAGTCTCTCTGGTGCAGTTGGTGGCTCCTTCCTTTCTTGGCAAGCTCTCCAGCCCCAGGTAGACAGGATCATCTCTAAGGAAGCCCTGAAGTCGGTAATCCCCCGTCCCCTCCCTCCCCCCAACCCCCCACCCCGCCAGATTCGGGTGCAGCAAATCCCCTCTCACCAGCCTGGTTTCCTCTTCCTCTCTGGTTCTGCCTGGACCTGTCCTCCTCTTTCCTGACTGCCCAGAGTCCTAGTAGCATGACTTGGATGCACAAAATCTCAGAATCTCCGAACCGATAGAGGCTCTCCCACATCTTTACCACAACATTTCTTTCCTTGCTGAACCTTCTCTACTGGAAGAACATCCATTCTGCTCAGCGGGTGCCGGGAGGGGCAAGCACTGGATATTTCCCCTTACTTTGCTCAATTCCTGGGGCTAGTGCCCAAGAGGGGCCTCCTCATGCAGCTGGCCCGCAGTGCCCCCAGCTGGGTGACACAGAAGCATCTTCCCAGAGGGGCTCGCTTTGTGCTGTCCACTACAGCAGCCAGTGGGTACCCTGGCCCTGTGGCCAGTTCGAAGAGAAACGTGCTGTAAGGATGAAATAGATGCTGTACTTCTGAGACTTCGAGCGACAACAGCAAAAGCATCTCAAACATCTCATTAACAATTTTTATATTGATTAGATGTTGAAATGATATTTTGGCTGTATCAGGTTAAAGAAAATTCTCAAACTCCTTAGCCTGTTTCTTTTTACCTTTTCTAAGGTGACCACTAGACAATTTAAAATTGCACATGTGGCTCACATTGTATTTCTACTGGACAGGACTGGTCTGGGGGGGAGGCATACTTCAGGGCTTCTGGGACCATGACACCCCTTAGCCTTTTTTGAAATAAGTCCAGAACATGGCCTTAAGGCTGATCCCTCAAGGGGTGATTTCCACCCACACAATGAAAATGAGATTAAGGGGAAAAGTTAAAAAAACAAAAGCCAAAAAACCTTCCCAACTGCCTGATCATCTTGCATTATAGGTCCCTGGGGACTGTGTTCTTTTATGTTTTAATTGCTAGCAATGTGGTGTTCCCCAAGAAACATGTTTATTACTGGGACTATTATTAGGCCCAATATTAATAATAGCCATAATAATCGTTTGTTGAACTGCAGTGAGTAAATTATTCCATGAGAGTGAGATGTGCACCCATTAACTCAGGGCACCAAGTGGAGTGTGTGTTTGGAAAATGAGCTCTTCTAGGAACTAAAGGACACCTTGAAGTCCTGACGGGGTTCATAGGGAAGGGATGTGCTGCCCGGCCAACCACCTTAACTCCAGGTGCACGTGCACAGGTCCACGTATGGGTATCAGAATCACTATAGATGCGTCCATTCAACCCCATTGCTTTCGTGTATCAAAAGCAGTTCCAGTGGTGTTATCCCTTCTAATGCAGATGTGGACAAAACCCCACCTATGGGACTCAAGAATCTGTGACAGTTTCTGGGGAGGAGGTGGGGAGGTCCAGGGTGAGGCTTTCCTCCTGGGGTAGCCTCCCACAGACCCTCCCATCTCCTATCCATCAGCCTCACTGCACATTAATCTTCCTGAAAGGTGGAAGGCTCCATGTGACCCCTTGCTCAGAAATGTTCAGTGAGCTTCTGTTGTCTGGGGGTCAGTCCCCAACTCTGGCCCCTAATTCTGCCTCTACTTTCCTTCCAGCACTCCACACATGGTTCAGCCAGCTGGTAGGTCATTCATTCATTCCTCAGCCATGGATTGAAGTCTAAGATGTGCCTTGCACTCTACTAAGCTTTGGAGATACAGACACTCTATTCCTCCTCTCCAGAGTCTTCTTCTAGTGAGGAAATAATTACACAAATCATGGTTTTCCTGAAAACTGTGAAGGTGAAGTACATGGGCTGGAGAAGCATATCTCAGCTCTCCATAAGCCTCTGTTCTCCATCTCCATGCTCCTGAAGGACGGTCACCTTACCTCCCCAGGGGAACCCCCCACGTGGCTGAGCACAGGGTGGGTGCTCAGGGAATTCTAGGCAGAGGTTATTGGTGACAAAACATCAGAAGTGGGCGGGTTCTTCCAAACCACGGGGTCGGTGGTTTTCCGATTCAGAAGTGCCTGGCAGAGCATCAGGAGAGAGTCTGGGACTCCTGCCAGTCTTTGTGCAAAGCATCAATGGTAGGACCCTTCCTGTGAATTCTACCCAAACTGTAGAGATGACTGTTCTCAGTAGAGCACTTTGAGGAACACATTAAAAAAATATTTTAGACTTTCCAGCAAGACCCTCCCTGCACAAGGGAGGGTGATGGCTCCTCCCCTTTGTATGGCGCAGACACCCCATCCCGCTCCCCCCACCCCCCACCCCCGCCCCGCCCGGCAACCCCGCGAAGGAGTCCGGGAAGTGAGTGCATCACCGAGGGAGTCTGGTGGGTAATGCCCGTCAAAGTTACTGTGTCCCGCCCTCAGGCCGTCAGCCAGGAGCCTTTGGAGCCAGAACCAGTGTGACACCGTCGTCATCACCGTATTACATCATCCAAGTCCACGAGGAGTTTCTGTGCAACCAGAACGAGTGAGTTTCTTGCTCGCTGCTGAGAGGCGGTTCCTGAGTTACAGTGAGCATGAGCTTACGAAATCCCAACCTGCGTTTTCTTCTTCCTGCAGACTCACCGGGCCAGGCTGCAAGTTTTTAAAGAGAGGCCCCCAGGCTACTTTTGGGCCAGAATCATCTGGGGATTCCTGTGCCTGACCCTGAATCTTCCAAACCAGGTGTGAGGTGAGACCCGGAAATCTGCACTCTGCCTGCGTGTCCCCGGGGACTCATGCAAACTCACCCACATTTCCGAACTGAACTACGGTTGAAAGCGACTGCCCCGACCTTTCCCTCAATCCCCACCTCTGGTTCTCTGGTTCCCCGGCCCAGTCTTGCCCCTTGACCTGCCGGGAGATTGGGTCTTGCTGTCCCTGTTCCCCTAAGCTTATTGTCTGCCATCAAAACTGCCCATCCTGCTGTCCCCTCACTCTCTGTACTGTTTGTTGGTAGTGAGTGCCCACTCTAGGGGGTACCCACCCAGAGACAGAAGGGAGAGGAGACAGGTGCTCTGGTGGGAGAGGTGGATTCCACGCTCACAGGATATTTGGATTAAAAAAACCCAAAACTCCTATTGTCCTTCTATTTCCTAAATAGAAAACAATGCATTTTTATTCCAGGAAGAGTGGACTTTAAAAGAACCAAAAAAGAAAAGGAAGAAAACAAAAATCAACTACAAACTCACGCTATGTATTTATTAATACGTGAGTCAACTTCCCTAGAAGCTTTTTCCCTAGAATCTGTTTCCTAGAAACTTATGCTCTGCTTTACTGGTTTAAGCTACAAAATAATCACAGTTCTTTTAACATTAAGATTAATAAGATTTGAGCCCCTCTCCTGCCTGTGAGTGTGTCTCTCCTTCCTGCCTATAAGTCTGTCCCTTCCTGTGATAATTTTAAGAACCAAGAGGCTTACCTGGTCCAAGCACTGTTGCTCTGGTCTTGTTGCTGGAGGCAGATCTGTCAAGACATATGATGGCTTCCAGACCCACTTTCTCCCAAACAAGACAGACCCAAGCCAAGGTCACCAGTTCAGACTTCTCACATCTGCTGAGTTCTCATGGCCAGGGTAAGGTGGGCACAGGGTGGAATTCTAGAATCCTTTTCACCAGCTGACCTCAATCAGGGCAATACCAGTCCATCAAAATGTTCTTATAACATTGAACCTCAAAGAATAACAGCCAAAAACTCAGTCTCTTTCCTCTTTGGCTGTTCTGACAGTGTGTCTACTCCCTGCTGCAAGGATGTCCTAAAACAGACAAAGAGGGCCACTTTCGTCAAGCCACACACACACGAAGTCCTACTAACAATTTCTGACAGTACAAAGTGAAAAGGACCACCCAAATGATTCTTCCTAAGATGACAGGCCAGTTTTCACAGCTGCTCAAAATAGAGGTGGCCAGAAACTTTTGAATGTCATCTTACCTTAACTAAAAAGTATTTTTAAATGGTGTAGATTTAAGCTATTTTTTTAAGTGATAAAAGGACCATTCTTTCTTCTACTCCCAAATCCTGATTCTTGGTAATAAAAGTGTTTCAATTATTAATTTTTTCCCAAGGCAACTCTTAAAGGAAATACCATCAGGGCTAATCCTGGATGGCACTGAGTCTCTCTCACCTCACATGGTTCAATTGTCTTTCTCCATTTCAGGGCCTGGTCTGTCTCCAGGCTACAGGGATGTTAGAGTTTCTCTCCCAGGTCTTCTGTTCTAGAAGAAAATCAATAGATAAAAACCAACTTACTCTGTTAAACCAATTATTAACAAGAGGTGAGGAATTTCCCAGCAGGAGGGCATTTTAAAACAGAACTTTACAGACAGCGTGCAGTGGTTAGCACCAGGCATGGTTGGCGCAAATGATGGCAGTCGTCATCTGGGGGATAAAGAACCTTTGACATCCTCCCAGTCACACCTTGTGGTTGGACATCTGTGGCTCTGCTCTGCTTGGAGGCCAGCCCCAAATATTTCCAGCCTCCTGGAAAATTAAAACAGAAGGAGCTTCATGTAGGCCCACTAACATGTACTATTTAAGACTGACAAAAGCTGAAGCTGGGTGATGGGTACATAGAAGTTCATTGTGCTATTGTCTCTACTTTTATAGATGCTTGGAAATTTCCACAATAGAAAGGTTTAAAGTGCTCTTTAAACAGAAATTGAGGTGGTGGTGATGTTGGGCTTTTGACTGTATGTTGATTAGAAGAGGGAATACAAATATTCTGTTGATTTTGAAATATATTATTTCATTTAGTCAGTTCATAAGTGACAGGCTCATTTTGAACATCGGGAATTAAGTTTAATCATTGCATAAAAATATGCCATAAATCCAGTTCCTTTCTCTTTAGTAAAATATTTTGGTAATCCAGGAATTAAAGCACCATTATGCAAAAAGGAAGGGCTCCTTGGACACAATCCAGGCCCTTCAAAGTGGTGACCAGACTTTTCATGTGTGCAAAATAACCACCATCCCAGACTGACTCCAGCTCTAGCCAGAATCATTCATGAAACCTGTACTGGCAGAAATGCAGGGTCTCTTGAAATAGTCAGTCATGCTTTAGAGACTCATGGTGTTAAGGATAATTATTGTTTCATAATCTGAGAACTTGTCACTGGATGATATAAAATTATGGTCACCAGAAACTATTTTAAGAGTGACAGTGAGGCTTATCTCCAGGATAACTTGCATGTAAACACACAAAGTAAAACTTGGCCAACCAGAAATCTTGGGGAGTGAGTCATTTTTGCTATCTTGGGATTACTGATATCCTTCAGGCAATAAAACTAACCACTATGTATAGGAATTCCTTGAAAAAGTTGTGAACCTCTTCATCATGTTATAGCTAATCATGGTCTGTCCTTGTCTTGGGGATTTAGGGATGTGATGATGAACACTGTTACTCTGCTTCTCTATGTCAGGGTAGCTGTGGACCAGCTCTCATCTCCTACACGACATGGTCTTACATTTGCTCCTTTGTAAAGTGCTTCTTCCTCCTCTTCCGGTATCAGCCACCTCTTTTGCCCACTGTAGGATGCAGGTCTCCAGCGTGTTTCCTGCTAGCTTTGCCTTTTGATGTGTGGTCTCTCATCTTCTATGGACTCGAAAAAAGACCCCTGGCCCTTTTAGAATGGCGTAGAAAGTAAGAGTAAGTAGAATCTACATGACTCTAAATGAGGGGCTCAACTAATAAGCCAAGGACTGGAAGGCAGCTCTGCTCACCACTATACCACCAATGCCTTCAGCCAAGGACTGAATTTTAGCCCTGAACTTTTATAAAACCCTTTCTATTGGATCAGAGGCCAGTATTCTGAACGGATAAGGTCTTACCATCAAAAAACTTGCATGGTTTTGGTAAGCATAACATTTCTGTGTTACACTTTGACTCTGACGTCATTTTTTTCTCCCCATTTATCAACATTTTTGTATTTTTCACTCCAGACTTCGCCCCAGGAGACAATGCCCAAACTCAAAGATGTCAGTTTATTGAAGACAGTGAATATCTGTGGATCCAAATGACATCAGATGAATTATTTTCAAATTTAAGGTTGTGTATGAGTGTGTGTGTGTTTTCATTGGCCAAGAGGCGATTGGGCAGCCTATCGGTGGCGAGAGGCAGACTGCATAGTATTAGGAGCCAGCTCACCACCGGGGTGACTTGGGGACAAGCACACAGTTGTTGGGTGTTATATGAGTTAGTATTTGTGAAGAATTTGGTAAACATGAACTCTGGTTTTTAGGCAGGGAGAAGAATGAGCCAGGGCTGGAAACTGGTTCTCGATCTGAACAAGAGTAAGCCCCTCTCCCCTACCTTCTTCCTAATTCAGGGAAAGGAAAAAAAGGCAGTGGGGGATGGTAAAAACGGAGGCGGAGAGAAGCCATGGAAGTACATTGTGACTATTTGTATCTATTTGTAAAACGACCACCACCTAAACCAGAACTGTATGGTAAATACTGACAGCAGCTCAGTGGTCCACCAGCGTCTGGCAAATAAGAATGTGGAGAAGAAGAAGGGAGGGGGTGGAGTTCTGGGAACAGAACCAACCCAGGACGTGCTTCGAAGGTGACTTCTGCAGCACGGAGAGCTCACTGCCCCTCTGGGAGACTCGCCCCGTGCAGACAGGGAAGTAAGTCCTAGAGAGGAGTCAGAAATGAAAGTCACCAGGGTCAGGCTTGGGACAAGGACTGGTGAGCAATGAGTGTGGCAGACCTTTTCTCTAATTTTATGACCTCATGAAACACAAACTCATCTGCAAGGAAGTGCTGTCTTGAGCTGTTAATTAGACACCAATTCAGTGAATGAAAGGACTAAGCCTGAAGATGCCTGAAGATGCGACGTAATTAATTCAGTGGTGCAGTTCCCCGCCCCCACCCCCAGCGCCAACTGTGAGTTGAGTCATTTCCAAAGACAGACACCAAAACCCTTGAGCTGTGGCTGGAAATGAGGAAAGAAGATTAACTTCAGTGCTGACACTTGTTAATTCATCGAGACCTGGGACACTGGACATTGGCTAGAACTTCCAAAACTTTTGATGAAAGCCAAACAGGTCAAGAAATCAGAAGATGCCTCTGTCCTAAACAGAAATGGAGAGGCCCTGTCACTGGGGCACAGCTTCCGGGCTGTCACAACATGAAAAAACAAGATGGTTGGTGGTTTTTGTTGTAAACATTCCGCTCCAAACAAATACCTCCATTCGTTAAGCCGTTGGATGATCCGTTTTGACTCATGTTGCCTTGGTGGCGGAAGTCCCACTGAAAACAGCAGGAGGAATTAGATGAGACTAAATTAACTCAGGTGTCTGTGGAAATGAGTGGGAAGAGGCAGTGATTCATGGCCCTGACGGAGATAAGCTGGTTCTTGTCTTTATAATCTCCAAGTCCAGAGTCCATTTTCTGAAGTCATCATGAAAGAGGAAATTTATTTTAGTAAAAGAAAGTAAAAGGTGCACAGGTTCAGAGCTGCATAGGTGAGACTGTCAGCTGGGTTAGAGGTCAGTGCCCAGGAGTGAGGAGGCATTTGCCAACCCAGTCCCATGGGCTCTGACACCCAGAACTTAGTTTCATCCCATAGACAGAGGGACTCTCATCAGTCGCAAAGAGAAATGATAGAAAACAGATGAGGACATTTACCCGTATTATATTTTTTAAAGTTAGTCCAACTAATGAGGTTTTATTATTTTTTCCTACAGAAAAAAAAAGGGGGGGATAAATTTGTCTGTTTTCCTTACCACTTTACCCTTGTAGTATGGTTTCCAGATCTGAGACTGTAGGAGGTTTTATGTGACCTATCGCTGATAAAACTGGATATAAGTTACATTTGGGGTGAAGATATTTGATGCTATAACTTCTAGGTTGGACTTAATCCTTGGTGGGGGGTGGGTACCCTGAAGAGTCCCTGCCCTGGCTGTTTGCTGGGAGTCTGTGTGATCACCCACCTTCTCTCCAGCAGGAAGAGGGAATCCCCTGGTCCCCTCACTTCCACCCTGAAACCTGTCTCAGCAGCCTGGCCCTATGGGAAGCCCTGAGTCTGGCTTGTCAAGTTTGCCCTCACAGTAGTCAATCAGTTTTGGAGGAACAGCTGTAATGGTCTTAGAGTCAACCCTACTGAAAATCCAAGGGGACCATGATGTGTTGTAAAAAGAACACTGGACTCAGAATTAGAGGAACCAGGGCATAGTCCCAAAGCCTGATGCCTGATGTGTCCATGGGCAGGTCACTCCTCCCCAGGGCCTGACTGTCAGATGAGGGAGGTGGGGAGAGTTTCCAGAGTCTCTCCTGACTCTGAGTTTCTTCTTGTCTACGAAGGGTTATCATCGATGGTAGCAAAGTTCTGATAAGCTACCACACCCTCTGGGAAGGTGCCAGGAAGAACTTAGAACCAAGAAGATATGACCCTCCTTATGACAGGAGCCAGGGCTGCCAGTCCCCTTCTTGGCCACAGGTGTCCAAGTGACAGAGGATTCCTATGAGTTTGACAGAGTCAGCAGAAGTTCTCAGGGAAGGAAGAACTTTCTACTAAGAGCACTTCCAGCTGCTCTCCTGTATTCCCCAAATCCATTCCCTCGACGCTTTCCCACATCCTTTTGAATCATCATGTTGAAACGGTTCCCTGAAATGCCAAGTTTAATGTAGTGTTAGGTTATACAAACACCTTCTCTGTCCTACTCTACATGCTAGGAGCATCAGAGAAGAACTGACTTGAAGGGGACAGAAAATAGATTTTCCAGTTAAGAATTAGGGCACATTTTAGATTTTTTTTAATTTATAAACTTGATAATATATATACCTGGCTGGAAAACTGACAAGTAACCAGAAGATATTGGTAAAGTGAGTCTTCCTTCTTCCCCGTTCCTTAACCACCCATCTCTTCCCAAGGGCCATTTGTTTTTTCCAAATTCCTATATATCTTTTCAAAGATATTCAATGCATAGATGAGATTTTGCATCATATTCTTTTCTTTTTACAAATGATAGCACAGTATACACTATTACACACTTGCTTTTTTCTCTTAAAGCTGTATTTTGGAGTGCCTCCATAGCCAGCCTATTCCTTTTTCATGGCTATATAGTATTCTATTGTATAGATGATCATACTTTGTTTAACCAGTCTTCTATTAATGGACATTTAGCTGTTTCCCAAAACGTTGTTATAACAAATGATGCTGCAGTTAATATTCTTGTACATAACAACATTGTCTTATTGGACATAAGACATGGCCTAGCTCTGTTAGTTTTATTTTTACATGTAAATGTCCATCCTTTCAGTTAGATTGTAAATTCTAGGGAACAGCAGCAGACATCATGCTGTCCTGTGAGTCCAAAACCACAAAATGCAGCATCATGCACAAAGTTTGGGTTTCATAAATTTTAGATGAATGAATTAAAGCTCCTTATTTGGACCAGTGATACTTTGGAGATTAGTAAATGGTCAATCAAAATTTCAATGACTTGTCTAAAATCACAGTGAACTAGTCAGGCATAGGAAACCAATAAATCACAATAAAATAGGTGAAAACAAAAGCAGATATTTAGAATATGTTCCAAAAGTAAAATATTTTGCCAGATTTTCATGCACATGTGGAAGAGTTACTGGCTAGCTCTGCAAGGTGAGTGAACAACTCCTCTGGAAAAACTGGTCATCTTGGGAGGCGGGCAGATGTCTCCAGCTATTGGAGTTCCACATGGTAAATGTTGACGCCAATTCACCCACTAGCGTCCCAGTAACCTGGAAAAGTCGAGCATCACCCAAAGTGCCTGACTGGTCAGCTGGGAGACATTTCCTCACAAGAGGGAGCCTCGTTCAGCCCAGAGGAAGATTTAAAAAGAAAAAGGAGAAGGAAGAAAAGAAGGAGAAAAAATCAGGAGGAGGGGGGAAAATGTTCTCTGACCATCTGATAGCACTGGAAGAAATCAGGAAAAAGAGGGAATGAATGAGTAGATGACTTTAATTGTGCCACATCACCTGTCATCAGTGATACATGAAGAGAATGCCCCTTTGTTAGCAAACAAGGAAGGTGTTGTTATCACGATGTTTAATGAACACTCATTATAACCTGGTGGTACGAGATGTGTGGTCTGATTGGCTGATCTCAAAACAATTATGTCGACATCTCATAGCTTAAAGATTATACAGCCTCGTAGTTTCACAACTTATTACCCCCTTAAAAAATAGTTTTTCATACAAATAAGTGTTGTATTAATCTTTGCAAAACGTCTCCAGGATTTCTAAGACCCCTCTCTACCTAGAGTGACTCTAATGTTGACACCAGTGTGTTTGAGGCAGTACGTTTCCTTCGCCCTCAGCTTGGAAATAGTGTTGGGCTGCTTACTTTGTTTGCTCTTTCTCTCTTTTCTCTTTAGTGGCCTGAAAGAGCAGACCTGCTGGGTCTGGGAAGAATACTCACCCTTACTCCTACCCCCAACCAATAAAAGCCTTGTCATCAGGTTTAGAGGTTGGAAGACAGCAAGCAAACTGCAGAACACCAGGGAATAGGAAGTGTGGATGCCACACGGCACTGAAATGCAAGAATCATTTGAGAAGGGTAATTATCCAAGGTGGCAGTTTGATGAAGGGATGGAGGTTGACACCCCTAACCTTGAGTAAAGTGTCCTGGAATCTGAGTGCTTATAAATGGTCCACATTTCAAGTTCCTGCCTCTCCCCAAAGTGCTGGCAGCTCCCTCACAACAAGGCCCACCTGGGCACCTGCAGCCCTGACCCACAGGGCAGAGAACCGTGTGCTGAATCATCAATGCCTCCTGAAGCTCTGAGCCAAGAGCGGCAGGGTGACGCCACCCTGTTTTCCTTTGCCACCCTAACCAAAACACTGTGCTGGCTAGGACACAGAGTAGCTCAAAGGGAGCCCCACCAGCTGAGGTTTCCACAAGATCTTGTAATGTTAATACAGCTTTATGAAAATGAGCCACAAGCTTTTACATCCACTGATGTATAAAAATGGACTTGGAGGTCACTGGTTTAACTACTGCATTTTACAGATGTGGAAACAGACTTGGAGAGGTTATACCTCTTGTTAAAGTAGCCCAGCTGGCCAAACCAGGAATAAACCCAGGTCTCTGGATGACCTGTTCCCCAATCCACACAACTGCCCCAGTAGAGTGGTCCTTCCATTGCAAGACACCAACAACCACCACCGTCCCCCACTATGTTTTTCTGGGAGTACATTCTGTTGAAATAAAAGAATAACCTGACATGATTTTACGAATCCTTATAAGATGCTTGGACATTTGAAGGTTGAACCTAGGGCATCTCAGCATAGTGTGTTTTATTTAATATTTAAAACAAACAACTTAGAGCTCTTTTTGTTTATAATCTCATCCAGAAACTCACTTTTCCTAAGATCTATATAGAAATAATACTGTCATCCTATGACCACCTACTCCTAAATTATCACTGATCTATAGCAAAAATGTTTAAAAATAAATTTACCTGCAAGCAGATTCAGATTTAACAGTGTGTTTTGTTGATATTCAGTTCGAGCACTGCTCCTTGGGTTAGTAAAAATACAGAAGTGGAACATGGAATTCTCTATATCCAAACCCAAATATAGTCGGGATGTACACTGTTCTTACTTGAATTATCTTTTTTGAGCCAAAGGTGAATTACACGCAGAAGATACCCATAATATCTATAACACTTAGATGCTTCAAAATGAAAGCCAGGAATTAGTGTTTCTCAGTTTGATCCCTCTTAGCATTTATTAATAGAGCTAATTTATTTAAAAGGTCCCAATAATATCAATCAAATTGTACCTAGTTCTCTCTCTCTCTCGCCTTCTCTCTGGAGGCAGGTAGCTCTGGCATCAGGGTCTTGGTCTCATTCGCACCTGGTCCTGGATTTATTCCTGGTTTGGCCAGCTGAGCTACTTTAGCCTGGCCCAATAGTTGAAATATAATAGGCAGGCAATAAATATTTGTTGAATGAACAAATGAGTGCATGAATGAGCCAAAAGGCTGGATTTACCTTTCATTTTTAGGTTGAAAACCTCACAATTTAAGACAACTCTCCCCCAACAATACTCAATTATTCTGATAAAATGATTTAAAAATACGAGGATTTTCTAAGCATTTTTTCCTTAGGGGAAGTGGGTCAAAACAACAACAACAAAAAACAAGGCTGTGTGAATTTCATTTAGCGAATCTCAACACCAACTCTAGTCCATAATAAAGTGGAGGTTCCAGAAGGTGCTGAAAACTTTATCTCTTTACTAGCTACTATATATAAAATAGGTAAACAAGTTGCTACTGTATAGCACAGGGAACTATATTCTATATCTTATAATAACCTATAATGAAAAAGAATATATATGTGTCTATGTATGACTGAAACATTATGCTGTACACTCAAAATTGAGACAAGATTGTAAACTGATTATATTTCAGTAAAAAAAATTAACAAACGAACAAACAACAGCAAAAAAAAAACCCTGTATCTCTTTCACTTTGTGGACTAAGACTGCTATGCTGAGGTGAAGAAAGACGTTAGTGGCCATGGTTTAGGAAGGCTCTGGTCATGGTTACTAATAGGGTGACATTAAGCAAATTACTTTAGTTTGGAGCACTTTCCATGTGCACTGGGTTAAGGGTTTTTTCCCTGTATCATCTAATTTATTTGCTCTCTCTGGGCCTCTGTTTTGTTGTATGTAAATGAGGATAATGGAACCCAACTCAAAGGGTATCCGTGAGGATAGAAAGAAAAAACGGCTGGGACAGATCCTAGTAACCTATACGACATACATCAAATGTGAAGCACTATTTTCATAATTATTATTGTATTGTAGAAGCACCCAAATCAGTATTTAAAGTACATTTTTTACTTTCTGTTTCTTCTGCTGGAACAATGCCATTTAAAATGTATACGATAGAGAACAAAAATAGACATGACTCATGAATCATATGTTCTTTGGAACCTTCATATGTTGCTCTCTTCATTTATCTCACGAAGGAAATGAACCAAAGAAGGAAAAAATCAAGGCAAGAGTGAGAGAAGATGAAAAGTTACTCTAAGAAGTGCCCAGCTAATTTCTAGAAAGCTTCTTATCTGCAAATAGTATGGTCAGATTGTTCAGTGTGTTTTTAAAGCGTCCGAAAGACTGTCAGAGTGTGATCTGTAATCTATTCCTGTCTTTTCTTCCCCCTGAATTTCCATTCTCTTAGGCGTCTCTGAGTAAGAAGTACATCGTAAAAGCCTGGAAGCTTTGTTCTGCGCGGGAGAAAATGGTCTATTGAAAAACAAGCCAACCTCCTTCTGGGCCTTGAAGCTTGACCATGTCATTTATGGAGTGACACAGTCACGCTGTAAATGACCAGAGACATTCCAGAGTTCATGACTGTTGTGTAACAACAACACTTCAAGGGTGGCTGCAGGCACGAGGCCCGGCACGCCCGCCGCCCGCCAGTGCAGTGATGGGAGGAGCCCTCCCCCTGGAATGTGGCTTTGCTCCAAGGCCAGTCCTCCTCCCCGTCCCCTCCTCCCCTTCCCCGCCATCAAGCACTGGGGGCGGGAAACTGGACAGACAGGAGGGACGCCTCTATTTTCAGGGAATGACAAATGGATTGTGCTGATTGGGTGAGAGTACTTACCTGCCTCCTGCTCTGGCTCTGAGGACAACCTCCTGGCAGGATTTGTTTAGAAGGGACTCATATGAGTAAGTGGTGGGGCCACCAGAGCCCAAACAACCTGCCACCAGAGAGGACCGCCACCCAGACTGCATTAGAAGATCGGGGGTGAGGGGCCCTCTCCTCCCCAAGGTCCTACAGCTACCAAGTTGCTGGAGAGGACATTCCATTCCCCTGAGCGAGAGAAAGAGACAAGATGGCAGCTCTAAATTACATGTGCAATCGCCCAGGAGGCTTGTAAACATTTCAGGAGTTGATTGTTATTTTCATTCCTGACCGGTTTGGTGGTGCCAATAACAACTCCCTAAACTGCTGAAGCCCAGCCTGAGTGCTGAGGACAGGCATTGGGAACGTGATCCCCAATGAGTTGATGACTATTCATGGTGGAGTGAGTCTGACCTCCTCCCCAGACAGGGAGGCCGGCTGGAGCGTGAACTTGGAACAGGTCTTGGTAGGGATATCAAGTTTGCAAAGAAAAGCTCTCACGATCAAGAAATGTCACTGCATGGGGCTGAGGGGGAGGGCAAGAGGAGCTGTAGTTTAATGGGCTTAGAGTTTCAGCTCTGCAAGATGGAAAGTTCTAGAACAACAGTGTTGTGCACAGAGCGAGTACTACTCAACTGTACGCTTAACAGTGAGGATGGTAAGTTTTATGTTGTGTACTTTTTACCACAATTTTAAAAAAAGAGAGAGAAGAAATGTCACTCCAGAGACAGCCCTAAAACAGCTCAGACCAAATCTACCACCATCCCCCACCCTTTCTCCTTGTCCTCCCAGCCCATCGCCGATCTACAGGGACAGGTGCCAAGGAGTCAGGTAGAGCTATTCACAGGCTCCACAGAGGTCCCCAAGGCCACTCCTCCTGTTCCCAGAACCAGGGATCTCTGAAAGTGGATGCTCTTTCCTTCCTTTAATAATCTTACCACTCGTCACCTTGAGGTGATCAGGGGCATTAAAAGATGAGCTTTGCTGCTCTGAGGTTGGGAGAGTCCGGCCAGGGTGGGTACACGGTCTAGGCCAGGAGGAAACCTTACTGAGCTCTCCTCTCCCCTCTCCCCACCACCCCTCTTCCTGGCCCCCAACACCTTCTCCCCCCATCGAAAGGGACTTTCCCTCTCTAACCACCAGGGTCTCCAGTGGTGAGCAACGACGGTGACAGAAGACGTGATGTGGTTTCTGCTCAGTTAGAAGCACAGGAAAAACTTTCAAACACCCCTTAGAAGGGAGAAAAACCCAAGTACGGAAGGAAGGAAGTCTGTGCACCTCCAGCACAGACTTTGCCCTGCCTTTTTTTTTTTTTTTTTTTTGGTTTATCAGAAATACTTGCTTCTCTTTTGAAGCAGCCCACCAAGTGCCCAGCGGCCCTCGGCAGAGCTCACGGAGAGCTGGGGTTCAGCGGCCCTGCTAGCAAACACTCATTTCCACTCGCCGGCTTTCAAACTCTCCTTCCTTTCATGTGAACAAGATTTGGACCTGAATTTAAGAGATGCTTCTCTCCTGTCTAGGTTATATAGCTAGTTTTAAAAGATACTGTTCTTCCTTCCTTTTCTTTCTTTTTTTTTTCAGCCAATCCTCTTAAGACCATATAATTCTTCAGGCTATAGATGAACCGTAATGTATGATGTTATTACATGAAAGTTGGAGGGATGGTTGAAACAGCTGTAACCTATCTAAGACTGGCTGAATGGTTTGCTTCAGATCAATGTAATTTTCAGTCTGGAATCCACGTGTAGGTCAAAACTAGAGAAGACAAAAAATACCAATTTGAAGCAGTATGACTATAAATCTGTACGGTTTTTGTTGGTTGCAAAAGCTGTATAACAGGTGGGTAGACTGCAAGTCTTCAGATAATCCTTAGAGGAATTGTGTCTTTTGGGATTACACTGCCTGGGAACAAAAATGCAGAAGAGATTGCTCTTTCTCAGCTTTCATCTCTGCCTCTAGGTATGTTGGTTAACTATAGACAGGCAGTATTGAAAACAGAGAACATACCTCCTTAAACTCAGAAGCAACACAAAATTTTTTATGTGCTCTTGAAGCAGACAATATGTCCGTTTATGTTTCCTCTCCTTTGTAGAAAACACACACCCTCCATGCTTTTAAGTGGAGTGAGTGTATCCACTTTAGCCAAAATAGCAACTGAATTTTCACAGTTGCCCGGTGCCTTCTGTCTGAGGATCCCTGGGCCCTTCAGCGGCAGCTGTGGGGCCCTTGAGGCATGTCCGTGCCTCAGTGTCCTCTCTGGAGCACTAGTGACCTGAGGCTGACCCAGAACCACTGAAGCCTGACGCCCACCCTCTGCTAACGCCCGCGGAAACGCCACCTCAATCTGGCACTTTGCAGGGGGAACTGGCCACCCCAGGATGATGAAAACCTTTCAGTGAGAGGGGCATCTGGATGGAGCTTGGCTTCAGAGACATGAATGGTTGTGTTGAGCTGGGATGGATTCAGAGTAATGCTGGGCCGTAGCAGGCCACGGTTCTCCCAGGCTCCCTGTCTCCTCCTTGCTTTCCTGAAATGTCTGCAGAACTCATTCAGAGCCAAGTGCCTGACAAGGCAAAAACCGGTAATTTAATGCTATAAAACCCTGCTGTTTTGGCAAGCGGGTCCTAAGCACAAGCAGCATCAGTCATTCCTGTGGGCCCTGCCCCGTTCAGGAAGAGCAGCATCGTCTGACCTGCTAACTTAGGGTGCGCAGTCAGGAAGCTGGATTCAGTTTCCAGGTGCAGCCGGAACTTGTCAGGTGGCTTGGGCCTCCCTCCTGATCTTGCATGCCTTGATATTCCCATTGCTTGGCTGGAGATGCCCAAAGCATATGGCTACCTACCTCCTAGATGAAAAAAACTCAAGGAGGAGAGCCTGAAACCTTCCATCAGCACAAGGCCAGATGTACAGAGCTACGGTCTTAGCCTGGTTCTTAAAAATGAAACAGATTCATTAAAATTGGACCTCATTCTTTGTACAGACAGCTGTGTGCATGGGCCAGCTGCCCCATGGGACACTTGGGTCAAATGTTCCCCAGGGCTGACTTCCCCCTGCCCCTAGAACCCTGGGGGCCACCTGCCTCCTTGGACTCCACCAGAAACAACCTGTAAAGCCCTGGCAGGCAAATTATCTTGGAATGTGTGACCACCCATCTCCCATCACCTTTCTGTTGAAACAGAGAATCACAAGTTAGCTGCACGCGGGCAGTTCAGAGAGAGAAGTGTGTTCTACACTTGGAATGAAAAGGGGGCGACCCGCAGCTTTGGAGACAGCTTGTGCCATTTGCCCCAGCCCTTCCTCACGCCCTGCCTTCTGGTGGGAGTGAGCACTTCCGTCCTCACTCTTCCGGGAGCCTCGGAGGGCGGGTCCACTTCCTAGTGCTCCCAGTGCTTCCTCAAGTAGGCAGGGGGCGGAGGCGGTGCTGCTATGATTGGCATTTTGTTTGCGAGCCCTGATGCGCTCCCGAGAAGGGTCTTCTGTCGGCTCTTGGCACAGAAGACGTTGCGCCAATGGCCACCGGGTCCCTGCCATGACACACCATCAGGAATGATGAGGAGGCCAGAGTATGAACTCACATTCTCATTTTCAGATAAAGGCAGAGGCAGGCTGAGCCTTCGGGCCCCATCAACCTCCCTTAGAAGATCTGCTCACCTTCCCTGGCCCTCGCTCCTTGTCTGGCCTGGGTCCTGTGTGTCTGCGGGAGGCTACCGCCCGCCTGCCTTGTAGTGTCAGCAGGTTAGAGAGATGACCAAGTCATGTTTTTGGTGTTCAAGGCGGTAAAATGGGCCACATGTGTCTGTGACGGCGAGTAATCACAGTGAAACTGACACTCAAGTAGAAAACGGAGGCCGCCCACAGGAGCAGCCCTGCACCCACTGCTGCATGTAGGCTGAGCCTGGAGTCGCGGCTCAGGTCAGCCTCTGGTTGCCGCGAGCTGGTGATTCAGTAATAACTGGAAGCACGATTGCTTTTTCACTCACTATTTTTTAACGGTTTATTCATAAAGCAATTTTTCACTTTTCACTTATTTTCAGCCCCTTTCACATCTATCTACTCACAGTTTCTGTCTTGGCTTAACCTTTCCCTCTCTCCTCCTCCCTCGTTCTGCTTCATTTTTCTTTATTCCCTTTTTTAAACGTTGAACCGTTAGGGCCGTATTGAGGTCTCCATCCTTGCTAACCAAAACACTTCCTTTCACTGTCTTCTTGGGCTCTCTTGATCGCGCTCTTATTCTCTCCTTGAACTACCATATTTTTGACCCTCTTTCCTTTTTGGCGGCAATAAACTGAAATCTTTTCTAGTCTCCATACAAGTATGCCTTTGCTTTAAAGAAAAAAAAAAGATGTAGAGGAAAAAACTGAAAGCCACTAAATTAAACATCCTCGAATTCACGGTACTTTATTTGAACCGAGGTTTGATTTAAGCACAACCCACTATTTCCACTAAAAGAATCTTGATTCCTTTCAGATGAGCATATTAATTCCTGGGGAAAGTTCATGGTTCTCACAAATTAGCAGGACCTTTGCGAGCCCACTCTCTTGTGCCAAAAGAAGCCACAATAGTTTTTTTCCGTATAAGCCTACCCCTCATTTCCATTTTTCTCTGACATCTGCTCTCTAAATTACAAATATCTGCCTATAGCAATAGATTTCCAAGAAACACAAACCAAAAGAAAATAAAGAGAAAACGAAGGAATCATAGCATATTAAGAGATGTAATGCTTCCGAAAGAGCACAAAGAAAGCCCAGGAACACCCCACTCTAATGGATCAGGAAACTGAGACCCAGGGAAGTTCCAGGACTTTCTTGCGAGCACACAGGTAAATGAGGGGTTAAACCAGGAGTCCAAACCCCTGATTCACTGCTCTTTCTACCAGAATAAGAACTCAGAATCTCAGTTCCCTCCTTGGGGTACTTTTAGACTCCGGCCCAGGGAGCACAGAAGGACTTAAATCACCACATTTGCGGTCCTTAGATGGTTAGTCTCACAGCAAATCACTCTCAGGTTACTTGCACTAAAACTGGGGAGGCAAGAAAGTGTTCCATGGAAAGGGGTAAGGGTGTGCCCCATTTCTTTTACCTGTGTGGATAGAAAACAGCTCTCAAGCCCTGCCGATGGAAGGAGGGAGGGTGGAGAGGGTCTCTTTTCTTCCCCAGGAATAACTACCCTGAAAGGCTGCCGGCCGGGACGTTGCTCCATGGAGTGCCGGGGGCTCAGTGATAGTGGTACCACGTCTCCCTTTCCATTCCCTTTCAGAATCCCTGGGAAGAACTCAGACAGAGAATACATTTTCCAATATTTTACAGAATATACAGCACAATTCATTTCACGGAACTATGGACTCTTCCTCAGAATTAGACAAGCTCTCCAGATCTGTCTTCCATACAGAGTTTTATATATATATATAGTTTCATAGGACGCCTCAGGAACATTAACGGAACTTACGTTCTTTGCCAGAGCCTTAGTTCTAGCTTGTTCCCAGGGGCACCATCATTTATAAGGTTGATAGAAATCTTTGAGTTACAAACCTGGGAAGCGCTTGCCAGGGCATCTTGCATATCCTGTGCTTTCAAATAAGCAGGCTCCTCTCTAAGCCCTCCCAGGAAGGAGACTCTACTTCCTCCTGCTCATGGTAAGGACTCCAGGGTGTTAGCCACTCAAAAGGTGGGTGTTAGTCTTTGTCATTTTAGCCAAAGTGCCTTCTGCTGTGGTTTAATTTCATTTCTTCTGCTCTGCGCCTCACCCAGGGAAGAACAGCTGGTTGCCATAATCCACAGATGAATCCTTCAGAGACCCAAGGATGGGAAGTTGTGCCACAATTTCATGACAACACCCCCCTGTGTTAACACACTGAAGAATGTCTTACCAAAATTACCCATTGGCCTTCACCTGTCGGTTCCTTTTCTTCCTTGATGGGGGCAGGAGGAAACTATATGGGGACTGTTGTCACATTTATGCTAAGTAACACTTCTAACTTAAATTCAGAGAGAAGGAAATGTGCACATAGCCAGCTCTGGTTCATTATGTATCAAATCTGGAAGGAAGAGCAAACCAGGAGAGGGCTGGGTAGCTTACGGTATTCTGTGAGACTGGGCCTGGAGAGTATTTGCATAAATGGGGTTAAAAATAACTTTTTGGAATCTTGCTGTGTTTTTGGCCTAAATGACATGATTAAGGCTGTATTGAGGTTAAAATCACATCTCACTTATTTAAGGAGCAGCTGTCAGGAGTACTTTGAGCAAATGAACTTGGGGGTCCTGAAGACTTGAAGCTTCAGAAAGGATGTGATGGGAGGCCTATTCCCGGGTCTTGAAACAGTTCTTACAGCTGCTGTCTGCCCAGAAGTGGACTCCAAAGAGGTAGCCAGCGCTCAGAATGAGCTGATTTCCTCTGGCCAAATGCTAATAATGAAATCGATGTGTTATGGACAAGGAAATCTTTGGTCTCATAAAGGAAATAGAAGTGTCTTCTAAATTGGGTCCATGATCCCATTCTGTGTAACTTCTCTCCTATTCATTAGTGTTTTCAGCTGCCACTCTCTGTGGTACAGCCTTCCTTTGTAGACCGCATTATCCTAGAGGCCTGGTTTGACGTTAGAAATCCTCCACCATGTGCCTCTAATTACTTTCATTGCTCTGCTCTGGCCTCTCCCCATTATCTTCTTTTAAAGAAAGCTTTACACACAGACACACAGACACACAGACACACACACTCCCACACTAAGGAATAAACTCACTCATACACACTTATGGGTCCTAAATTGGTTTCCTGTCCCCCAAGGGAAAAAAATTTACTAGTGTGCTTGTAAACTCCCAGGAAATTGTGTATTCTGTTTATTTTCTAATGGTGGTGAATTGAATGCATCATTTCTGAACAGAGCTTTTATTTTAAGGAAAGACTCAAAAAAAGATGGCTTCTTCACAGTTTTGCTTTGCCCTGCAAACAGCTGCATGAAGTCTCGATACAATAGGGTGGATGTCGGCTGGGGAGACTTGAGCTAAGAGTGAGTATTATGTTTTCATGTAATGTTTCATTAAACAGCTACATCCACCAAGTGTTCCCAAGATATATAACTCTCAAGAAAAAAAGATATGCTTTGCCAAGTAAAGAACCATGATTTATGATAGTAACTGTTACACTCTGGATCTGATTGGGGCTTTGTTTTGAAAAATTATTACCACAATGGTTCTGTAGAATTTAGTAGAGAAACCGGCACCATTTGGCACGTTTATGACAATAGGGTTCTGGTTTTCTTAACTCCACAGTTAAATGTTGGCAGCATTTCAAGTTCTTGGCACAGATGTTTAAGTGAATATCAAGAAGAAACATTTTTAAAAAGCATTGAGTAGCTTTGAGTGTCCAAATGTAAGGAGCATTATTTTTTTTCTTTATATGCAGTTAGCATGCGCATGGTACCATGAACTTGGTAATGGAAGAAATGGCAAGCATGAAAACCATTTGCAAAGGGCTTTTAGATTTTTTTCTTTGAGGGCACTAGCACTTTTCTATTAAGCATCTCTCCTATTCATGTCTACCAAATGAGACTCAAATTAATTCATGTCTTTTTGTTTGTGACTGGAGACAACTTAGTGCCTGGACCATCAGTGGACAAGCCAATAGATCTATTCCCCCCATATGACCCTTGGGACCACATGGCCAGGCCACCATGATCCCTGGGCTTCATACTAACCATGCCAAGAGGCTGGTAAAACAGCAACTTTCTAGAAATTTGCTTTAAATGCACAAGTAGCAAATCTACTTCCTGAGTGAAAGTGTGAAGGGAAAAAATACTGTGGGATGCTGGGCAGGAAGACTGCAGACGCACAAAAGCCCTGATCCCCTGTGGGATGCTCAGAGCCGACTACTGAAGCAAAAGTGACGTCCCCAGTGGGCAAAGTGCTCCTCTGGTTCCCAGGGCTTCCCCAGAGCCCCTCACCCATGAGCTGGCTGGGTCTCCACACAGGTTCACGGGATTGATGCTAGGATGGCGTTTCTGGAATGGATCCAAGTCTTCCTTACCTCGCCACCACCCCATGCCATCAACAAAGTGAAACGAACAAAAAAGCCCAACAAAAGCAAACAAATCTTTCCTCGCTTACTGGCTAATGCTTGAAATGTTTTCCTTCGAGGGCACTTTTATAGCTCATCATTAAAGAAAATAATCTTACACTGTTGAATTATGAGAGAGACAAGAGATCAACACTGTCCAATCACTCCCAAGTGTCATCACCAAAGGAGGTAGGGAAATTAGGGAATCATGGCTGTAGGGAGTGGAGGGTGGGGTAGGGACTTGGACAGGAGACAGGCAAGTGTGTTCCGAATCTGTTCTGGGGCCACACTTACAGTATTAAGGTTAAGATGTTGCTCACTCACCCTTCACTCAAGACACTAGACAGGCATTGGTAAAGCATGAATATTTATATTTAATTTACATTTTGACAATTTGCACATAAATAACAATGTAAACCAGTTCGTAAACATAAGATAGTTTGTTGTTTTAGCAAAGTAAAAAGCCAATAACTTTGGTCAGTTTTAACTTTGAGTAGAAGAAAAAAAAAAATAAAACCACTGTTGATTGTGGGCTCAACATTCACATGTAAGAGGCCTCAGAGGGAAAGTCAGATGGTAAAGAGAATCAGAAAGTCTCAAGCCACTGTGAAGGTCTCAGTAAAAATTCCCACATATGAGGAAGCACAAAAAGGAAAAAGAGAACAAATGAGCTGTTGGGAATAGAAAGTATTTGGTATCAATGTTGGACTGTGATGCTTTGGTTTACCTACAATTAAGGACTGTCTGTCAAACACTGGTACATAAAGAACTGTCAGTTTCATTAAAGGAACAGACCAGTAAGGCTTTTGGGTTTCCCTGGCTTATCCTAAATTTGTTGTTCTCTTCTGCAGGTTGATATTAGTTACCACGGAACAAAATGCTGAATATATAAACCTCACTGATGGGCAATACACCAGTTATTTAGTAAGGAGGAAGAGGACGAGAGAGAAAAGCTGCAGTGGTGCTGGGATTTTTATTTCCGGGACTTGGACGTAACCACATCATGACAATGAGGCAAAACAAAAATACAGGCATCTCAGATTGCCCTTCATAGTAAAAAATGGTATCTCTCTTTCTCCCTGGTTGTTACGTGCTCCCCATCTCTGCACCAAGGTTTTAGGGTCTCTTCCAATAGTGGAGGAGGGGGGGCCCAAGCTCACCAATTTGATTGTGAGGTTGAGTGCTAGTTAAGCAAAGTCTCAGAAAGGGTGTTTTTTTTTTTTTTTTTTCATTAGGAAAAGTAGGATCTTTTACATGGTTTGGCTCACAATTTAAGTGGTTATAAATATATTATATATACACATGGTATAATGGTATAAATAGATTTATAAATATACACCATTCTTCGCTACACCTTGAATGCCAACGTGTCATCTTTGGGCTTAGCAGAGGAGAAGACACAATGGGACACATTCTGTCTTTCTGACTCTGCTTTCTCGTCTAGAGTTGCGAATCATGAGAGAAGCCATCACTTCCTGCTCTACTGGACACACTCAATGAGGTAATTGTTGTTGAACAACTTTGCAATGCCCTTTCTTCTGCAATTAAATTAACCATAAACTGTAAAAACACGAACACTGAGGAAAATCTGAGTTGCACAGAAAAAAAATACCATTGATGTGTTGGAGATAGGAATGTTCATTACCCGCTTTGACCCTAAGATAACGAGAATACCCGTTTTCTGGTTGTTTTTTTTTCTTTTCTTTTCTTTTTTGGTTTTTAAAGTGTGGCCTGAGCCTATCTAACTCAAATCCTTCCTGCTAGAGCACCAGGTTTGTGCAATTTTGACATAACAACAAAAAAAGACCAACAACAAAAACACCCAGACTCCTGCCCCCAGACCTCACACATACAAAACCACCTGTGCTTTGGGAACATTTTGCAGTGGTTCTAAACTTGGCATACTGTCTTCTTCACATTTTCAGATAAGACATTAGATGCAAAAGGCTCGTGGCCACTCTGAATGGTCACATGACTGTGGGGGTGGGGTGACCCTATTTTTCTGGAGGGAGACAGATGGGCAAAACCTTCTTCTCACCTTTCTCATTAATCTGTGGCTAGGGGGAAAAATCTGAACGATCTACAGAAATACACAAGATTCCCTTTCTTATTTCTGCTACTGAAGTTATTACTGAGTAATTCTGCACACATACCCCCAAGTTATACAATGCTGTTCAAATGACACAATCCTATGAATTAACACATCAACTGCCTAACTCCGGCAATACCAAAACCTCATTTGCCAACCATTCTTATAGAGGGAGGTTGACTGAAGCCATGAATTTGTGGACTAAATCGTAGGTCCTTAACACAGATGTGCAGAAATTATCTACAAAGAATGGCCACCAGACAAAAATACAACATTTAGCTCAAATTACAAGGAATTCTTCCAGTCATTGTAAACTCTTTTTTTAATTATTGCTTTTTGAATGATAAATTGTATAATAAATTATGAAGGATTATCACTGAAAAAATAATTACGGCAATAGTCTTAGCAACGGGAAGGCTAGGCAAACATATTCACACAAATGCTCAAAATACACAGGTTCAAATATATAGATGAGGGTGTAATTAAGTATATATAATGTGTATATATATTGTCTTTGCCTGATTTATGCCCTGAGATTTCGGTAACTTTGGAGTTCCTTCTTTAATTCCAGAGAGGTGAGGGGACCCACCTGCCATCAGGAGAGCTTTGTGGAACTGGAATTATATACAAGCATTTGCTACAGGCACCCTGACTCGCCCAGTCATAAGTTAAGACACAAAACCAAACACCTTTTGTTTTCTGAAAATCTTAAGGATCCACTGGTTCGACTGTTTCTTGTTTGACCTTCACAGGTCCCAGAGGTAGTGGGTTGCTGGGAGGCAACTTCAGGAGGGACGGGTCAGTGGACTCATAAAGGCTACACCCTGAGAGCAGTCCGTTCCCCAGGTTTCTTTGCAAAGACATTTTCAGGCCAGTTTCTTCCTTCTCTTTTCTGACCACAGCCAGAATTTCCTTCTCCACCACGGAGGCCACATCGACGGTGTCCTCCATGTCCTCCAGCCGGTCTGCATTGTCGCTGATGTCGAACTTCTCGATCTCTTCGTTGATTCGGGTCAGGTCATCCAGGGGCAGCCCAGTGGCCGGGGCCATGGGACAGTGCCCCTTCAGGTGGACCTTGAGGCTGCAGAGATGGATGTAGCTCTTGTGGCACTGGGCACATTTGTGGGGCCGCTCCCGGGTGTGGAGGCGCTTGTGGAGTTTCAGGTGCACAAACTGGGTGAACTTGGCAGGACATACCTTGCACTGGTAAGGTTTCTCTCCCGAGTGGAGTCGCAAGTGGGTCTTGAGATTGCTGGTGCTGCTGAATCGCTTGTGGCAAACCTGCAGTGCGGGGAAGAGGGCGGAGAGGGGAGGCGGGGAGGCCAGAAGGTTAAGGGCTGCCAATGGGAGGGGCAGGCTGACAACCCACGCCCAGCAACCAGGGAGGCAAGAAAACTCCCCGTGGCCCTGGCGCATGGGTGGTGTTTACTTCCCCTTCCAATTTCCACCCACTGGAAGCGGGCTGCCCAAGGCAGGCAGAATTCCTGGGCTGGTTTAAACTACAGGCTGTGGGACATGGGAGGGCGATGCCTGAGACACTGTCTACAAAGGTCAAAAGCTCTACCCAGAACATACTGCCCACCTGGCATTCGTGTGGCTTTTCTCCCGTGTGTACCAGGTAGTGTTTCTGCAGGTGGGCGAGCTGGGTGAAGCCCTTGTTGCAAGTCTGGCATTTGAAAGGCCGTTCTCCACTGTGCACTCTGAGGTGGACCTGGGGAGAAGCCACACAAGTTAACTCTGCCCTTACTCAGCTGCAAAACCCAACATTCCTGCTCAAGGACCCAGGCACTAATGATGCAAACCTCTTAGGAAAAGCATCCAAAGTCTTAAACAGAATAAATCAGACCCCAGTGTTTTCAGAACATCCTGTTGTGTTTGAGCTAAAGGAACAAAAGTCCCAGGCTAAGCAGGGCCTTGAACCTGATCTTCCAACCCCAACCCCACCTTTTTATTACTCAGGACACTCAGGAGAGGAGAAGTAATTTATCCAAAGCCATACAGCCGGAGCGGCAAAAGCAAAGTCAAACCCGCACAGGACCATGGCCAGCCCAGATCTCAGGCTGGGGGACTGGGGAAATCGCAATTTGCAACCTGTGGGAAGCCAAGTCGATACCAACGCGGTGGTCCGCCCCCCATCCCCCGACAGACTCTGGCGACAATCAGACGGCCCGCTCGGGGAGGGGGGCGGTGCCTACCTTCAGATTTGAGAGCTGGCCGAAAGTCTTGGCGCAAACGTTGCATTCATACTTAATCTTGCCGTTCTGCTTCTTCAGGGGGTAGGGGAGCGTCTTGTAGCCGGTCATGCTCCTTTTGTTCTTGATGAGATTCACGGCCTCGTCGCCACCGGGCGTGGCCATGGCAGCTGAGGTAGCTTTGGGCTGCACCACGTGCTCGGCCGAGGCGGCAGTGCCGGCCGTCGGGGATCCGCTGGTGGGACTGCAGGCCTTGTCCTTCAGGCTGGCAGCCGCCCCGGGGAGGGAGAAGGCACTGTGCGGCGCCGGCACCAGCACCTCCCGGGGATGCTCCGGCAGCAGCCGGCGCGCCCCTTCTGAGGGCAGCGAGCTGGGGAGGGAGGCCGGCGCCAGCAGCGGGGGAGGCAGGCCGCCTCCGCCCAGGAGGCTGCTGTACACGGGATAGAGCCTCGGGAAGAGGCCGAAGTTGTTGATGCCGCCGTTGATGTTGCCCACGGCGCCCAGGCTGTTGCAGTGCATGCCGTAGGGGGGCAGGAGGAACTTGGGGTAGTGCGCGTTGTAGGAGGGGACGAAGGCTGGCTGGAGGTGCGAGGGCGGCGCGTATCCCGGGTAGGAGCCTAGCCCTTCGGGGCCGTAGGGAGCGTTCAAGTAGGCGTAGGAGTCCCGGTGCTCCTGGGAGCCGGGAGCCAGGGGCGACACCGTGTTCCCAGGGCTGCTGTGAGGGCTGGCGCTCTGGAGGCTCCGATCCGGGCTGCTGCGCGCCGAGGGGCTGGGCGTCGTGGAGGACGGGATGGGGGACTGAGTGATGTAAGTCGGCCTCTCCATCCCGTAGGCCAGGGAAGCTTTCAAAAAGTCTTCCGGGAGAGGGGCCCGGATCGGGTACACCACCCGAGGGTAGAAGGGCATTTCGGGGCTCCTGTTTTTTCTGTAGTCCTCCGTGTCCTTTTCTGAAGTGAGGAGTGAAATGTTGGAACGGTGTAAGTCCTTTCCTTTGTAGGGGTGGGAGTCCAACTTGAGGATTTCTTTCACACTGTACTCTCTCTTTGGGCCATTCTTTGGGCAAAGATCATGTTTCTCAGTGCTCTGCTGCTTTGGATGGCTCTGGGTTTGCGCTGAAAGAAAGAAAGGGCGATTACTCAGAGGGAGACAGAAAATCGAAGCGACCTTGCCCAAGTTGCTCTCTCCTTGAGCAAACCTGAGCCCCAGCTGCCCCAAGAGGGACACCTGGCATCTCAACACCCACTCATTCTAGAGGCTCAGGCCGCTGCCGTTCCTCCTCAACAAAACCGGGTCACTGGCCGCATCGATCAAACCAAGAGCACCGTTTAGATTATTTTGTTTCCACTGGTGAAAACCTCATGCTAGAAAAGTTCTGTTCGACTTAGTAAAGGAGCGCCTCCATGAAAACGGGGTGGAAAAAGATTGGGTGGGGGGTGTTTTGGGTTAATAAAAGTCATTTTCAACGTTCACAGTTCACCTAAAGGAAATCAACACACCCTGGAACTAGATGTGAAAGATTAACTCATTTCAAGTAACAAGCAGTCATCAATTTTCGCCTCGATTCTTGTTTAATACGAATTTGATAAAAGTCGGTTCAAACTGCCTCTGCCAAACAGACAGATCAGCATGGTGATGCCACCCCCTCCCCTCAATTTGCTGACACCACCAGAATGTCACCAAGGCTCTCTCTGGTCTAACCAGGCTCCCAGTAATGCTGTCCCCTGGAATCACAAGGCGTGACATCGTGATCTCTGCCAAACCACAACAGGCACTTCCTGAGCCAGTTCAATTACTTAGAGCACCAAAGAAAACAGGCAATGAAGATGAAAGCATTTATTCCCAAAGACGGCATATTATTACTTGGTAAATACACCGTTTAAGAGCAGCAGCAATAAGAGGACAGTTCCGGGCTCTCCAGGCCATCACCAGCCCTGCCCCTCCAAACACACAGAGCAAATGATGCCTTCGGGAAAACCCAAAACTCCCTGCCCAGGCTTCCTTGGAAACCAAAAGTAAAATATATGCTGCTACGCTGGAGCTCTGGCTGTTGGAGGTCAATCACTCCAGCCTGAACACCTGCCCGAGGCGTAGGCACAGGTTAAAGGCCTCGGTGTCCAGAGGCAGGAGAGCTCTCGGCCTCGGTGTTAGAAGAGGACGGCGTGGGGGGATCAGGCTGAAGCCTCTGTAAAAGTATCATACATTGTCTTAAAAAAAAAAAGTCCCCGTTTGACTGAACCAAGAACTCCAGGCTTGCTATCTGATAGCTCTAGAAATGAACTCTGTGGAACTCCAGATTCCGAACTCTTCAAATCCATTCTCTAGGCTGACAAGCTTGAGGGATTCGATTCCAGTTTGAGAGCCCCTCAGAGAATGTTATCTCTGCTGCTTGTTATCAGTTCCTCCCGGGTGAGCCCACAGCCCCAGAGTAAACACAGCCTAGACGCTATCAGGGAAGACGCTGATGGGGCAGTGATGGAAAGCTTGTTGAGGGAGAGGGATTTCTGAAGCCACTAAGCCAAATAAATATCCCCTTATCAGGCCAATATCAGTCTTTCAGTGAGGCTCAGCAGGCAGGAAGTTCAAATTGTCACTTTTGTTTTTTAAAGCTGAAATGGTAAGGGGAGAGAGACAACTAAATTGGAAAGCTGACAGGCAAGGCATCTCACAGCCACAGGAAGGAATTCTGAGGTGAAAAAGAATGACTTGGAGGCATCTGCATCAGCCCACATTAAAAATAAAAGATGTCGCCCTAATAAGATGAAAATACAGAAACTTCACCGTCACAACTTTCTGCCATTTTTATGTGGCAAATGACATCTGAATCTCAATTTTTTTCAGTGGCTTCAACACTGTCTTGGTTTGAAAATTCAGTAAGTTAGAGCCATTAGCAAGAAGTTTAAGTAAGCCCACAGCACCGTCCCTCTTACAAAGCACCTCAATAATTCGATTACTGACCTGAAACAAAGCTAACGATGGGGCCAACAAACAAGAAAGTCGGAATTTATAATTTTCTATGCAAAGTACTGACTGCAGGGTGCCTAGCATATAATAAATCCACAGTAAATGTTTGATGACTCAGATGCCTTCATAAAAATACATTTATGTCTTATGACAAAACAATATCCGGAGGGCAAAATCAGGCCCCCTCAGAGGTTCCAAGGTGGCGAACATGGAGTCTCTATGAAGGTACATTAAAAAAAACTTATCCTTCAGCAGCTGAGTAATCAGTTGAGCCGGTGTCATTTCGGACTCTCCCACTCAGCAGCAGCTTGAGTTAACATGAAAAAGAAAATCAAGATCTGTTTTTGTTCTTAAATCTTAAATGGCTGTAGGCGGACGGAGTCATTTCAAGAGTGAACTGCTTCTGAAGGCTCTGAATGGCTTAATTATGCCGACTCACATTTTCGATCTATAATAAGAACCCCCAAGACTACAAGAAAGAACCTAGAAGTTCTGCAGTAGGCAAAACAAAGTCTGTTTTCAACTGAAACTGAGAAAGCAGATTAACATTTAAAAGTCTACAATTTGGTCAACTATTTTCTAGATGGGTTAGTTAGATAGATAGAAAAAAAAAAAAGACCGAAAAACTTGGGAGGGGTTAGGAGTTAAACCTAATAGTCCCTACTCCTTTTCTTTGATTTTTAAAAAATGCCTGTTTGTGATTTCTGGCGACTTATTTTTCTTTACCTCCATTTTCTTTGAATCTCTTCTCCTCAAAACTCTACCAATTGAACCACTGCTGTCCTTTCAAAGTCCTCACCGAGATTATGACACAGGTCTCTCTTGTGCTTAAAGCATGGATCCCAACACAACTCATTTGAAGACACAATCTACCTATGAGGCCTGATGAAATAGTGGAAATTTTCCTGATCAACGTCTCAATCATCAGTTACCACACCTAAGACAGCTGGTTTCACAATCGGAGCAGGAGTCTTGGCTTAGTGTGACTGGTTATTGTTAATCCTCATTCTTTACTGTGAAAACTGGACAATGAACGGGTAACTGAAAATGGTTAATCACCATTTTAGAAAAAATTCTGCATCCACAGGAAGGGATATTGGAGGGAACAAAGATATCATTTCAGAGTATGCATGAAAGTTGCTTCTGAACACAAAGAATAAGAATTTGAATCTTAAAATACTGTGCAGAGCCTTTAACTGGAGCAGGAAAATGCACAGCCTTTAAATCCTTTCTTTGATTGGCAGGAGGTGAGGGACGTATGTGAAAAACGTCTTTGTGGCTGGTGCAAAGTCACCAGGGTGGGTCAAATCAAATGGAGTTACTGATCCCACCCCCCCACCCCCCCACCCAAAGTCAAAATCTTTCTCGGAATCAGTGAATGATTAAACTCAAGGAATGTAAGGAGACCCTCAAGAGGCAGTGACTGGCTGTGCTGAGAAAGTCAGGAGGAAGCAGCACATCTTCCTGTGAGTCATTGTGCTTGAAAAGAAGTTGTCTTTTACCACCAGGCCCTGAGCACTGTGCCTGGCACCTACAGAGGGTGAAACAGCTGTCAGGCTCCCGGGATGTTGGCACTAGTGATTTGATGGAGACTCTTGGGAGTGCGGAAAAGATGAAGGGAAAAGAATCACCACCGTCAGTCAGGACCTGATTATACCCACCAGGCTCATGTTGGAGGCCAATTTGTTTCTAAACATCCCAAGACTTCTTCCTGAAGCTCAAGGGTGCCCTGTGTGTGTGTGTGTGTGTGTGTGTGTGTGTGTGTACCACAAACACAGATTTAAAGGTAACCTTATGGTGGAGGTCCTTAAGCCTTTATAGCCCCAACTTTCCAGAAAACTACAAATAGTCTTGAGATCACAGGGAGAGCAAGTAAACCAGACAGTGTGAGTTGTGCCCCAAATAGAGTTGGATTATACCCAACTAGGATAAGTAATTAGTTTGCTAATTGGTCCTAAAGTTTAAGTTAAATTCTAATGTATGTGAATATTAACATTCATTCCAAATGTCTCAAAGGCAGAAATGTAAACTAACACAACTGAGCCTCCAGATAAAGCAAAAGGGACAGCATATCAACCACGATCGATGAATCTGGGCAAAGGGTCCCTGTAAATTCTTTGTACTATTCTTGCAACTTCTCTTGGAGTTGGAAATGAGATCAAAACAAAAGGTTACAAAACTTACGGCATTTAGATGCCGAAGCTTTTAAGCCAAAAGGAGCTAGTTTTAAAAGCTGCTTTAACACTTAGCAATCTGAGAATACACAACCATAGTTACAACAGGTTGGAATTTTATGGTAAATCTTCAATCATTCATAGAGATCACTTGAGAATGACGAAAATGAAGTAGCCCTCTGCAGAGAGGTCATGACAGCAACTTTAACCAAATAAAAAAGTAAAAGCTTATAAACCTAAGGAACTGAGAATTTGTTGAGATTACAGTGATAGGTGGTTACTGTAATACTGATCAGGAGATCAGATAATTAGGTTTTTACCATATGGAAGGAAGCTAAGATATAAAATCTTTAGTTATCTATCTCGAGTAAGATTTGAAAAATTATAGCTCCAAGTTTTTCTAGAAACACCTTTTATGTTTCACATCAGATCATAACTTGATAACCAAATGTGCCTCTCTGCAATATTTCAATGCACATTTTAGGCACTGACAAATGACCACAAACAAGGAGCTATGTTTGCATCCCCAGTACGTCAGGACCAATCCCTACTATGATAGAATTCTACCTGCCCCCTTTTTTTGATAGATTAGCACTGGATGTATATTTCTCCCTGTAACTTTTCTGAACTGAACACTCAAAGTAGCTTAGTATTTTTTTTTTTAATGATCACATCTCATTATAGGAAATAAAGACTAAAAAAAAATTGTTTTCCTCTTGCCAGTCCCTAGTTTAAGCCACCTACTTGGCCCAACAGATGAAGCCATATAATTAAACAACATGTTATTAGCGTATAGGGGCAGAACTGACATTACTGGCATTTTTATTTTTTTTGGTTCTGTAATCCACTTACTGAGATTCATCATTGTCAGCTCTCCGGGATAAGGGTGGTGAAGTCTTTCGGCAAAGTCCCGGCAATACCACACAAGCAGCTCCTGGTTGGCAGGGATGGGCTTGATGGTGTAGAAATAGATGTTCATGCCGTTCTGACAGGCAGCCAGGTTCTGCTCCCGGGCCGAGTGCGCTGGATTCACATAACGTAGCCAGTTACTCTTCTCCTCATTAAAGCCGTCGATGAAGTGGTGAAGCTCCCCTCCGCAATAGATCTGTCCAAGAGAGAAGACAGATGTAGAAAAGAGAGCCCCCAAGCAACAGAAGGCTTCCCCTGGCACCTCTGAGAGCAAACCCAGCCAGTACCCTGGGTGATGGCTGGTCCCCTACGGCCTCGTTAGAAAAGGAAATCAGTTTAGCTGGAGTTGTCTTGAATCAGCAGAAGTAAGGGCGGAAACAGGTAAGGCATACTTTGTCAGTTACCTTTTCCATTTCAGTTTTAGTGTCTTTTCATGTTTGGGGGGAAAATAACAGAAGAATGAAACACAAAGTTTTCGTCTAAGGAGCTGTCTTGGGCGGATGCAACCGCCACGGAGCCCTACTTCTGCTACCACAGGGAAGGGCACACGGGCGACGCTGCTACTTCGACTTCTGATTGTGCTGACTTTTAATGCCTTGAGTCACTGGGTAGAAGACCAGCCTGACTGCGTACGTCAAACTGAGTCTCTCGACTTTTTCTATGGCCTCTGTACTCGCCGTTTCCTACACCCCCGCCCAAGGCTTAAACTAGGCAAACATCCTCCACCCCCAAGCCTCCAAGTCCAGCAGTAACACTTGTTCATATGAATACTTGGAACCTTGCCTTTTTGTGGAAACGCTGGGTGGGGCCAAGGTGAACTTTACCTGCCATAACAAAGTGAACGCCGGGACAGCAGCCAGAACCTGACAGTCTACTGAGAAGTCACTTTTCCCCTTGATAAACATGGTCAGCCTTGCGCCTTTTCTTTCAAGCCAAAGGCGGGGAGAGAGAACGCTCTTGTCTGTGAGGAGGTTGGCTACAGCACCTCTCACAGAGACACAGGGTTTGTGTTTTTGGAAAAACAGGAAGAAACTAGGTTGCTCTCTAAAGGCAACGCATGTGTACGAAGAATGCAAAGTTTGCCCTGTAGTAACGCTGCTTCTGGTTAACAGATGCCCCCAGGCCACTAGGTAAAAAGGCAGAGGTAGGAAGAGGGAAAATTAAAACATACATATCCTCACTGAAAGGACTATAAACAAACTCCTTAGCCTTCCACAGAACGTTTCTCTTTCCCTCTTTTTATGATGTGCCCACCTTTTCTTCAGACTCAAGAAATGTCCTTACACACATACAGTGAGTACCTGATTATCTGCAACTTGGGGTCTCCAAGCAGGACAGCATGGTTCCTACAGAAATTCTGCTCTGACCGGACAGCAGGTTATTGCTTGGTTCTTAGTCACCGACTATGTTACGCTATGAATTGTCTCTGTATTTTGCTCAAACGTTATCACAGACAAAAAGGAACTCTGTCCCTTTAACACGGGCAGTAAACACCAGAATCACTTTCTTTTAAGAGTAACTTCCTGTAAATTGTGAAGGGGGAAATACATGTGGCTTCATCAAAGCAGCTTGTGAGAGCTTTTGCGGTGTGTTTTGTTAAGAGAAAATGGAACAAGGCTGGGTGAATTCTGCTATCAAGAGGGGTTTTCAAGTTTGTTTACTGTGATGTGCAAACTTCCAGGAACATGGGGTTCCAGCGCTCTTGCAGTCTTCGCTGGGCGGAAACTGCTTTCTAAAGCTACGAGTGTGTAGATTCCAGTCAGCCTTCCACAGACTATGATTTACTGTATCCTCATTTAAAAACAGAAATGTCGATGCCATGAAGTCACACACACATACACACACACACATACACACACCCCCACAAGAAAATAAAATAGTGATACGTCAGATGAACACTGCTCCCTGTCACCCTCAGTGCATTTCCATATATTATCAAGAAGATTAAAAACGTGCTGACTCATAGCACAGTTACAAGAAATGTCACTGGTTTCTCAACTTGAACATCCCTTCTCTTCTTTGACTGTGTAATTTGCATGAAACTTTTTCTTTCCTCACAACAGATGTTCCCATTCCTGCCAGCAAAATCAGGATGCGTTTAACAACATGTGGAAAGTGAGCTCCTACAATATCCTTTGCATGTGAAAGACGGATTCAAATAAATCCTCCCAAGGAAAGCATTTCAGTTACTTATAGTGAATCTTCAATGAACCAGGGAACTGGGACAGAGAGAGGAGGTTCTTAAGTATTTCTTGTCTTTTGTCAAAAGGATCATGGCTGAACGAGACTTATGCTGGATTGTCTTAATTCAGTCCTTCGACTCCAAGAAGTACACACTTCTCTGGGTCACTTCTGAGAAGATTTTATTGGCACTAAAAGCAAAAATGCACTCACTTACAGTTTGCCCATTACTAGTCGATGTACTAAATATATTTTAAGCATGAGTAATTATTAAATAAAAATTGGGAGTACACAATTCTTATTGAACAATTCTCAGTGCTCTCTTTTTTGGAGAAATAGTAAAATAAATTTCTAAAAGCACAGAACTTCTTGGATTTTAAAAAAAAAGCTTGTTTCTTAGGAACAATGTCTGAGTAATCTCCAAATATAAGTCTTTTATAAAGATACTTGTCCAAAAGATGTAAGCACTCTAGGTAAATACCGGCCAAAGTAAGCTTAATACAATTTTTGTTGTTGCCATGCAGCTGTTTTCTAAAAGAATTGAAACAATGGTTTCCCAGTAAGCATGTACATTTTATGTAAGTATGTATAAAAAATTGCTTTTAAATTTAGTAACACATCTCTATTTTCTAATTGAGGAAACCAAGTATCCCAGAAAAATCTATGGGAAATGGAAAGCAGTCCAATTTTTCCTTTGTTCATCCTGATCCAGGGTCTTTTACTCAAGGATTCCTTCTAATTAGTTCACCTGTGAGGTCCTTTCTGACCGTGATATATTCCAAAGGAAATTGTATTGGCCAGACTCTGATTGGATGCTATGGGAAAGTTCATCATCTTGAATAATTGTAAGTATTTTCCTTATGCGATGGGAGTAATCTCTGTACTGTCAGATCCAGTAGTTTTATGGTACAGATATATTTAAACAGGACTAGTCTTGTGGTCCATCTCCATTCCCTGAGCACCTTCTTCCACCTATCCTTCCTAATGGCATTTATTTTCAAGGTAATTCATTTATGATTACTCTTCCATTCAATTAAAGTTAACTCAGCAAGAAATCAAGAAGGGGTGAAATCTAAGGCTTGGTGACTCATTACTACTTCCTTGCACAGAGATGCAAATGAACTTACCCTTGAAGCAAGCGGCAAACTGTTTCCTTTCATCACAAAGCTCTAATGAATTGCAAAAATTAAGATTCACGTGTAGACCAGAGCTTCATCCCTGACCACCTCCAGGCTTTGTTTCCCAGGCCAAACATTTAACCAGTTTCATCACCCTTGCTTAGAATTCCATGTCCATGGGGACCCTAAATACTTGTGGCGAGCCCAAGGACAGGTCGAAAAAGGAAGTGACCCAGCAATTTTAGTTTCATTTTTTCCCCCTAATACTTAACGAGTCTGGAAAAATTTCCGTACTTACCCGCCAAAAATATTGCCTGTTGGCGTTCTTGGGAACTGTATCATTGGTGTAGATTTCACCTATTAGAGGTCCAAAACGTGTTCCCTTTGGTATGTATTCTTTACTCACCACCCCAATAACCTAAAGAGGGTAAAACATGAAACAATGAGTGCAGCTGTAAAGTATTAATCGATCTTTTCATTTCAGTGAATTGAATGGTCAAATGGTAATACAACCAACAGTGGCAAAGTTATACTAAGGAGCGCGGTCATTGATGGTGCCTACGTAATCAACAAAGAGCTTTACTTTGGGGGAAGATCATCTGTTAAACTCCTAGATCATAAGTCAATATGCAACCAAATATGAAACAGTCTAATTTTCTGGGGACACAGAGTCCTTTATTTTTATTAATACTTTTTATGCTAGAAGAACAGAGAAGGTAACCATTCTATTTTGTATGAATGAGATTCGGATCCTGCAGCAAGGTTAGACCATTTCAGCCTGCTCCTAGTTTCCTATTTCTTCTTCTCCCTCAAACCATAAACACAGTGTGTTTAAGGGGAATAAAATAGTTTTAACCTCAGAAACCAAAATAATGTTCTTTGGTTGTTCCACAAAGGCCTGAGGAACCATAAACAAAACACATTATATTTTTTTCATTTCAGATGAGGTTTTTTTTTCCTTCTTCTTCTTCATAACTTGTAGGTTCTCCTTAACAGAAGAAAGTTCCTTTAAGCGACTTGGTTCTTCTCTAGCATCTTCTGCTCAGAAGTGGTCAAAAGTCTTCCTCTGAAATGGAATTTATGCCGAGGAGAGCTGTGGGTTCTAAGATCTGAGGAAATGACCTTCTCAAACTGGATGTATCACACATTTTGACTTCGTAGGGCCTTGCTAAAGAAACCCGTTAACTATACCAGTTCCTCCTTGATCGTAAATTTCTTTCTGGGGGGGGAGGTGGGGAAAAAAAAATCACCAGCAGCAATCAGGAAGCAATTCATCACCATTCAAAAGAACTCCTCTGTAACAGTCTTTTTACAACATTTTACAGTTCATTTTGTTTTGGTTTTTATTCACTCACTTTCCCATTTTTATTTTCTTTTTACCCCAAACCACCTACAAATCACTGAACACCTTACTGAAATGGACCAAGAGGGGAGGTAAAACATATTTATTTCCAGTTTTTATTATCCCTGGTGGCTCTTATATAACTGAAATGATAGGCCCAAATACACGAATCAAAAAATGTTCACTGTGGAAAGCAAAGACTGTGGATATGATAGACACTGAGACCTCAGTAAATCTCACCAAGAGTTGAAACCTCTGTCTAAATGGACATGGAATTAACACACCTGCATGCTTGTGACAGATCAGTCTTTCTCCTGTACATGACTTATCAGCCAATGATTTAAAAGAATTAATATTCAATATACAAGCCAATGGAGCATACCCAGACTGGAAAAACAGAAAAAAAGAAAATTTCCTCTATCTAACACAAGTTGAAACAAGGTTGGTGAGCTAGAGTGTTATTTTTGGTTCTTTATGAATTTCTGGCAGAGAGCTGAAAAGAGCAGATGTTCATTTCATCCTCCTCCTCTGCCTTCATTTACATCTATCTGCCCTTTCAATAACAGTTTGTCCTTATTGGTATTGTCGGCCCTTCAACTATGGGGGACAGGAGGACTTCGGAACAGTCTTGAGATAAAAATACTTACTAAAGCTTTAAGTAGACTTATTACCCAGAGGCTCATTGTTTATGACACATTATTGAACCTAATTAATTTGAAAAATTCATGGAATTGGCTTCTGTGACACACAAATCATTTGGCATTCACCTCTGAGTGATTATTCTATAATGTTAAAATGACAAACAGGAAAAACAAATAATGTCATTTGCTGGTGAACCAATAATGAGCAGTTGATATTTTCAACATATCCACATTAAAGCAGTAATTTTAAGCAAGGTACTCAACTGGTTCATCAACTTTGTTTTAAATTATAGTCTCTTGCAGACAGTGTCTTGGGAGAGAGAGCCTGATTACCAGCGAGCGGCGTTACATTGAGGTCAGGGTTTTTCTTCTCAGTTGCCTTTCTTTTAACCAATGGGCCTCGTGGTATTCAGCTACCAACCTTAACACTAAGAAAACACAACATTCTCTCATGGTCCAAAAGACATCAACCAGAATCTTGTTCCTACAAGGGAATTTGCAGAAGATATAAGCCACTCCAACATCTTTGAGCACAGCCATAGGCAAGTCATTGGGGAAGCGCTAAGGCAGTACCGAAAGCAGCTCTTGCCATCTACAACCTTACAAATGCAACTCGGCAAGCAAGACAGGAGAACAATTAAAAAGAGGAGGGTCTGTTACGAAAGGGAGGTCTAGGAAAGTCCTCGAGCCTGAGACAAATAAAAAGAGCCTCAGTATTAGCTTATCTTACAAGTGAGACAGAACACTAATATTTTAAGTTCTGTTATGCAGAGAGCTTTGCGTATATATAAACTCACACATGTGGATAGAGACACAAAATCATAGAATCTCAAGGTTGGAAGGAACCATGTGGCTTATAAACCATCACTATCCATTCCCAGTCCAGCACTCTAACACACAATCAGCACCTTCATCTCAAATTCCCATCTAAGACATTATCCAAAGAGGACATGAGAGCTGCAACTCTTAAGATTCCAGTGCTCAGCCAGGTAACTGGAACTAGGGTAGTTTTTTAATGGGAAGTGGGAGACCAAGTCGTACTTCTCCCTCTGGCCCTGGAAAGAGCCAGGTGTCAGTCTTAGCCAACAACATTCTATCCTTGGAGCAAGCACATGATACAGGGGAACCTAGTGTGTGCCTTGAATTTCACAGAGCTAAAAAGACTAATTAAGAATGTGTTCACCTAGCTTAGGAAGGAAACTTCACTGGAACTGACCAGGGTCCTAAAGAATTACTGCTGGGACCAGGCTGCTGTGCCATCCATAAACCTACCAGCGAGAAGACACTGGCCGCGACACTTCCTCGCCCCGAAGCTCTGCTACGGTGTGTGTTCTGCACAAGGCCAAACCTTTCACCACTTGGGCAGATCTGTCTGTCAGTGGCTTCAGTTACAGAACACACCCTGATGTCCAGGGCTTGCAGACAAAAAACAGGGCTTGTTTTCCATTTTACCAAATGAAGCCGTCACAACTTAGTATGGGTTGAGTGGGGATGCTGAATGAAAGTCTATAGCAAAGAGAATAAACCCTTTTTTTTGTTAAAGCAAATTTTCCCTTCAGGGAATATACAAGTACACATGCATAGCAGTGGGTTTTAAGCAGAAACATCATTCAGGCCTAACTATGGTATGAGCATCCTCACCCCAAATTATATTAAAATCATTTTAATTACTAGCTATCTCTTCCCCTCCCTGAACCCTCACCTACCTCCCTCTTAAAAATGACTCATTCGATTAAAATTCTATTTTGAGTCAAGGATATTTGCATTGAGATGACTGGGGCTCTGCAGTGGACCAAGACTTCAACCTGTACTTCACCCCATTTTTGAAAAAAGGGGGTGGAGTGGATAAAGATGTTTCTGGAAGGCTTCCTTCTTAATTATCTTTATATTAAAGGAAACGTGGCAATGCCTCAGTACCACTGTCTCCACAATAAAAGGCAGTAAGAAGGGGGAATTGCATGTTATGATGAGATACTTTTTACAGATGGCTTGAGTTAATAATGGACTTAAATCAAAATGGACACTGCGTCTCCAACATTGGCCTGATGTTTATCACCACAGACTCTTGGAGGTCAGACTCAGAGCCACAGCGCCTCTTCGACGCAAGCAAGCTCAGTGCAGGCCACTGCCTCTCGAACTAAAATGTTTAAATTGATCTTTCTGTATTCAAGTGTTCACAGAAGATTATTTCAAGAGGACAAGGGGAAAATCCCCCTAGATGAATAACCCAGCAGTTAAAAATGCTTTAAAAGTTTTTTGAATAGTCTGTCTATATTTGGTTTGAGTTCTGGAAATAGGAAGTAAGAACAGCCTCATTAAAGGTACAGAATGATTCTAAAGCAAACCTAAAAATGAGGGTCGAGATCAGAAATACGGTTTGTATGTTTTGTTTTTAAACCAAAAAAAAAAAAAAAAGGTGCTGACACATAGCACAAATTCATAGTGAAAAAGGGTCTTGCTAAAAAAAAAAAATCCCCAGGATGTCAGCAGAACAGTACATAATGTAACATCTTCTGCTACTTAAATGAAAACATTTAAAGAAGGGGAAGATAAATCAGTCAGATAAAAACTACACGTACAAAGGCTTTTTCCCTCTTTCCACAGCTCAGCTCCTGGGACTGAAAGAACTAACCGAATAATGACAATATAAACATTTCATCCATCCTGAAGGCTTTTCTGTCCTAGAACTGGTTTGCAGCTCTCATACCCTCAGTGGCTCAATTCCATGGTTCTCTTTCACCACCTGGAGGGAGCTGTCCTTTCCCCAAGTGCAAAAAGGAAGGAGGGAGAAATAGAAAAACCGGTACACACTCCAGAGTGAGCTGAAGCCAGTGTTACACGTTAAGTTGGTTTCCTGGTTGCTTTTATGATTAGGGGCTGAGGATCAAGTGTCTCAGTTAAATAAATACAGGAAAATAGAATGAGAGAGCCCTGGTGTCTTATTACGTTTGTTTTAAAGGACCCTCCTTAGGAACACAGGCACTGTGTGCTTTTTGGGGGCTGAACATACTGAAATAGAGAGGTACACACTCACAGAAAAAACGCCAAGCAGTCTTAATAAGGGATCGGTCTGAAATATGTGAAGAGGATAAATAAAACCACAGTGACACCAAGAGGGGCCAGTGTAGCATAATCAAGAAGCGCTGGTTAGGGAAGTCAGAGGAACTCTGCTCCAAGTCCTGGCTCTGGCTCTCACTAGACACCTTAAGTGACTATCTGCCTGAACCTTGGACTAGTGATCGAAGGGCAGTATTTCACTTAGCTACGGTTTGAAGTAGAATGATGAAAACTGAGAAACTTCGGCTAAGAGCTGAACTGAGGGTAAGAACAGGACAGAACTAAAAAGGTAAAGATGACCACAGAATCGAGGTCTTTATTTCAGTCCTGGGGACTGGACAGGGCAACACAGCTCAAAAAAAAAAAAAAAAAAAAAAAAAAGCTGGGAACAGACCAATAGTTGGTCAAATTTGATATGGGGAAAAAAGTACAACTTGAAAGCCACAGCCAAACCTTCAACACCCAAACACATTCCATAGGCCACAGACTGAGATTTTCTAGAGAGGAGTATAATCAAGGCCGACTTCTGGGGTGACATTTTTGGTAACATTCATATACAATTTAAATATTGTTTTTTATGAAATCAGCCTCCTCTCTCCCAGCAGGAAAAAAAAAGAAACAAAAAGGTTGAGCTTTAATGAAACGCAAAGCAGAGTCGCTCTATTAATTTTCGACAGCTATGTCACCCCCTCCCCCAAAACACTGAACTCAGACACACAAACAGGAAAGAGACAAAGTATTTCCCAAACAGACTCTGACTCCTTCAAATGCTGTCCCTTAGGGAAGAAGGAAAGTGATCTGACATGTCTGTAATGAATAGCCCCAGTTCCGAATACTGGATTCCTACAGCAAATGATCCCCTTGTCACTACTTTCTGAAGGCAGTGACAGAACTGAACAGTGACCTGTGGGAATGGTGGTGGTGGGAAGTCTCTGGAGGGGTCGATTCCTTCAACTCAGCCTGGCATTAGACCAATCAGAGCAACTGCAGCAGCTGCATTCTCAAAACAGGAGGTGGTTCTGAAAGTTATTTCACAGCTCAACATCACGCCTAGCTATCATCATTATATAAAAAGGTAAACACCAATCCTTTGCTCATTCCAAGTTTGGGTTTTCAGCCCCTTTGAAACAACAAAGAGTGTACCCACTTCAGAGGCCAAAAAGGAATCGGCCTGCCAGCCCAGCCAGAGCAAAGGAGCTGCCCCAGATAAACAGTGGTTAGCTCTGAAGTCATCCGAACAGAGGACACTTTTACATGAACTTCTTCTCCGTTTATACCATCACTTCAGTTCATAAACACGTCAAAGTTTTGAGAATAATTTTAGAAACCCAGCTAATAAAGCTGGCTCGTTAAAAAAAGAATAAAGCCATCTCGTGACCAAGAGGAGACAAAAGACACATGAAACACATTTTTCCAAAGAAAAAGTTTTCTCCCTCAAAAGCTGTTGAGCCAGTGAGTCCCAAGTGGCCAGAAACTTTCTGGAAGCTGCTGACAATTTTGCTCACCCCATGTTGCCATTCAGCTTTTCCAAGACAGGTCAGCTTGCCAAAAGATTGAACTGTTTACTAATTAGTAAGGAACAGTTGAGAGCAGGAGGAAATGAGAAGGGACGGACTTAGGGCAAGAGAGAGCAATGAAAGAAGTGAATTAAGTGATAAATTATTTACTGATACTTACAGATCCTCACAGATATACGAGACCTCAAGGGCAAGCAGGGAGATTTGGAGCCAGGTGCCAATCTTCTTCGGCAAGAAACCAGAGGCTTACCTCTTTGCTGTTGGTGGCATATTTGAAAAGCAGATTCCTTGGTAAGGATGCCTCTGCCTGAACCGAAGTCCCTCCATCGGCACCAGAATCCCAGGGGTGGTCGTTGACAATGTATGTACACTTCTCCTCAAACTCAGCCTCTGTCCAAAGAGTCATATCCGTGTCCTCCATGTCCATTTTCATGGTCCCCTCTGCCAACCCTGGAAACTTCACAGCACTGGAGCTACACTTGGGGGCAGCCTGGAAGAGAAGGGAAAGGCCTTTAATCCCCATTGTCCTGTGGCTCCTCGAGAGGCTATGACTAATACCGTCGTCTGAAGACTCTGCAAGCAGATGCAGAGCGCCTGGTACAGTTGAGTAAGAGCCAAAAAGCTGTATAAAGACAAATGCCTTGGAAAAGCAAGGTTTTAAAAATCCTACCCTTAGTTTAAAAAAAAAAGTGTGGTAATTTCATTGGGGGAAAAAAGTTAAAAAAAAAAAAAAAGAAAGAGAAAGAAAAGAGCCACCTCCAAACAATCCCTGGCTTTACCTCTCCCAGCAGGAAAATGCTGCGGGCTCTCAGTCCTCTGTCCCAGGACGCCTGGGGTCATGGCCGCCAGACCCTCAGCGCTGTGGAAAAGCTGCCTCAGAAAAGTGTCACAAACAAGGAGAGGAAGAGGAAGGAGCTCTGTCTGCCTCTGAATGAAGCTAAAAATGGAAAGCGCGTGTGGTGCAGGAGCGGAACCCAGCCTGCCTTTTCCAAATGGGGAAGACTGAACTTTCCCACCAGCTCCCAAGGCAAAACAACTTTCAAAACAACTCGCCCCCCCCCCTCCCCGGGCTGCAGCGCGATCTCTTTCATCCTCTCGCAGGGAAGACTGAAAAGGGTTGCATCCTGCCAGCATCACTGAGCTGCCGCTTTTCAGAAATCGTCTGGACCATAGGAAAAGAGGAGGAAAGATGGGTGAAGGGGTGAGGGGACACAACTCCTGGCGGTTTCTTTTGACTGGTGGGCATTTCAAGCTAAATTGAAAAAGCAAAAACAAAACATAAAACTGTTCAATGGGATTCCCTGGAGAGAATTCCTTTAGGAGCCCTCAGCTACAAATAGCACTTTCCATTTAAATCTGAAAGTGTACGAATTCCCAGAAGTGGCTGATGGGCTACAGTTTACTGTAACTAAAGCTGTAACAATATAGGAGACTCAGAAGACAAGCTCTGCTTCCACTTACACACTGATAAGGGTATTCCCGCAAATCCCCGCTCACACGCAGGAAAAGTGCTTTCCAAAGAAAAAGAAAAGAAAAGTAAACGTCTGCAGTGTTTTCCCAATACAGATGTGTTGGGGGAAAAGTAGGAACGTAGGTATCATTTCCATGTAAGAACGTGTCCTAGTTAAAATGTAAACACAACACTGTCCAAGTCTTTCAAGGTGGCTTTTATATTCTTCTATTTCTTCCCTGAATATGACGCTCTTAAAAAAAAAAAAAGTCGGATTTGAAGTTGTCTTTCCCCTCAGTGACGATTTAAACAACCGTGCCTATTTCTATGTAGTTGCAACCGGTACAGTCATGTTGCCAACTAAATGTTAAAATAAAATAAAATTTTAAAATTAAGCCAACCCGGAATAGTCACTTTGACGGGGGTGGGCGGGAGGCACTATTGAAATTTCAATGAACTGACAATTATGCCTAGAACTGAAACGGTTAATGATTCATAAGGAAAAAGTCTTACAAATGTTTGACAGTACTAAGTGCCCTACAGCAGAAGCACTTCTGGTTTCTACTGCTGCTACGTTAGTACACACACACACACACACACACACAAAGAAAAAAAGAAAGAAAAAAAGGGGAAAAAAAGAAAAAAGTTTTCAGATCAATTTCAGAATTAAAAACAAGACCAAGTTCCTTACCAAGGTCGTACCCACACGTTTTTCCAAGCAAATATCCAACATCGGAGACAAGTGTCGCTCATCCCTACGCAGTCCGCGTGTCCTCCGCGTCCCCTCGGGGTTGAGGCCGGCGCGCACCGCGGCGGCGCCCGCTCTGCTCCGGCCGCTGGCGCCCGCGTCCCAGCTCCCGGCGCGGACAGGTGCCGCGCTGCTCTGCCTCTCCGCAACACTGGAGGGCCGAGTGTCACCGCAGCACTTTCAGTCTATGTTAACGCGGCCGGCGGCTCGGCCCTTTCCCCCTCCCTGCTGCTGTAGATTTCCCATTCGTCTGATTCACTCCTACCAGCTGCCTGACGTGGGGGCGTGGCCGGCCACACCTGGACTGGGCCGAACCGCGCCGAGCTCAGCCCAGGGCTTTCCCCCGGCTCGCGAGTCGTGCCGCCGAGAGCTTCCTCTCTCCGTATCTGAATTTCAACACTTACTTGGAATCTTCTTACTTCCCTTTGAAGGCACTGAACCTCAGCGTTTACTCGGGCTGTATTGTATTCTAAATACTCCAGACCGCCCTCCTTCCTGCTGCGGCTTTATAAGGGGGCGTACATTCCTTCAATTCAGGGAAACCTAAAAATTACCCCAAATTGTTGTAGTTCCTCGGCTCAGATCCACAGTGACTGAACAGACGACACTTACGTGAAAACAGCACGTGAAAAGAGCAATTAGTTCTGCCTTTAATGGAAGAGGAGGTAGCTGGCTCGTCCTCCAGCTCCTGCCTGTGAAATATGCGTTTTCTCCCCCCAAACTTGTAACCTGCCGTTTCTCCTGCTAACTAAAGCACATCCAAATTTGTTCGAACTGACTTCCCTCTTTCAACTCTTCAGGGAAATAGGAAAAAGTTATAATCATACAGATTAAAATTTCTTCGCCTTTTCTCTCCTCCTGAAAAACCACAGGCAGACTTCCGAGGAGTGTGTGAGCATTGTGGAGCATGAATAGTTTCCTAGTTAGAGGGAATGTGGAACTGATCATTGCAAGTGGAAGGCAGACGGAGGCAGTAATTAGTGGGGCTCTTCGTCGGGAGCCCCGTCTGGCTTTTCCTCCAGCCCCAGTCAGCCCTCTGTGGAAGGAAGGACATCCTGTGATGATGGCATACAATGTCCTGTTTGTTTATTATTAAGAGCGTGGACCTCGCATTCCTGCTTCTCATTACAAAACAAACCAGATGCTTTACTTCCTTCAATGGTCTTGTGCCTTCAGCAAGGAATCCTCTAATTCAGAGAAACAATGATGCAAAGGGTCCATTTAGAGCAGGCACCCGATTTCAAGGACCCTTGAGGTCACTGGAACACAAGTCTCCCACTTTTCCTGCTTCCCTCACATAGGTGATGGTTTTTAAACATCGTCTCTCCTTCAGCCTTTAGGCTGCAGTGTCTTTTCTAACATTTTAAATACATGTGTGCATACACACCCACTTCCCAACACACACACCACCATGTACACACACCCAGTCCCAACCTAATGATACCAACTTAGTCATACAATGAAGTGGACATGTGAGTATTTGTTTACAGGAAGAAACAAAACAAAGCAAAACAAAAGCCCAACTCCATCAAAAAAATGTCTGTTTCTCTTTCAAATTTCTTCTCTCTTTAAGGAAATTCTTCTAGATTTTTTTTTTTTTGGTTAGGGGTGGGCAGGTGGGAGGCAAAAGATGATTTCCCAGGAAATGGTATTTGTGTCTAAACTCCTTCCACAATCTCTGTAGGACAGAACAATTAAATTCCCACTAGGGGACATAAGTAGCACACACTCCCCCGCTCACTGCCTGGTGACCTGCTGTTGCATGTTCTGCCAGAGGGGACGCTGGTGCCAAGAGGAAACAAGACTTTTAGTCGGCAGAGGTGCTAGGGGTATAAAACTGAATGAACAATTCTTTCAAGAGTTCTCAGAAAGCTCCAAGATGATAATTAAACAAGAGAAATTCAGCCTTCTCGAGAGGGTTTATTAACTGATGCTGACTCAGCGCCACAATGGACAAAAAAACAACGTAGTCATGCTGAAGGCCAGACTGTTCCAACAGTCTCGCCTGCAGATGTTAAAAGAGTATTTCACTTCCCTTTTAGAATCAAACTCTGTTCTTAGGCCACATACACCCCGCAAGTGCTGGTGAGTCAACTGCGGTAGAGTAAGGCAAGGAGCACAAAGTTGGAGAATTGAGATGGGAAGAGGCTATTTTAAGCCAAATATTTACTTTAATGACTGGAAGATGCCAGTGAATCAACTCACTGTTAATTAATATCAGCCTGCACTCACCTTCAGAGGTGGTGAAATGGGCTTGAGTCTAGGGAGGACGCAGACTTCAAATACCAGTGTGGGGCTTTGCCAGGCAACCCTAAAATTAGTTCCAGGTGCCCTAGCTGAGCTGGAGAAGGCCACGAGTGGAACTTTAAGGAAAGTAAATTCTGAGACACAGTGTTGGACTGTAAAATCCTTCCAACAATACAAAAAGCACCAAAGCACACTATTTTTATTGTAATTATAGTAGTCAAGAGTGGGCAATAATATAATTTAAAATGCAAGCTGCAAAAAGGGAAGAATGAATAAAGGAAAGGAAGCAGGCCCCAATTATAAGAAAAAGCATGTTCACATAGTCCAATTTAGGTATCGTCCAGCACAAGTGTTAAGGGGGAAGGGACTGGGGAGGCGGCCTCCGAACTTCACTCACCCCTTCTAGTAGGCCCAAGCCAGCCTTTAGAATCCTGACAAGCAGGCAGATGTTGGCGCTGGTACAGCTGTGCATAGACCTATCTAAGGCTGCTGCTGTCTGGAATCTCAAGTCTCAAAGTGTTTGTTTCTAAGTAATAACTTGGTGTGTTTTTAGTCACTCTATTTTTTCCCTCCCTGTTAGAACACCAAAAAAAAAAAAAAAAAGCCAACCTCAGTTACCTGTATTAATCAGCAATTCTCAGGCAGAGTTCTCTCCTTAAAAGTGTTCACAATGGCAGCAAATCATGAATAATCCAAACAGCCCAGCTCTCAGAACCTCCCCATCTATTCCCTTGGATGGTGTCCTCACAACGGCTCGACAAAGCCTGACATTCAGGCTCCGCTGCTGCACCCGGCCCAGTCCTCAGGGGGCTGGGGATTGCCATGTAGGCGGCCAGAGGACAGGAGGGGAAGACGGTTGTAGAGTGAAGGGAAATTGAGTACCAAACCTGGAGACCTGACTCTCCTTGGGAACAAAGACATTTTTTTTCTTCCGAAGGAAAGTAAAAAATGAGATGAAATTTCGTGCCTAAGAGGAAACGTGTTTTCATTTTCTAATTCAACTCCTGCTCTACCCAAACAAGGTCAATGACAGACTAACCACATCAAGAGAACACACCCCCCTCCTCTCCCTGCTCCTTACCCACCCACCCACCCTCACCCCCCACACCCACTTCCTGTCAGTCAGGCATCTTCATGCTGGTAAACATTTGGGGGCCAACTGCAAGCCTGATCTCTAAAAGAGGGGCACCGCAGCTTTGAAGCCCTCCCACATGTCTTAGGGCCAGGCTGAACACTAGAGGGGCTCTTGGTTTTTAAACTTTTAACAGCCTTTTCATCTCAAATCACTGAGCTCGGCATTCTGGCTGCCTGCCTTTTTTTAAGCCGGACCAGAAAGGCAGGGATATGTGTGAGTGAGAGAGAATGTATGTATGACACATGCGGTGTGACGATGCAGTGTGTGTGTCATTGGTGTGATATGTGCATGATATGTTCCAATCATGGGTTGCATCCATTTAAAAATAGCATAAGCCTGCCTTCCCGTGACATGGCTCACCACCTCGACACTTTGGACAAACACATTCAGGGCCTAGACCTTGGGGTGGTGATCCTAGGGGGATTGAAATGACGTCAGTGTTTTGACTTCCTAAATAAGGGCAAAAAAAAATTCAGTAAATTGAAGACTCCAAGCCGAGCTCCGTCCCTTCTCTGGGCATAAAGATCTGGTAAGTGCCACCAGAGGACTTTATAAAACCCATACAGTGTCTGAGGTCTCAGTATTTATAACCAACTCTGTATCGTCAGACTTAAGGGTCTTCTTAACCTGTCCTTCAGACAGATAGTTGTGTTCAGATCGAACCATTTACCTATATTCTAATTATTCATTGAGTTGGACATCCACCAACTTAAAACATAACAACAGCCATGATAATCATTTCTATGTGATTGGCGAGGAAACCAAGGTGGATGTCCCATGTTTGTTTTTCTTCCTAATTATGTTTCTATTTTACCCAGTAGTCAGACAAGAGAGGGATTTACATTTCTGAAAAGGCTATAGGGAAGGACACAGGAAGGAAGACCATTTCTGATTCTGGAAAACATTTCCTAATCTTGCATTTGATGGGGCAAGGGAATAAAACAAACAGACCAACAGGGCGAAATACGGACTGTGAGTCAGGGAGGACGAGAGAAACAGGAAAAGGTGCACACCCTCAACTCCGCTTTCTCTTTCTTACCTCTTCTGTCCATGGAGGGAAGACGAAGAGTGGCTTCCACCCAAGAGAAGGAAGACCTCGGGGCAGAAGTTTGCTCCTCTCACCTTCCAGTGGGAGGAGAAACCACACTGAAAGGTTGGGGGCAGGGTGGGCTGGGTGGAATCCCAGGTGGAAGTACAAAGGAAGGATGTAGATGGGAGTGTGGTACCAGAGTGAGATGAAAGAGGGGCGAGCTGTCTTCAGAACAAAGGTGAACTGATGAGAAGACACAGCAGCCGGAAGGGCAGCTGTGAGGCCGGCAGCACCGGCGTGGGCAGGAGCCGGCCCCACAGAACAGGAAAAAGCACTCCACGGTGGGGCCTGTCACAGGGTACTTCCCTGAAAGCCCAGAGTGTTCAACAAAGGATGGAGGAAGAATGGCTGCTTATTAAAAATGGGGCTGACAGTTTCTTCTCATCCTTTCGAAGCAAAGATTCAAGATCATGGAGGCTCAATGTTGATGTGCCAGAGTGAGTTAGGAGAGAAAAGACAATTAATAGTGAAATCCTTTAACTCCCTATGAAACACAGAGCAGGAAAAAAGCAAAAGGACCTTTGTCATTTGTTTAAAGACAGAAAGATGTTCCCCATCCTCCAGTTCTGCTCCAAAGGGGATTTAAGATGTGGCCTGCATTGAGGACCACAGATCCAGCCCAATATCTCCTTTTCCGGCAGAGGAAACCAAGGGCCAGAGGTCAGGAAGCAGAAAGCTCATCTCTCCTGGCCCTCCTTCAATACCTGGATCTCACATAAAACTGGGAACCTGGCCGATACCAGCCCTCAAACATGCCTCTGCACAGGCAGACAGCAAAACCAGAACTTGGCTCTCTGCTCATGTATTATTAAGCAGCTTCGGGGCCTGGGGTGCAGGTGGGCTAGGGAGGGAGGTGGGGAGGAGACGCACCTATTGTAGCACCTTTTCAATGTTAAATTAAACCTGCCAAATTCAGTGCCTGGGCCTGGAGACCTGTGACTGGTCCTTTAAAAGCTTTCTTCTCCACCTGAGTTGTTGAGAGGTGCTGGAGGGAAGAGAAGGCAATACAATGACAAACCTAATTTAACAGACAAACTTATCTTTTGCAAAACTCTCTAATGTTGACTAAGAATATGCCAGGAAGCCTTTTAACAAGAAGATAGTGTGGAGATTGTGAAGCCGGCAACCCTGGCTTATCTGATCTCCATCTACAGCCCATTGTTTCTTGCAAGTACACAGGGGAGGCTGGGACTGAGGGGTTAATGTTCAATAGGCATCTTCCCCCTTAAGGTGTGCCCCTGAGGACAGAAGGGCAAACTTGCATTACCCTAGAATGGGACCAATCACAGGGAAAGCCAGGGCTCTGCAGTTTTCAGGCTGGCTTCCCAGTAGCTCCTTTTAAAAGAACAGGCACTGTCTTTAGGAGAGATAATCCCACAATGGAGGTCCGTTAAAAGTATTAGGATGTAGACCGCCATGATCCTCGGGAGGAGAGCGCTGTCCTGACAATAGACAATTAAAGCTGATAAATCCAAGCTACTTGTTGCTGTTCTAATCCCTCCTAATTGTGTGCTACTTGTCCCTGGCTCCTGCATTCAGGGATGAAGCATGCTGCTCTAATCTCCACAGTACCTGACCTACTTCCTGCGGGATCTTTTCAGCATTCTTTTCTTCCCATCTGGACCCCTTTTTCTCTTTTACTTTCCCCCTCTTCCTCATCGCCGGAGGAGAGGAGAAGGAAGGGTGTTGGCGGGGAGACGGGTGTCGGAACAGAAGGCTTCCTCCAAATCAGTACCTCTGGGGCCTCCAACAGTTTACTAATCGGTAGCAGCTAATCATGCTCACGGGCACACCAGTGACTAAACCGTGCTTTGCATTAGACTCCACAAGTGGCACAGGGCACACAGAGGAGCCAACTGTTAGATCACTGCTGGCTGCCAAGTCTGCATGTGCTTATGCATACAGAGTACATGCCCCGGTGATTCTATGCCCCGGTGATTCTATTTGTGGCTGACGGCTCACTAATGAAGCTGCCATCCCCAGCTACTCAGAGCATTCGTTCTCACCCAAAGCACATAATTCTATCAACACGACAGAGCTCTAAGTGCCACTTTGGTGCCTGCCTGCATGTGCGTGCTTTCCTTCCAGAAGATCTCCTTCCAGAATCTTACAGAAGGAGCAAAATTATCTTTGCCATACAATTTTGACCCTTAGGGTTTATTTTTTATGTTGAAAAATCTTTATAGAGTCGTCTCTTCTGACCTTTCCCCATTCAGTCTCCTCTGTCCTTACAAAGTACAATCATTTTGTGATTTTTTTTTTTGAATAAAGCCTTATGTTTCAGATATACATCCTGAAATACTTATGTCTGAAATCACACTCTCCAGGATTTGCTTCACAATCCCCAGGGTGGGCGGCTGTGGGGTACAGATGGAACCACCCAAGTCTTGAGTTGATAATTGTTGAACTGGGTCATAGGGTGCATTACACCTTTTGTACTGTAAAATATTTTTTTTTAGAATTAAAAAGGTTTTAAAAAAACTTTTAAAGTTCTGCCTGATGCTGTTTATTTCAAGTTTATCACCTTTAGTTAGTGTGAATGCACATTAAATCAAGACACATTGATACAAAATGAAGAAGGCTGCCTACTGTCTGTCCTGTCCCCTGCCCCCATCAAGAGAAGCAGTCTCTGGGATTGCAATCATTTGGGGGTACAACTTATTTTAGTGTTTGGCAAATGTAAAGCATTTTTAGTGCCCTTCGGCGTCAGAGGTATGATAACAGCCACCAAACAGGTTTAATTTCCCCTTTCTGATAAAATTGAAAATTGTGCCTCATTGATTCAGTTTTAGAGTGACCCTACCAGGAAGAGCCTGTCTTGGGCTGCAAACATGTATGGTACAGGATGTAAAACAACTCACAGCCATCCGACTTGGTTCCTGAGTCACGCACCCTCCTCTAGCTAGAGGGACTAGGAACAAACTATTGCAGATAACTCACTTTTTCTCCGCAGTATTCTGAGCCAGCGGCTGGCAGCACCCAGCAAGGGCTCCACTGATAAACTGTGTCAAACTCAAATCATTTGTCAGCTCCAAAGAGAGGAGAACAAGCTGAAAGATGGACTCAGGAAGTAGATTTATCTGGTGCAACACATTAACTAGTATAAATACCAGTGGAAAAAAGTAAACACATTTACCCAGCAAGAAAGAACTCATCACAAGTACCTCCCTGCTTAACTCAGTGTTCTCCTAAAGCTTTCCACTCATCAGACAAGTGACACCAATTCGTCTTGATGTTCTACCCAGGATATATTTAAACAAATCAAAGGTTTATCCACCTCATTGACCTCGATTTCATTAACATCTACTTTACACAGATATAAAAAGTTCTGCCAGATTAAAATTTTCTCGAGTGATAATGCTCCTCCACTCCTTAGAATTTTTTCCAAAACATCATTAGAATGAAAACACAGTGTGAGGAATTCTTCAGATTGTTATGCATATTAAGTGTACACATTCATTCATATGCCTTTGGACCTTCTTTGAAACATTTTTAATCTCAGAAGCCCCAATCAGCAAAGACCTGCATGACAGTCAATATATGATGTTGGGTTACGGAAGTACATGTTTTTCCAGAGAGCAGCTGGAAAATGGTTAACAGTGCCAGGTACGGCTGGAAACCTGGCTTCCAGTCCAGGCTGTGGCCCTAGGCTCTGTTTCCTCGTGGAGACCTTTTTTTGCTCACCCTCTACCCATGAACCTATGCGCTGAATTAGGGTCTCTGCAGTCTGCTACCTACTGGCCTGTGAGCCATCCCAGGCATCTTTGAACACCCAGCACTCAGCACCGTGCTTGGCGAGTACTGAATGGTTGATTAACGTGTGATGCAGGAATGGGTGAAAAATGGCTCTCTGGTCCCACCTGTGAATGAGGCACTGCCATAGGCTCCGGACAGTGTCTCTTTTTCTAGAGAAAGTATATACTGCTGCTCAGCCCTTGTTCAAGGAGCTTAAAAACATACCTGGACAGAAGCCACAGACATAAAAATGTGCATATTTAAGGGGGGAGGAACCTACCTCTGACGACAGCCCTTGGAAATAAGCTCACCGCTAAAAACAAACGTTTAAGAGTTTCCTAAGCATAAGTGATTTACATATTTCTCATGAGGCCTGCTTTTGTCCATTCATCCATGTGCACATCCCAGCACTGGACATCTCCCTAAAATTTCCCCCTGCCAGTCTTTGGGCCTTCCTCCCCTTCACAGCCTCTCCACCCCACGGTAATTAACAAGGTTTAACAAGAGCAATTAACAAAACAAACTCCCTGCTGCTTAGTGGGCTGATACTTCTGATTGCAAAATTGTTTTAGGATGTGCAAAGCAGTTTAAAATAAAGATAAATAGTTATGCAACCATTTTGCATATAATCCATTGTATGTAGGAAACCCAGTTCCATGTCTTAAACAATGCAGTCTAAAATTACCATGACATTTCAGCTACATTCTACTAAGCAATATGCTTTCTTCATGTCATATTAATTCAGATCTAATGAACCTAATTTTGATTGTTTTTCCAGGGTTACAGAGTTTTAAATGATTCTGAGACAAATGCCTTATTTTTTTCTACTAGTAAGTCAATAGCACTTATGTGTTTTTGAGATGGAAGATGGATGTAAACATAATCAATACCATCCAATTTCCTGAATGCCTTCTACACAAAATACTATGGTTTCAAGTCTATTTTTTCAGTCACCATCACTGTAAAATCCTTTTTTTGTACATCCAAAATATGTGGCACACTTACAACATTTTGCTTATTTTTCAATACTAGTGCCACATAAGATTTCAAGCATACATTTGGAGTTCTATATACTTTAATTTGATTTTACCTGTACTGATTTTTATGCTAGTCTTATACCAACTCCCTTGACTTTTAGAATAAGAGTATGGTGATGAAGGAAAAAGAAGCTTTCTGCAACTATACCTGAAAAGGGAAAGTCTACATTTAATTAAAAGTACGGTCTCATTTTCACTAGAAGTCCCGATGAGCTTCTGACAGTAATAAAATTCTCCGTGTGTTAAAATGGGGATAATCCTACAGGAAAACAAACACAATAGGCTTGGAGGGCCAGGGAAGAGACTTAGCAGAACTAGGGACATTTAACGTTTATCTCTTGGATTTCCCGAGGGGCCATTGTTGCTATGGCTTTATTCTGAATGACACAGATCGCTGAAAATAAAAATCCAATTGTCTCAAAATACATAGAATTGGTGAAAAATCAGAGCTAAAACCATGATGAGATATTACTTTAGCTTTTAGAAATCTATTTTAGTATAGGAAATGAAGATTTTTGAAAATCAGTTTCCTTTAAAAATGAAGCCACTAAAGGATTCCTTTAAATAGCAAACTGTCCTTGTTTTAAAAATATGGCTCAATTTATAAAACTTTACTTTATAAATTTTTAAGTGAGATATGTTGATATATTAAGAGATATTGGTAATACATACCAAGTTCTGTTATGATGGTCAAAATTACCTTTTTTATCAACTAAGTTAGTTAATGCTTTTTTATTCAATGCAATTGGGCTAAAAAAAATTTGACAGTGTTTCTTTTTTTAACTTCCTTTTTTTTCTTTTTTTGGGGGGGAGCATGGGTAATTAGGTTTGTTTATTTATTTATTTTTAGTGGAGGTACCAGGGGGATTGAACTCAGGACCTCCTACATGCTAGGCATGCATTCTACCTCTGAGCTATAGCCTCCCTTTGTGATCAATTTTTTTTCCTATAAATTAAAAAAAAATTGAGATATAGCTGATTTACAATATTATATAAATTTCAGGTGTACAACATAGAGATTCACAATTTTTGAAGATTATACTCCATTTATAGTTATTATGAAATATTGGCTGCATTTCCTGTGCTGTACAATATATACTTGCAGCTCATTTATTTTATACATTGTAGTTTGTTCCTCTTAATACTTCACTCCTATCTTGCCCCATCACATTTTTAAAATTATATATTGAGTTAAATCAGAGATTCACAAATAATGATAAACACTAACCTTAAACATTGTATTTGAAACTTTCTCTTTGAACAGGACCAAGATCTGTTTGGGAATGAACCTCTTCCTTCTGAAGTCCCCAGTGTCTTTCCTGCATAAACCCTCCCATAATGCATTGCCTTTCAGTCCCAGTAACCTGAGTGAAAAATCCTCCGAGATTTATACCCCTCCCCAATATTTTATAATTGTCTCACTCATATCTGTTTCAATTATAGAATTTTTTTTCAACTAGTATTTATCAAGTCTTTCCGAAGATCTCTACTTGGTTTTAATGGGACCAGCTCTTCATACTTACATTTCATTGGTTTATATCATATTTAATTAAATTACATAATTACAACTAGCATCATCAAGTTTGGGAACACATACAAACATCTCTTGGTAAGCACACAAGTCAGAAAATACAAAGCAGAAATGCTAAGGACTATTAGAAAGGAGTTGACTGGAGAAGCATGGGAGTAAACAGTCAGTGTGTTTACAGTGGGCACAGAGAATATAAAAACCCCACCAAGTTGGTCTAGTGAGGTTAGTTAGGTGATCAGCCAATAATTGATTTCTTCTAAATCACCCTACTTGGGGTAATAAATTGTTTTGAAGCAGCTGATAATGTAAAGTACAACCAAGAAGACACTGTGATTTTAAAATATTATTCAAATTTTTTCTTATTGTCCACAATTCTTCTGAACTATGAAAAATGATTTTTAATAATTAGTAAACTTGAAAGATTGACTCTATAAAATAAACATTCTGATCTAAAAGGTAAAAGGAGACATATAATACAAAACTATAAGACCTATGCTTAGTTAAGAGAGTAACATACAAAAATATGTCTTTTATCCATAGGTAGAGTTATTTGAAATGCTTCCGTTAAATTTAACAACAAAGAGTTACTAGCAGAACTCAACCCAGAAGCAAAGTGTTTCCTAAGGTTCTGCTTAAGAATTGGATCAACAGTGATGCTAATAAAGGAAATATTCAGAAGTTTTAAAAAACTTACACTTTAAAATAAATTACCCTTTTAAAACACAAGTAATCAAAGCTCATGGTTAAATTTCTATAAATTAAAAAGAAATGAATATTTCTTACAATATCACAGCCATTTTATTGCATTTGCTTTTAGATGGCCATGAGGTTATCTGGTGTGCCCTGTTCATAAATCCTCAACAAAAGGCTTTATACCTGACATAGTTTCAGTGGGTTTATTATTCCTTGCTACCAAGTGAACCCCAACGAAACAATCATTGTTAACCATGTGGTATAGATTCTTGGGTCTATCCAAGTACTGTTTCTTAAATAGCTTATAAATAGTCTTATAATTCACTCTTTTCACTTATTACTGCAAACATCTTCCTGTGTCTGCATTATTTTTAATTGCCACAGAGTATTCCAAAGTGCCTATAATCATGCCATGTTTTACTTAATCATCAAACACACATCACTAATTATTTTTAAACTATTATACAGAATGCTGTGGATAGTTAGCAATTTGAGTCTGAAGTTCAGGAGCATTCAATCCATGGAAAATTACAATTCCTAGAAATCTTATCTAACTTTTAAATGTCATTGGGGAAAAAACTGACTCCCAAACAGTGAAGGTAACTTTTCTGGATCCTAGTCACTAGTATAAGGCCCACAATATCTTATCTACCAATGCCCAAGTCCAGAAAGTTCTGAAAATTGTTTCACTTTTTATTCCCACGACTACACATCCACTCTCATCACAATGGTCTTTGAATTGCTTTCTCCATCTCCAGTTTCGCTCCTTTGCAATTTTCATCAACATCACGGCCACCTGAATTATCGCTCTGAATCCCAGTTTTCCGTGACCCTTACCTCCCCCCAAAACTTACATGGCTCTCACCGCTGCTCACCTAAGAGTATCTGTCATCTTTGCCTTAACTAGTGAAAGATCAAGCTGTTTTCTGCTGCAGAAACACTAACGTTTGACTAAGAACACCTCCCTGAGTGGATACGCATAAATATCACCTCTCTAAAGTCTCAACAGTTGCAAATTCGAACTCACACCTGGCCCTGAGGGATGCGGACAAGGGAGAGGGGCTTGCATCAGGGTCAACTCCAGAGCCACCTTCCTCAGTTGGTCACTGAGCTTGCGGCTCCATGTACAGTGACTGTAGCCCAACAAAGACATTGGTTGAAATCAGTTACTCAGTTTTAATCCTTTCTTACACAAACTTAAGAATCACAAATAATTTTTAAACAATAATGAGATATTAGCCGAACATTATGTAGGCAGAACAATAAATGAAAATAATAGTTCCTTAATACTGTTCAGCTGATGAGGAGACAGGGACAATAAAATGGCTTAGACATGTTTTAGATCAAAGATTATGCTATGCTAGGATAAAACATTGCCCTTAATATATGCAATCAAAAGGAATTGAGATGCAGTGGGTTTAGGATGACATCCATGCACACAGGCACAAATTCACTGACCAGTGGGATTTCAAACATCTGATCCTGGTTGCCTCACAGGGAAGAGAACAGCCAGCAGCCAGTTCTCATCCCTTCCTCCACGCCCTTGTAACATTGCTGCTTCCCCTTCCCCGGCCCACTGAAGTTAACTCTGCACACAACACAGGCCACGTCTTCTGGGGAAGCTCAAAGGCCTGCCAGCATAAGTTTCCCTTCAAAGCAGCCCCTGGAAGTCTGTGTGGGATGAGACTATTGAAACCATCCCCTTTCCAGGGAAGAGCTAAATCTGCCCCACCATGTTTCTGTTCTCATTTACTCAGGGCTCATGACATCAATGGTTAGAAGGTTGTCTCGAAGCTCCCCCATGCAGACGGCACTGCAGACAGCAGGAGAAGCTGCGCTCACATCTGGGCAGAGGCTTCCAAGTAGGACACACTGAAATCTGGCTCTTGAGTTTTACTAGAACTGGGTTATGGAGAAAAGACTCACAGTCAGACTAATTGTGGAAAAGAAGGAACTGTTCCCTCTCTCTGCTTCCCCTGTTCTCTGCCCCCCTGCACTGGACCAATGTGCATACTCTATAACAAAGAATAGGGGAATTGTGCTTGGGAAATGTGAAAGACCTTAGTTGTAGAGGAGGCACACCCACTTGTGTGCTGTATGTCAGTGTACAGAGGGTAAAGGTCACCATTCCCAGAACTGCCTTATTTATAATCCAAAATCCTGCTTAAGACTCATATATTACTCCCCCAAGTATGCCTGCAGAATAATTTCCAGGTTAAATTAGTTTGTTGTTTCCTTTCAGACTGTACATTTACTCCCCACTTCTCTCCTCTTTTCCTGCCCCCGAAGAAATAGCTAAGAAGTATGAAGGGGAGTTGTTCATCCCAGTAGGTAAAGAAGATGGATGTCGCTGACTTGGTGTGGATGCAGCGCCCCGCAAGGGCAGCAGAGAATGGCAGCACTGATGGTCTCACCATCAGTAGTAGAGAGTAGGTCATTAAAATATGCCCCACAAAAGCCTTCCTCCCGTGGTCCTGAAACGCTTCTGTACTAGAATGGCCTGGGGAGCTTTAAGAGCTTCTGATGGCCAGGCAGCCCCCCTCACTAGTTAAATGACACAGCGCCCGCACCAGTCATTTTTAAAGATCCTCATGTGATTCCAAGGTGCTGCCAAGTTTGGGAACCAAATACCTTACTTAATCAGATGCCCACCTTTTCGATTATATCTACACTTAAAATACTGTCTTCCCCAATTTTCCCCTGGTAAAGGAAATTGTGCCACGGCTGTGGAACATTCACAGGAATGGCATCTGAATGTATGGCTTGGGTTGACCACTGGGTAATAGACAATCTGCTGCCGAGATTAGCAAAGAACTGGGGCAATGAGGCCAAGGATCTGTTCTGTACTCGCCGGGGCCCCTTAGGCTGGCTTGGATCTGTGGCCACAGATTGTGGCCCTAATTCCAGTTATGGATGCATACTGTGGCTGGAAAAGGAAGCTACCACCAAGACTGTGGATGGGTAAATACCAGTGCCATACCTGATACCAGGAAATCAGCTCAGAGAATTCCACATTCTCCTGAAAGCGGGTCAGTATTGTCATCCTTGTGTATTAATTTTTTGTTGGCCTTTATATTACCGCGCCTATCAAACTGGATTCTGATCATTCTCTGAATTAAAAGATGAATGGATGGTCATAGCCAGATGCATTCTTACTGTAGATGTTCTGGTTTGAATCTATCAATATAAAGCATGATTGTCCAAAGAAACAGTCTGGAAGATTGTTTTAAGAACACCTATTTGGGGTACGGCATGGTGCCTAGAACCTAACCAGAGTCTGATATGTTTGTCAAATGAACAAATTATAGAAGCATTAGGCCCTAGGGCAATTTTTCAAATATTAGTAATGTCACCGATAGTTACATAGAGAAAAATATGGAGATTCTTGAAATTTTAAGTTAAATCTAAATGCCCAGATGTTTGCAAACTATACTTCAATGGTGTAACTTTTCCAGAAAGAAATTTAGCAATATATCCCAAGAGCTTTAAAGATTCATAACCTTTGGTCAAATGATTGTATTTCTGGAAATATATTGACAAGAAAATAATTAGAGCAGTCCAATGTATGTAAACATATGCACTGCAAGGTTACTTAGAATTATGACAAGACGGAAACAGCCCGAATATTCAGATTTATAGAAATTGCTAAATAGGTTCTGATATGGCCACGTGATATGAGTATTATGCAGCCATTAAAAAAGTTTTTTAAATAAATGGGAGAATGCTAATGATCTACCCCTGCAGGAAAGAAGCAGAATACAATACTGAACTATGGCATGGTTCCACCAGTATTCTTTTTTACAGCTATAAGAAGTGTCCTGTCTTTTATGTAAAAGAAAAACATCTAAAACAATTAGAAGGGTATATATGAAAGTTGATTCCCAATTCTACTCCTCTAATTAGTCTTAATGAAGTCAGCAGTTTTGTCATAAATTACAATTAACTATAATCCCCATCTGACACGCACCCGCTGGTCCATATGTTGGGCCTCTTAAGTCGACCAAATGTAACAGCCTTTGAAAACTGGTTTAGCTAAAGAACATGCAACAGACACAAACCGACAGCCACCTAGGAAATCTGAAAAGATAATCATTAAAAGCAAATTGAGGGGGAGGTGGTGGGAGGGGAGAAGGAAGAATTGCATTAAATCTAGTTTCCCAATTTTCCTCCTTCCTTCAAGCAGCAGTTAATCCAATCACAGCCCATAAATAGCTTAGAGAAATGTTATAAGGTAAAAAAAACATACTCAGGGCATCGGAAGCCAATTCCTTATTTCCCATTCTCCTCTCTAAAGCAACCTCTTCCACTGAAGTCAGGCAACTAGTTAAGAGTGTAGTGCACAAGAGTGTATTTTTTATCCAGCAGAAATATTTAGCTTGGCTGGCTGCCAGAGAATGCTGGAAGATCGGACTGAATTAGGGGATTTACCTTCCACGTGTTTGGCACGAGTCATTTAGAGTATCTGAGAAGCTGGTCTCTCTTTCTCCATGGTATCTGAGCAGTGGAGTGGGCTGTCAAACCAACGCCAAGAGTAATGTGACGCAGTAAGATACAACCTGATCTGAACTTACAAATGGGCATTCTCCTCAGCTACTGGTTTGCTTTCTTTCCACGACTGACACAGTAATGAAAGGTTATCCCAGAACCTATTGCTGGTGTAAGAAGAGACCTGTCATCTTTTCCCTAAACTCTAACCATGCTCCCATTTTTTCCCTCTTAACACCACTTTGGAGTTGTATGAGTCTAGAAACCATGTTTGATAACCGGGATTAAGAAAAAAAAAAACCAAAACTCTGCATTATACGGTGTTTTGACACCTTCATTTATGCATTCTGAGGAACTGCTGTTTTATTTTTTTTAAACAAAGACATTATTGGAATTACACATAACCAGGTCACTGAATTTGTTCGAAGTTGCACATGTTTCGACTTAAGTTTTTTAATTGGTTGGATCCTGTGCTAAGCTACTAAACACTTAGTAGACTCCAGCTGCCAGAAGCAAGTCTACCGTCATCTCCCTCGTTTTATGAGAAAGGCTAAGTGACCTGCTAAACGTGGCAGCTAGCAGAGGTAGAGCTGGTGCCACATCTGAAGTCTTTGCTCCCATGTCCCTCTATGCTTTTTGCAACCCTGTGCCACTAGCCCATTGGGCAGAAGGATCCCTGAGCAATGGGAAGTCACTTGCCGTTGAGGAAGGCTCTGTCCATGCTGACATAACAATGGCCAAAGGTGGGGGACATACCACAGCCCCCAATAGAGAACGTTCGCCAATTCCAAAAGAGCTTGTCTCTACTCCTTAGAAAACAAACTAGAGAGGACAACGCTCATTTCTTTATACGGGGAAAAAAAATCCCTGTTGGTCTTCTCTCTGCAGGAGGTGACATGAGGCTGTCATCATATCTAGAGCTGGAAAGATTACCCCGAGACTGCATAATGTTCCCAGACAAGGGGGTCATCTCTTGGCCCAAACCCCCAGCTCAGTGCAACTTACTTAACAACAACATTCAATTGTATGACTATGGATGGGAGAGGGAAAATGTAATCAGACTTTAAAAAAGTGATTGAAGTGGGAGAGGTTTCTATAAATACAAATTTATGTGAATGCTTTATGAGATACAAGTTACGTGAAAAGGAAGCAGAACAGAGATACCACACACAGACATCCAGACGGAAGGTGACGCGAGGAGCTGAAACTAGCTGTTCCCTCTGGGGAGGAGAACTGGGTGGCTAGCAGTGTGTGTACAGTTTTCATTGTACTCTTTTGGCACTTTTGGAATTTTGAACATGTGAATATATTTACCCATGCAAAATAAATACAATTTAGAAATAAATAAATATATATTGCTTTACATTTTGAAAAATGATGTTGCTAAAGATACACTAAATCTCAATTCAGGGCAATGTGACGAACTTATCATACATTTTTTTAAAAAAATTATGGTAAAATATATATAACAATTTGCTAATTTAATCATTTAAGCGCACAATTCAGTGGCATTAATTACATCTACACAGTTATACAACCATCACCTCTATCCATTTCCAAAAATTTTCATCACCTGTAGCAGAAACTCTGTACCTATTAGATAGTAACTCCTCACTCCCCACCCCCACTCTTCCCCTTCCTGGCCTCTGGTCACCTCTAGCCTACTTTCTGTCTCTGTGAATTTGCCTATTCTAGTTTCCTATGTAAGTGAAAAATATATAGTCTTTACCCTCCTGGGTCTGGCTTATTTCACTTACCACAGGGCTTTTAGGGTTTATCCACATACACACATGCAGTGGGTTCCCTTCAGAGCTAATATTCCATTGTATGGATAGATCACATTTTGTTTATCAACCTGTATATATCTTTTGTATGTACCATTTTGTTTATTCATCTGTTGATAGACACATGCTATTTCCGTCTTTGGCCTATTGTGAATAATGCTGCTATGAACATCGGCAAACAAGTATGCAAGTCCCTGTTTTCAATTCTTTTGGGTATATACCTAGGAGTAGAGTTGCTGTGTCACATGGTAATTCTGCTTATCTTTTCAAGGAAGCAAACTTACACATATTTTAGCACAGAAATTATAACTGTAGGAACTTATTCTAGGGAAGTAATTGTGGATGCTCCCAGATAATTATCTACTAGGTTATTGAACATAGACACTGTTTATAAAGTTGAAAAATTAGAAATAAATGATCAGTGATATACAATAGATTGATGGTATTATTTATACAAGCAAAGCCCATGAGGTTGTTCGGGGTAGTGGTTAAGAGAATTGGCTCTGAGGTCATCCTGCCTGGGTTTAGATCTTGTCTCTACTATTTTCATGCTGTCTGACTTTAGGCTAGTTAATTACTTTCTTTACTTCTCATATTCTTCATAAGCAAAATGGAAATAATAATTGTATTATGTTCATTGAGAGGTTGTAAAGACTAAATCAGTTAATATACACAGAACATCTGGAAAAAAGCCTAGCACTAGAATATGCTTAATAAATGTCCATACGTATGGTTAGAATACTTTACAATAAGAATATCCTAATTTTGTAGTAAATAAGTGTTGCAGAAGATGGAGAAAATCTTGGATTTATAGCTGACATTACTATAATGATTTTTGGTGGAAATGTGCATATACATCCAAAGGAAGTTGGAAATATATACACAAAATTTAATAATCAATTCTAACTAAGTAGTGGAAATACAATTCATTTTTTTCTGCATTTTTCCAAGATTTTTCAAATCTTTAAGAATGAATCTTGCTTTTATAATCAGAAAAAAAAGTTAAAAGTTAGATAAGGGAGCTGTTTTTTGACTACCCATCACATTTTTAATTTGAATTCCTAAAATTGAACAGATTTTGTTCTCCTATCTCCAGAAATTCTAGATTCTAAAACCTGCTTTGAAGGAGAATCATGAAGCAGAAAATTCTCCTTTATAAAACTGCCTCCAATTAGAATTTTATTTAAAAATCTTTATTAAAATCTGGTAATCATCTTAGATGGTAAAGTTTTAAGACGGACTTGACCAAGCCCCCTTCCTCCGGCTCCCTCCCACCTTTTGACATGATCAGCTAGCTAGCTCCTGTCCACCCGTGTGATGAATTAAATGTATGACAGATATGACAGGTGAGGAGTGCATGGAGGGGCTTAACCAGCAGGGATAAGATAAAGCCCCCATTTAAGAACAAAGCCCCCACCAAAGCTTGCCCATTAATGACCATGAACGGAATCTCTTCATTTGTTCCATTTGGAAGGAGCAGGCGGGAACCATAGGCAATGTGTGGTTAGACAGCGTGACTGTTTCTCCAAGGACCTCTCAACCAACTAATTGAAAATCCTTGATTTTCTGTTAAGCGTGTCTGGAAGACAAACTCCACTGCCACAGACACGAGCAAGGCTGCTTTCAGTGCTGCAGTAACACAATAGACTTACATTTACAGCTGGACTAAGTGGAATTACTGTATATAAACCATAATATCTATCTGCAGGGATCCAGCTAAGCCCCTGAGAGACAAGTCCGGCAGGGAAAATCCAAGGAATTTTGGAAGTCAATCCATTAGGATTACCAGGCGGCCCCCGATTTTGGAAGTCATAGGCTCAATCTATGGAAGCAATAAAGTCTCAATCTTCTTTTATCCCAACCTCTTATCTGAAGGCCTATTGACCCAGTTTTTAGTTAAAATAAACTGATATGCCACAGACGGTATTATAATCATTTTCTACAATACATATTGACATGACATTATCGGGCAGGCAGCCTAGTCACACATGAACTTTTGTGCAGTAATTGAAAACAGGCTTTTGAAAACTATTTCTATAGCAGAAGTGCAGCCCTCTTCATATGTAAGTACAATAATCTGAACATTACTGATGATGCATAATGCTAACAATACACATAAGGTGAAGTGAACTGTTGGTTACCATCTCCTCCTTCAAGACTTTTAGCCATGGTTCATTTCAGCTTATTCACAACACAGTGTTTTTTTGCTTTTTTAAAAAATTAAAAAAAAATTTTTTTCTTTTAAGTAGGGGGAGGTAATTAAGGTTTTTTATATTTTTTTTGGTAGGGGGAAGTAATTAGGTTTATCAATTAATTATTATTATTATTTTTAATGGCAGTACTAGGGATTGAACTCAGGACCCTGTGCATGCTAAGCACACACTCTACCACTGAGCTATACCCCCCCCCCAAGGGATTGTAAAAGAGGCTAAGTTATAGGATGCTCTCTGAAAACATACTGTCTTCTATGGTCTAGCTCTTGTGGACTGATTTGTGTAGGGGCAGGTCTATACATAGTAGATACTCAAGAAATATTTGTTGACTAAATAATAGATAAGATCCACAAAAAAAAAACTTTAAGGCCATAGACATCCTCCAGGCACTATGGAGATGAGAATTTGATGCGTGTCCTCAACCATCCCTGCCGGCATTCTATGCAAGGTTAGTCACATGAACAGCAGTATGGCTGGCTGAGGTCCTATGGAGGACCAGCTAGACTCCCAGCAGGAAGCGTCTTCTCTTCTGCAGGTAAGGAAACACTGACTCAGTCAAGCTACTGTCCCAAGTTCAAAGAGCGATTCAGGGACCGGGCTGAGACAGAACCCACTGGAATCTGTGAGGCACCAAGGGCTCTTTACTTCTGCTCTCCCTCCCGTCCCACCCCAGCAGAAAGTTCCCTGATCAACGCGAGCTCTAATGCAGCATCTGTGAGAACTTCGGCTAAGTGTGCATTCTTTCCCTCTCACTAAGAAGAACCAGCTCTGGGAACATCTGAAATATCAGGACCCAACTTCAGCTTGCACTGCCAGGAAAACTAGAGAGAATTTTCCTGCTCATCGAGGTCAAGATGAATTGGGTTCTGCCTGCATACTTTCAGGTGACGAGCCCTCCTTCTTGTACTGCTTTCTTTCTCCAATTTCACTCAGGAGTAGAATTACTCAGATGTTCCTTAAAACATCAGATTCAGGTCACTTGGCAAACACTCTTCAAGTCTCTTACTTGGACGCATTGCACAACACCCACCGGTGTGTTCGAGCGGTCCAGCAGCCTCCCTGCCAGCTAAGCACCTCACCAAGAGCCTGAGAGAGCGACTGCCTAGGAGCCCCACCGCCTGGGAGCCCTCTGGACAGGCCTGGATTGCATCTGTCCATGGCTCAACACCCAGAGAGGATGTTTTGCTGAGCAGCCAACTAGACATTCAGGCAAAATTTGGGGAGGGGGGCTTATCTGCATGACAGTACTTAACTTTCACCACCTGGGCCGGCCTTGCAGCAGGAACAGTCATACTCAATTATTGTCTTTTTCTACTAGACAACTACTGTTTAATCCTACCTCCAGCTGATAGTAACTGGTGGAAAACACAATGCTATTTTTAGACAGGACAGTGATTTCTCCCTTTCATCTGTAAGAAAGGTACTTCCTCCAGCAGTTGGGTCCATCCCAGATGCTGAATTTGGGGTAGAATTTTAACACGAGGGCATTATTACCTTTTGCAAAGTGAATGAGTTTTGAATTCTGTAAAAGGGTTTTAAACTCAAAGCTATACTCTTTATGCTGAACTCTTCTGAAACGGGAAAGTCAACAGAATATAGGCTACATCCCTGCAAGCCACACTCTTGACACAATGACAAAAGATAATTTACTTTAAACAAGACTAGCCCACAAGGGGGAAATTAACCAACATGACAACACAAGCTTCTTGACATAGTTCTGCCTTCTACCTTCTCAACTGCCGTCTTCACTCTGTCTTTTTACTCTCAGGCTAACAAATGATTTGATCAAGAACTTGATTTAACATGTAGTAAACTTAAAATGGAAGTTCCAGAACTGACCAAAAATTATTTTGGGGATTGATCATAATGTCACTTTCATATATTTTCTATTTTTTAGAAATTGTTTTTCAAGGAGCCAGGAATTACTAAATTGATTCATTATCTTTATGCATGAAGTTACGCTTTAGAGAAAATATATCACTCAGAGCAGGCAACCATACCTAATTCTCAAATACCAGAAAATGAGGAGAAAACTCACGCCAAATGAGTTAGTAATCCATGTTCTTGCTTTAAAATATGACTACTCATTTCTCAGGCGTGGTTGCAGGACATTTATAGGCAAAATATAGATTAATATCAGGTAAAGACTACTGACTTTAGATCATTCTAGTTGGTGCCAAGACTACCAGCTCTGTAGCCAAGATGTGAAATCCTTGGTGTACAAGGCGGCTTTTGAAAATCCAAACATGTTATTTTTCCTGGTAAGGTTTTTTTTTTTTTTTTTTGGCCATTTGAAGAATGATCTGGAAAGAAGGTGTTGAGTTAGTTTACATTAACCTCAGCCTGACCTGGAGGTAGAGGTTTTAAGAGCTGAGCAGGGGCCACACTCAGGAAGCCCCAGGAAAACAGCACAAGGAAAGGACTGCATTTGCGGGGACACAAGAATCAGCCCACCATTCTTATTGCAGATGGAGGGCATCCTCTTCACCCTCTGAGGGGAAAGGAATCCATCCATCTTCATTAGGCTTTTTGTGGGGTGTAGAAGGAGGGAGGACTGCTATTTCCTTTGGCTCTGAAAAACAGAAGCCGGTAGCGATTATTCATTTCCATCCAGTGCTTCCCACCAAACCCTCGTGGGGCAACTGAGGAAGAATCAACACCATCCCACACAGTAGCAGCCACTCCATCAACCAAATGCTGCAAGCCAAGCAGTGGCAAGACACAACTTAGTCAAAACCCACAATCAGAAGATACGTGCGTTGGGAGAGGGGAGGTGTAAAAGATTTTGAAAGCTATTCCTAACTTTTTCTGTAAGGGATAACTCCTTTAGAGCGAGTCTTTATAAAAGTTTTAGCAATGGCCAAGTGTAGTCAACATTTTTAGTACACATCACATTACAAATACTTTGTGGAGATTCTGCTTTTTCTTACTTCCAAAAGCGACTGTGCTGGCAGTGGTATCTGGAGCACTGGAAATGCATCTGAAATTGTTTTGCCAGATACGTCTGTGGAAAAATCAGTTTCAATATACGAATTTTTGTGTTATGGATTAACTTCATGAAGGAAGGGGTTACACATTTTCTTTCCCTGTGAGAAGGAAGATAAGTAGACTGAAAATGAATGCTATAGGATGAAAAGACACAGAAAATTACCCTAGGTACTTAGATCTTAAGAATAAAAAGAAATACTGTGCGTTACAGAGATGTGTTCCGACACATGGAGCAAAAACATATTTTTTAAGTTTCTATAGCTAGTTCCAAATTTGAAATGATCAAGATCCTCTTTGTAAACATCATGAGGCAGTTATAAAGACAAGACATGTAGACATTGGAGGCTAAGGGAATTTTTTTGGTGGTAGGTATGTCCCACTTGCTGTCCAAAACTGATGAATGTATTTACAGCTTCACGGATAGTTGTTTTTCCCTCACCATTGCCCATACTGGCATTTTTCAGCTATCACATTTGCCAATCCGATACTAAAATGATATGGAATGGTTAATTGTATATTAGGATAGATCCTCTCCTGAATACATCCTGCAACTGTGCTTTAAAGCCTGCCCACTCCCACCTCCAGCCTCTTGAACAGGTCTACGTCCTAAGCCCATTCTCTAAAAGTTAAAAACTGATCGTAAATGGGCCAGGACTGAATTTGCCTGTTGGACATCATTGAAGTCTCCCAATGCCTCTGAAACGTTAAGAAGACCTCTGGCCCTAATTAGCTAAAAGCTTCAAGCTCATCACTCAATGTCTCTAAGCCTCAATTTCTTTATTAAGACCTTCAACTCAAACAAAAAAGTGTCTTTTTACCACAGTACTTGTTGCTAGAAATGGGAGAAATGAAGTAGAGGAATACAGAATCTAACTGCACGCTGGAAAATATATTTGAAATAACACTGAGCTAAGGGACGTAATTATCATGCCCAAGGCAGATTAATTCAGTCAGAAAGAAAGCCAGGGCCATCTGGCTGGGGCAGGGGGTGGGGGAGGGTGTAGCTCCTGAGCCAGGTGTTGAAGGATAAGGCAGATATGAATTACTGGAAGACATTCAGTCCAGGTTAGTGGAACCAGTTAACTGGTCTGGGCAAAGCTGGGGACATCGGCTGCAAACAAACAAAAAGAGGAGTGGGTAGGGGCAGGGTGTGGCATTGGGACTGAGGTTCTTCTTGCTTCTCTTGACGGCTTCTACATCATTTCTCCCCACCCCGATCCCTTCTTTTGCAGGACATGACATCATGCATCTGCTGCACCTCTGCTCTCTCCCCTTTTTCTCAGATCCCCTGGTTCAGCCCCCTTATTGACTTAAGACTTTTATTCCTGGCTCACTGTCTTCCTTGCTACTGTTATTTCTTGTTACCTCTGACATCTCCTCATCTTTTCTCCCCTTCACTCCCATCCCAGCCACCCACTCCCAGTCCGCTAACTGGCACCACATCACGAAGCACCATGAAGCATACCTCCTCCAAGCCTCTGTTCCAGTCTCTCCCTCTGCAGCCTTCCCAGTGCATTGACTTTACTGTCCTGACTCCAAAAATTTCTCAAATTACATCAGATCTTTTAGTCCAATGACCAGTTGCCCTACTTTTTCACTCTCTTGATATTTACCCCCTGTTCTGACTTCCTTTATCACCCAACTTTGAGTCTATGATCTAGCCTCCCTTGCATTTAATTTTCAACTCCATAGTCCCTCTTCTGTCATACTTAAGCCAACCTCCAGTACCCAAGAGAGTTATCTATGTCTTCAGACGCTACTTTTTTTTATCCCAATTTCTCCCCAATCTACTGTAATCAAGTTTTCTCTCCCACAGTTGCACTGGAAATGTTCACCAGTGGCTTCCATCTTGCCAAATGAGTGGGCAGTTATCTGTCCTCATCTTGTTTATCTCTGAGCAGCACAATTGTGCCCTCCTTTTGAGAAAATTCTTCATTTGACTTCCAAGCACTACACGCTCCTGTTTTCCTCCTACCTCACTGGTCAATGCTTCTGGTCTTCTTTGTTGGATTCTCATCTTCCTCCTGAAGGAGGTGGAGTGACCTAGGGTTCAGTTGCAGCATCTAATGCTTGGACTTAAATAACCACCTACATGCTGACAATTCCCAATTTTAGATCTCTAGCACAGAATACTCCCCTCAACACTACACCTCTATAACCAGCAATCTACTTGACATCTTTATTTGGACATTTTCTGCACATCTCCATCTTAACAATCCAAAGTAGAACAGATTTTCTCTTCCTAAAATTACTCTTCTCCCTGTCTTCCAGTCTCAGTGAATGGTACCTCCATTCACCAAGATCAAAATTAGGAATCATCAATCATTTATGATTCCCTATTTCTCTCTATCCCCTCCCACTGCATTCAATCCATCAGCAAGTCTTACTAGCTCTACCTTCCAAATATATCCCAAATCCTTCAACCATGTCTCACCATCTCTATCAGTACTACCTTAGCCCCAGACACTAACATCTCTTGCCGGGACTGTTGAAAGAGTCTACTAGCTGGTCTTCTCCCTCATCTTGTCCTCTCCCGTCCATTCTCTACTCAACATCCAGAGAGCCTGTTAAAGTATAAATTAGATCACATCATTCCAATGATAAAACCTGCCAAGCATTTTCTATCATCCTCAGAATGAATTTAAACTACCTACTTACCATGATGTACAAGACCTTCCACGTTCTCTCTTTCAGATCTCATCTCCTTTCACTCTTCCACTGGTTCTCCAGACTCTGGGTACACTGGTCTTTTTGCTGTTTCTCTAACAAGGTCATTCTCACTTTTGAATCTCTACTACTCTCTCAACAGACCTTACATGGATCTCTTACTGATTTCATTACAGTCTATACTCAAATGCCACCTTCTCAGGGAGATCTTTCTTGTCTACTTTTGTCTAAAATAGCACCCTATCTCATCATTCTCTATGACTTTACTCTGTCTTAATTCTACCATGATGAGCACTATCTCATCAAAATCTGAAATTGTGTTAATTAACTTGCTTGCTTATTGATTTATCTGTCTCTCCCACTAGAATGCAATCCCCATTAAGGTTACCAAATGTAATTTTTGCTTTTGTTTTGTCTTTTTACTTCTACATCCTTAGCACATAGAACAATGCTTGGTACTTGTAGGTACTCAAGAAATACTTGTTGGACGAGAGAATTATTGAATGAATGGATGGAGAACTTGAAGGCCGTGAATTTAAATTTGGTTCATTAAGTGATTGTGGAGCACAGTGACTTCTTGAACGGGAACACTGACACGATGAAGATGGAGTTAGAGAAAGATGTGAGCTCCTCGTGCGAGGATACTGAAGTGGAAGCCGATACTGAAGTGGAAGCCGATGGAGGCCAGAATCACTTGCCCTGAGGCTGTTCCAAGAAGCATCTGAGAGTGGAAAAGAACTTTCGCCAAATGTTGCTGCAGGATGGTATGTCATGTAAGGAGGGTCCAAGGAGAGGAAAAGCTAAAAAGCATTTTAAGAATGTAAACCTAAGACTCAAAATTAATTTTCATCATGTTCTATCCACTTTTAACAGCAATAGTTGAATTCTGAATTTCAGAATATACCTTTCCTTATTTCCAGACTTACCTATATTTGTTTTGTTTTTCTCTAGCTCTGAATTGGGGCTGGGGTAAAACAGTAGCAGAAAGAGGGGAGGGGCTTCCATGAGAGAAGGACTCTGGTGGTCCAAGGCTGATGGGTGACTGTAGTGGAGCTTACCCCAAGTGCCCCTACCACCTGCATCCCTGAGTGTGGACCAAAGTCACCCCACTTGAAGGATGGAGTCGGGGAGAAGAATGTGAGAGCCCTCCCAGGCACCAAACTGTGGCTGTCCTGGGGCCTCAACAAACTCTGCCCTTTCCATCTCCCTTATCTTTAAAAAGAAACAGAATTATTTCACATTGTTTTAGAGTAAGAGGGCACAGAAATGAAAACTGAGTTTTTTCTAGAGCAAGAACCAAGGGCCGAATGATCATCACATCATTTCATTTAAAACGACGATTTATGGTTTAGGTAGAAATCCTGTCACTCCAAAGAATTTTAGATGTCTCTTTGACATGCTTTTCTTTGGAGCACAGTGAATTTGGCATAGATATATGTAAAGTTGATTTATGGAAAAGAAAAATCAACATTGTGCAATAAACCAGTAAATTACCCTACAAATTCAGAACACACACACATTCCTATCAACTTACAGTCTATTTAGGATGCATCCCACACCAACAATTGTGGTAAAAAATTAAGAACCATTGCCTCTTTTCCAGGCCTACAAGAAAAAGTTGCTCTTATGTGAATATATTTGGCAGGTGTATGAGGTAAAAAGCTTCTTTTCATCTTTCTGTACAAATATAACTTTAACACGAGTGCTCTAACATGCTTTTCTCTAAACCACTCATAAAAATTCTTGAGGTTCTTAACCTTACTGGAAAAGAAAACCTCAGATGACTATAAAGTAAATACACAGCATATTCTCAATATCATGGCCATCTTCAAGCAATTTCTCACACTTATAATGCATTTATTTTTATATAAAGCAGATGCGTGTCTCTGGGGCAAACCATGCCTTTTATTCTTGTGTTGTGGAAGTCCCTTCTAATTAAAACAGGAAATACAAATTTCCTTGTCTAGTTCTAAGGATAAATCCCACTTAGCACAAGCAGCTGTCTGCAATTTTTGATGAATCCTTTCTGGCTATTCTAAACGTGCACTGCTGAATTTGTATTCTGTGGGCACTTTTGACTTCCCATCCTGAAAACAAAGGGCACACCCAGCTTTCCTGCATCCTCACCAGCCAGGGCTCAGCACGTTCTGGGCACCTTCACAAGCTAAATAACCAACAAGCAGTGTTGCAACTTCAAAAACGTATTCAGAACTGAGGAAGCCAAATATATTCTGACGGAGGGGTTGAGTAAAACATGAAAAGTGAGAAGTCATTCAAAGAAAAGGCAAGAGATTGAAAGGAGAGAATACAAATGCATTTCTTTAAATAAAAAGCATTCTTCTTTCAATGCTTTACACCAGAGCTCCAATTGCAATTAAGAAAACTCTGGTCCCACCCTTCTAATTAAAAAGCACAAGCAGTTCCTTTACTGACCACAACAAAGAGCAAATAGACTCAAACCCACTTCCTCTGCAGGAGCTTCTCTTGGTGCTTCTAAGCGGTTCGTCTACAGCTGATAAATCGGGTTATTGGGTCTGAGGGATTCAAGCCCAAGCAAGTTTATACATTTTGGAGTAGATTAGATACGGTATCTTGTGAGTGAGACAGTTTTTCCACTCTTGTCAAGCCTAGATTAATATTCCTACTAATTGCACTTTAGGAATGGCCAATTAGTTAGAGTCAAATCACCTGCACAGGAGCGGTGGCAGGAAGGTGGGGAGACCAGAACCACGCTTACCCCTTGGGGGTCTGTGGGGCCCAGTCCAAATGCCCTGTGCTTCCTCCACTTCACGGCTGAGAGCCCACTCACTGGACATCAGAGTAGGAAGGCCAACACCCTAGAACCTGCTGGGCTAACAACAAAGAGTTGGTGATGAAAGTTTGCACTTAACTAATGAAATGAAACTGCTTTGTAGCCTCATCTGCTAAGAATCATGATATGGATATTCTTCGCTGGAAAGGGTTTTCTTTTCATCTTAAATACCTCAATTTCTACCTTTATATCAGAAACAATGTGTTTTTTCCTTGAGTGAAAAATTTGATGTCTGTTCTTAAGAATGAAACTCTCTCCCAATCCTCCTCCCATAGGTACAGATTCAATTTTACTTGGCCTCTCAGTCAAAAGAGTCTTCTTACTTAACCTAAATTTGCAAATTCAACAAAGTAACGGTTGTGTCTTGGAATAACAACAGGCACCCTGGGAACTAAAGTGTCAACAATGACCATGAACCCTTTAAAAACATAGTCAGGGGCCAGCAGTTGCACCCATAATTCTCCATAAACATGGCAAGAAAGTTAGTTAATAAACACCAACTAACTTTTTTTTCAACTGCAGCAATAAATTGTTCAATTGGTGAAATGTCCACAAGTTCTGCTCAAAATACCTTGCGAATTGTTTAATTAGCAAACTCTTGCAACACTCAACAAATAGATATTGGCAAGTTAGGGAGACACAAGGTCCCTGAAGCATTAGCAGTGCTGATAATCTAATCTGCAGGCTTTTCAAAGGGACACACATTTCATTCTTTCTTTCTTTTTTTTAAGATTTCAGACATTCAAATAACAAACATTTCCCATTAAAAATGTTCTAACAAGTAAATAAAACATAAAAGATGTATGAACAACTAGTTATAATTGTGAACCAGGTTGCTAACCACATACCAGGCTCACAACCAGGTTAGTAACACATCTCAGGTATCTAGTAAGGCAGGGCATAGATGTATCCTCTTGATATAATGACCGCATTTTATCTACACAAATGTAACTAAATCAAAGAAAAAATATTCTTCTGAAAGCCATGTCTTCCTTTTGTTTCACCAAACTGCAGAGTAGGGTATTATAGGATATATATTTAAGGCTGTCCACCCAGTCTCCTACCAGCCAAAGTTCTAGGAAGGTTCAATTGGTGGCAATTTTTAACTGTTGAACAGTCTTGGGTCAAAACTCCACGGCATGTTTTGAACCCAGAAGTACTGAGTGGGAAGGGTCATCCTTCATGACAACCCCTTCTGCAAAGGTACCAACTCCCCGGGGAGGTGAGCAGTTTGGGTGTGGTGTACCAAGTCCTAGTCCATTAATCATTGGGAAACTCCTGGTGGAGCCATGCTGAACGTGAATGATGTCTTTCCTTGGCTCAGAAAATCTGGGGCAGACCACACTGAGAAGTGCTAGTTAGTAGATAAAACCCAGGTCAAAAATCCAATAGCAGTACGGATCATTTCAATAGATTTTGTTCCCAGGCTATAAACCAAGTGCCAATATTTATGATAGTGATATCTTGAGTAAAAAGGGTGTGTATGTAAATGTCAAAACCCTATCTTCACTATGAATTCAAAATATATGTCCCCTCTGTCAAAAGATCAGTAAGTAGTGTGTTTTTGCTTATAAAGGAACACGTATACACTAGTCCCACAAAGAGAGATGCATCTCTTTTCTTGGCACAAAAAAGTTTGAAAAGTATTAAATTAAGCTTCCCTCTTCTTTCTCCTTAGAAACTACAGCTATGATTCATTACAACCACCATAAAATAATTGATCAAGCTGCATGTAGCTATTCTTAGCTATACCTGAAGAAGTTAAAATGCACATGGTCTTTATCTCCTTGAAGTTTATACATTAATCTGACACTGATCTTCTTAGGCTGAAATGTCCAAGTCTTTCATGTATTGGTTTGCAAAGCACAAAAGTTGAAGGGCTTGGCTTACTATCCATCTAATGGTCTTTTAAATACTTGACATATTCTTGAAAGAAAATATTGCAAGAAAACTGCATGTCTCCAAAGACATGCTTCCCTCCCACCCCAAATACACACACTTCAGAATTAGTTTTAAGTGAGAGACAGAAGGAAACAAGTAGCAATTTGATTTCAAATTTAGAGCAGAAATATAACCAGGCACACACACAAAAGATCTTTATAAGAAGAATAAGAGGTACATCACGTACTTGAAATCAAAAGGCATTTAAAAACCCTTTTGTGAAATACCTGAGTTTGTATCTTCCTTCAGTTTTCTCTACACATAATGGTTTGTGTAAAAACTTGTTTATGATCTCGTTCTCTATTTGTCAACTACAATCAAATAATGACAGCTACCTGGAGACACCATCAGTCTTGGGGTCAGCTGCTTCCCCAAGCAGCAGGCAGACTGATGCTCCAGCAGATGACCTATGATCCAAGAATTCAATCTCCATGAAAAAAAGAGACCAACCCAATGATCAAGCTCTGCAGTGAAACCTCAGAGGGGCTTTTATTCTGGAAGTTGTTACAAGTAGTTCATAACCTTTGTACTCTAGACACTCATTCAAACTACCTCACCACTCTGTAAGCCAGGGGCTAAGGATGCTCGAAGGCATGAACTTTCTACCCAAACAGGGAATTGTAAACATTTGGGGGAGGCATGGTGCTACTGCTAAAATAAACCATAAAAAAGGATATTAGCCAAGACACTTTTATTCAGGGAGCCTCTCTCAGTTCAGAGAACCTAATTTCAACTTCAACTCTTGTACTCAAAAGCTAGGTCTCAATCAGCAAGAGTCTTTAGAGCGCTGGTATTTTCAAGTTTTGTCAGCATTCTTCGGTGCTAATAAAAAGTATATTTACGAGATTTAAATGAAGAAGGATACAATAGAATAGAATATTTTTATACTTTAGTATGGGTCAAAACAGTGCTTTCTATTTTTTAAATTGTAAATGAAACGCAGGGAAAAAGCACATATAAAGGGGAGTTGCTACTCAAATTACTTAGTACTTAGCAGTTCTGCTTCATCCTAATTTGGCTGTTTTAATTTTAATCGTCAATTGAGTTCTAGTTTTTATTAAGAGACCTTACTTCTGTCAGGTTCAAAGATGTTTTGACTACAAATTCAAATTATGTTATTTGATCCTAGACTGCAAAAAGCCTTTTCTTCTTTGGGGAGAAAGGGAGAGTATAGAAAGGATTCTCCGGGCTCTTAAAACTGGTGTAAATAAAATCAGAAGGGGAAGTGGGGAGTAAAATTGGGTCCAGTTTGCTTAAACTGAAGAAAATAAAAGAATACATTTATTCTAAAGCTCAAATTTAATTAAAATAAAATTTTACTCTAAACAGTTACTTGAAGAAGTAAAGTTGTAGAAAATAATAATGTTATACTATTTAAATTTTAATAACCTCTGGATGATCACTATGAATATTTTATTTTTTTTATAAATCAATTTATTTTTATTTGGGGGGAGGTAATTAGGTTTTTATTTATTTATCTTTAATGGAGGTACTGGGGATTGAACCCAGGACCTGGTGCATGCTAGGCACACACTCTACCACTGAGCTATACCCTCCCCTCAATGAATCTTTAAAGTTGTATGATTTGAACACATCTAGTTAAGAAGTCTTTGGGTGTAAATCTGCCATCCCACCAGATGCATCATCAATTGCTAACAGTCAGGAGACTGTGAATCTTCCAATGAAGGATTCAATATAATTGTTGAACGTCAGATGCTGGATATTTTACTATGACCATATGATGAGGTAGAATATATATAATTAACATCAAGTTGATACTTGTTTTTAGAACTGTTAGTTAAATGTAAAGCACATAAGCATAAAAGAGATAGAAGGCATCTGTTAACTAGAAATTCAAGGAGACCATGCCTTTAACGTACAGGATGTGAAAAACCTTCTACTGAGTAAAAAATATTACCCAAAGACTCAGTTTACACAAAAAACCAAACCAGACCAAACCAAACCAAGCCACTTGTTATGTCTTAAGCATGTTAATCTCCAAGTCACTGTACCAAATTTTTACAGGCGTCTTTTGGTATCTCTTATAATAAAAATGCCTTTGAACAATATTTATTGTTCAAATATTTATTGTTCAGAAATATTGATAATAGCAAATTTTCAATTGGGTAAAATAGACATAAAATTTACCATTTTAACCATTTTTAAGTGTACAGTTCAGTGGCTTTAAGCACATTCACATTGCTGTGCAACCATCCCCCATCCATCTCCAGAACTTTTTCATGCTCCCCAAACCCATTAAACGATTCCCCATTCCTTTCTACCCCCAGGCCTTGGTAACCTCTATTCTACTTAATGTCTCTATAAGTTGGACCATTCCAGGTCCCTCATATAAGTGGAATCAAATATTATTTGACCTTTTGTGTCAGGCTTATTTCACTTATCATAATGTTAATTTTTAAAATGTAAATCTTAATTATCCAATACGGAAAAAGAAAAAAAAAACTTGTTACCTGGAAAATATAAAGATGACACCATTCCCAGAAGACAATATAACCATCATAGGCCACCCACTCACCTTTTCAAAAATAATTTTTGTCTTCTATAAAGAAAACTTGGGTTTCAGCATCACTTCGCCCTTCAAGGGCTCAGACTCCAGAATCTTCCTGGACAAGCCATGTTGTGGTCTACTTCTTGCCCGGAAAAGAAAGTTACGCCAGCTATCCTAAGCCACCCTTCGCTGCACCACACACCTGTTCAGACAACGGGTCAGTTAAACAAGCAAAATAACAGCTGAGAAAGCCAGGTCAGCTCCCCTCTGATCTGAAAGACGTTTACAGAGCCAGTCCCCCTTCTCTGCCTTCTTTATGTGACAACAGCAGTTGAAGTAACATGATGCCTGCCCTTCCTGTTTGAGGAGACAGCGAAAGCCCTCCTGCTGCGAGTCCACTCTCTAAACCTGGGGAAGAGGCCGCCTCGGTCCTCCAGCCTGGTCCACAAGCCTGGGTCTCCAGGGGAGAGAGGGCCCGTCCCACCATGGTTATGTTTGCTTAAGGAGCCGGGTCCACCTCAAAGAGTTAACGATTAACAGGGGCCATATTACATGTCACATTTTCTTGTCCCCATGTTTTGACTCCCAGGTATCATGAAGGAGACTTTTTTGTTTTCTGATCTTCCTTAAGTTTCTCTTCAGTTGGGCCCGAAGGCTCTGAAGGCAAAAAAAAAATACACAAGCCGAATGGATAGCCTTGCAGTCTTATGACAGGTGAAATCTGAATTTTCTAGAAAGATTTTTTTTAAGTTATTTTAGGTTTTCTGTCATTCACAGCTGAATCTATTCTTAACTGATACACTGAACCTAAATTATCACTTACAAGATTCTTAATTGCTTTTATTTTACTCAATTTTTTTTTTTTTTTTAAAGTTTATACCTGGTTTGCCATGCACTGAGAATCTTGAGTTTCTTCTTCTTCTTCGGTGCTTTTATTTATTTTGTTTCTTTTTAAAAAATTTTTTTGGTTTTATCTATTTTATTTTATTTTATTTATTTTTGGGGGGGGAGGTAATTAGGTTTATTTATTTATTTGCTTATTTATTTATTTATTTATTTAAATGGAGGTACTGGGGATTGAACCCTGGACTTCCTGCATACCAAACACATACTCTACCACTGAGCTATACCCTCCCCAACAAGAAATCTTCTTTTTGAAAACTGACACTACAGGTATAGCAGTAAAACCAACAAATCAGATGCAAAGATTTTATGAGTGTACCTTTTCTAAAAATATGTTTTTATGCATTTTTTTCCGAGTACAACTTATCATTGGATTATAAGTACAAAAAGTATACAATTCTTTCTTTAAGGATATGACTTTTTAAAAGTGTTTTCCTTTACATGTAACTTCAGAATAGTGCTTCTCTCAACAGCTTAGGTGTGAGTATATTGGTTTGCTCTATTTTACCTCAAGGAAGAAAACAGAAAGAATGAATGACCAAAATCCACCTATGTAATGACTCTTATATGTTTTAGAAGGTGTAACTCTGTAAGAAATTTATTAATAAACAACAACAAGGTCCTACTGCATAGCACAGGGACCTATATTCAATAGCTTACAACCTGTTATGAAAAAGAATATGAAGAAGAGGATATATGTATAACTGAATCACTATGCTGTACACCAGAAACTAACAATATTGTAAGTCAACTATACTTCAGTTTTTTAAAAAAGTAATTTATCACACAAAATCAGCAAGTCCATATGTTGGTAGAGGGAAGTTTTGTCTTGGTAGGTGAAATGGATGAAGGTAGAAAACCTAACAAGCATGGAAAGATGACAGCTCAAGAATATACATTATTTTCTTATCTGTTTTTGCAAAATAATTTTAAAAATTTTTAAAGGAATCTCAATACTTTATATCTTTAAAGTACCATAAATAATCCTGGTTAAAATATTTCCTGTGTGTAATAATTCTCTTTTAGGCTTTCATTTTAATTTTAATAAAGCTTTCTCATGCTCTCTTAATCACACAACTTCAGAATTCTGTATGGAAACTTAGAGCTAATGTAGTATAGCATAACAGTATCCAAACAATTTTTTTTTTTTTTAGTAGTGGAGCCACCACTGATGAGCATTTTTCCTATTAAACCTGCTGGAATCTTACAGTGCTCTGAACAAATGAACAGATAAAGCAGAAATCTGGTTGAGATGGCAACCTGAGGGTCAAAGGCCCATACCTGAGAACCACGGTGTATCAGTCCAACCCCCTCACTTTACAGAAGTGGAAACAGAGGTCCAATAAGGTTAGATAACTTCTCCAAATTCGCATCACACCAGCATCAGAGTTGAGACTATAAGCCCACACTTTACTCGTGCCATCTCCTAACTTACTCTCCACCAAATCTTAACAATTTGGGATTTCAGATAATTCATTATTTTGCGCTTGTAGGAGAACTGAAGAAGTGGCACAAAGATTACTGTGTGAGGGGAGAGGGAAGTGTGTGTTTGAAATTCCTGATCACCTCAATTTGGGTTACCAAGGTCAGAAGGGCAAGAAATAAAGACAGAGAATCAGGAAAAGGAGGATGCAAACTGAATTGAAGGGTAAAGGCAGTCATTCATCCTTCTTTCCTATATTCATTCACACAGCAGTTATCACAGACTTGGTGCCAGGTACAGAGAAAGATGCCAAGATAACTTAGGACGTTGTTTCTGTGTGCAAGTTTCCGATTTGGCAAGGTACTGCGCATGTGCACGTGCGCATGCGCCCTAGGCTGGATGTGCTGCTACAAAGGCTACTCAGGAGAGGCAGAGAGGAAAGCGCAATATTGGACGGGTGACCAGGAGAGGGTGACGGAGATGGTGTCATCTAAGCTGAGCCTCAAAAACTACGCTGGGGGATGGTGACGCCTAGGATGGATCCCAGGAGCCAAGGCTGAGAGCAGAGGTGGAAAGAAAGGGCAGGGTGCAGTCCTTTCTCCCGTCTTCTCTGGCTGAAACGAAGGCCTCCTACAGACGTGTGGGAAGTATGTCTGGAAAGTTACTTTGGCCAAGACTTTGAAGGGGTGGGGAGAAGGGAGAAAAGATGTAGCCAGGAGACAAAGTGAAGACCAAGGCTTCAGACTGGGGTAAAGAACTGGGAAGTAAAGGATGTGTTTATTTACCAAAGGGATGAAAGGAAGATGCAGCCTTCTAGAAATAAGATATATAAAATCAGGTCAGCCACATAAGAGATGTTGGTAAAAGGAGGTTATGGATTTCAACGGTTGTTGCCAAGCCCTCTGTGGAAATCATCACCTTTCAGGGCTGCATCCAGTTTATTTTTTAGAATCAATGTCTTTACAACTCACCCACCCCACCCCGTCCTTCCCTGTACTCTGCCACCCCCTAAATGCCAACATAAAGTTGGAAAGCTCTTCCCTGACATTTAGAAAAACAGAGCTCTAAGATACTAAGGAATGGAAAAGGTTAACTCTGAAGCAAGACAAAGTTAACACCAAGGAAAGAGAGAAGAGCTTTCTCCCACCCCTCTGGCCTTCAGGATTCCATAAAACACATTTCCCTCCTGATAAGACCCCGTGCTGACCAGGCAACCACACTTTACTGCAGGTTCACTAACTAACTAGGCTGTCTTTTTCAAGGATATCAGTGCAACCCAAAGAGCCATAAAATTGTGAAATTTCGAGAAAAGTGGGCTAAGCCAAACAGAGGCTTGGCCTGGCCTGATCTGTATAGCTGTGGACAGAGGGCTAAGCTGTGGACATCATGATAAGGCAGTGTGGTCAGTTCTGAGTGCCCCGGTCCTACCCTTGTCACTCACGCATTGCTTCTTCCAGAGATGTTTTTGAGATATGCAGAACCCACTCGTACCGTCAGAAGTCTGGAAAAGGGAGAGGCATTTCCCAAATTCTAGTTATTCATACCAAATACAATGTAAACAAACACAGAATACTCATTTACTGTTTGTCACCGCATTTTAGAATCTCTGGCGTAAGCTGTTTAAGTGCCAAATCTGAAGTTTTATAGCTAAAAACCGGCTCTCCCTCTACTTTGAATGTATTTATTAAAACGTCCCAGACTTGTACAACCATGCAGCTCTTACAGCCAGCTCCTGTGCTTTAGCTCTGAGGAGACCAAGGATCAGAGAGGACTGAGATTTGCTCACACTTGGCTAACCAACAGCAAAAACTGACCACCATCCAGGGTTCTCAACTCCAGTCTCTTACTCTCTCCCTTATCACAAATAGGTTTTTCTTTATTAGTCTTTAAATTTTATGTTAAAGAAGTTTGTGTAATTCTTATTCCTTTGCTGCAACTATTATTAGAGATTGTAGCAAAATGTAACTGTGAAGGTAAGGGTAGCAGAAGTGGCCATCCTAGTACACATCTTCCCCTTGTAAAGGCCCAGAGAACTTGCTATCACAAAGATCTCCCTCCTTATATCCCACTCCTGTGTGATTAGCTAAGCCACACACAATGAAAAGGAGACAGGCAATTCTCAATGTATCTTTTGACTGACTATCCATGTGTCTGTCTCTCTGCAGGCATTTCCACCAAAGACCTATTTCACTACTAAAGACTATTTTTAAAATGTACTATGTCCATAAATTAACTACTTCTCTCACTGTCCTCAGAAACTAAAGAAATTGCTGGGGGCGGGGTGGGTACAGCTCAGCAGTGGAGCGCATGCTTAGCATGCATGAGGCCCTGGGTTCCACCCCCAGCACCACCATTAAAAATAAATAAATAAATAAATCTAATTACCTCCCACCCTGAAAAAATAAATAAAATATATAAATAAAAAAAGATGAAAGAAATTGCATAAACTGTGATTTTAAAATGAGGGTACAGTATGTGTAGTATTTATGATTAAGGAAACAAATTAAGTTTCCAAGTTCTTCCCTCACCTCCATTAGTTTTTTTTTTCCTTTCCTAGTATTTGTGATGTAGATGTTAGCAGAGAAATCAAAATAGATGCAATGTGCACAAAGAATTATGAAGACCTAGGACAGTTGGTCCTCTGCATTTATTCATTTATTAAGAAACCAGGAAGGACCATAGAAGTCACTTCCTCTGATGATCTTCTGTCTCTTAAGTGAGTCTTGCTTTTCAAACTTCCTAATCAGTAAAAAAGTGAAAAGTACCTAGAATGACTGCTCAAAACTTCAGAAAAATTGTGATGAGGAAGAATGTCATTTTCCCTCTATGGGAAAGAATCTATTCTCAGGACACAATTACAAGCTCAGAGAATTTTTTAACCCTGAATTTACTTGTTCTTCATTCTTCTTTAATTTGGCTAAAGTAAGACCCTCTCCCACTGTTGGTGAAATACTCACTTTTCCACTCAAGCGGCCTGGAATTCTCCTCTGGACCTCTGAAAGAGCCGCTGGGAGCAGAGCTCTCCGTCCCAGGGCCAGTCCGAGGCCACTGGCAGCCCTCCCACCTGAGAATGTGGCTCTGCAAAAGAGGCCTGTGTCAACAGCCCTATTGGGGCGATCACATGACATGGCCTTTGTCTCCTTCCTGCCGGTGTGTCAGTGGTCATGGCCAAAGACTGCAGAGGGGATTGCCAAGAGATGAAAAATGCTTCACGTGTGTGTTCTAGCTGTCAAAGAGGGGAGACAAGCAGCCTGTTCCCTGGCCTTCCATCATAGCCCAGGAAGGACCTGCTTCTTCCACCTGAACAGTTAAGGACGTGCCAGGAAATAGAGATGCCGGAAACTAGATCTGAGGCCAGGAGCCCACAATCCTTATCCCGTGGAAATGAAAGACAAGTTGCTTTGATCACCTTGGAGACCAACCACCTCCTTCTACTGAAAACTAACCCCATCTCGGTGGTGCCTGCCTCCCCTCCTCCCATGAGCCCTGCTCCCTCTACTCCAGCTTGAGTATCAGGCTAATCAGTTTGATCTGACAGATTTTAATTACATTAATTAGGGCTTTTCTGAATAGGCCTGATTAGCATCCTACCAAGGGTGGGTGTGTGTGTGTGTGTGTGTGTGTGTGTGTGTGGTGTGTTTTCGTCACTAAAGCAGCTCTGCTAGGATCAAGACTAATACTTTCCTTTCCTCTAACAATGGTGGGTTTTTTGTTTTTTTTTCAGTCGTGCCTAAGGTAAAAACAAATCAGACATTTGGTGGCAATGGATGTGGGAGTGTATTTTGTAATAAAATCACCAATGAGGATCTGGAGTAGGCTCTGCCTCTATCTTGTGGGCCTTTGTGGGGGAGAAGAGGTTGTCATTTAGAGCATTTGTCTAGAACACAAACATTGGTTTTGTTTAGCCTTTGCTTAGTTAATACTACATTTAGTTTGAGTTTTAAAAATCCAAGTTCTTTTAAATCTTACCCCATACCCTCATCAGACTAAAGCACAAAGAAATAGATTTGTGCGTCTCTGTATTATTTTATCCATCACATTTTAGAGAACCAACGATAACCACATGAAAGCCAGAGGAGATTGATCCTCTGCCCTTCCGTTGTTTCTTAGAATAGAAATACCTTGAATGTCAACAAGGTTTTAATGAAAATATCTCTTAACTACTTTCAGCCACTAATAAAAGAGAACAACACTGGCTTCTCAGAACAGCGTGCAGAGATTAGCATGGCACATATATTTAGCCTGGTTGATCATCTGTACTATAATTATTGCTTTAAAATATGCTGTTTTGAATAAGCCACAATAAATGAGGGCATAGTTCCACATACCAGGAAGAAAATCTCCCAAACTAAATAAAGTTTGTTTGCTTTTTTAAGCAGTCTAATACGAAACCAATTTTTTTTAAACCACGTATCTTAAGGAAAGCAATAAAGGCATGGACTTGCGACCCTTAATCCAAGTTTTGAATCCAATAGCCTCGCTATCTCCCTCCTGCCACTTGTGCAACAGCCACTGCTCTGGGGACCGACACGGCTCTTCTCACTCACCTGAGCGATGTCGTGATTAGGATGGCGTTTTATCGGGATAGCTCCTGAATCAGTTGTAACCTTGGTACGACAGCTGAGAAATTACATTTTCTAGCTACTGTGACTTACCAGACAGATAAAAGTATTCTTTAAAAATCACCTAAAATATATTCTAATGCCATTATTTTTCATTTACAATGTATCCAATTATCTAATCTTTAAGGGTTAACATGGATTTGACTTTTCTAGCCATTTGGTTTCCTAGTCACTTTAAAGTGAAAGTGAAGTTTCTGAAGGCATCTATGTATTCACCATATTTTCCATTTTGAGGGGGAAAAAGAAACCCTCAGCAAAAATGATGTCCATTGCCTTTTCGTTATCTCCTGATTCTCACTGGAAAGCAGAGTGATCTTTTCTCCTTTCCTTTACCTTATCTAGGTGGCTAGACTGTCCTATGAGAAGGAACCTGATTTATCTCTGTCTTTGATGACTACCCAGCTTATACCTGGCTTCACAATCACAAGAATGGGAATACTCCATTCACCTGCTTGGAAAGCAGCAGGAATTTCACTCTAGGTCTTTGATCCCCTTGGAGTTAGACAATTAAGATTTTTCTAGGAAGCATTAGTAAAAGATTAAAGGAATTGAAGGATAGAAACAGGTTATATGATTTGAATCAGACACTGCTCCCTGCACACCCAAATGTTTGCCCTGGAAAGGATTGACTTTATCCTTTGCAGTGATGATTCACTTCTGGCTTCCTTTGGCCAAAAATACTAAGTGATTTATTAAACACACAACAACAACAACAACAACAAAACAAGCGAACCCACACACAATAACTTAGTGCCAAAGTTTACCTAGTAATTCAACTTAATTACAACCTTCAAATCTTCTAAACAGTTCAAAGGAAGAGAGATGAGTCTTGACAGATTTTGGTGGGGGGGGTGAAACAATAGGAAAAAGGTAACAACAAAAAGGAAAGAAGGAAAAGGGAAGAAACAAAAAGAACTGAAAGATTTCCTTTTCCAAAAAGAAAAAAATGTGAACTGTAAAAGCAGTGGTAATTGTAAAAATAGATACAGATACACACAGGCAAACAAATCTGTGTGTGCATGCGTTTGTGGAAGAGAGTAGAAGTTGAGAGCAGGGCACAAAATTAACAGAGAAAAGAAGTATGAGTGAGAAAAAGTCTCACTTTAGATTGTAAAATACTCATTCCAATGTAGAAGTAAGATACACTGATGGTCACTAACCAGTCTCAATGCCACTTGCAGTTAATTTGATTAAAAATATTTAAATCTGAATGTAAGCTCTGTAGCCATTAGGTCTGTGTCTTACTAGAGCACGACAGCTCTTCATCCAGTTCAACCAGCCAGCCAGCCAGCCATTGACGGTTCACTGAGTCCCCACGAGGTACCAGGCACTGTGCTAAGCAGTGGGTATCCAACAGTCAGCAAGACGGACATGGTCCTTACCCTCCTAGGAGCTTATCATCGAGAGAGAGACTAACATGAAGCAAGAAAATGTAAAGATGTAATCACCAAGTGAGAAAGTGGGAAGTGAGAGAAAAGGAGGAAAGGAGAGGGTGCTGCATGAGAGATGGGAGGATGAGTGGGGAACTGGGCGCTCCAGGAAGACCACTCTGTGAGGGACCCGTTACGCTGAAGCTGAAAGGTGTCAGCCGTGTAGATTGGAGAGGGAGGGGGAGGCCCAAGGAGGAGGCCAGGTTGGATGGAAAGAAGAAAAGCATCCCAGCACTCCAAGCCCAGGAAGCACGCGGTGAGTTCTAGGGGCTGAACGGCCCCAGTTGTGGCTGGGTGAGTGACAGGAGCTGTGGCTGCGGCAGCAGGAAGATCTTTGTGGCTCTCAGTGGGAAACAGGTTTTCTTCCAGTAAAAGTTAAGCACTGATTCTTAAATTAACAATTTTTGCTGCACACTCAGTTGTGAAAATATACTATAATAAGAGAACAGTTCATTAATTAGTTACATCTTATGATGGAGTATTATCCAACTATATAAAAATATTTTAAAAGAATATTTAATGATACAAAAATGTTCAAGATATTTAAAATCAGTATATACATAAGCATATATAGCAATTTTGTAAAAGAGAAATGCATCTGTAGTTACAGTCAGAGAGCTAGTAGAAGGAAATACATCAAAATGTTAAAAATGATTACAGCTAAAACAACAAGGTCCTACTGTAGAGCACAGGGAATTATATTCAACATCTTGTAATAACCTATAATGATAAAAAAATGAAAAAGAAGACATATATATATATATATGTATAACTGAATCACTATGCTATACACCAGAAACTAACACAACATTGTAAATCAACTATAGTTCAGTTAAAAAAAAATGACTAAAGCTAGGTGGAGGAATTACAGATGGTTCTATTTTTTGTTTAATTTTGTTTTTCAATTACCATTCAGTAAAATGAACCTTCTTGGGGGATGTATAGCTCTATGAATTTTAACACATGTATAGATTCCAGTAACAATCAAGTTACAGGATGGCTCCATCATGCCAAAAACACTTCCTCATGCTATTCCTTTATAGCCACACCTGATGGTTTATTTTAATCTTTATACTTTTCTGTAGCTTCCAGACTCTCTACAATTAGCATATATGCTTTAATTTTCAGGAAAAAACATGCAATTTGAAGTAATGGAAATAAAAGAACAATATAGTAAGCGGTAGTTCACTAAACAATGACTTTGTACTCAGTCATTATTTGAGATTGATGTGCTTCATATGTTTTTAAATTTTAGAATCTTCCTCAACTAACTCATTCTGCTCCTGGCCAGAAATACTAAACTTTCAGCAGTGTGAAAATACAGTATCATTGTGGGTAGGATAGTCTCCTGGGGGAGACTTTATGTCATCCAGAAGATTCTCTCAAATGGACAACAACAATGAAAAGTAACAGAGACATATAGTAACATTAATGGGGATGCCAGCTCAAAAGACCTGGTGGGGAGGAGAGACAAAATGCAACAGAAGAAACATTCCTATTCTTGTTTCTTGTGTAATTAAGCATCTATTCTGATGATACTAGCACATGTGCAAGCAATCCAAGGCCTTGCACAGTATTACAAGAATTAGCTACCACAACTTTATAACTATCAAGGTCTATTCTGATTGAATTATCCAGCATTGAAAGGAGATGATTCCTTTTTAATTTATTAAGCAGCAAAATATATTTGTATGAAGCCAAGTCTAGGTAGATAGTTTTCTTCTGGACAGGATTTAGGGAAGGTGGTGGCTTGCAGTGTTCCTACTGCCCTCCCCTCTCAACCCAAATCCAAGTAGGGAGCAACTGCCGGGGCGAGGCAGGCTGGATGGTGGAAGGGAGGCTTTGGGCTCTGCCTCTCTGAAGGTAAGACCTGGATGGAAAGGCCTGGGGAAATCTGGCTGGAATCCCCATTTGACCCCAAACACACCCAACTCTGAGTCCTGAGGCTCCAAACAGGATCCTTGGATAGCCCATCCCTTCCTCTCAAGAATGACACAGCCTGAAGGTCTATCTTGACCCCTTTTTCCAACCAGAGAGCTGAACAGGTGAACTGAATTATTTCTGTCCTAAGGCTAGGCAAGTGCTCAACTTTGCTGCAGAAGAGATATGGGAGGCAAATCCTTTCATTCTTCCCATTGAGGAAGGAGGAAAGTGAGGCAGAGAGTGGCTGAGAAATTTGCCCAAGATCAAAAAGTTGGTCAGTGGTATTAAGAGGAGTCTAATCCAAGTAGTTCAATATCAGCATCCTTGTTACTGTTACCTCTCCTAGCATGTTGTGTTGTTTATAGTGGGGAAAAAATGGGAAACCAAATGAATGCCTATTACCAGGGAAAGGTTGAATACACTGTAGAACAGCCATGACAATGACTGCCAGGCACAAATTAAATAGAAGATGAATCTGTAATATAGTTTTAGAAGGGTTCCCCCATCCATTTATTAAGAAAAGTAAGATATATAATATGACCTGATTTTTCAAAACCAATGATAGAAAATATTGTATATCTTTATGTTCCTCTATAATTATATGAGTAGAGAAGGTAACAAAGGACACACACCATGATGTTAACATCAAAAATGGAGTTTTTATTCTTAATTTATGAAATGCAAGTTAATGATAATTCTCCAAACTATAAAACATAAGAAAGAGATAACCTTCTGAGCTCCTTCAGTCAGATATGTATTCCGACAGTACCTGAGCCCACAGGATACAGGTTAGGACTGGAAAGCCTGCTTTGTGCAGAGAAGCTGCAGGCTGCTACTGAAAAGATTCTTAATCACTGAGAAAGTAGAACAGAAACTAGGAGTCTAGCTCTTAAGCAGACTATCTTCAAGCCCCTTCAATCCTTTTAGTAGATCCTAAATACACTCTGGTTTGAGTGTGGATGGAGGTGGTGGGCTTGTATTTGTGTGTGCAAGCACGCATGCACACGAGTATTTATTCCAACAATACCACTCTCTGCACTGCTCCTGTCTAGCTGGAAGGAGGGGACAAGTAAACCAATTCAGCAGGTCACTCTTAGCCACCTTAGGAAATCAGCTGGATGCTCTGACTTCATTAATGTCAAGAAAAGGAGAACAATAGGTCCAGCCATAAGCCCCTCCCAGTTCGAGATAAGAAAGAGTTAAATAGACGATAATCCTAGCATTTAGCTAAGTTTCAAACATTTGGCTGTTTAATCATTTCTTCCTCACTGTGCTCTGTACAAACACACAGGGAATGTTTGGAAAGCCTTAGTCTTAGGGATGAGGGGAGGAAGAGGGTTTCTAGAGAGGCGTAGGGAGGGGAGGGGCGAGGATGGAGACAGAATTCACAGGGGTGCACAAGCCAGAGAGATTTCACAGGCAGACCTTTGCTAGGAAATGAAACCATTTCTTAATTGCCATTTGGGAAATAGGCTAAATACAATCTCACTAAGCCACTATGGACTAGCTAACTGATTAAGGCAGGGATGTCAGGAAGAAATACTTAATTCTAATATTCTATGACAATAGATTTGTGAGTAACCCATTTAATACTGTTGTTTTGCAAACTAGCTTATTTTAACTTTTTAATTAATATTGTAATCATGTTTCACTGAACACATTAAGAGCAAAATTGTATACTTGAATTTAGTGATAAGGAGAGACAGAAGGGAAGCAAATTCCAGGTTGCCTATATTTCAGTCCTTACAAAATAAAAACAATAAATACAAAGAAAAATAGCTGTGGCTGTTTCCTGAAATGAGTAGGTTTAGGAATATAGACTTGTCTGATAAGTTGGTACAATGTTTCAGAAACATTTATGAGTAACCAAAATAGTAGCTATAGAGAGTAATTCATCTTATAATCAATTGATAGATAATACAGAAACTTGGAAAACTGTTAACAGGAATTGATTCACTTCTCTCTTAAGTGAAAGAAAAACTTAAGAAGACATCTCTGGACACACAGACCAAATATCTATTTTATGTTCTTGACATAATAAAAATCTGTATCTACAAAAGTGCTCCTCACTTGTCTCTTTTCTAAGAGATGTCTTTATCCTTTGAGGAAATTTATTAGCCTCTTTCCACTCTGCCAAAACAAACTGGAAAGGTAGAGATGACCATGAGAAATTGAAGAGAATGCTCATACCATAGCCACTTCTGCATTTTCTAAACTTATGGTCTACTTATAAAGAATATGAGCAAGAAAAAAGATACCTTAGCTATTTTCTAAATATTTTAAGAACACATACTTACAATATCATCTCACTTGATCTTCTCTAGCAATGGGTCATTAGGATTGACAAGTTCTATGCAAATCTGAATAAGATTCCTGGAAATACACATAGAAAGATAAAACACATGTGTTCAAAATGGCAACTGGAGAAGAGGATTCTAGAAAGATGGTGGAGTAAGAAGTACCAGGAATCTGTTTCCCCATCTAAACAACAATCCCACTGGACAAATCTGTCTGATGTAATTATTTTGGAAGTCAAGTATACCAAAGCTTACCACGGAAGTCCCAGAAGGAAAAGAGAGAGAAAAAGAGGAAGCAAGAATATATGCAGAAATAATGGCTGAAATTTCTCCAAATTTGATGAAAGACGTGAATATAAAAAACCAAGCTCAATAAACTTCAAGTAAGATGAACTCAAAGAGATCCACACTGAGACACATTATGATCAAACTTTCAAAAGACAAAAAGAAAGAGAAAATAGACAAATTAGACTTCATGAAAATTAAAAAATGTGTATCAAAGGACACTACCAACAGAGTGAAAAGGCAACAAATGGAATGAGAGAAAATATTTTCAAATCATATATCTTTTAAGAGATTAATATTCAGAATGTATATAAAGAACTCTTAAAAACTCAGCAACAACAAATAAAACCAAGCCTGATTCAAAAATGGGCAAAGGATTTGAATGGATATTTTTCCAAAGAAGATATATGAATGACCAATAAGCACAGGCAAAGATGCTCAACATCACTAATCAATAGGGAAATGCAAATCAAAACCATGATGTGAGAATACGCTACTATCAAAAACCCAGAAAATACCAAGTGTTAGAGCATTTGTGGATAAAATGGATCTTCACGCACTATTGGTGAGATTGTAAAATGTTGTAGCTGCTGTGGACAACAGTATGGTGATTCCTCAAAAAATTAAAAATAAAATTACCATATAATCCAGAAATTCCACTTCTGGGTATGTACTGAAAAAAATTGAAAGTTGGAGTATCAAAAAGATATGTATACCCTCATATTCACAGCAGCATTATTCACAATAGCTAAAATTTGGAAAGAACCCAATTGTGTGTTGACAGATGAATGGATAAGCAAAATGTGGTATATATTATATAATGGAATATTATGAAGACTTAAAAAGGAAGAAAATTCTGACATATGCTATACCATGGATGAAACTTGAGGACATTATGCTAAGAGTTTCAGTTGTACAAGAGGAAAAGAGTTCTGGAGATGAATGGTAGTGACAATTGTACAACAATATGAATGTGCTTAATATCATTTAACTATACACTTTAAAATGGTTAAGATGGTAAATCCTACGTGTATTTTGCCAAAATACAAAAATAGTCACCAAGTCAATTTAATCTAAAAAAATTAACCTCTGGGAATTGTTCTAGCCAAGCAATTGGTAAAGCTTGGCTAAGACTTAAATGAGAAATTTTCTAGAAGTTTCCATTCAAAAGTCAAGCCTGGGTACAACATTGGTAGATTCCCAAAGCATGGATAGAAAAATGGGCAAGGGTTTTATCTGCTGTATGTTTATTCTATAAGTTTTATTTGCATTTTTCTTTTTATGACCTTTAGCGAAGCCTTTGGATGATGATAACATATATTACTGAAACCTCAAAAATAAAGGTTGTATGTTCTTCCCTGATTCTGAAGCAGGTTGTTTTTACCCATAGACTCTGTTGACAATCACTGGGGAATGTGTTTGAAAGAAAAACAGAAAGTTCTAGGCTGGACTCTTTCTATCTCATTAAACACACATATCCTAAACCAAGCTTCCCATGCCAATATGAGCTACATGGGCTTCATTTGGTAAACCGGTGTTTGAAAATTTTTTAATTGTTCTATATTAGCTGTGGTTCACTCTAGTCAATGAAGAAAGCTCCTAATGAAAGTTGAAAAAGAAACTGAAGTCAGTAAGATTTCAAAGAAACTGAAGTCAGGATTCTCCCTACTGCAGTAGTATGAACTATACTACTAATGCTTCCTCATTCAACTCCCACGGAATCCTGTTAAGCTGGTGCACTAGCTTTGAGAAGTAAGAAGATAATGATACCTCCTGAGAGCCACCTTCCCCTTTTGGAAAATCATAAGATTTAAAAAAATGAATCCTCTCACTGAACATTAGCTATCACTATCACAAATTAATACATGTGATCTTAACATTGCCAGTTATGATTGAGTAATTAGTTCCAAACTAAAGTCCACTAGAACACCAGGCAAATGTATGACACAAATGTTTTCGGATACAGAGTAGACAACACAGAACTGTGATCTCTGAGAGATGAAAAATTAACAAGATGAGTCTTAACCACTCCCTGGCTTTCTGCCTGAGCGCCTACAACATACCAGCAGATGAAGAGAACTCAGGAAAATGATTGCTATCTCATTAACCTGAGGCACCAAATATCAAAGATCTCTAAAAGAGGCAGAGGTGGTTGGAATTTGTACAGCAAAGAACCAAACAGAAGGGAGCTCTGCAGAGGATGAGCTTAAGGAATCTGCAGATGGGTCCCCTTGAGTCTCTGGCTGAATATGCTTAGTATCCTCAAGGTGAGATTCTGTAAGGCCAAGAAACAAAGAAAATGTATTAGGGAGCTCTAAGTAAAACAATGACCACCATGAGATGAATAGATCAGGGTCTACTACTCAACAACATAAAGGAATGAACTCTTAATACACACAATACCATGAATGTATCTCAAAATCATTATGCTGAGTGAAAGAAGCCAAAAACGAAGCACATACTGCATGATTCCATTTATATAAAATTCTAGAAAATGCAGTCTAATTTATAGTGCCAGGAAGCAGATCAGTGTTTGCCTGTGGATAGGGGTGGAAGGAAGACTGGATTAACAGATTACAAAGAGGCACAAAGAAACTTTCTTTTTTTGGCAGTGGGGTGATAGGATGTTTATTATCTTGATTGTGGTGATGGTTTTACTGGTAGTATTTGCAGATGTCAAAACTCATCAAATTGTATGCTTTAAATATGTATGGTTTGGTTTACTTCAATTAAATCTCAATAAAGTGGAAAAACAAAATCAAATATAGGATCATATATACATAATAATTTTTAACTTAATAGTATGATGTGAATACATTTTTACACAAATACCTATATTTATTTTATTTTATTCTTTATTGAAGTACAGTCAATTACAATGTGTCAATTCCTGGTGTACAGCAATGTCCCAGTCATGAATATACATACATATATTCATTTTCATATTTTTCATTAAAGGTTATTACAAGATACTGAATATAGTTCCCTGTAAATGCCTGTATTTCTGTACTATGTTTTAGTATTCCATTACATGAACACACTGATATATTTAACCAAACCCTTGTGATTGAATATTCTAGTTGCTTTCAACTGCTCACTATTAGAACCCATAGACAAAAGTATTTCCAATGAGCAGCCATGTCTGATTCTCAGTGGCATTACCTCAGTTGGTTAGAATCATGAAGCAAACATCCAACATTAAAATTCTGTTCCCTCTCCATAAACTTGGTCTTACACTTAATCTCGGACTGCTGTGCTCAGAACACATGCACTGGATGAACAGGCACTGGACCAGCTCAATGTCAGGAAAACAATCAATAGAACTCAAGCCCTATCAGAAAAGAAAGAAGCATCTACTGAGATGGAGGGTCCACCTTATCTCTGGATGCAAAAAGTGTGTTCAATCAGCCTTGAAAGAAGGATGAAAGAAGAAAATACTTATTGCAGGTCTTCCATATGCATTCTAGGGTAGAAGAGGAATGCGGGAGAGCTCTCCCAGGAAAACAGCTCGATCTCAGCTCTACGGTACTGAAGGGTGGTCTTGCATTGAGGAAAGGGAATTAAGTAGGCAAATTCACTGTTTGCAGACCCACACAGGGGATCCTGCGTAATAAGCTAACCACCACTTGTCGGAATGGCCTGAGACCCAAGCAGTAAGAGATGGTGAAATGGTCCAAAAAGCAGCCAAAAGGATATTTCAGAGGGATAAAAAAAATAAAAAAAAAAAAGAATATATGCAATACTTTTCTTTCCCCAATAGAGGTATTTTTTCATTTGAGGTAGTTTCCAAATGATACAATCGAAACCACTATTGTAGGATAAATGGGTAATAGCTTGTTTCATACCTATCTGGCACTCAAGACAGAAAACAATCCACGGCTCCACTCTCATTCTCTCTCCTCCCCTCCCAACCGCTCCCCTGCCACCTATTTCCCAAGCAGCCTGTACTTTACAACTCCTTCTCTCCCTCCTGTTCTGGAGCAGACCTCTCCTTCATGCCAAAACTGCCCTTTGAAGTCTGCGCTCCCATTAGGGCTTTGGTGTAGGTATTCAAACTGATCACACAAGCCCAGCAGAATTCCCGGACCATCCACACTCTGTCGTATACAGTTGTTTCATGTGGCCTGTGATTTACAGTCTTAATTAATGCTCAAAAGAAGAAGAGCACATCTTTGGTGGAGTTTTTCCCCCCTTCTTTTCACAAAACAGGACTCTTGGGGTTTCTGTGGACATTGTGCAGGATGGTTTTGCCAAATGGAATGAAGCACACTTAATACTTTTCCTTTATAACCTTTGCCATAAATCAGCCGGCACTCCGTTTGCACAAGTGCAGCGATTAATGTCCTGCCCCTCCCCCATCACTTCCCGAATTTTAAACAAAGTAGGAATAAACTGAGGGTGAGCAGAGCCAGCGGGCCCAGTAAATCAGTTTAATGAGATCTGAATAGATCACATAGGACATATTGTGGAAAAATAAGGTGGGTGGTGGGGATCTGAATTTCAACCGGGTGGGAGGAGCGGGGCGGGGGTGGGGCGGCGAGGAGAGAAGATGGAAGTTGCGGTAGGCGATGCTCAAACTCTGACACATGTCTTTGGTAAAAACAGCACATCCTTAACATTCTCTTTCCCATTTGCTGAAACTCACTGCTGTGACTCGTTTAGATTTAGCACTGTTTCCTGTCTGTGGTTTTGCTGGTCCATGTTTTCCCACAGATGGGGAGTTTTCTGCTTGCTTCTCCTCCAGAACTTTCTTGTTCTGCATCCATTCTTAGTCTGTGGACTCCTATCCACAAATAGACATCTTTGCATGCACAAATACCTCTTTAAAAGATAGGCAAAATAAAGTCCTGCATAGCTAAGGGCTGAACTCAGTAAGAAGTAAGAAACTAATTATTAGGTGATACCCATCTGGTGCTGGCCAGCCAGGGCTCCATACACGGCTTACTGTCACTAACGAGCAGGAAATTCCCGCTCCTCCCTCCCCTCCAAGGCATCAGAGGAAAACACATTGTTCAGCTTTCTGCCCTTTAAATCAAATACACAAATGGGATTGCCTCTGTATTGAAAACTATGGTAAATGAGAAAGAAAAGAATTTTCTTTCAAAGTTGTCTGATCACATATTCCCTTCATGTTGTTGCTCACAAGGAAACATACACCATCATAGGGGTCTCTGTTACTAGACCTCTCCTGAGTTCCAGAAGTTTTGAGAAGATTGTTGAAGGAAGTAAAGGAAAAAGAAATAAGGGAAAATAAAAGAATGCCTTCGTAATGTTTCACTTATTTTACGAAATGCATGAGGTCTGTTTCAAAACTTCTGAGTCCCCTGTATATAAGATTACCAACTTTTAGTCATGTTTATTGTTCTTATTAACTCTCTATGACTAAACACCAGAAAGACATTACTACGTTATAAGGCCAAATGACTGTCAGAAAACTGCACACACAACTCATTAACTCCCCAAAGTACCTATGTGACAGAAGGAGGGTGCATGATAATGTATCTACGACACCTTAGGTTACGAGAGGATACAGATCATTCTTTTTTCTTTTCTTAGGGGAGAAATGAGAATGACTGTTATATACATCTCTTTTCTCAATTAAGCCTGAACATACTAAACCAACTTAGTCTTGTGCTAAAACATTTTTTTTTCCCTAGGAAGCAGATTCAAGATTTAACTATTCTAAATCTGCCTTTCAAGGGGCAGGCAATTCAGAAAAAGACATGTAGTCTTTAACTTGCATCACTTTGGGTAATAAATACTAATTAAAGGTTTTTATGCCTAAAAAGCTGCCGGCGCACCAAACCTGAGGAACGTCAATGAGCCAAAAGTCGTGTATCATCCATGGCAAGCTCAGGCCTCTCGTGCTTTGGGATTATTCTGTACTATGGATTATGTCAAGCACATGGCATAAAAGTTAATGAATTCAATAACACAAAGGCATACAGCTGTGGGAGAGCCTAAATTACATGGTAACAATTTTGCATTTTAACGTTTAGGCCTCTAGTGCTTTTCAAACTGAACATAAGGTCTCCATCTCCACTGCTCCTCCCCTTCTTATCCCCTTTTAAATGGGAAAGAAGTTGATTGATAACATATTTCAACTTTACCAGATAGCCCAGACATGGTTTTCTTGTTTGGAAAAAAAAATTTCAACTCCATGTAGCATGACATTTCTAGATCATTATTTTCACATATTCTTTTCTTTCTTGCAGAGGTCAAAGATGCTCTGCCTTTGCAGAGGTCATGAATCTGTCGCAGACAGGAGACTGGGGGATTCACTCCCAAGCGCTAGATCTCAGTCAGCTTCCTCTGCACAGAGCCATTTTCATTTCCTTTTTTTTTTTTTTTTAATAAGCCTGGACATATTACTTAACACATATTCTATCTGCAAAGCTGATGGCCAAGAGGAAGAGGAATTTCACTACCTGGAACATGGCGGATAACCTTGTAGAAGGATGAGCTAAACCCAGTGTCTAGTACAGTTGTGGATAAAAACCAAGGTGAACTCACTTCCTACCCCGTAGAAGAACCAATGCCTTCATTTGTACTCTACTGGATAGAAAAAGAGACTCAGACTTCGTGAAATTTTCAAAGCTCCACACCTTCTAATATGACTTTGACTTCTTCTACTAGACAGATGATTAAGAATGCAGAAAATCATAGTTTGAGTTTGCAGTATCATGCCATTTTCAAATGTCACACGTTTGCTTCATAGGAAAGTCATTTCTGTTCATAGAAGAGCAGTAAGAGACAACTATAAAATTTCAACTGCCATCTGCTATCACAGCATGCAAATAAAAAGAGGTGTTTGAAGTATTTTAATCCTCTGAATGGGCCAGTATGAATTAGGTGGGGAGAAATGTTATTTGTCACGTACCCACAATACTATGTTAGTATATGCCAATTTTTTAAAGGCCAAAGGGCCTTGGAACTTTGAAGAAAGCTATGTTCAGAGTCATAGGCACACAATTCTTGCATTTGATTTCGAGGGCTTGAGGCTCTCCTGAGACAGCCACTAGGCTGTCCTCCGCAGGGAGAGATGGCCTGCTGGGCACAAGAGGAATCAAAGAGGGTTCAGGAACACTTAAATGGACATATAAGCACTGGGCTTGATTTTCCTGGATCTTTTATCACAGAAGTAAGGATTCAGGTCCCAGTTGAGATGTGGTAGAAGAACAACTTGGAGTCAGAGACCAGCAGATTCCATCAGCACCAGCCCTGGCCCTGCCACAAGCCATATGGTCTGTGCTCCTTAAACCAGCCCCACTGTTGCCTTGTTTGTAAAATGGAGACAGAGTTCTGCAAAGAGTAGCCAGTCTGTCCTAAAGGACACGCTTTTTGAGGCAAGAAGGGTGCTTCCTCCCCTAAAGAAGAGCTAAGAACCCAGCTTACTTGACAGAGATGACAAGGAACTAAGCAAAGTTCCTGTCAAATGAAGAAAAAGCAATGACCTCCCTTGCCTACTTAAGGAAAAGTTCTCAGAGGAGCCAAGGGTTGATCAGAACTTGCTCTAAATCACTAAAGTCTAAACCACTGTTGCACAGTAAGGGAGTCTCAGCAAAGTGCCAGAATCATACAAACACTGGAGAAAATACACCGCAGTGGAGGAAAAGGAAGAAAATAAGGCTAGGGTAACGCCCATGATCTGTAACAGGCCAGATAACCAACGAAGATGCAACAAAGGCTGCAGCCACAAATCATGGCAGTTCCCCACGGCCAGTCATTTACTTGTGTATTAAAGATGACGCTAATGAATTAATTACCAGATTTCCAAGCACCAAGGCAGAAAACCAGAAAAGGCAATCAGAAAGGATGAAGGAAACCGCATTCATTACACAAGAGGGGAAGCTGACAGTCTTTCAGTGAGAAAGAAATGGAAAAGCAGAACAAATAATTAAGGACTCAAAAAAAAAAAACAAAACAAAACAAAACAAAAAAACCCCATCACAGCAGCCTGAAGCCACTTGGAATAAAAAGCAAAGACCTTGAACAATTCTTTTTGTTTTTTTTTGGTTTTTTTGGCGGGGATGGTGGTGGTGAATGTCTGCTTTTATTAAGCTAACATTTCTTGTACCCAAATAAACATTCCTGTTTGTTTTCACAAGTAACAAAGAGGTAGATAGCTAATCCCCTAAGAAAATTCAGTACCTCTTTCTTTGTTTAGATAATCAGTGAGTAGGCTACAGAACAACAAGACCCATTCTAAATTTCACTCCAGGGACCTCGAATAATTCTATAACCAATATTCATGTGATGACCTTGAATCTTTAAGAAATAGCAAAATGTTGGACGTTCTGTGTGTTGCTTAGAGGTACAGATGCCTTAGTGGCTAGAAGACTTACAGGGAATTTCATTTTTCCAATTCTGCTGGAAAGGCTTGCTCTTTCAATAGACACGCCATTATGCTTCTGGGACATCTTCAACTTCTTAAGCTCTTTCTTGTGTTGTTTTATCCCTGTACCAGTCATTAGGGTGGGAAGGCAGATACTAACGCCCATTTTAGATATGAGGAAATTGAAGCATCAGGCAGAAAATGACCTGCTCAGAATTATCAGTCTACTTAGTGACAACCTCCAGAGTGTGGGCACACCCTTGTAGAACTAAACATTCAGTTTGGGGGAGAACAGGAAAGTTTCTTTTGCTTCTTAATTAATGGCATGACCATCGTTATCTTTTCTTGTCATAATGCTCATGAAAGTTTCCTTTTGCCCCTAAGTAGAAGAGTCAGAGCCTCTTAGGTGAAGGTGGAGAAAACCAGCCGTGCCTGGCTTAGTCCACTCGAGGAGGCTGTCTTAGTTACAGGGCAGATCTCAGTGAAAGGGAGACTCTGCTAAGGTGCTGCATTGCCGCCCTGCCCTGCGCACACACAGTCTTCGCTGGCTTTTCCTCCATTCTCTTATCTTTTACTGAAATTGGAATGGGAATAAGGGAGGAGGTCAAGAAGGAAAACCACCTAAACATAAGAAACCAGAAGTACTTAAAAAAAGAAGAAACCATAACCAAAGAATCTGATGTCAGTAAGCCTGAAGTCTGTTCAGTTTACACTTGGCATCAGATTACACACTCTCGCCAATGTGATTTAGTGCACACATTTGTGTTTTTCTTCCATTATCAAAAACCAAATAACACTATCTTGAATAAGTTGTTATGAATAGCCCACATTTCTACTCTGCTTACTAATACTGTTAGCCTTCTACAAGAGCCACAATGCACTCCAACAGTCAAAATCCTGAGGATGTGAAAACCAGAAAAGAATGGGCAAGGGAAAAAAAAAAGAATGGGCAAGGATTGCCCCAGAAGAGGAAGTGGTGTGATTGCTGGGAAGGCTCAAGAGGTGACCTACTCAAAGTTCTCTTTTTACCTATTTGGAAACTGAGATTTTGGGTGTGAAGGGATTTGCCTGAGTACCTAGTGGCCAACAATCAGTTTATAAATTATGCAAGTCAAATAAAAATGGTCTTGTGGGGAACGCCAAAACCACTGCTTTAGAATGTTCTCTGCATCATGGCGAGCCCTCCCTTCCCCTCCATCAAATTCACCATGAAGGACAGGAATAAAGGATAGGGGATGGGGTGCCAAGGAGAGTACAAAGAACACTCAAGGATTTGCAGTCAGGAACTAGATCTGGATTAGTCCATGTAAACTTTGAGCAAATGGCTTAATCTCTCCAAGTATCTCCTTCCTCATCTGTAGAACAGAAAAACTATATTTCAAACACCCTCAACCACTCATCAGCACTCAGAGTTTCTGTCAGATAATATGAACGTAAATTGCCTTGCATACAAGAAGTACTAAGTAAATGATGGTTCTCTCTCCCAACATTAAGTAAAATTTCCAAAATTAAAAAGAGAGACAGAGAGAAAAAGTAATTAATCAATAGTAAACAAAACGAATCATTTATTTCTTAGGGGCTGAATAGCCAATACATGGAATATTCACATCTATCTCTCCAAAAACTCCATTCCATTTTTCAAGGAGTTTACTCCTGTCACAGAGGAACAAAAAGGCAAGTTAATCAAATTTTCAGTTCTAATTAATTGAAAAATTATAGAGGAAAGAAAGAATCAAAAACTATAGACTAACTCAATATTTGTGATTTATCTATGTTTCAATTATTCATGTTATTTTGAGATGCCCACCTGAGTAAATTTACATGAGTAAATAACACAATAAGATTTCCTTGTAATATAAAAACCCTCTACAACAAATGATTTATGTAGATACTCTGCCCACAAGGAAATGGAACACAACTCCCTGCTCCCTAAGCATTGGCTGTGCATAGTGAGTTCCAAAGAGCAGAGTATGGGAAAGTGAGGAAAAAAGAGTATTGTGGAGACGCCTGATAAACACTGTCTCAGCTCAGTGATCAAGGTTAACATCAACAGTGGTAAGTTATGTTGATAATATGTACCCTTGATATGAAGTGATGACATGCCACTTTATCTATATGGTCTTCCTCCCCTAAACCCATAACCCAAGTCCAATCATGAAAACAAAACAAAACAAAACAAAACAAAACAAAACAAAACAAACAAAACTAGACAAATCCCAACTGAGGGACACTCTGCAGAATACCTGACCTGAATTCCTCAAAACTGTCAAGGTCATGAAAAACAAGTAAAGTCTGATAAACTGTCACAGACCAGAGGAGCCTGAGAAGACATGACAATAATATGGTCTCCTGGATGGGATACTGGAATAGAAAAAGGACATTGGTAAAAATTAAGTAAATCTGAAAAAAGTATGGACTTTAGTTAATAGAATGTATTGACATTGGTTCATTAATTCTAACAAGTGAACCACACTAATGTAGGATGTTACTGACAGAAGAAATTAACTATATACTATGCTATCAATTTTTCTGTATGACTATCTGTTCTTAAAAAACCCACTATAAATCATTACATTAACAAAACTATTTAATCATTATACATTCCATTTCTAGCAAACTTATTTTTCTAGAGTTCAATGTCTATTCATTTCAGCTTTGTTAAAAAAAAAATGGTGTTGTTGAAGGAAAAGCCTTCATTGGAAAATCAAGTTGTTTCCTGAAGGCTGAGCAGTTCAGATGAAAATGTCTTGGTAGCTGCCTAACTTGGCCTCACAGTAATGTGGACACATGCAAGACGTCTGAAGCAACCTCATCTGTTAATTTCCTCACCAATAAATCTGAGAAGCTAGACTAGATTATCAGTGCAATTCTTTACAGCTCTACATTTCCACCATATTCCATATCACTTCTCTAAAAGCCAGCACACGTTTAAAATAACAGAGAACTCTCTCACCTCCACCCCACCCCCCTTTCTCAGTCCACCACAGGCTTTATTTCTCATTCCAAAAGTGGGCCTGGCCTTTCATCTACCCTGCTTCCACATCATCACCATGACTGACAGAGTCAACCGTGAGGGGCTGCTCCTAAATCAATATCCTTTCAGGGTGCCTTTGCAAAAAGGAAAAAACTGGCAGCTGGCCTTGGAAGCAGAGTTGTTCAGCTTGGTCAAAGCTGCTGCATCATCCATCATTGAGAGATGAGGGGACATCTGCCCAGGGTCAGAGTGGCCAAGCAACTGCGTGAACTCACCCTAAACCCCAGTGCTACTTCCCTTTGCTTGTTTCTAAACTTAGTCCCTTTATTCTTAACACAGGGCCCTCCGGCAGGGATAGGGTGGCGGTGCCTGGGTCAGCCTGTATGGCCAGTTCACGGTGGAGTCACATACCTACACTCAGACACACACAGAGAAGGAGTGTTTCCTATTAGTTCGTGTTCATTAACATTGCCTCCTGGCTGCTATGTTGTGTTTGGAAAATGGCTATGTTTCTGCAGCTACTTCCTATCACCTAAACGTGCTTCAACTTAAACCTGATTCCAAGTAAACAAGATCACTGCTTCAGAACTGACAGAGCTGAACAAATACCTTTGAATTCTCATTTGTCCTTTAGGAAAGAAACTCAAAACTCATTTTCAACCTACCGTTTAGTCATTTGACAGACAGACAAATGCCAACTAAACACTTGTTTATTATTCTACTAGAGCTGAGAATTCAGAGAAATGAATAAGATACTTAAGATGTGACCTTTACCCTCAAAGCTCCCAGTCTAGAAGGAGAGAAAGATAAAATGCAAATAATTACATGCTATAAGTATATAATGGTATAATGAAAGCAGTGTTACTCATAATAGCTAAAAGGTGGAAACAACCCAAATGTCCATCAACAGATGAATGGATAAACAGATTCATCATATACTCATGTGGTGGAATATTATGCAGCCATTAAAAAGAATGAAATTCTATGCATGCTACAACATGCATGAACCTTGAAGATCTTCTGCTAATAGAAATAAGCCAGACACAAATGGATGATTATATGATTCCACTTATATGAGGTACCTAGAATAGCCAAATTCACAGAGACAGAAAGTAGAGGTTATCAGGAGCTACAAGGGGAGTTATTGTTTAGTGCATGTAGAGCTTCTGCTGAAGATGATGAAAAAGTTCTGAAAGTGGATATTGGTGGTGGTTGCCCAACATTGTGGAAGTACTTAACTCCTCTGAACTGCACTCTTAAAAAATGGTTAAAATGGTAAATTTTATGTTGTGTGCGTTGCACCACAATTTAAAAAAAAGGGGGGCTTCCCTCAAAAAAAAGAAAGAAAAGATTAGAAGAGTAAGTGCCAAAGATCAAAATAAGATGAGAGTTAAGAATTTAGAAAATATTTATTTTTCATTTTACATTTTTGGATAGGGAATAACACTATATGATTCAAAAGTCATAATGATATAAAAAGATATAAAGGGAGAGTGTCACCCTTGGTCCTGTCTCCAGCTTTGTCCTCCTCTCCCTCCCGCACAGCCCCACCTGTCCATCAGAGACCATGGTTACTCTTTCTTCTTTAGCAAACAGAAGCTAACACAAATAAATATCTCATTTTTCCCTCTTTCTTAAATAAAAGGTGACATATTACATTCATTGTTTAGCACCTCGTTTTTTATTTAAATCTTGATAAGTCTGAAATGTTTTAATGCTACCCCCAAACTGATAATTTTACACATTTGTAGGGGAAAAGGACCCAGACATATTTTCTTTACCCAAGTAGCACTTTTTAACAAGTGCACAGAAGTTCACTTTCGACTTCACTAAAAAAGGTAAAAAAAAAAAAGAGAGAGAGAGAAAGAAAAGAAATTTTAACCTCGAGAAGCATTAAGGATGGCTGACTTACTCGCCCTGGGGGAAAGCTTTACAAGGTGTTAAGCTCCTCTTTCAAAGCAGCCTTATTTCCACAGGCAGCTAAGAGATTACCCCCTTGTAAAAGAAAGGAAGAAATGAAACCTCCCCACCTTTGAGTTATCCATCCCAGAAAAGGGAATACTTGGGGTCAGGGGTGGGGGTGGCGGTGGCCTCTGGATAGCCAGCACTCAGACTGTAAGGCAAGGCTCTGTTCTTTTCAATTTAAGGAAGTTCAGTGAGCATCCCAGGGGACTGTGCCTTGAACTCTATGAACCTCTTCTGTCCTTGGGCCTCCTTCCTTTCCCCTCAATCCCATCTCCCAAAAAGACAGACAAAACAAGCAAAATCCAGCCCATCATTATCCCAAACTCTTATGGTCACAATAATTTACAACTTTGGCTATTAAAAGACAGAGAAAGACACCTGTCACCAGAAAACCAACTGCTGCCTTTTACATTTCCATTAAAAAAAAAAACAAAAACAAAACACCTGCTATCTTTGCAGGATAAATTCAAAATTTAAAAGTGATAATGGTAGTAGTTATTATAAATTAAAGGTAGATAACATATATACTAAAATAATTTGGTGTCAAACTTTTAAAAAATCTTAAATACACCAGCATTTGCTTCCATTTGAATCATTCATTTATTTGATATTTTCTATTCAAGTATTTTTTGAGCATCTTTTATGTGCCAGAAATGGTTCCAGACATTGTGGACACAACAGTGAATGAGGCCGGCAAATCAATTTCTTGTCTCCATGAAGTTCGCATTCTGGCTGGAGAGACAGACAACAAAGGAGTAAACAAATAGAGACATACATTTAGACCAAGACAAGAGCTATGAAATAACAAAATAAAACAGGATAACAGGGTGGGGAAGGAGGAAGAGGAAGCTCCCTTAGATATGACCAACAGGAAAGGGCCCTGCAAGGTGGTGGCCAAACCCAATAAAGGCAGAGGGCCAGTCCCTGGGAAATTAGGGACACAGGAAAGAGCTTGGGCAGGCATGGCAGCGAACATGGAGGCTGGATTGGGGTGAGAAGGGAGCAGTGGAGACGTCAAAGAAGCAAGAAGGGGCCAGACAATCGTGGCCTCTTAGGTCAGTGGTTGGCCAGCTCTGGGCCAGACGCCAAGTCTGGCCTGCCACTTGTTTTCACGTGGCTCATGAGCTAACGTTGAGTTTAACATTTTGAAATGATTGGGGGGAAAAAATCAAAAGAAGAATAATGATTCATTATAAGTTTTCATATGAAAATTCATGAAATTCAAATTTCAGCATATTTATTTTTTTCTGATTGCTTTCATGCTACAGTGGCAGCAGGTTGAGCAGTTGTGACAGAGACCGTCTAGCCCACTGTGATGGATTGAATTGTGTCCCCCACACATTCAGAGGTTGAAGCCCTAACTCCCAGTGTAGTGGTATTTGGAGATGGGGAGATAATTAGGTTCAGATGAATTCATGAGGGTGGTGCCCTCATGATGGGATTAGTGTTCTCATAAAAAGAGATACCGAAGAGCTTGCTCTTCCATCTCTCCAAGTCCACCCTGATGACCCCACCTCCATGTTGAGGACACAGAGAAGCAGCCAGCTACAAGCCAGAAAGAGGGTACTCACCAGAACCGGACCAGGATGGCACCTTGATCTCAGACCTCCAGTTTCCAGAGGTGTGTGAAAATAAATGTCTGCTACTTAAGTCACCCAGTCTGTAGGATTTTGTTATGGCAGCCTGAGCAGGCCAAGACACACTTAAAGCCTAAAATGCTTACTATTTGGTCCTTTGCAGAAGAAGTTTGCCACCCCCTGTCACAGACCGTAGATTTTACCCTAAATGAGATGGGAAATGAGTGAAGGGTCAGATCATGGCAAATGAGCAGATCTAATGTTGCCATCTGAGCCACTGAAAATGGGTCTGACATTTCTGAGCAACTTGAAGGTCTCTAACAAGTCACTCTTCCAAGGCAGGAATCTGGGTCATTCATTCCAACAGGTCTTTATGTAACACCCACTGAGTCCCAGGACATGGGCTGCTGGCTTCATGGAGGGTGTGGTTCCAAGCATTGAGCAAGCCCTGCAGCCGCTTTAGCATCTGAATCGCTGCTGGTCCACTTGGGTGCCTCTGAAGCTCTTGGCAACACTAACAAAGATGAAAAGTGTTGGTTCTTTATGAAAATGACCCGCTGAACGAAAGGAACTTTAAGGAAAGGTCAGATTGGGGGGTAGATTAGGTTTGTTTGTTTGTTTGAAATGGAGGCACTGGGGATTGAACCCAGGACCTTGTGCGTGCTAAGCACACACTCTACCACTGAGCTATGCCCTCCCCACTAACAAAAGGTCAAAAGGCAGCTTACGTGCATGGTGAATATAAGCTCAGTTTGGGCAGGGGCCTATAAGATTATATCCATTTTTGAAGGATTTGGAAGGATGATGGACATACACTTGCTAATATCAAGACTCTACGGTTCAAGAGTGGGAGGTAAAGAGAAAAAAGGACATGTCAGATCTCGTATATCTAACTGCATATTTATGCAGCCATCTAATCACCAAAAAACAAAAAGCAGCAAACAAACTCTAAACCTTAAAATTAGCATGTCTAAACATACAAAGGAGCAAGTAATCCTTTCTCTGGACGTATCACTCAGGTTCAACTCCTCAGAGTTACTTAATTTTCCAGAGTTGCTCTAGAAATCCATTTACCTGGATACATCTGGGATGTATGCTCCCAGTGGGGAGCCTTGTAAACTGTCAAGCAAGTAGCCATGGGCTCTTTTTTCAGGGGGAGCTTGACAGCAGGCTGATTGAGAGTTAGGGTCTCCAGCCACCAAGCACACTATTTTCACTTAGATTAGATACTGAGGTGAGCGAGGGCCACTTCCAAGTCCCCCCTTCAGTCATGCCGCTGTCGATGCACATTAGAAACATCAAGTAACTAATGAGAACTTCTAACTCTAGGCTTGTCCTCCTTTGATCACATTATGCTGCTTTTGAGGATAGGGTGTGAAGGCAGGAAAGAATGAGGGGGTTCTGGACTTGTGTCCTCGGGCACAGCTGATCAGGGAGAACAGCACTGAGGACCCTGCTCCTCACATGTCCAGGCCTTACTCCCTTCTATCTCAGGAAGACAAGACCCAAAGAAGCCCTGCTATTCTCTGGATACTAATTTAGAGTTTTGCTGGAGAATTCAGGTCTCTCTCTCAACCTCCCTCTCTCTCTCTCTCTCTCTCACACACACACACACACACACAAACTGAAGTGCCTTTTTAGGTTTAAGAATACTTGTCAACATCAAGGCATCCCAGTGTAGTGTCAGCTTCCCTTTGCATGAGCCAGTCCAAAACCAGGCGCCAGAGGTTCCTCATAGTCTTTCATCTGGCATTGCCTATCATTAAAAAGTGACAAATTTCAGCCTTTTGTATAGTATCTGTAACAATGCAATATAATCCCTTAAAATAAAAAAGCTAAACAAAACACACAAACAGAAGAGAACTACTCCAAGACAAAAAGACAAACGGAGAGAGGACAACAATGACGAAAAGTTGTCCTGTCTGGGGATTGATAGCGCTGGGGTGTACCAGAGCAATGGTTTGCAAATTGCGCTCTGCAGGCCATTTCTGCTGTCTATTCTGTGCCTTCAACTTATATCCTCAGATGTGCATGTCTGATTAGAAGTCCACTTGCCTTGCACGGGTCTTTTAAAAATCACAGCCCTCACCAAGTTCATGCATGTAAAGCTATCTTAATGGACTTCCAGTCCCCCACAGTCTGAGCTCAGTGAGATCCCAGACAAAGTTTGGGGCCATCACCCCAGGCTGGTTCTCTGCTCAGAGTGGGCAGTGTGCTAACACATCCACCCGCTGGCCGGGCACGTGGCACTAACAGGGGTCCACAGCGGCACGCTGCAGATGGCTCTGGTTTCAGCACTTGTATGGATTGGGTGCTTTTTTGACCTTAAAATTAGAAACTTAAAAAAAAGTAAGTTTAAAAAGAGAACTTGACAATAGATGTAACAAGACTAATCAGTCTTAAGATGAATGGAACCGAATTAGGCAATACCGTCATGAAATGAACTGATTTGATGAAGTGAACACAAGACGACATACAGAACTTAGTTGGCTGCCCAGGCTGATGGAAGGCTGTAACGCCCACAGCCAGAGAGCCCACATTTGGGATTCAACGAGAGTTGAACTGATTCATCCCATCGTAAATAAATGTTTTAAATTTACATGTATAAACTCATATTACAGTGCATTTTTATTGGTAGTATTAAGCTATCACTTATATATTTTTTATTTATTGAGATTCTGAGTAAACTTTGCTCTGAAAAGGGGGTTCTGTTCCTTAAGGAAAAAAAAGGATTAGAAACAGCTGTAGGAGGGTGTCCTGCCAGATTCTCGGGTATCTCAAGGTGTGAGGTGTGAGCTAAGTTAGCCCACAGAAGGCCTACACCAGCCTCACCACAGCCCAGAGAGGGGGACTGGGCACACTCTGGGACCCCATAGCTTTCTGAGTGGCCTATTCCTCCTTCTACTGACCCTGACCTGCCATAGATAATCAGGAGGCGGCAGGAAACCACATCCCCCTCACGGCAGATGCTCAGCAGTTTTCTCCAGCCTCCGTCCCTTCTCTTAGGTCTTTAATTTCGGTGCTTTCTCTCCTATTGGTACCCTGGGTTCATTGATTCCTTTTTGCTCTCCACCAAGACAGAGTTTTCTCTTTCCTGCATATGTTTATATGTAGGTATATCTTCTGTGCCCTCTTCCTCCTTTACTACAGCTCTGAATATGTGTGAATTTTTGAAATGAGCAGAGTTCATAGAAAGATCAAAACAAAACATAACCTGAGGGGGAACAATTTGCCCAGAGAGTTCTAATTACTCATCCAAGTAAATGCATACAACCTTTCTAAATTTCTTCATCTTAGTGTGATCCAGCTCTCTGGACCAAAAGGAAAAGAAAGTAATCCTAAAAATCCATGTTACTATTTGCTACAATAGAAATCGGAACTGGAGCGAATCTACTTTGAAGCACATGAGTAACGTTTTAAAACCTGATTGTCACATATATAATTTTAGCATATTCCATTCATTTGTAATTTGTTCCCTGTCCTTGCTTCAAATTTTCTTTTGTCAAAGTGAATTTACTTCATGCTGAGACGCAAAACCAAGAGCACAGTAGCCCCCGTTCAAATGTTCTAGGGGAGACAATAGCGATTAAGACAGAGATTAGGACAGGAGAAGGGCCCAAGGGGAGACACAGACACGAGGCAGAATGTGATCCCTGCCATGAGAGAACTATGTGCAGTCTCTGGGGTCTCCAGGAGGGAAAGATGATGCCTGGCCATGGACAGGACCTCACTGAAAGGCAGAGTTGAAGTGGAGGAGATTACAGGTGGGAGGCATTGGTGGGAGCAGAAGACAGGGCAAGCAAGAGGTGAAAGAGAGATTGCCAGTCATCACACATCTATTTTAACCAAAGCGTCACGTAAAGCCCTGGAGAAACAGGGATGAAGAAAGGGACCCCACCAAACACCTCCACCCTCCCTCGTACACTCGGATGTTACCTGAGGGGCTATCCCTTCCTGCCCACCAGTCAGGGGAGGGAAGAAAACCCTAGAAAGCAGGAGATGCTTGGTGTTTGACCTGCCTTGTCTGTCCATCCCTTCCCTAGACTGGGGCACCCAGGAAATATTCAGCACGTGTTCATTGATATTATAAAGAGGACACCAGGGGCAAAATAAAGAGGGCAATTTTGAAAGAGTTAGGGATCCAGTGCACAGTTACAGACAGACCCTAAAGAGGGGGATGGACCCCAGCTCTGCACCAAGACCGGAAGGAAGGTAAGCCTGGGAGAGAATCCCCACGGATGTGCGTTATGTGAGAAACGCTGGGACCACTTCCTAAAAGGCTTTGGCAAGAATGCAGGATTAAGGTGCTTGACATTTAGTTTGTATATAACGTAAAGCCATTAGGGTCTCTGGAGATAAAAAGACGTTTCAACAGGATGGTACATTTTTCTCTGAACAACGTGAGTGCATGAAAAGGACACAGCGGGGGAGAGGACAGGCCTGGTCCTGCCCTCACAGGGTGTACGGTCAGCTGCATTAGGAGGCTGAGGCTGACTCCGTGGTGGAGGAAGGACCGGCCCTGGGGGAGCCTGGAGCTGGAGACAGTCTTTAGTAGAAGGCTGACCGGTGTGATACGAGAGAAATAGGTAGGCAGGCCCTGATCTGCTAATCCCCAAGTGAGGCGTGAAGGAAAAGGTCTTAAGAAATAAAGAAGTAGAGAAAAAGTCCAGGCAATGTAGGAGATGTCTATATTATCTCCTTCGTTTAAAAGTCTTAAGAAATTAAGACAATGAAAAAGGACCGAGAAAATTAGTTTTGAATATAACTTTTTAATTGCTAACTCCCTCTCACCTTTAGTTACATGTAATTTGGAAACTAACAGAGCAGATCATTTTACATGAATGGTCTGCTCAAATAGGAGCAAAAATGGTAGTCACCTTTGCCTCAAATAATTTTTGATTCACCAGCTCCTCAGGAACATGTGAAATGGTAATGCAGCAAACTAAGAAAAAACAAGAGAGGAATCACTCAGAAGGCTCGAGAAAACAGGTCAGATCTAACTTAACTGTGAGTAAGCCCTCGTGAAATACACTGGGGAAACTGCAGATAATAAAAATTAATTTGAGTGCAGTGTGTTATCATCTGCTTGTACACCTTCCAAATTATATGCAAGTGGCATAAACAATCCCTGAACAAACGTGGGAGTTAGAAGAAACCTTAGACATTTTAAACTTACACTCTGGCCCAGGGAACCAACAGCTCTGCTGTCAAAGTAGAGAAGCCACGAGGAGGATTCCTGCCTTCCATCTAATACTCTTCCCATAACACAGGGTCCAAGTAGGAAGCAGGACAGACAGGTAGTGATGGAAAGCAAGGACCAGAATGTAGCCTTCACCTTGCAGAGCTGGAAGGAAGACAGCATTTCTCCGTGACGGGTACTAGCCAAACCCTGAGAATCAGGCTTTGGTGATATCTGGTAATGGTCTCATTTGTGTTCTCTATTTTGTTTTTATTTTTCTGCTGGGGGGATGGGAGGACAACTAGTGGGCCGTTGGAGGAAAAGTGAAGGTGCCATCTAAGGACAGACGATAAAATGATACCTGAAGTTAAATGATGTTTTAAAAGACTCTCAAGCCTCTGTTTAATCAGAGTTTAGGTTCACCCCAGAAGGCAAATTTACTAAATTCTCATAATCACCAGCTCCTGAGACAGGGGTCCTTTGAGGAAGCAAAGCCTCCTCTTTCCCCTGACATACTTCCCTCTTCCTACAAACATCAAGATGAAGCCAAGAGTCAGAAATCAACGACTCAACTATGTAGTGAGGTCATCCTTACCAACCACAGAGGAGAGGAAAAGAAAAAAGGAGAAAAAAAGAAAAAAGAAAAAGACACCTTCAGACTTGGCTGAGTCCGAACACACCCAACCAGGAGAAGCTTAAGTGTTTACACATGGTGTGTTTGCCTCAATCTAAACAAGGATCTGATCTCCCCGGAATCCAGCACTTTCCATGCTTGGGGGAGTCAGACACCTTCATTAGATGGAAGTGTAAGCTGTGAGGAAGTAATAAGCAGTTTGGACAAGGACTGTTGTTGTTTCGAACTTAAGAGACCAGAAGTGGCTCATCTGGGGTCACAAAACCAGCCTGTGATTTCCGTTGGGCCTCAGAAGTCTTCAGAAGCCAGAGAAATCACCTTTCTGGAATCCACAGAATTATAAACCCCAAGGGAATCTCAATCCAGAGGGACAGCTGAATCTAAAGTTTTCTGGCTTCTTAATACTAACATTATGTTGAAGATGATTATACAAGAACATGTAGCATTATCATCAAGATTTAAACCACGACCAGCATATATTTTTAGAAGGGAGAATCTTAAGTATTTTCCTATAGCACAATTTTCCTCCTCCCTCATTCAATCCCCCTTCAAAAAAAAGAAGTTAGGACATCCTTAAATTTTACATTTATACCTCCAGCCAAGCTTGGACTAAAAAACGTTCCAATAAAAATTCTAGCGCAGTTGTGTGAAAAATTGAATCTAATGGTCGAGCTTTGAAACCCCAAATTTGGAATTGAAAGTTGCTGTATCCCCAGTTTAAAATGTTTTCCGTAATGATTTTACTCAAACCCTGGCACCCAAGGAGTGCCTGTGAACAAAACAGAAAATCCAAACCTCACTGATTTTGCAAATCACTGGAAGATCCGTACAAAACAAGCTCTCTTGAAATTAAACACTTGATCCCACAGCTTCGCTAATTACAGTCCACTCAACAGAGGAAGGCCAAGGCCTGTGGCCAAGCAGACAGATTAGCCACAGTTACTCAATAAAACAACTATTTAGTAGAGACAAACCCTGGGAGAGAAACCTAAGAAGTCATGAGCACATCCAAACAGGCTGCCCCGGTGTAAAGAAATCCCCTTAAGTCGTTTTCGGCTTCATTAGCACATGAAAATGCGGTAATTGAACATTCTTCAGCCTTCCATCAAGTGCCAAAATCAATCATTCATGGAAATTAAGTTTTGATAAGAGGTGTTTAAACACTGTCAAAGACTTCTTGAATGTGTCATTCTTTCAGCCTTGAGAAGATTCCAGCCAGCACTTAACTGTACAAAGAGACTGGAGAATTAAAGGTATCAGTCCTAAGGTAAACTTAGGACATTATTAGAGCCACAAACCAGAAGAGGAAATCTAGTGGAGTTTGTTGTTTCCATAAAAACATTTATTTGGGGGGTGGTTGTTCTTTTCACAAATATATCATTCCTAACAGTTGCTTTGAAAAGCTCATAAAGATACATTTTAAACTCAACATCCATTCTAAGAAAGGGTGGTTTTATGCTGACCATATATATTTTTTCATCACCATGCCAAAATGTATAAAAGATTTTAAAGAGCTTTAGTGTATTCATATTTAAATAAAATATGTAAAGTGCTTTAATATATTCATAATATAACAGCATAATATGTCATGCTATTACCACCATCAGCAGCCTCCCTCAAAAAAAAACACAGCCAGATTTTGTGTTTCCAAAAACTTAAAAACAACAGAACAATAATATAATAACCCTTAAAGGAAAAGAATGAGGTTTAGAATAATCGGTTACACCCTCCACCAAAAAAACTTCCTTTTTTTTTCACATAAGTTATCCACTGAACTGGTGGCAAGCCAGAAAGTAAACCACTACAAGATCACTTGGCTCTTTTGTCAAACTATATTCTTTCAACCTGTAAATATTTGCAAAGGGTCAAGAAGCCACTCAGGATACGCTTACCTGTAGTGCCACAAAAATCAATCTGTTAAACAGTATTGGTCAATAGTTACATTCATTATTGCTGAACAAATGGATTCTAAGCCAAGGGGCTCTGATGAAAGATGAACAATCTGTTTCAGTATTTATGTTAGCATGTATGGTACTGTCTTTTTTCCTACCTCCAATGGCTCAAATTTACCATACCCATACACAGATCCACACTTTCAGAAGCACCTGGGAAGGCCCTACCCAGTGGCTTTCTACCTAGTTGCCTATCACAAGCCTAGTTACAATGAGAGCAGGCAGGGGTCAGGCTACAGAGAGCTCTCTCCTCCTTTCCCTTTTCAGGTAGTTCAGCCCCCTGGAAACCTTTGATCTGACTATCAGCAAACACACGCTCCCATATTTTGTACTTCCACGTATAGATTTCAGAAAAGGGAGGGGTATAACCCACAAAACCAAAATGACTCTTTCCCTGCATCCTGACATCCTGCCTGCTACACAAAGAAAGGCAACCCCTTCTTCCATCTCTCCCCCCAGCTCACCACTCACTCACACTTCGGAGGAAGAGGCAAACTGCAAAGCCACGAGGCTGGGACACAGGCACACAGGCTGTGCTGCTTTGAGTGTCATCTGCACTCACGTTCAAAAGTTAGCAAGATCCAGGCCTGAAGTGAGTCTGGGCTCCTTTCAGATTCTTTATAATCCCAAACAAGTACCTACAAATCCTATAACTTGAATGACTGGACGAGAATGAAAAGCACACGTCCAGCTAGGAGGCCTTCTTCTCGAGCATTCAAAAGAAATAGCCAACTGATTTTGCCTAGAGAATGGCCTGGAAATCTAATTAATCTCACTATAAAATAAGAAAACTGGTAACAAAGACTGGAGCCAGAGTTTGTGACCCATCCAAAATAAAAGAAATGCAGAAGCTAAAGGTTATCTTTTAAATGTCTAAGGTACACCTAACGTCAATACAATGTTACATGTCAATTATATATTTTTCAAAAATGTCTAAGGATAACAAGGAAGCAAGGTAGAGACACAATTTCTAGGGAAGCAGGATGAAGACAGGGCGTGTGTATTCAATGAAACTAGCAGATTACAGCCAGGGCACACTTAGCACCCAATAAACCTGCAGTCTCTGGGTGTTTGTTTTATATTAATAGGTCCAGTGCTTATACAGAAGCCTCCCCCTTCCTGCTAATCAATTCTTTCCCTTCCTTTCCCATCCTGAGAGAGTTAACTAGGTTATTAAAAAAAACTTCCTGGTTGTAGGAAGCACAATACACAGTGCTCAGGGCCTGATGGTTTGCAGGAAAAACCCTGGTTTGTGTCTGTTGTTCCTAATGCGCCCTTTCACTCTCAAAAGTATCCTGCTTTGGACAATATATTTCATGGTCACTCTATTCATAATATGTGCGTGTATGTATGATGAATGAATGATTAAATAAGCAACTATCTTCAATTCCAACTATATATTCCTATGTCTATCTGTAAAGAAAATTCTCTGACCAGGCTTATTTTAGTCTTTACTAAGTTGGAATAAACGAACTAAAGAACAAAAATAACCATCAACTAAAATATTATAATAAAGTAAAAACATAAAATAAAGCATTATAATAAAGTGAAAACTCCCCAATACTATAATCCTGCTGAAGTCTCCAAAGCAGAATGGCTAATTCTGTGGGTTTTGTTCTTTGTTTTTTTCTCTTGGACACACACACAAAGAGCTGAGGAATGTGGCCAAGGAAAGTTCAAAACTGAAAGTGGATGAGAAATTGAGAAAAATCAGCACTGGGAACCAGAAACTGCACTCTTTATAGGTATACACAGCAACACCTAGAGCTAATCCATGGTAAATTATAGAATGGAATGAATCGAATGACTTAAGCATCATTTCTTCTACCAGCGGACAAAGGCAATGAGGTAAGTAAGAAAAAAAATCCCAATGTTTATAAAACAATAATGATGTAGATTCACATTCAATGAAGATAATTCAAAGAATTTTCTAAGTTTGTCTAAAGCAGAATACATGTGAAAAGTCAAAGCCCTAGAAGTCTTCCTGTTTTGAAATATTAACATTCATTTCCAACATTAGATGCCTTAAGGGTGAAAGAATTCAAAGGAAATTTTCAGTTAGCTATAACTCTGACAATCCTATTTTTAATCATGCCCCCAAATAAACACGTTATGAAATCCCTTATTGTCACCAATAGATACCATTATCTAACCATTTCCCTGCAGCTCAACAAGCTTAAGTGTTTCTAAGCAATTCTCCCTGAAGTTAAACATTAAATTGAAAAATTAAAACACCACTAAGAAACTTGTGATGACCTGAAGGCATTTTAAGAGCAGCAAAGGTTAGAAGGGCAGCTCTCAAATAACACCCATTGTTCTATCTCTACTTAATGACAAAAGGAGAAAAGAAAGCGATTACCTGGCCTTACCTCTACATCTCAATTCAAATGCTACTTAAGAAAACAAAAACCCCATTTTTTTTGCAACCCAACACTTTTCAGCTTAGTCAAACTCTGATTTTTTTTTAATTAAATGAACTTTTCCAGCTCTGTTCATGCACCAAAATTCAGGACAGCCAGATTCAGCAGCAGATTTGAAGGTAGTTTAGTCCCGGCCACGTAATGCAGCTCAATAAAGATCCAAAATATTTCCAACTTGAAATTCCACAGAAAGTTACAGATATTAGCATTCTGCCCCCTTAGAATGATATCATCTGTTTTTCCACTTTGAAAAAGTACACATACTAACCCTAAAATCTAACGGAAGAACAAAAAGCCAAGAATAACCAAGACAATTTTGAAGAACACAGTTGGGGAACTTGCCCTGCCAGATGTCAAGATATAAAGCAACTTACTCCACATGATACAAGGATAGAAAAATAGACCAATGAAAAGTAGAGACACACAGGTGTATGTATGAATCTGATAGATGATGGACGTTGTATTTTCAAAGTCTAAGGGAAGGATGGGCTATTTAATAAATGCTGCTTGGACAATTAGACATCCATTTGGGAGGAAAAATCGATTTCTACCTCATACCAAATACAAAATTACATTTTAGGTAGATGAAAGACAAAGCAAAATTTTATGAAACTTACAAGAAAATACAGGTAAATATACCCATGATTTCAGGCTAAGGAAGAACTCCTTAAAAAAGAGACAAAAACACAAACTCTAAAGGAATATATTTCATGATACTGAAAATAAAACGTATTCATTTTTAAAGACACCATAAACAATGCCTGGCTAAGCCACAGAACAGGAAAGCATTTTTACAGCAAACATAACCAATAAGGAATTAGAATCGAGAAGAGAAAAAGAATGATAAATCAGTAAGAAAAACAAAGAAAATAAAAGAAAAATAAACCACCCCAAATATGAAAAGGATAAGCAAAGGGTAAGAACAAGCCATTTACTGCAGAGAAAATCCAGATGTCTCTGGTACAGTCTCACTAGCAGGAAAATATAACTTAAAACAATAATAATACTCATCAGAAGTGGGAAAATATTTGAAAGTCTGACCTTATCAATGCTGGTGACAATATAACTGCAGCAGAAACTCTCACATTATTGCTAGTAGCGGTGCAAACTGGTGCAGACAATTGGGAAAGCAATTTAGTAATAGTTATCAAAGCTGAAAATATGCATACTCTATGACCAACAATTCCATTTCTGTGTAGTACTCTAGAGAGACCACCTGTGCTCAAGGAGGCACGGATGAATTTCATAGCAGCATTATTTGAAAGAGCAAACATTACAAAATAGATAAATTAATGATGGTATGCTCATGACTGGAACACTACAGCACTGACAATGAAATGGACCAAAGCAGCATTTATCAGTGTGGGTAAATCTCAAAAAAAAAGTTATTTAGTTAAAAATAACATACATATACAGGATGGTGCTATTTGTACCAGATTTTTAAATAAGCAAGACAACACTGTGAATACATACAAATGTAGAAAAGTCTAAAACCTATGCTTGGGAATAACCTTGATGAGGGAGAGAGGAAAATGAGATGGAAAGAGTAAAGGAGGCTTAAACATAAAAATATATATATTTTAAAAAGTTGAAGCAAATATGGCTTTGATGTGTCTTGGAGGCAGGTACACAGAGATAAGTGCATTGAAAATAGTGTTGTTTACATTATTCTCTATACTTTTGGGTATAGTTGAAATACACAAGTAAAGGAAGATCACATATTTTACCCTACCTTAAAAATGGCATAAGTTAAAACAAAGTATTCTGAAAATACTCTGAAGTTCTTGGATTTGGCTGGATATTTTTCCAAGTATCATTTCATCTCAACTTCCCATATTTAACAGATTTAGGGAAACCGAAGCACTGTACGTCAGTAACTCCAAAAGTGACATAAACTTTTGGGTAAACACTGGGTGCAGGTGTATTCTACTGCACAGTGCCACATTACTTGAGGGCAGGGATTGGAAGGCCAGCCTTGGTACACTTAAGCTCATCACTCAATGGCACTAATGTGCAAGAGGACTGAATGAACACAAGTAACACAAAAGTGGCAGCAAATGCAATAGAAGTCCACAGAAGGACTGCCACTGGTTGAACAAAGGATTCCCTTGGAATCAAGTCTATTTGGACCATGAGGAGCTGATGGCATTCTGATGAGCAAAACTGAGGAGAGAACTCAGAAGGAGAAAGGTGCCAAATGGGGAAACATTTGGAAGGCATTGGATCTGCTGTGTTCTTGGGATACCAATTCTCTCTGGTTCCAAGGGACAGTCCTTCACCTAATCACTAACCAGAAACTTTCTGGAAGCTAGTGTCTTGCTCTAGTTTAACACAAACAAAAGCACTGTGTGTCACTTTTGTATACAAATTTTGTTCTAACTGAATGCAATGTGTTTTATAAATTTGGATGAAAAAGTACATGTCTATTATCTTTTTAAAAATCCCAATGCAAAACCATACCCAGGCTGATTTTGTGATAACTCAGTAAGGGAAGATGAATGCTTACCAGCCTAGCAAAGACAGAACCATAAACAATAAAAAGTTTCCTTTTGACGAGAGTTTGGAAAGATGTGAGAAGAAGGAATGGAGTACTGAGAAAAACTGGGAATTAATGTCATTTTATTTTAAACTAGGTGAACTGACTTCCCTGAGTCTGATTCATAAAGAGATTGAGAATGGCAATCCTGGGAGTAAAAATCTAAATAAAGTCAAATTAACTGTCAAAGGAAACCACTCAGTGTATCCATTCGACCCTTGGGTTTACTTACAATCTAAACTTCTTATCGGCCAAAATGTTGCATCTTTTAGATTAATTTATGTCAGGGACAGAAAATATTTATTTTCAAATATAAATTTTCTAAAAAGTTCTTTTCAAGTATATCTCATATTTAAAGTACCTTTTAATTAAAAAAAATTTTTTAAAGGGTGAATATTTAGCCACTAACTTCCAGTTTGGACTCAAAATACAATTCACAAATATTTTATGTGTGAAATACAGTGTGAGGGAGCAATGTTAATCTGTAATAACAAACTTGTTAGAAAACCACAATCAGATGCAAATTAAATTTGTAACAAAAATACTCAATTCAAAATATCCAAACTCCTTGCACTTTATAATTACATATATTAATGTAAAATGGAAATTGACCAGAACATGCTGTCTCTAATAGAATATTTCTAAAATCTAACAATCAGTTGACTTTTTAATTCTGCCTGAGCATACTGTACCCTTTTACTAAGTGAATTAGTTGCAAACATTGACTCTCCGGTTGTCAGTTGAGAAGAAATACTACATGCAGTGGTCTTTTCTTTAAAGCAATGATCCTCACCATACTAAAGTTTAAAGTGTTCTAGTCAAAAGAAACACAATATTTTTCTTCTGCAGTGGTAATGTTTAACACACATGCTTTTGTTCGTATATTATCCACAGATTGTATTAGAACTCATACAGCCATATTTAAAATTTCATTAGGGAAAACCCCACACATATTTTACCAAGGCAACTGTTGAAAGACATTCTGTTTGGTATACAAAGCCTTCCACTGCTTACACAAGCAACACTGTTTACAGAAACATTTAAAACTTATGAGCAAATGTGACTAAAATCTTGCAAAAAAACTTTCAAATTAAGGTACATTTTTGAAGGGCAAGAATGTAACATATTTAACTACTGAACAATAAAATTCTACTGAAATAGGTGGTTTAGTTCCTTTTTTTCAATACATACCCAGGAAACTCTCCTCCAAATGCCCATTACAAAAACCCAGATATCTCTCCGTTTACTTATTTTCCAGGAATTTCCAGTAGTTTGTAATGCCTCCAATTATTTTTAGAATTTCCAATAGGTAAAGAAATACTTCAAAATCCCTTTTACAATATGGAGAACACAAGCTTTCTAAGGACAACCATTCTAACCTACTTCTAATAAAAAAGGCTTATAAGTGGATTGACAGCAGTACTTATGGAAACTTCAGTCCTAAATGCAGTATCATCACCTCTGACCAGTTAAGGAGACAAGACTGGACAGTTTCCCAGATACCATGAGACCCGTAATCGAGCACAATCAAGAAATGTCATTAGCTTTAAAGAATAAGTAATTTTGTTTAGAAAGGATTAAACCTGCACCATCAATTAAGCAATTATCCTAGTATTAAAAAGAGAAAGAACAAATTGAGAGAAATTATTTTTAAAAGTTGTAATCCCAGACCACACTTTCAGGCTTTTCCATGATACATGACAAAGCTCACCCATAGTTTAGATAGCTATAAGTGACTTAGCACAAAACTTAAAATAGTGCTATGAAAAGAATTTGCAGGGAAAGCAATGTGACCCATCCCAGTACTTTGTTTACTGGTGAGACATTTTTGTTTGTAAACACCAGTTTCTGCTCTGCTACGTTTTAACCCACCCTTATTGTATGTGCCCAATACACGTTTGTCATTTAAATCAGACTGCACATCAGGATTTTTACTGCTCAGAACCTCAGCAGCCAGTAAGCCTATAGTATAAGTGTACAGCACAGGGCAGGTAAGTCATAAAAGAGGCAAAGAAATAAGCAATCATGTTTGTGAGACCAGCATTTTTTTTTCTTACTAATTTAAATATGGCAAGCCAAAATCTTGAGGATGTGACTTGAACCCAGGAGACAATCTATTTAGCAGAAACAACATTTAATTTCTGTCAGAATCACAGGATTCTAGTCCCTTCTCTGTCAAAAGGAGATGATAATGTAGGCCTATGTCCCCTTCAAAGATGTTATCACTATAAAATGAAATGTACTTATGAACCCAAAGACTCGAATATGAGCTCCCAAGAAGATACAGACTTCACTTCCTAAGTCTCTCTTAGTAGTTACTTTTTAAAAACTTTATTTCAAATAGCCATAAAATGTATGACTGAAGCATTATGCTGTACACCAGAAATTGACACATTGTAAACTGACTATACTTCAGTTAAAAAAAAGATATGAAAATATTTTAAAAATAAAATAGCCATAAAGATCTACTGAAGGATAATAAGTTATTCTTGCACTGAGGCTGAAGTTTGTTCAAAACTAAGTGATCTGAAAATATGGCATACATTAAAATGCAGTCTAAACCATAGGGTTTTTTGTTTGTTTGTTTGTTTTTGGTCAGGGGAGGGGTTGAATGCTATAAAAAACATGTTAACTTTCTGCTTCTTTTCAATGTTTAGGAAACATAATTTACAATGCTAAACACACCACATAGAGCGTTCTAAAAGGCATGATACCATAAGAATTAAGAACTGGATATATTTGGACATCTCACTTAATAAATTGTCTTAATGTTGTATATTCAATTTAGAAATGATCAATCATTAATTTTCACTTCTCCAAGAAGAACCAGTGATTATCACATTTCTCTGACAATTATTATAAAGATTTGACCTTTGTGCTTGTATTTCGGTAATTAGAAGTTTGGCAATGTTCACACAGATTGAATTATGCATATTTAAAAACTATGTTTAGATGTACAGCTGTTCAAGCATATTCTTTATAACACCGAGGCTATGAGAAAAAGATTTGTTCAGGACCATGTGGTAGGTAAAGGATTTCATCTTGTCTTGCTGACTTTTTAGAATGAGGAAATATTTTAAAAGTAGAATTTCCTGAGATTTTTTTCAATCAGAAAGAATTCAAGTTGAATAAAGAGGTATTGGAATGAGAGAGGAGAGGGGCCATATCCTATTGAAGCCTTTTTTATTGAACACAGAACAAGGAAATGGTGTCACTACAAGGCTCTGGAACAAATATGTTCCCCTGTGTTTCTGTACCACAATGTTTGAAAACATCGTATTTTAATTTCTGGCCTTATAAACTAAAGATGTCCCCTAAAATTAATTATACTTACTCTTTTGGATCAGAGTCTGTGGCTGACACCATTTGTTAGAAAATTCATTGTGCCTCCTAATTAATGAACCAAGTCTAGTTGGCTGATGGAAAAACAAAGTTTAATTCAAAGGGAGCTGTGAAAATACTGTGAAAGCAACCAAACAATTTTCTCTACAAGGCTTTCAGTCGGAGCAGAGCTTCTCAGATCATCTGTATCATGTATCTACTGTGCATTTTATTATTTTTCCCACTTGTGTCCGTCCTATTAGGTTCCTGCTAAAGGTTCTACTTAACCAGCGCTCTTCTGAAACGCTCTGCCTCTGTCCTGCACAGGCTAGCATCACTAATGACAGCTGAGTAGAAACACCTCCGAATCAGCTTTTTTCTTTAGTTCCTCGCCTCTCGTTTGGGAATTTTGTTTTGTTTTTCGTTTCTATATACATCAAAATAGTTAAAACTTTAAAAGGGGGGGTTTGTTTTTTGTTTTTCCTAGAAGGCTCCGCTGAAAAACAAAACAGAAACAAAAACCCTACAGGGCCGTCCCCCTGGAGTGCAGAGACGGCTAAATTCACGTGCCCAGACCGGTTATCAAAGGGAGAGGCAGTCGGTGGCTCACTGCCCGCAGATGGCACCTGCCCAGACCGTCTTCCGCCTAAGTCTAACCTATAGACTTGCCTGGAACAGAGGACCTAAACGAAGGTGGGGCGGGGGCGGGTGGGGGCAGGAGGAAGAGACTGGGCGCGAAGCTCGGACTGTCATTCCGCAGCGCTGGAGTTTGACTCATCTCTCTGACTTTCAAAACCGGGAAGAGGGAAGTGCGCGGCGACTACGAAATTAGGCGGTGCGCTAGGCGAGAGAAAATGCGCACTCCAACCCTCTTGACAAGGGGCCCTCTTCTCTCCCGGCCAAAACAAAACAAAACACCAAAAAAATTGAATTAAATTAAAAAGTAAATCAAGTCAGGGATGCTGCGAGGTCTGCAGAGGCTCTGGCGACCTGCCCATTGTCACCCGAGTGCCTTCCCCAAGCAGCCTCGGATGCGCGCGCTGAAATTGACCTTACAATTTATACACCCAGTCATCCGAGCCGCGAAATCTGCTCCGAGAAAGCTACCCCTTAGGAAGTTACGAGGCTTGTAACCGCAGGGGCATCCGGACAAGGATTTCTCTGGAAGCTTGTCATGCTGCCCAAGCCCCTTCTCCTGGAGCCCCGCGGACCTCGAGACAAAATGACAAACAACCTACATCGAGAGTCCTCTGCACTTGATGTCTGGACCCCAATTCTTTCCTTTTCATCTCGCGCAAACGAACACAAGATTTTTGTAATTCTCATTCCCCCTCCCCCTTTTCTGGAGGGCGAGCGACCTTGAAGAACGGAGCTCGAGCACGGAGTAAAAGTGCGTAGTTGAGAAGCGATCTCTGCTCGGTCACAAGTCCTCACTGGTCTATGAGCGGAAGCTTCGCTGTAAGTTTTTTTTTTTTTTAATTACGCAATTTAGGCTAATGTAGTCCAATCGAGAGCCGCTAGCTGCACATAAGCTGAGCTGTGTAGAATTCACCGTGGAAACTGCTTCTTCAACAATGACCCTGGGGGGAAAGCATGTCCCAAGCGGGATCCCCATTTAACCGCGTCTTACCTCGACCCCGCGGCCTCCCGCGGAGTGTCGGGTGGACGGTCCACTCCCAAAGGCGTCGGCCGCAGGCGGGCTGAGAGCCCCATCCCCGGAGCCGCTCCCGCTCCTCACCCCTCTCTCCACAGTCCCAGCGCTTTTTAAAACTTTGCGCGCAGCTTTTACGTGACTGGAGAGTAATAAACGTTCCTGCCCTGGTTCAACTAATGCAGACATCCTTGCTCCCCTTCACATATCATAAATTTGGAAAGTAAAGTTCAACATTCCAAAAATAAGGTGTATCCGATTCTGCGTTTCATTTACCCTTACAAGTCGGTGACACGGAATTCTATTCTTTAAACAATTACAATAAATTCTAAACTCTTTCTTTCTACATTGTTTTAAAATACAAAATAATGAGTGCTGGAGAGATACCTATCAGCATCGCCAGGGCTTCAGATTAAGCAAGAGCAGAGCTCCAAATCACTTCTTACTAACCCTGGGCGTGATTCTCTTCACTAAAACCCTAGCCTTTTTTTTTTTTTTTTTGCCACCAGAGTCTTGATTCTTGGAAAATATATTTCCTAAAATCGCAAACGTAACGTTTTAAACACCTTTTAACGTGACCCTCCTCCTTGCAATCATAACCCGCACACCTGCGCAGCTCAGCCCGCTCCTGAAGACGTTGAGCAGGAAACTCAGCTCGTTTCCAAGTGGCATCCTCTCTGCTCGCCTAGATAAACCAAGAAAACAAGTATGCAGCTTCAATGAATGCAAACTAAGCTTTCCCGGGGAGAAACGGCGATGCAGCTACAATCAGTCTGTGATTACACAAGCATACCTAGGGGCAGGTTGGAGTGTGAAGGAGGGCTTCGGGAGTGGGGGTTGCCTACCCAGGGGTGGATTAAACCAGTTCTCCTATTGTTATTGACTTTAAGAAAGCTAGCTTTTGTTTCCTGGTGGATATTGGGGGTAAAAGCCGAGAAGCTACAGTTAAGCCTCCCAGAAGTTTTGGAAAAGGCAGAACTTTATCTGTTAGGACTTTCTTTTAAATTGTGTAAGATACTGAATTAAAAAATTCAGGGTCACTTTAAATATTCTAAAAGAAGGGCTGACATCTGCATCTGTCTACCGTTTTCCAGGGTCTCTTGACTTCCCTCTCTCAAATTAGGAAAAGTGGCGACAGCAGGTCGCATGTTGGGGCCCAAAGGCTTCGGACTCCTAACCATCACTTTGCTCCTCTGCTTTGGAGGAAGGTGTACAGTACTAGCTCCCTTCCTGGCAAACATACTAGAGAGAACTGAGGCCAAAGTCCTTCCTGGGCCCACCTGGAGACTTACACCTAAAAGGAAGTGCTCTTTCTCGCATTAAGTAGGTGGCGGCTGATGAAAGTGATTGTGCACAGTGTCCAGGAGCCCCGAGTTCAGGACGTCCGACTCTCCATGTCCACAGGGGAGGCGGGGAGGACCTGAAGCGGAAGGGGGTGCAAAGCCCTCTTGACACTGCGTTTTGGCGGTAACATCCCAAATGACAACTTTCATTGACAGAGAAGAACTTCCCAGGCCCAGTCAGCGCGCGCAGCGCGGCGCCGCTGGGATTGGGCCGCCGCACGTCACGTGACGGACGGGCGCCCTGGCGTTCCGCCCCCACCCCGGCGCGCGCCTTGCCGCTGCAGCCGGGCCCGCGCCCACTTTCACTTTCTGCTCTGGGGTTCGCACCCGAGCGATGGCAAGGAGTTGGGGGTTAAGTAAGGATTTTGAGGTCACGGATACAAAAAGGAGGCATTCAAAAGAAATAAGGGTTACACGTGCTGGTGGTGTGGGGGGGCTGACCCCTGGTCTTCTCTCCGGGAGGGAGAGGGGTTGGGAAGCGGGTGTTTCCCGCCTTCCAAGGGCAGAACTGAGCTGGCGGGTCCACGGAACGTTCTGCGAATTACAAGGGCAGCCGGGATCGCAGTCAAAAGTAGAAAGCAGTCGGAGTTTCACCTTTTGAGCGCTGACTTGGTAATTTGGTTTTGAGGAGGAAAATCTTCCACGTAGTTTATTAGGTTAGAGTAAGTTAAGGACCACCGGTGCTAGCTTGTTATGCAACCTAATAGCTCTGGTTTAAAAAACAAACTGACAATGGCTTCCATCTCACCTCTAATCCGTGGGTTACTTGACAGGAATCAGTTCCGCAGAAGTATGGGGCGAGAGGGCTCTGAGCTGACTCCGGGATGAGCTTGTGAGTCTGTGAAACCCAGGCTCAGCTAACAATTCAATGTGTGTGCTTGGGCATTTACCTCCTTTTATTACTTATTTTCTGTTATCACAGCTAATTACTGTGTATTGAATTAAAAACATTCTCCCCAGAATCCTAAGTAAGTTCACCTTTAAAAAGAAAATATTTCAGAATATTGGGAACAGTCATATTATTACTAACGCTGTGGAGACAGTTCTCAGATCGGCTAACATGGGTTTAGCCCCTTCGTTTGGTCATTTATTTATATGACAAAGTTATTATACATAGTACACATTTTTAAGTGCCTGACCTGCTAGATTCTGGGTATAGCAGCAATCTGTGAACCACTCAGACTGCCTCACATCCAGTGCTTTCACAGTGCCCAAGTGTAACAGGTCAAGGCAAGTTGCCTTGGATCTTGGGGGAAAAAAAAGAAAAGAAAAAAATTCCCCTCTCTTAAAAGATAATTCCACCAAGTGATAGCATAGCGACCTTTAGCAAGTTGCTCAACTGTCTAAGCCCTGTTTTGTTGTTTTATCATCTGTCCCTTCAAAGGGCAAAAGGAAACCAGGAAAAGCTTGGATAATTGCCTAGCACAGTGCCTGGTGCAAAGTAAATGCTCAATACATTATTATGATTATGATATGATTATGATTATTATTGAAGTGAAACAATTCACACTTCTTCCTACTTGTAATTTTTTTTTACTTTTTTAATTGAAATATAGTTGATTTTCAATGTTGTGTTAGTTTCAGATATACAGCAAAGTGATTCAGTTACACATATACATATATATTCTTTATTCAAATTCTTTTCCACTACAGGTTATTATAAGATATTAAATGTAATTCCTTGTGCTATACAGTATGTCCGTATTGTTTATCTATTTTACATATAGTAGTGTTATATGTTACTCCCAAACATCTAATTTATCCCTCCCCTCCACCCTTTTCTGGTTTGGTAACCATAGTTTGTTTTCTATGTCTGTGAGTTTATTTCTGGTTTGTAAATAACTTCATTTGTATAATTCTTTTTTTAGATTCCACATTCCTACATGTAATTTTAAGTGACAATATACTGTTGTCCCTTCTTCCATACTTTGTATGATAGAGTTTTGATTGGGATGAAGGGACAGCTCATAAAGCAATTTGTTTCAATCGTATGTTGTGATAGCAGCTTCCACACACTAATTACATGTCATTTTGAAAGTATTTCCTCAAATTTGTTTTGAATATATAATATTGCCTTTGAATTTCTTTAACTTCCCCCTTACACTTTTACAAAATGAAAGGGTATGTTCTCTGTATTACACCACTAGTTATTTCACAACCAAACATGGGAACTTTGGTGGGGAGGAGAGATTATTATTTTCTCTGGGCAGTTAGCTGAAAATCTCCTAACAAAAAGTGAAGTCTGGAGCAAGAGTAATTAAACAACAACAAAATCACATTCTCTTTTTTATCGGGGGGGGGGGAGAAATCATAGATATTCATGTAGATATATAAAATCTTAAGAAACATAGCAGTATTTTAATTCCTGCTGTTTTGGGAAATAAATTTGTATGTACAAAATGAAAGTTGTTTTCCTTTTAAAATTAATGTAATTTTCACTAGGTAGAAAGAATATCTCTGATCTAAACTTCTTTCCTGAGCTCCAAATTTCCTCTTCCACAAAAGACACTGGGACCACTATGTATGGATAGACATAGAGTGAACGCATCATCTCCCCTCCCCGCCCCCCTCCTCTCCATGTTCTAGACCTCACTGGGTTCAACCTCCCAGTCACCCATGCTACAAACCAAAGAGTCATTTTTAAGTCTATTCTTTCTCTCTCCCTCCACTTTAAATCATTTATCAAGTCCTGCTTGATTTAACCTCCTAATTATGTCTTAGAGATGCCCTCTCCATTCTTTTCTTATTTCTATTGCTCTTATGTAGGCTTTCCTGTCTTAACTCTCTAGCTCACTTGCTGCTACAGCCTCTTAACTCTAAGGCTCTGCCATTATCATTCCCTTCAGATCCTTCCCTGAGTGGTTTATCTAAAAGGCAGATCTGAACATGCCACTCACCTTTAATGGCTTCCCCTCACTTACCAGATAAAAATCTCACTCTTCATCACAGCATTCAAAGCCTCTGTACAGCTCTCCAGCTTCACCTCTCTCCACTTCCTGCTTTGACTTCTCATTCCAGCCACACTCGATTCATTCAGTTGACCCTACTGTATGCCAGCCCCTGTCCTAGGCACTTGGCATACCTTGGGGAACAAACCTAAGATCTTTGCCCTCATGGAGTTTATATAGAGGAGGGTGCATGGTGACAATTGACAATAAACAAAATAAGTAAGCACATTTTATAGGATCTAGGAGGAGTGTGATTTTAGATAGGCTGATCAAGGATGGCTTTTTTGAAAAAGTGACATTAGAGCAAAGACACGGAGGGAAGTGAGAAAGTGAGTTACATGGATAAATAAAGAAAGAAAATCTAGGCAGAAGAAACAGCCAATGCAAAGCCCTAAGGTGGGATGTGCTTAGCACATCCAGGAGAGGAGACATTAGAGGCAGTAGTAGGAGATGAGGTCAGAGAGAAGACAGGGTGTATGAGTGTGATTTTGGACAGATTCCCATCAGCCACTGTAATAAGTTGGGGGCTCACTTTGCATTTGACAGGAAACCAACATTATGGGGTCACCTCCACAGGCCATAGTGTTTAGACCTGTGTCTCTCATCATATGCTCCCTTCTTTTTTTTTTTTTTTTTTTAATGGAGTTACTGGGGATTGAACCCAGGACCTTGTACATGCCAAGCACACACTCAACCACTGAGTTATACCCTACCCCCATCTCTTCTGTTTGGATTGTACCCCTGTCTCCAGCTGAGTTGCTTCCATAATTTCTCTTTTGATGAGCTGCATTTGCAATATTACTTTTGAGACTGAGGTCTTGAGGAAGGCCCAAGTATACCCAGCACTCATTAGCAGACACACATCCAATGAATGAATGCTAATATTTATTTATAGATTGCCTACATGTGTCATATGTTTTCTATGTTTATAAATTCTTAAAACAACTCCACAAGGTGAGCTTTATTATACCTATTCTACAGAAGAGGAAATGAGGTAAAGAGAGGTTAAGTAACTTCTCCAAAGTCACACAACTGGTAAATATCTGAGCTGAGTTTTAAACTCAGGTATCTGGCCAGTTGCTACACTGCACTCCTTCACTCATGAGGCTTCCTCACTAGATTGAATGAAAGAAATGGAGGGCATTTGTCTCTAGTTTTGTTTCTTGCACTTGGCTTCCCTAGGTTTAAAAAAAAAAAACGCTTATCAATTGTATTGTCTATTAATTTATTAAATATTTAACAAGTACCTATTGTGTACTTAAAATATAATATTGAACAAAACAGATGTAGTCCCTTCCTTTGTGCAGTTTACACTCTAGCAGGGAAGACTCACAACTGTCTGAGCAGGGGCAGTGATATGTAGCCAGTGATCTGCTGGAAAAAAGACACAATGCCGCTAAGGAAACTGGAGCAGTAGCTTCTGACCTAGCCACCCTGCCTAGAGAAAGCTGTAGGATGAGAGCATACTTCCTGGAGGAAGATAATTCCAAGCGGAATGTACCATTGACGTTAGGGACACTGAAATTCAGAAACTGGAGGTATACGTCTAGCTGTGATTGAAAGAATCCCTTATAGACTTGTTTAAGGTACTAGGCAGTGTATACAAATCTGAAGAATCTTGCTTTATTCATTTTTTTTTCAACTTTGGCTGAAACTAATCCACTAATGTTACAACTTTATGTATAGAATCTAAAGCATAAGCTTTTTAACCTTTGTTTTAAATTTTTTGTTTGATAAATCATTTGACCCATTCATTTGTAAAGAGGCTATGTGTGTTTTAGTAGTTAATAAATTCTAAGACTCTGAAATCTGAAGGGTTATTCAAATTATTTTGTTCCACTGGAATCTGGTGGTATATTGCATCATTGGCTGGAGTTTGGTAACTTGTTACAGAATGCAAATTTAGAATGTATGTTGGTGGGAATGCAGTTTAATCTTTGCTCACTTTTAATTACTGTTCAGTGGAAGAAATAAATAATCCAGGAAACCATGAAAGGCAGTGTGACTGAGACAGGAAGAAGCCAGGGCTGGAAAACCAGAGACCCCTATTCAGAGAGTAGCATTTTAGTGCTTTCTAACTGGTAGAAAATTAATAGGTTGTGCTCTACACATTTCCCCTGTTTTTCAAGTGGGGATATTGTATTTGCCATAATAACTCTAATATATGACTTGATTTTCAAAATTAAAAATTGAAGGATGAAAATAGTTACTCAGACAACTTGAAACTGGTAGTGGTGGTGGCAACAAAGCAGTTGTTTTTAATAAGAAAATGATGGGGAAGATCAAAGAAGAGCAGGGATCAGGATGTGGGAGTGAGTTCCCTTTATTGTAAACTGCTTTGGAGGGAGGTGAGAGATGGAGATTAGAGATGATGAAGACCTTTCCTTTTGGCTTCTCTGATCTAGCCATGGATGATGAGAGTCCCTCTGGATGAGCGTCAAAGAAAAGACATGGTTAAATGGGTAATAAAAGAAAAAGCAATGGCCCATAAATACTAAGTGTTTTAAGTTTAAAATTTTCCCTCAAAAAAAAAAAAAAAAGCTTAGCTATTGCAGTTATTGTCTACAGCTTGTAAAACACAAGTTTCCCTAATGGAGCAAGTTCACCAAGTCTTGGTTATAGAAAGAGGTAGGAATATTGTGAAAATCCAAAGACTCCTGGCAAATAATATGCCTTAAGGCTTTAAAAAGTGCCCCAGAGGAGGAGAAGATACGCTGAAAAAAAAAGAAAAAAAAGCCATAAAGTACTTTTTATGTTAAGAACAAAAAGACAGGAAATGTTTTTTTTTCAAATATTGTTGCATTTTCTCCATCTGGTGAAATAAAATAAGACAGATATGTTATCCTCCACTGTTACACAAAAACACTGCCCAGGCCAGTTAGATGGTGGAGAACTGCTGTCTTCGCAGCAGTGTGTGAGGCATTCCTGAGCAACACCCCCTAAAACAAACAAACAAACAAACAAACAACCCCCAAAACCCCAGCAGGGGTACTGCTTCTCAGAGGCCATCAAAAGTTTTTGGCTTATAACATAGACATTTCTTGGTTAACAGAATAATAAAATTACAGAACTGTCATCATTACATTTAAGGAAACCTTCCCTGTTTGCTAGCTTCATTCCATAACATTTTGGCCCTAAGTACATTTTTGTTGGTGGTTTGGAGAGGACAGAACAACCCAAGGGAATGATCCTATTTTAATTGCATCTTTCCTTTCCCAGGAGGTTTGTGTCCTTTCATATCCACCAAACTCACTTGATCGCTTGATTAGCTGTTGTCCACTTGCTACTGAGAAAAAAACCCAACCACCCAAGCAAGCCCTGTGCATGTTTTGGTTTTGTTTTGTTTTTCCTCTAAAGAGATCACAAAACCTGTGCATACTTTCTGTCAGACACTGGTTCTTATCCAGGGTTCCAGGTGTGATAGAGGGGTGTGTGCGGTGGGGGCGGGGGTGGGGTGGGCTTCCTGAACCGTCAAACATGCATCGCAAAGTGTTGAGTGTTTTGGAGCTAGGGTCCAAAGCTTGCGTTCAATTTTGAAGAGATTGGTGACCCCCCGCCCCCGCCCAAAGCTGAAGAACCACTGCGCATAACATCCGGATTAATTCCTCCACTGTAGCCAGACTGGAATCTTGCTAGGTCCGCTTTGCTGGAAGGTATTGAAAAGATGCCTTGTAAATTAGGTGTAATGGATTCTACCCTAATGGGTGAGATCCTCAGCACCAGCCCTGAGGATTTCACCCGCGGGTACGGGAAATCGTCCCAATGCTGGGCTTCTCCCCCGGTGCGTTCTCGTCCTGGGCAGGCCCCGCGGCGTCCCATGCTGGGGACCGGGGCTGCTTCTGCAGATCAGAAAGGGCGCAGCACGATCTTCCTCAGATGAGCTGTCTACAGGAAACTTGGGCTCCCCTTTCCTTCAGAAATCTCAGAGACGGCAGCAGAGGGGAAAGGAATCCCTCTTTTTAAAATATATGATGGAGGCCAGGGAGCCTTTCCCCGTGCATGCGTGCGTGCGTGCGTGCGGGCGGGCCCGGGAGCGCCGCGGTCCCCCGGGTTCCCAGGGCGCCAGCCGCCGCTCCCTCACCCCGCACCGATAGCAGCACAGTCACAAAGCGATGGCTGCGGGCTTGTCCGGGAGAACCTCACCGGCTCTGCTCTGCTCGCCTCTGGGCGGAGGGGCCGGGGCCCTCCCGCCCCGTGTGCGGGTAGAAGAAGACACTCCCGTAGGGGTGTGTGTCAGGGGTAGGGGGTCGGGGGTCGGGGACCGCACCCCTCATCCAGGCTCCACGCAGTAACACCATCGCGGCTCCGCACTGGGTCTGGTGCTCTGGATCCCTTCCCTTCAAGGTGGGATGAGCTGGCTCCTAAGACTGGGCGTCCACTCCGGAGTCCACTTCCCATCTCTGGCTTGGTTCATGCTTTCCCTGAACACCCATTTTGCCCCAGCGTGGCCCTGGGGAGTCGTGTATGAAGGTGACAAGACAGTGCGTGGAGGGGAATGGGACATGAAATGCTGGGGAGAACCCTAAATAACAGGAAGGAGCAAAAATGCTGGTTTTCTGGGCTCCTTCCTCTCATTGAACCCAGATTACTACTCAGTAAGGGGGTGTTAGTATACCCATTTTACAGACGGGAATACTAACACCAGAGAGAGTCAGCAACTTGCCTGGGACCTTGGTACTGGAGCTCCCGGCTGTTCAATGCCCAATGGAGCACACCAAACTTGCTTCCTCCCAGCTGCCACGGTGAAGAGGATTAACTCTGCCCAGGAGAATGGGCAGAGCTTCAACACTGGAAGCACCTAGTAGGCCCAGAGCCAAGCCTGTGCTCTTGTCCCTCACTCTTCAGTCCCAATGAAGTGGGAAAAGTCACACCTGGGCTGGGTTCTCCACCCTTTTCTCCCCAACTGCCCTCACCCCTTAGGTGATCTCTTGCAGTTGCCAGCACCTGCAGCCTGACCATCCCCCACCCCCATTAAAAATATACAGATTTTTAGACGGAACTTCTTCCCAAAGCTCCAAACCCCAGTTTTGTTTATCCAACTGCCTGCTGGATGTGCATCTCCACCCAAACGTCTACAAGATGTAACTTGTTTGGAGCTTTGTCCCCAGACCTGCTCCCTCCACCGTGTCCCTCTTAAGAGCAAAGCCTTGGCACCATCCTTGACTCCTGTGAAGGAAACTTCACACTCCGGATTGAGCCTCTTGGAAAACCTGGTGCCTCAATCTTCCATGTATCCTCTGAATCTGACCGTCCCTGATGACTGCTGCCACTGCCACTACCACTTAGGCTCCCACCCTCATCGTCTCTGCCTAGGTTGTTATGGCAACCTCTCAATGACTCTCCATAGAACAGGATTTATCTTGTCCCCTTGCAGGGCCCTCAGCACAGTGGCCAGTGTGATCCTGTTCTATGAGGGAGTTCAGAAGCCCCCCAGGGACTCCTCACCTTACTGAGGGTCACAGCCCACATCCATTAGGGTCTACACCCTTGAGTGACCACCCCTCCTCTGACTCCTTCTACTCCTCTCTCCTGGCCCAAGCCCACTGCCCTCTAGCCACCCTGCCCTTCTGTTAGCTCTGCCTTAGGGTCTTTGCACTTGCTGTGCCCTCTGCCTGGAGCACTTATCCTCACAAACACATTGCATAGTTGGCTTCCTCTCTGTACTCCAGTGCCACCCCCTGGGTGAAGTTCCTGACAATTTAACATTGCCACCCCCTCCCTTCCTTTTCCTCTCTCCCTGCTTTATTTTTCTGCTCCATACTTAATTTCTCATAGACAATATTTACTTTTCCTGCCTCTTACTGCTTCTGTCCCTCCACAAGGACGTCAGTCATATACACAAGGGCAGGGACTTTTTAAAAAATTGCTGTATTTCCAGTGCCTAGAACAGTGTCTGTTACATGGAAGTCACTCAATAAATATTTATTTTATTATGAATGAACCCACAATGAAATGGAAGATAGGGAGTGTGCCACAAAATCCTAGCTCTGGGACCTTGCGCAAGTTAAAACTCCATTTTGTCACCTGCAAAATGATGGTAGATACTACCTCACAGGGTTATCAGTGATATTAAATAAGTAAATACACATAAAACACTAAGCACATGAGAAGAGCAGAGTAAGCAGTAGTGATTTTTACTGCTATATAAGATTGAAGTCATTTCCCTGTTTGTAGTGGTGTCCTGCGAAGAAGAATGTAGCATCCACTGACATTGTTTCTTCCTTACTGATGTTTCTGGGTACCGTCTTTGAAGTGTGTGGTCAAGTTCCTGCTGAGAGCTCTGGGGGTGGGGTTGAGGGGAGCCACTTTTGTTTGATTTGTGTCAGCACCATAACCTACCATCTTCGTCATTTTCCATGGAAAGGGTGACGGGGAAGTTGGATTCCTTGCAAGAATGTGAGTTTTCCCCCTTTATGATTCCCTCAGGGCAATTCTTTTGCAGATGTACATGAAGAGGCTGCAGGCTGTGGGGTGGAGTTGCGGGGGGAGGGCACCGACTTAAACACAGTGAGCTGGAACTGGGCTTCCCTGCAGCCACTGGCCTGTTTCCTTAGGCAGATTTCCTGGGGCGGGCTCTCTGGTGATGTGTTTGTGGGGAGGGGGGTCCAGGGAAGCGGTTGATAGGATTTAGAAGGAAATTGAACAGTAAGTCCATAGTGATCTTCCCTCTAGCTGGACCAGCTTCTCCCACTGCTCTCTCCCTTCCTTCACTTTGCTCAACTGTCCACCTTGTTTAAAGTTGCACCTGTGCCCCACTTCCTGTTCCCACTGTGGGACACTATATATTTGCTATATGTTTGCCGTGTAACACCCCTCTCCCCACCTCCAGCCATGCGAGCTCCAAGGGGACAGCAATTTTTGTCTGCTACATTCTCTGTTTTCTTTCTAGTTCCCAAGATAGGGCCTGGTACACAGGGTCAATGAATTCCTGTTGGTTGAATGAACTGTCATACTGAGCTTGGTGAATTCTGCCAAGAGGCCCCTTACATGAATTGAATAATCCTTGCGCCAGAACACTTTCAATGCCTTATCTCATACCGTTCACAACACCCTGGGAAGATGGTGTTATCAGTTCCATTTTACCAACAGAGAAGCTGAAGACCGGTGAGGGTCAATGACTTGTTCAGGGTCACTAAGCGGTTGATAAACGGTGGTTCTAAGACCAGAATTCACACAATCAGGGTCCAGGGTCGGGTCCCAACCTTCTTTGGGAAGGAGGCTAAAAGGGCCGATCACAAGCCTCAGGCTCAAGGGACCTGGACTCTGAAAGATCTGAAGGTTGAGACGAGGCCAGAGGCCACGGCCGTCAAAACATCTCTTCAGAGCTTCCGCGGCCACCGGGTGCGTCCCGGGTCCTGGCCAAGCTGCCCCGAAGCCAGCGCGGGCCTGGCACGCGCCCATCAAATTGCCCGGAGATTAAACAGAGAAGCCTCTTCTCAAACTCCCTCCCTTCAAAGTCCCTGCTGGGGCCCACACAACTCGATTTTCCGGGTAGGAATACGCAGCGGCCAGTAGCTGAGCTACCTAAGGCCGGACCGACCGAGCCTGGCGCGGGCGCGGGTTTCCCCAGCCGGGGGCGCGTCCACCGTCCCATCCCCGTGGAAGACCCCGAGGGAAAGAGAAATCGTGTTGATAAGGAAACTAGAAACTGGGAACTACTACTCTGGGAACTAAGAACCTGGCTGCACCCGGCCGCCGGCGTGCGGGGCGAGCTCGGGCGCAGGTTCCCGTCGGGCAGGGAGGCCAGCGGGCCGGGCGATCCGGGCGCCGAGCCCCGGCGGGGACGGTCGGAAACCCGCCCGCGGGGCGGGGCAGGCGCGGGGGCGCGGGGGCTGCGACGCGCTGCGCGACAAGGTGCTGGCCCCGAGTTTCGCGTTCTCACCGTTTTTTATCCTTTAGGAAAAAACCAGAAAAACGCCTTGGAAATGGAATGGTTCACGCTGTGAGCCCTTTTTTCTCAATTCCTACAGAGATGGAGCGAACATAAACTTCAACCTCCTGGCCCTGCGCCCGGCGACCCTGAATTCGTGCGTGCATCCAGGAGCTCGTCCATCCATCACGCCTTCGCTGCGTGACGGTTTTTACCTGTCGGGACATACGGGGGATGGGGAGGTAGTAAACACTGATTCATTGCAAATGTCATCGAATTCATAGGAGCTTTTGGTCATTTTGTCTTTATTTTATTTTCAATCAAGGGAGACTAAAACCATAACTACTCATCCTGCGGGCATCTGGGAAACTTTAGAGATTAAAATACTTGAAAATTCTGGTAATCCCTGTTCTCATGAGTCAATTAAAAAGAGTTCATTTACCCACCCCCCTGGTAGAGTCATAGGAAAAATCAATGAAGAAATATGCTCAACCTCTACAGTTCTATTTGTGTTTTCAGTTGCAAATTAGATTTCACATTAATTGCCCTAAAATGGAGCCATTTGCCTTATGGAGCAGTTTGTTTTTGAACCAATATTTGTTTCAGTTTCCTTCCCTAGACATGTTGTTAACTGGTATCATGGAACCATTAAAAGAAAGCAAACAAAAACCCCAACTAATTAATGTTTTTTTCTACCTTAGTTATTGCATATTGTACTCTCGGCTAATTTAAAATAAAAAGGGAGGGTTTATTTAAAAATAGATTTTAGAGTAAAAAGTAATTGAGATGTTAGGCAACCTCGTGGTAAAACCTAATAGTCACCGAGGATAAAGACTAGAATTTAATTCCGTTTCTTGCTCTATTACTCACTCACTTGATGTGGCCTCTGACAAGTCCCTTCACTGTCCTGGGCCTCAGGCTTTCGCTCCATCTATAACAAGGCAGTCGTCTTTGACGTCTACCTGCCTCCTGTGGGTGTTGCAAGGGTTAATGAGATCTATGTTGAGTGCTTTGATTCCAGGGTGAATGACCTGTACACATAAAACATGATTACATCTCAGATTCATCTTTGATTCATCTGAATAAGTGGGCCTTCCTCTTTTTAACACTTCCTGTTAAATTTTCAAGATCAAGTTATTTGATTTTAAAATTCTGTGTTGGGGGCATTCTGTAGCTTACCATTCAGCATTAAATCCTTGACAAGTTATTTGACCCTGTTCAGGGAGAACCTCTATTTGTTCACAGATATTGAAGAACTTATCTTTCTCATTATGTCACTCAGTGTATTAATTCAACAAATGTTTACTGAAAATGTACTTCCTAGAGATTGCAAGGGGTGCAGGGAGCCCATACCAAGAATTATCTTGTGTGTCTACTGTTCCCAGACTCTGTGTTAAACACTTCATGTGTATTATCTCACTTGAGCCTCATAACAGATTCGTGAAGTGTAGGAACGATCATTACCCTGTATATAACATACAAGGCAAGGAGTTTGTGTGTAACTCAGTAAGTAAAGTGCTACCTGCACAGCATAGTTCTGTGAGGTCACTTGCAACAGTAAGGGGCTGCCCTTTTGAAACCTCTGATGGAAATTTATGGTCACTTTTTTTTTTCCTTAAGGAAAAAGTTTTGACAACACTGCTTCAGCAGGTATGAAACTGATCTACCTCTAGTGTTTAACATCCTTAGACCAGGTCATCCTAGAGTTGAAAAGATGGACTAGAGAAAACTTACATATAAGCAAATTTACATATAGACAAAATATGATGATTCATTTGGGACTGGCCAGACACCCAAAAGCACAGCCATCTCATCCCTCTCCTCACCAACCTCCCCTTCCGTCCCCCACAAAATAGAAGAGGAAAGGTATCCACATAAGCTTTCATGTGGTCACCACCTGGTTTTTGGAAGTTATCTAGAAGACAAAATTGGAGAAATCTGCACTCCTCTTACAAGAAAAGGGGCCTCACACCCTGATTTGGTGAGAGGAAAGAGAATCCTTGTGGATTATGCCGATTTTGCATGGTCTATTTTACCTACTTCCTATGCACATTTCTCAGGCCTGGAAATAGGAGCCACCAAATGACAACTCAGAATGCTGGACAGGAGGAAAAGAAGCAAATCAAGCCAGAAAAGATAGGTTTCTGTGTTCTGTCTGTGGACAGGCTAGCTGCAACAGATCGCTTAGGAAGGTGACTGTTTACACGGTAGTATCAGGGTCTTATACGTTTGCTGCATGCTGACAATGTGCCGAGTCAGCTGCATGATTAAAACAAATGCCCATGTGCTGGGTTGACAGTGTCCTAGTCTACAGTCTCAGACTGACAACGCTGACACATTTATACATGTAACAGAAGCAGATGTATGTATGGAGTGCGGCGAGTGTGGAATGACTTCGATACACTGGAATTAGTGGTGGTGCTTTCTGGGCAGGAGAGAATAGAAAGTGAGGTAGGCAAGTCATATGTTCAGAGAAAGTAGTCTTGGGAGAGTTAGCGGAAACTCCTATCTTGCTTACAGTTACTTAGTTGGGAAAGGATTCTTGAGAAGGAACCAGAGATGGGGATTTTAGAGTAAATAGTCATAATATGTTAGGACTGGAAAACTTTAGAAGGTCAAACCCAACTCTTTATTTTGTGAGTAAAGAAGCTGAGGCCTAGAGCCCTAGAGTGGTTGGTCACCAGCAGGTCTGAACTCTAATGCACATGCCCACCTTCTGATGCTCCAGTGCTCTTCCACATCAAGGGGTTCTTCTTGCTGTTGTTTGTTTTGTTAAGTCGTGCTTTACTTTTTATTATGGAAATTTTCAACTACACAAAAATAGAAAAGCTAGTATAATAAACACCTCTCTCTCTCTCTCTCTTTCTCTCTCTCTCTCTATATATATATACACACACACACACATAGAGCATAGCTTTATACCATTCTTATTTCATCTATTCCCTTGTTTTTATTTTATTTTTTGAAGTATTTTAAAGCAAATCCCAGCATCCATATTGTTTCACCAGTGAATACTTTGATATGCAACTCTAAAAGAGATCTAAAAAACATAGACATGCTGTTAGCATACCCAACACAATTAACAGTAAGCCTTAAGGTCTTCTAATACCTACTCCTTATTCACATTTCTCTAACCATCTCAACGATTTTTTTTTTTTTCAGGTTGGTTTGTTTAAACTGAAATCCAAATAAGGTTCATACATTGTAAATTGTTGTTACAGCTCATCAGCCTGTTTTATTCTGTAAGTGTCCCTCCTCCTTTTCTGTTTAATGGTTTTGCTAGTGAAACCAGGACATGTATCCTTGTAGAATGTGCCACATTCTGCGGATTTGGCAGGCGGCTTCCTTTGTGGTGTTGCTTACCTCGTTCCTCTACCTGGTTTTCCTGCAGGTTGGTGATTTAGACCTAGAGGCTTGACTAGGTGTAGGTTCAGTTTATTTAAGCAGAAATACTCTACAGTGTACTTGCTCTGGCATCATTTCTTGAAGCACATAGTGTCCGGTTATCCTGATTTCAGTGACCAGTGGGTTCAGGGGGTGTCAACTTAATCTCCTCATCAGCACTTCACCTAATGGTTTTGGGATCCACTGATGATTATGGCCTAGAAGATCTGTCATTTCACTGGCAGTTTATAAATGGTGGTTTTTCTCACTCTATCATTCATCTGTGTTTATTAACTGGAATACTTCTTTAAATAACTTTCTCCCATCTGCTCTTTGGCTCTCTTTCCTATGGTATAGGAAAGGCAGGATAAATGCTGGATGCTTTCTCTTTACTTTTTAACTTCAGAGTAGTGAGTAGAATATAACTGACATTGCAGAGGTGGAGTAATTAATTCTGGACAGGGTGATCAGAGAGTATTTCCCAGAAATAGCATCTAAGCTAGGACTGGAAGAATGTCTATGATTTTGACAGGCAGAGGAGGGGAGAGAGTCGGAGCATCATGGTCTCAGGGCACTCCATGAGCAAATGGGAGGATGTGGCTGATAAACTGTTGTGATTAGAACATAGAGTTCATGGGCTGCTTTGGGAAGGTCCTGTCTGCTTCAGTAGATTGTGACACTCTGGAAGGAAAGGATCTATGCCTTCACCTTTGGACGCTAGTGCCAAGAAAGTTGCTTGCCACAAACCGAATATTTTCTCAATAAATATTTGACTAAATGAATGAATTAAATGAACTTTCTTTGAGGGTAGGTTATATTTTTTGCTCTTATAGTAGCTTGTTTTACCTTCTAAATCAAAGAGCAAGAGAACAAACTATTTATTGTTTACTTTTAGCAGAATGAAGGAAGAAAACATGGTCATCCCAATTGATGCCAAAATAGCATTTGACAAAATCTAACACCTTTCATGATAAAACACTCAATAAACTAGAAATAGAAGGAAACTACCTCGAAATAATAAAGATCATATATGAAAAGCCCACAGCTAACATACTCAGTGGTGAAAGACTGGAAACTTTTCTGCTAAAATCTGGACCAAGACAAGGATGCCTACTCTTACCTCTTTTATTCAGCATAGTAACGGAAGTCAGAGTAATTAGGAAAGAAAAAGAAATAAAAAGCATTCAAATTGGAAGGGAAAAAGTGAAATTCCTCCACTTGCAGACAACATAATCTTATATGTAGAAAACCCTAGAGACTCCTCAAAAAACCATTAGAACTAATAAGGAGGAAGGAGCAGACCTGCAGGAGCTGGAGAAGCTGCAGGCCTCACTGCTGTTAGCATCTGCATCCCCAACCCTGGGAAAAATAACTCTTGCGTCAACTGCTAACTGGGAAAAATACATGCAGGGAATTCTGGGAAAAGTAGTTCCAGGTTAGCTAAGTGTACATGGTACAAATGCCCCACACAGTGGCACGGTTACATAGAGACAAAGGAGGAAGATCTTTGTGGCAGTATAACAGTGAACAATGGGGAACATCCTCACTGCCCATCAATGGGAAATGGACCCATAGAGTGGACTGTAACTATACAAAGACTTACAAAGAATGAACCAGATCTTATAGACAAATCAAACATGGACAGGTCTTAGAAACACAGTGTTAAGAGGAAAAATAGCAAATTGCAGAATGACAAGAGTAATGTAATACCATTTGTTTAAACTCAAAAAGCAAAGAAAATGCCATATATTTTTATTGAAAAATGGAAGAAAGGCAACATCCCAAACTTAAAGGATCATCTGTGTCTAGGGGAAGTAAATGGGTTTAGAAATAGTAGGAAATTTAGAACTATTTCTTTTAATTTTTTTTATTGAAGTATAGTCAGTTCCAATATGTCAATTTCTGGTGTACATAACAATGTCCCACTCAGGCATATATATATTTGTTTTCATATTCTTTTTCATTAAAGGTTATTGTAAGATATTGAATATAGTTCCCTATGCTATACAGAAGAAATTTGTTCTTTTAATCTATTTTTTTATATAATGGTTAACATTTGCAAATCTCAAACTCCCAAATCTACCCCTTTAGAACTATTTTTAACATTCTTTTTTTCTTTTCAAAAGGAAGACCATATAGATATAGTACTTTTTTTAACCTGATAAAATATATATGATAAAATTTAGATACATTACATTTGTGATTGAAAAGCCTCAAGTGATTCCCACGCTTCATTCTCTCCTTAAGAGAACACGGTTATGCCCTACCCTTTGCTGAAGGTAAAGATGGGTGAACAATACGAGGAGAAAGAGGCAGGCTGATCTTTGGAAGTGGGGGTAGGAATGGAATATTTTCCCTCCCTCCCCCTCCCCCTTGCCGGGAGGGCTTCTAGCAAACACAGGGGAGCCCAGGTTAAAACCAAACACTGTGTCATCCTCAGTGCTATTCAAGGATTAGATCATTATAATCAATAGTGTTGGGTTGTTTGTTTGCTTGTCGTATTATTAGTGTGTTTTTTTCAGGTGTGTTGCTGGGTTGAATGAAAACACATCCCTTGTATGGATGAGGGGAAAGCGTAGAGAAAGAAAAGATGGATCGCCCTGCAGCACACGCTGTATCTACCACCTGCTTTGCTTCGATGAGTGTTGCTAATTTGAAGACATATCTAGGAATTCGGTTGATGGTTATTTTTCGTGTGCTGTCCTATTTATCTTAGAAACAGCCTAATCCTGGTAAGGATTTCTTCCCTTGGTCATCCATCCAGCAAGCACACGGAAGGGCCAGCAAAGAATTTGGTATTAGGTGACATCTCTTTCTGCAAGCCAAATGAGGGGGCACTTTTAGGTCCAGGAACCTGCTCATTTCCTCATGTATGTAGCTTTCCCTAATCACCTGGGCTAGAAGTGATTTCTGAACTCTTGGGAGCAAGTTCCTGTCTCTCCTGTGTCACTTACCACTTGGTTGTAGTTTTATGTGTAGTGTCCCCTCTCTCACAGGATTGCAACTCCCTGCCTCTGGAATGCCCCTTTTATCATCATCCCCCCCCCCCAGGGCACATTAGTACCACATGCTTATGTGTAATACACGGTTAGGAAAAATATTTGTACAAAGGATGAAAGAATCAGGAAATTGATTTTGGGTCTCAAAAAGAGTATTTTCAGAGCCCTTGCTGACTATTTAGGCAAAGGAAGAAAATAACTAAAAGGCAATGGATTTGGAATGATGAACATTTGCTATGAGTGTGTTCTGGGGACACAGATTCATTAAGGTGTTATTTCATATCACCAGTAAGTTCATTAACACTGAGAATTCATACCTCTTTAGAGGTGAAGGTATTTTCTAAATGTTTTCTTTACAATATTAATGCTAGTCTGTAAAACTGCAACAAGATCTCCTTACATCAGTGTTTCTTCTAATTCAATCCCTATTTCCTCACTCTCTGAACTGTTATAGTACAGTGGCCATTTTTTTAATCTCCCGGGGGTTTGTTTTCTTTCAAAACAGATGCAGGCATCCCTTCTCTGTTCTATGTGTCCCTAAAGCATGCTTTCATTCCAGGCAATAAGGGTCGTCACTTTTTTCCATGCTTGCCTTGTGGTTTTTTGAGAGAGGCAGTAGACTTTAACTTGTGCTCAGTTAGGATTTTGCCTCCTGATAGCAGCCAGCTTTAAGAGGAAAATATCCCTGTATCCTGCAGAGTGAAGTCTGTGGTCTCTTTCTCTCTTTCTTCTACTCTTTTCTCTTTCTCCTTTTCTTTCTTTGCTTGCCAAAAAGCTGGTGGTCACAAGTATCTCCAAAAGTCATGATCCATGAGACAAAACTTAGGATTCTGTGAACCTATCACTCGATGTTCATTGTCTTGCCAACTGTGCTTTCTATCAGTCCCAAACTGGTTAAGTTCAGGTTGGCTTAAAATACGTTATAGAGCTTCAACTGTGTGTGAAGTGTTGAGTTAATCAAATATAGAAATGAATAAGAGCAAATGCATGCCTTCAAGGAGCAAACAGTTATCCCTTTCAATACACCTTGCAAGGAAAATTTTATGTAGAAATTGAGTCCGGGGGAGAGGTCTTCAAATATTTCTGCTGTTGTTCCACCCCAAAAGAACAAAACAAACAACCAAAAACCTCTGCATATGTTAAAGCTGATGTTGAAACTGACACAACATTGTAAACTGACTACAGTTCAATTTAAAAAAAAGGAACAAGGAACAATAGATCTACAACCAGAAAACAATGAACAAAAAATGGCAGAAAAAATTAATAAAGTTGATGTCAAGATTTTTCATCATGAGGTTGAATCATGGCAAAGGCAGAGTGTTATGTTTGTGCTGGTAGATGCTTAGCTCAGCTTCCCTTGAGAGAGGCATCCTAGCCAGGGCTGCCCCCAGTCCCGTAGGAGGAGGGTGCTGCTTCTTGATCAGTATGGGAATTCTTTTCTCTCCGGGTTCCTCATATTTGCTCAAAATAATGCTTTGTTCTCAGGGTCAACTGTGGTTGGGAAGGAATCTTAAACTTAAGGATCTGTATAAGGGTCCCTATGGGGCTCAGATTCGTTATCTTCAGCTTGGGAGTAACAGGACCTACTTCAGAGCACTGTGAAGATTTAGGGAAACAGCAGGCTTAGACAAAGTGCTTAGCACAATGCCTGGCACCTGGTAAGCACTGACCAAACAGCCACCAAGTGTGCAGAGGACCTCCCACCGTCTCACATTTCCAATCTTCAAGGCCTCTGCCCATCATAATAGGTTCTTATCTGGTTGTCCACTGACAGTCTCAGGATGAAAACAGTCCACGTGCTCTATAAAGTCTAAACTCTTTAATTATGGGGTTGGAGTTTTTCACTGTGTGCCTCCAGCTCCATTTCTTATTTCATCTCCCATCAGGTCCATCACCTCCCGCTGCAGCCACCCCTTCCCCGCAAACCCCACCACCCTTGCCGCCTGATCCTGGTTCCAGCTGCCTGGAATGGCCTTCATTGAAGCCTAAAGGAGGCCAGATTCCTTCAATAAGCTGTTGCAGAATACCAATTCTACACCAGGTGTGTGGCCCCATGTGCTATCAATGCAACCATGATAAAGCACATTCCAGGTCTTTAGGAGCCAGCATTCTGGCTGGAGAGAGACACCATAAAGAAACACCTGTAAGAGGTAGTAGATGCTATGGAGGCACCTGAGTGGTGTCAGAGGCCTGAGGGGAGCCACCGAAGAGGAGACGAGACATGTGAGTTACGCCATGAGTGCACTGAGCTCTTTCTGGCCTTCATTTCTTTGCTCAAGCGATTCCTTTAATTGCGAATAGTCTTTCCTCTTCCTGTTTCTACTCGTTAAAGAAACCTTACTCAATTTGAAGAGCTGTCTTACTCATTAAGCTTTGAAACATGCCCTGCAGCTTTTGGGGCTGCTCTGCTTCACTCTTTTCCCCTCTGGTGCAAGAATCACACCGTTGTAATCCCCTTGAAGGCAGGAGCTACATCTTTGCACTTTGCTCACAATAGGTCCTCCATGAACATTTTTGTTTGTTTGTTTTTTGTTTTTTTGTTTTTTACCGAATGAGGAGTAGGCATCCCTGACTGCCTAATTCCTACATATCTAATGCAATTTTTCTAATACAGGCATTGACTGAAAGATAACTTCAGTCATTTGTTACATCCCCAGATATACTGGGGAGAGATGCTGGTGCAGCCATTGCTGACTCTCAGGCAGGGCTACGGGGAGCAGGAGGAAACAGGATTCTCTTCTCCGAGGTACCTGCCTCAGGCCCAAAAGGGCGGCCTCTGGATGGTTTCATTTTCCTTTTGTTTGTAGAAGGTCATTCCCCTTTCATGTAGAATGTCACATTGAAGGCTGCAAGTAAATTTCTTCATAAGCAACATCTGTGTCTTTAAGGATACCACCTGAAGATACCTTAACAATATCTATGTATTTCTGTATTTCCTATTTCCTATACAACACACATAAATCAATAAATGTAAAGATTAAAATAAACTGTTGCATCTGCGTAGTATGATGCAGACCAGCTAGCCAAACTGAAAATGGAAAATCACTTTCAGTACTTTCTCTTTAATTTTGAGCTTATTTATGCTTGTAGATATTCAACTTCTTCTTCCATGTGCCTTGTAGTATATTGTGTTTTATCCATGTACCATAAAATAAATCAGTGTATTTACCTCTGAGATTTTCTGTTACTTGAAAATTGAGAGGGGTTAGAAATAGGAGATAGGAATCCACTGAAAGTTGTTTATTCACAATTTATGAGTAATATAAACTTGTTCAGGTGGATTCAGATGGCAGTGATGACACTGGGGTGGACGGTTTGCTGTCAGGACATGTGGCAGCTCTCCTCATGGCCCCTGGCCGGGGCAGTGTCTCCTGCTTGAGCTGTGCCCCACTTCTCTCCGGGAACCTCTTGTCTCTGTTCTTGGCATGGTCCTCTCCCTTGTCGTCCAGTCTGGTCCCCCTGGAGTCAGCTTAGGTGACATTTTACCCGTCCCTCCATCTACTCTGCCATTGATCAATTTCTTCTAATCATCCTCATCTTCCCTCTTTCTTTGCGTTCCCACTGCCTTTGTTCGGATCCTGACCACTTTTGGGTGGATTCCTGCAATAGCTTCAGAGTCTTGTCCCTCTGTCTCTTAACTTTCCTTTTCCCAAATTTGTCATCCTTTCTATCTCCAGGGTAGTTTGCTTAAAAAATATATATATATTTGTTAATGTCTCTCTGTCACTCACTGTTCTTCGATGGCTCTTGATTCTCACCAGCATAGAGACCTTCATTTCCTGGCTCACATCTGTTTCTCTAGGGCCATCGCTCACCATTTCTCCAAGTGCATCTTTGCCCTTCGTGGACTAGGTTACTTTCCATTCCCAGTTCTCTCCTACCTCTGTGCCCCTTTGTATACCGCAGGTGTCTGGCTAAGGCTGATTCTTTCTTCAAGGTCAACTCCAAGGGTCACTTAGATTTGCTCTGAAATGAATGACATCATGAATGAAATGTTTGGATAAATTAAAGGAAAATATCTCATAACTTGGGGAAAAACATCCTCCTGGAATCCTACTTGAGTGGTCTGTTTCCTTTAACACAGCCAGATGAGACGCCTGACCCCTCAGTCTCAGACTAAATTAGGTGCCCCTCAGGTTTTATGTCTGTCTCATCCACCGGTCTATGAGGGTGAGGCTTGTAGTATGTGAATCTCCATGTCCCAGTACCCAGCAAAGTGCCAGGGAATTTAGTGTTCTACCACAGACGATGGAATGGGGGAGTGAACACTGAGGTTAAATGAGACAGTTCATACACAAATGGAGTACTCATGCTTTCTCCTGCTATGTACACACTGAAATATCAAGAAATTCTCTCTATATTTTGAATTTCCCCTTCCTCCATCACAGCATGAGATAGAAGAGGGCATATTAGTTTTCAGGTGCAAATAACCAAAATTCTCAATTGAACAGGCTTAAAAGGTTAGTAAGTTATTATTTTCATTTACAGAAAGTTCAGAAGTTGGGCAGTTTCAGGGTTGGTTAATTCCATGGTTCCATAGTGTCACCAGAGACCTGTGTTTCTGTTTCACCATTTCCATCAAGGTGGCTTAGATTCCCTTGTGGTAGCAAGGTGGCCACTGTAGTTTCACAGTCCCTTTGAGGGACAACAAGAAGTAGGGGCAGAAATGGTATCTCACTGAGCAGACCTAGGTCACATGCCCCTTTCTCGTCCCATCATTCATTGCTATGAAGCCCATAGACTAACCAAAATTCACCCCTTGGACCTGACCTGGGCCAGCCTTTCTCATGTCCTTAGGAGCAGTGTGGACACCTGAACAAAATCACCATCTCATCAGCAAGGAAGAAAGGGTAGTGGTCAGTGGGGAGGGCTTTCCAATTTTGTTTTATTGTTTCCCATACATAACAAAAAAAATTCTCTTTCCATCGAGAGACTGGGTGAAAAGTTGCCTTCATTACATATATATTGTTTTCAGTTTATACTTCTTAGCAGAGAAAAAATACCAAGAGGAAACTGATACCAATGGTGACTGTCCCAGAATGAAGAACAAATGCTTCTCCCTGAAAGGAACGTTTTTGATCTTATAAACCAAGTTGCTTTTATTCTTTAGCTTCCAAAGTCCATAAAAATGCTTCTAAGCAAAATTAACTTCCAAGTCCATAAAAATGTGATTTGTTGTTTACAACATGACGTTTATAGTATCCTTTTTCGGTCCTGGCAAGAGGAAACTGAGAGAAAGGTGTGAAGACCGCCTAGTCTTTGAAGATGACTAATGATGTAGTCTGTCGTTACTTGTAGTCCTGAAATCAGAGTATGCAGTCTTGTTCATTCAAATCTAGCCAGCAAAGATGCTTGATATCATTTAACTTGAAGGTTAAATAATAAAAATATTTACATATGCCGCCTTCAGTAGTTAAATGAAGTGCTCATTATTAAACGGGAACTAAAGCTTGAATTGTGCTGTTAAATTGATTCTCATTAGTGCCTAGGCTGTCTTGTAGTAGGTGTGTGTGTATGTGTGCATGTGCTTATAGGTATGTGGATGTGAGTTATGCATCTCTGTATACCATTTAAAATACTTTTTTGGAATGAGATGATTATTAATAAGTATAATAATGTATACTATTCTATTTCCAAATCTGTGTGCATACATGTGTCCAAATATTATGAAAAAATTTTTGGTAAAATCTAATGCAGTTACAGAATCTTTGTGCAACAGTGGAGAGAATTTGAATTTAAAACAAAGCTAATGTTAATGTTTATTAGAAAGCCTGTTGATTTATCTCCAATATATACAAATTAAGTTGCCTTCTTCTTCACTTTGTATCCTGCGAAAAAAAGACAGAGGTCAGATTTTTAAAAGAAAATGAGTAAATAACCCAAAGCATGGTCTATTATATTTTGGGATGATAATAATACATACAATAAATTGAAATCCTGTGCTTATATGGAGAAATCATATCCCTGACTATGTTTTACAGAGCTCTGTTCCAACTTGGTTACTTTTAAATGAAACACTTTGATGGAGGGCTGAGTAACTCTGACGACTCTGTGTGGATTCATGCTGGGAGAATCTAATCTGCTGATTTTGCAAGTTTTATCATGGGAGGAAAATGGAGGCTGGAGAGAATGACTGGCTTTTGCTTTAGGTGCTTTAGGTGATTGCCTGAACCCTCAACTCTTTTATATTACGTATTGATACAGACTTTATCTACTAGTTTTTGAAAGAGTAAAAGCCAATCAATGGATCAGTCAGCGAAGAAGTATTTCAGAGCTCGAGGTTGTATTAGGTGCACTGAGTTGTGTACTGGGCTCAGAGGGGTGGTAAGGACCATATACTTTGCTGAGTGCTGAGGAATAGAAAAAAAGTGTGAGTAATTTCCCTCCAGTAACTTAAATGGGCAGATTAGTATGTTTCATGTGAAATAATTAGAGCACAAGACAAGACAGTGAGAAATCTCATGGAGTGGTGCACACAAGTCCCGTGAGCTGAGTGAACTAGGGCGTAGCAGTAAAAGTAGAAAAGAGTAGCTGAGATGGAAAGATTTGGGGGATCTGAGCCCAATGGTACACTTGATGATTTGACTTCTGTGGACTAAAGGATAGTGATGATGGACTTCTATCATAACCCAAAGATGCTTGAAGGGAACCTGCAAAAGGACACATTTCCTAACTCAACCAGGGAGTTACTTCACTTTATCAGCAAAGAGAAGATGGGGTGGGAGGGGAGAGTTGCTCTGTTACTACATTCAGCACTGCCTTGTTTATAGTGTGTTGCTAAGTAAACTTATATTGTGCAATATGTGTGTGTGTGTGTGTGTGTGTGTGTTATGCTAGGAACATAAAAACATGAAAAAAGAGAGAAATGTCTATATATTTCCAGTATTGAATACATTTGTTTTTGCAGATGGATTGGCCAGAGAAAGTGAGATACTTGAGTAGATTATCAAGAAATACAAATAAGCTTTGGCTTTTATTTTATTTTATTTTTTAACAAGTAAGCTTTGAAGCCTTGTAGGGGTGTTCAGAAAAGCACTTTGAAAACGTCATTTTGTATCTCCCAGGGAAGACTCTGGACCATAGGGTTTTGGCAGACAGAAGACTTTAAAAAATCCCTCCATTGTGCCCACAATACAGAGCAATAGAGAGATGGTAAAGGAAAGTGTTACCGCCCCTTCTACGATGGAAAGCTGCTAAAAAATGACCCGGAAAAGACAGCATCATAGCATGTGGATAATTCCTTAGGAAAAAATGATCTCTTTTACCCCTATCAGGAAATTCAATAGAAAGAGGGATCAGAATGAAGGTGGGAACTTGTCTTTTGAAAAGTTAAACAGATCGACCTGATTCCTCACATTTTAGGGCTGTAAAAACACTAGCACTCTGTGCGCACTGGTGAAGTTGGCAGGGCCACTGATTACCTTTACAAACTTGTGTATGATAGAAACTATGTCTAACATTTCGAAAAAGAATGACCCTTAAAAGTGTGCTCTTAGGGCAAAAAGTAATCATGGGTTGAATCTGCTAACAATGTGAAGAAGCCCTGGATAGTGACAGCCTGCTCTTAAATGTGATCAGACTATCTTATCTCTTGCTGGGGTAGGATAATGGGGTTGGGAGGACAAGAGGAAATGGCAGATTGCTATCTATATTGATTTTAACAAGAATTTTGGTTTTGTTTTTCCACAATGAAATTGAGAAGTGCAATTGACTCTCCAACTTTTGGCATCCAAGGGCTAATTTTTTAGGACAAAAGGTACAAGGGAATGCCTCCTCTTGACAATCAGAAACAACTGCTTATAAAAAATCTGAATCTATGCTCACTTTAGAGCTGCAAAGAGAGGTAAAACCCAGTCCCTGCCCTTCAGGGGGTTTCTAATCCAGGGGGCGAGAGATCAGCATAAACAGGTAACAATGGGAGGGAGTATATACTGAACTCCGTTTGTATGATAAATAGTAAATGGCACCTGGAAGAAATAACTTTTCTTAAAGGATTACAGTAAAGATGATTTTCCTTTGATGGCTCTGAAAAGGATGTAGTTTCACTAACTTTTTACAGATACATTATTAATTTATGCTAGAAACATGGTTATAAGAAAAAAATCAACAGTTTACAAGATCAAAACACCAGGCCCTTTGAGGGTACTGGGGACGGTGGCGGTACTCTCATTTTCTACTTCTCTAGAACAGCGCTTCTCAGACTTTAAGTGCGATGAATTCCCTGGGATCTTGTTAAAAGGCAGCTTCTGACTCAGTGGTTGAGATGGGGCCCTGGAGTCTGCATTTCTAACAAGATCCCAGGTGCTGCAGGTACTGCTGGTCTGGGAACCACACACCGAGTAGTAGCAAGGGGCTAGACCATACTGAATTTAGGAGCACCAGGCATAGAGATCATCAGTGCTGTACTAGAAGCCCCGTCAGCCTCTTGAATCCTCAGGTCAAAGGAAGCAGGAAACGGAGCCAGAGGTACAGTGAAGAGGAAATGAAACTTGCAAGAAAGGCTGAAAGAAATTATTAACATGTAGCGTTAAAAAAAATGGGAACAGCAGGGTGATGTAAAAATGTTGCACAGAGAGCGTGATATCTTTATGAAGTCTGCACATGATGAGCATTTGTTTTGGCAGGACTGAGTTAGATGCAGAACAGAATTCTTTGTCAGTAAGGATACAGGCTCCTAAATGGGGCATTGGAATGTCTTTTTTATCTCCAGGAAGTCTTTTATAAAAAAAGGGTGGTCACCCATTGGGGTTGCCTTAAATAAGACTTTCTCTAAGTGTTGAGAGATGTTCTCAGCATCCCTTCCAAGGCTCTAAAAGTGGCATTGAACTTGACTCCTGCTTATGGCTTCTGAGGAGCTACTGTTCACAGCGGGAGGAAAGTGGTCACAGTTACACAGACTGTGTTCCCTGTAAAATCAAGACACTAAATATTCATGCTTTCCCCCATTTACTTCTGAGTCCATCATAGCCTACCTATCTACAGACCACTAATTCTACAAACCCTTTCTGCTTGAAGAGAAATGATTTTAATGTCTCTAATACAATGTTCCAATGGATTCAGTGGGCAGATCTGTAACTACGAAAGACCTAGGAGACTCAGGGAAAGAGGTTTTCCCCCCTTTTCTTCTGTTTATCCTAGTGATAAAATCCTTCACTCCAGTTAGGAAATCACGTGTAATGAAAGTTTTATCTTCCTGCTGTCTGATTAGCATTCCATTTGTACAGAGTTAAAGCTGCTATTAAATAGGATTCAGCAAAGTATTATCAGCCAACCATATGCCCAGTTTTTTTTTAAACAAACTTCAAAATGGTTCATAATCTCCTAGGTTAAATATAGCATTCTTTTTATTATATACTTTTTGTCCGTTTCCCTCTAATTAGAACATCATTTACATCATAGTGGAGCTATAATTTTAAGTTTGGAGGATCGTGTGTGTGTGTGTGTGTGTGTGTGTGTGTGTGTGTGTGTGTGTGTGTGTGTGTGTGTGTGTGTGTTTAGTGGTTAATATCTTAAATAAGATGCTTGGGAAAGACCTCTCTAAGAAGGTGACACTTGAGCCATGAGATATCTAGGGGAATAGTGTTCTACGCAGAGGGAAGAGCACGTTTGCTTTGGACTACCGCTGTGTGCCCCTCCACATCCTCTCTCCCAACCACTTTCTTCAGCCATTGCTGCAAACCCAGTCTCTCAGGCTTCAGCCAGCTGCATGGAGGCCTCAGCTGATAGCGCTTCCATTGGGATCTGCACCACATATGTTCACAGACTTTTGCTTTCTGACCTGGGACCTCTCTGTTGCTACAGCATAGGGTGCCGACAGAAACCCAGTTAGTCCTTGTGTCTGCACAATTCAGTTGTACCAGATGGTTCATGCCCATGGGCGCCCCCTGACCAACAGGAAACTAGAATCTATAGATAAATTCTACCTGCTTTTGTTTCCGTGGTGGACATTTGAGAGGAACTTCCTAAGAATATCATATGGATGGTACTGTAGGTTTGAGTACCTGTCTTCCACAGAGCTGATCAAATCAATCCTGCACCTTTATATCTGCCTGCCTTCCTTTCCTGTGACATTCCTTCTCTTTCTCCTGCTTTCTATCCGTTTCTGCTGTTTTCCCACATAAACTGCTATGAGCAAGCCTTGTCTCAGACTCTGCTTTTGGAGAAACAAGGCTAAGGGAGGTTGTGAAGGCCCTGAGGAGGAGGCATGCGTGGCTCTTTCAGGAACAGAAAGAAAGCTTGTTTCATGTGTGTCTCTTGCAGAGTGAAGAGGGCACAAACGATCAGCAGTGATGGGACAGGTCACGCAAGGACCTCAGAGATCATGTAGAAATGGTGCCCTTCTAGCATTTGGAACGAAGAAGTGGCATAATCTGTTTCTATCTTAATGAAGAATAGACTGAAGTGGGGGCAAGGTGGAGACAGGGAGACTAGTTAGGAAATGTTTAGAACAGTCCATTCGAGGGAGATGGGGCTTAGAGCAAGGTGTCCGAGGTGAAGTTGATAAGCAGTGGTAAGACAGGTATAATATTTCAGACAAAGCACAAGATGTGAGGATGCACCAGTTGTGGGTGTGAGAGAACCTGATTAGTCAAGGATGCCTCCAAGCTTTCTTTCCTGAGTGACAGCGATCGACAGGGTGCAGCGACTTAGATAGTGATCTTTACCTCCGTAAAACTCACGGCATGAAGGAACAGAGAATGAGTGCTTTCTACAGGCTGGCTTATCTCCTCCCTTCAAACTCACTAATTGCAAGGAAAAGCCCAGGAGTGTCAGACTCTAGGGATTCCTTCCTATGAAAATGTGTGGCACCCTTACCTCTCTGCCCAATATCCCAGCTTAACCATTTTGCCTTTCCCAATAAGGCTTTGATCATTCAGGGGCTGTCATTCAAGGGCTGGCCCCAAGGAAGAAGGGACTGACAGTCCCCCGGGGCATCCCTTCTCCCACCTCCCTAAGGCAGCTCCCCAAAAACTACCTGAGTACTCCTGACAAGCAGTGTAACTTTTCCCCCAGAGAGCTCTTAAATGGATTAAAATGGACAATCATTAACGTAACCTAAGGTGGAAATCTCACTCCTTGTTCTATTTCACATCGCAAATTATGTCTGAGTACATCTGTCCAGTAGAGAGGTTCTACAATAGGATTAAATCCCCATGTAAGGATACTCCAACAACAAAAGGTACCAACATAGAGATGCCTCAAACATGAATAAAAGTTCCCTCCATTATCAATCTTTTGGGAGGGAATTCAGGTCCAAAGATGATATTCCCTAAAAATTTAGAGTTCATAGAGGTTGAGGTACAAAGAAATTGAATCCCACATCACTCTAATTTCTTATTTTGCTCAGTTTCAACTCAAGGGTTTTCCTTTTTCAGAAGCCAAAGTCATCACAGCCTCAGAGGTTATATTAATTCACCACAAAGGCTCTCATGTGCCTCCATTTTTTTTTTTGAGTCCAAAATTAAATAGGACATAGAAGATTGTCATAGCAAGAGCCAGCACTCATGAAATTAGAAAACAGGCAAATGCTCAGCCCTAGGGCAATCATTTCAAGCAAAATGACGTTCCCAGAACCCAGAATTCAGTGTTGCCAAAGGCCATGGCAGATCCTCAGTGGAAAAATTCTTCTTGTTTCCAGTCTTGCCATGATCCCTGTGCTTTGATGCCAGCTGTTATTTCATGACCCATAAAATAAAGTTGATTGAGGGAAATCTTCTGTTAAGAGGTATACTGATTGATTTTCATATGTTGACCAACCAACTACACATTCCTTGGATAAACCCCATCTGTCATGGTGCATAATCATTTTTATATGTTGCTGGACTCAGCTGCTAATATTTTGTTGATGATTTTCACATCTACATTTGTAAGGAGTTCAGTCTGTAGTTTTCTTGTGATATCTTTGTCTGGTTCTGGTATCAGGTAATACTAGCTTTATGGAATGATTTGTGAAGTGTTCCTTCCTCTTCTGTTTTTGAAAGAATTTGTGACAAGTTGGTGATAAAGTTTTTTTAAACATTTAGAGAAGAATTCACTATCGAAGCCATCTGGTGCTGGGCTTTTATCTGTGGAAAGTTTTTTGATTACTAGTTCAAGCCGTGTAATATACCATATTAATAGAGTAAAAGACAAAAGCCACATGATCATCTCAGTATATACAGAAAAATTATTTGGCAACATGCAACACCCTTTCATAATGAAAACACTCATCAAATTAAGCCTAAAACAGAACTTCCTTAACTTTCAAAAAAACCCGCCATTAACATCATACATAATGGTGAAAGACTGAAAGCTTTCCTCCTAAGATCAGAAACAAGAAAAAGATGTCACTTTGCCACTGCTATTCAACATTGTACTGGAGGTTTTAGCCAGGGCCATTTGGCAAGAAAAGATACAAAAGGAAATCCAAATTTGGAAGGAAGGAGTAAATCTCTCTCTATTTGCAGATGATATTATCTTAAGTATCCAAAGAAATCTACAAAAAAAAATCTATTACATTTTGGAACTAATAAATTAGTTCAGCAAGGTTTCAGGATACTAGCTCAATATATAAAAATCAATTGTATTTCTATACCTTAGCAATGAACAATCAGAAAATGAAATTTAAGAAAATGATTTCATTTACAATAACATCAAAAGAATAAAATACATAGGAGTAAATTAACCAGAAATGATTCTGACAATTGTTACCACTTTCCTCATTGCTTTCGTGGAGTTACGCCACCATTTTCACGAACATCTCTCTAACTGGCTTCTACATTTAGCCCCTTTCCTTCTCTAATGCAGGTGGGGCTAACTCTACAAGCTGTAATATTTTTTCAATGCTTTACAGATCAGAGCATTGTTTTTCTTACACATTCCTTTACAATCTAGCTTATTCCCTGTGGTGTCTCCCATAGCAAAAGATATAAAATCAGTGAATTGGAGGGTCTGTCAAAAGCATCCTTGTTCAAACACATTTCATCTACCTTACCTTTCTGGCTTAGGTAATCCCACCCACCAGACCAGTATCTTATCCAGGTGTGGACACAATCTGTTCTTCTTAGGTCCTATTAATATATTCTATTCCTGCTCTGGCTACCCTTACAGTCCCAATTCCATAATTTTCTTCAGCGTGTTTCCCTGGGTGCAGACAAAACCTATGTACTCATCTATAACAGTTGTATTACCCTGAAAGTTACCCAATAAATAAAAAAATATTTTATTCTGATGTTTCTGAACTTTTCTTCTCAGATGTGCCCAATCAGTATCCAGTCACTTAATTTAGATGTCATAATATCTAAAGGGTCATCACTTCACGTGTTCTTATAATGGACTCTCTATCTGAGGCTTCGAGAGCATATTTCCCAGTAGTTTTCTGAACTCTGACTCCTGTGAAGGCAAGTTTCCAGTCTGTCTTCCAAAACTGTGCCTTTCTTCCTCTGTTACATTATTGGGCCCCAGTGGTTTTTCAGATCTCATCTACCCCCCCCCCCAACCCCTGCCCCAGCAGGGGATGGAGGTAATTAGGTTTACTTATTTTTAAAGGAGGTACTGGGGATTGAACCCAGGACCTTGTATAAGCTAAGCATGCACTCTACCACTTGAGCTATACCCTTCCCCTTTCAGGTCTCATCTTGTTTTGAATTTCTTCTCCAAGAGCCATTAGACCTGAGTGTATCTTCTTTTCTCTTTTCTGTCTATTCTGCAAACCTGGTCTTCTAAGACTTCACTCTTTTCCTTAGATAATTTTTCCTCTTCTCCCAGCTATTTTAGCCAGTCCTCCTTTAACTTTTTGCCTTCTTCCCCTGCTTCCATTCTGCATAAAACTGAAGCATGGTTTTGAATCACACCAGTTCTTTCTTAATTTCCTGGGCAAACCTGATTACCAGCACCTCATATGCTCATCTATCATAGCTGTTTTTGCAGTGTTGGGACCCAACTTTCAGACTCAGGTGAGCCTGTTTGCTCAGGAAGCCTGGCCTTGTCAAGCTGTGCTTCCTAGGGGCTGACTGGTATCCAAGGAAAGGACTGTCTGCATGCTGTGGGCTCAGCAACTTGTCTTAAACTCACTGCTCAAGTAAGCCACTCACCCTCCTTGGAAAGGAGTTAGTTGAGATGGAAAGAAGCCAGGAATGTTAGTTCCTTCACATGGAAACATGTATCAAGGGAAAAATCAAGTTTCTCACCTCCAACAGAAGCTACAAAGAATTCATGGTCATTACCCTCACCTAGACCTTCAAAACTACCTACCTTGTTTCTCTAGTCAGCTTGCTCTCCATTTTTTGCAATTATTATAACTTTATATTAAGTCTTGATATTTAATAGAGTACAGTAAGTTCTCCCGCTTTATTCTTCTTTAAGGTTGTTTTGGCTATTCTTGATCCTTTACGTTTCATATGAAGAAATGTACAGAAATAATTTCCATTAGAAGCAAAACAAATAAACATACAAAAAAAACCCTGCTGGAGTTTGATTAAGATTGCATCACCTCTTCAGATCTATTTAGATGGAATTAACATCTTTACAATATTGTCTTCCAACACTAACATGGTACGTTACTTCGTTTATTTAGGTCTTTTAAGACTTCTCTCAGTAAAGTAATTTGTAACTTTTTTTTTTAACATTTTTTATTGATTTATAATCATTTTAGTAATTTGTAACTTTTGACCTAGAGATCTTACATGTATTTTGATAGGTTTATTTCTACTATTTTATTTCTTTGGTTGCTATTATAATTGCTTATTGCTTATTTAGAAATATAATTGATTTTGTTTCTATTTTATCCAATAACCTTGCAAAATTTATTTCCTACTTCTAATAGTTTATCTGTTGATTCTTTTGGATTTTGTACACAATTGCATAGGTATATCAATCCTTATATTTTAAATTTTGTTTTGTTTTCTTTCATTATTAAGCTGTCTAGGACCTCAAATACAACGTTAAGTAGAAGTGGTGATAGCTGGCCTCCTTGTTTTATTACCAGTCCGGGGGAAAGCTTTCAACATTTCACCATTAAATATGATGTTTGCTATAAATTTTTTGTAGATAACTTTTATCAGATAGAGAACATTCTCCTTTGTTCCTAATGTGCTAGGTTCTTATTTTATTTTAAAATATTGAATGGGTGTTGAATTTTTTAAAATGTCTCTTCTTAATCTGTTTAAATTCCATCTCAATGTTCTTTTTACATTGCTGGATTCAATTGGTAATATTTTGTTTAAGATGTCTTGCTTTTATGTTTATGAGGGATTTGACTGTGATTTTCTTTTCTTGCAATGGTATTGTCCCATGCTTATGTTAAAATTATGCTAGCCTTATTATAAAATAGTTCGTAAATGTTCACTCCCTTTCTACCCACTGGAAGATTTTATAAAAAAAAAGTGGTTATTTCCTCCTTAAATGCTTGGAAGAATCTGTAAGATCACAAGCTTATTAATTACAGATTCAATTTGTTCAATGCAAGAAGGACTATTTGATTTTCTATTTTTTCTTGTATTAGTTTAGTAAACCCTTTCTTTCTGGAAAATTATTTTATGAAAAATTTTACATTAATTGACATATAAGTCTTGGTAGTGTTCTCTATGTTTGAAGGTACCATCGGAATGTCTTTGGACTTTTATTATTTCTGTTGACAAGTCAGTCATTAGCCTTATGACTGTCCCTTTGAAGATAATGTGTCTTATTGGCTGCCTGCTTTTATGGTTTTCATGTATGTTACTACCATGTACCTAGGTGTGGTTTTCTTTATATTTATTCTGCTTGGGGCTCCTAGTGCTTCTTGAATCTATAGGTTAACGTGGTCTTTTTTTTTTTTTTTTTTTTAAATCAGTTTTGGATAATTCTTGGCTATTCTGTCTTCCAATTTTACTTCTGCTCCACTCTCTCTTCTTTACCTTCTGGGAATTCATTTACATGTATGATAGATCTTTTGATCATGTCTCATATATCTTTTGCACTCCTTTCTGTATTTCCCGACCTTTCTTGTTCTCTATTAAACTTATCTATTGACATCTTAGTTTTAGTTATTATATTATTTTGGTTCAAGAATTTCCATTTCTTTCTTTCTTATGAATTTTATTTTCTTCTGGAAGTATCCATTTTCCAGTTTATTTTCTGGAATGCTACATTTATGTTAAAGTCCATGATCTCCTGTATGATTCTATTGTATATTTTCTTCCTCTTAACTTGGGCTCGTTTAAATGTTATATCCTGGATGTTCTGATAACCTTTTTTGAATGTTATTCAAAGCGTATGAAAAACTGGTGATAATTTAAGGCTCCAGGTGATGCTATCTTCTTCCAGAGAGGATATGTTTTTACCTCTGGCTGGTAGTTAAGTCTGTATGCCTAATCTAATCAGGGATTCAAGGCTGGGCTTCAATATTTATGAGAGCTGGTCTATTTCTGGTCAGCTCTTATTTCACGATGAAGTACTCCAGGAATTTTAACTGAAATCATGGGATATTTATAAAGACTCTTCTTTGGAGCACCCTGACTTCCAGGTTTTTTTTTTTGTTTGTTGTTTTGGGTTTATTTTTTTTGTCCCTATGTCCACGAGGCTGCAGAATGCTCCATTAAGCTTTTCTGCGTCACGGTTGCTGCTTATAACTTGGTAAATGCCTTGAGAAGAAAAGCTGCTTTGAATGTCAGGCCCACTTTTTATATATTCCTCTTTCCAGTATCCTGCCTTCTCAAGTTCTGGTTGTCTTAGATGCTTTCTGTTGGTTTCAACATATTTACTATATCCGTGATTGCTAGTTATTCTCATCAGGGTGGTTAGTCTAATACAACCCAACTCTCCATTTTTAGTAGCAGAATTTCTTTCTACCACTTTTGAAGATGATGTTTCCACAAGTGAAACATGAAGTGATTTAATGGTTCTTATAACTCAAAGAATAGAGAAGCATGTGAATTTTTCCATTATGTCCCATTTTTGAATGACAAAATATACTACCAAGATGAAGAAAACTCCAGGAGGCCATTTATGTGTTATACAGAACTGTATCTAAGGCGTAAGATTGCTCTATAATTTTTTAAAACAATTTAAGTAAGCTTTTAATTTTAGAATAGTTTTAGATTTACAGGAAAGTTGCAAAGATAGTACAGGGAATTCCCATATACCCTGGAGATAGTTTTTCCATGTCGTAACATCCTACACTTGGTACATTTGTCACAACTAAGAAATAAACATTGGTAGATTACTAACAAAATTATATATTTTATTCAGATTTTACTAGTTTTTTCCTAATGTCTTTTTTCTGTTCCAGGATCTCATCTATGATACATGTAATTGTCTTGTCTCCTTGGCTTCCTCTAGTCTGTAACAGTGTCTCGAATTTTTCTTGTTTTTGATGACCTTGACAGTTTTGAAGAGCACTGTTTCAGTGTTTTGTTGACTGTCCCTCAGTTTTGGCTTATCTTATATTTTCTCATGGTTAGACAGGGGTTTGGGTTTTGGGAGAGAGACCACAGAGATGAAGTGCCTTTCTCATTACATCACATCAAGAGTACATACTGTCAACACAATGTTAACCTTGATAACACAACCGAGGTGGTTTCTCCAGGTTTCTCCAACTGTAAACTCACTTTTCCCCTCCATATACACTGCTGTTTGGAAGCAAGTCTACAGGCTCAACCCACACACAAGTGGTGGAGAGGTAAGCTCCACATCCTTAAGGGATCTATAACTTTTAAAGCTTTCCTGCCTGCCTGGTCAATCCAGTATTCAATAACCCTTCCTTTCAGGTTCGTCCTTGAGTCTAGTGCCACTCCAGCATACTGCAGTCAAGTTTATTTCCCGAAATTTATTTGCTCCGCGGTAAAGGTGAAGACTGATCTGGATAGCAGTGTAGAAGTAATAGTATTGAAGGCAAAATGTAATAAGATCTTAAAAAAAAAATGGACATTAATGTTGAGCATTTTTTTAAATATAAAAATCTAACTTAAATTCTACTTCATAAATGTAAATTTCTTGACTACCATTATAATTATACAATAAGGATGGATGTAGAAGTTCTAGGTCCAGTTTCAACTGTGCTTCTAATTAGCTGCAATCTTGTGAAAAAATCACCTGCCTGGTTTGATCCTCATATAGAGAGGGCAGTCTGGCTGGACTATAATGTCTCTAAGTTTTAAAAAGTTTTATCTGATTAGAAAAATATTCAAAGGACCTATAAAGCAGGTATGTTACCACACGACTGATACAGTTTTCAGTGATATCTCTGTGTACCCAAACCCTGTTACAAAAGCAATTGGAGATGGTAAGCAGATTGCTCTTGTTTGGTACCAATCTAGATAACTAGCTAGCAGCAACCAAAGGAGAGGAAATACTATAACGAAATAAGCCCTTAACAATTTTCGGAAGAAAATAAGGGAAGGGAGAAAATACAGGAATAGAGTCAGCATTCTGTATATGCAGGTTCCACATCCGCGGATTCAACCAATCACAGATTGAACCAACCATGGATAAAATCCTGTTTGTTGTTTTCAGCAAATGTGGAATCCGCAATATAGAGCAATGACTACTGTGTACCATTTTATGTCAGGGACTTGAGCACCCGCGGATTCTGGTGTCCGTGCGCGTCCTGGAACCATATCGCAGGAGGGCTATGTGGATGGTTCCGTATAATCGATCATTACAATACGACGTTCACCCTGGCTCTCTCTTTTCTCGCTAGTACTATGCATAATTGGATGATTTATGTTGGAAATGAGAACATACCTCTCTTAGTAGAGCTTATAGTACTAGTTCCTGTGGTATAAAAGTGACATCATTCATTTCTGTGGTTTGGTGAAAAACAAATGAAATTTCTCACCTCAAATTTCAGAAAGCAAAAGGAATTGTTCCCAAGAAGAACTTGTCATTTCCTTGGAGGTATTATGAAAGTCGTCTGTGGTTATGGAGAATTTTTTTTTTTCTCTAGGGAAAATACATGAAAACTCAAAATTTTCCAGACTTGGGAAATAATAGTAGGTAAATAAAAATGTTGAACATCTCAGTCTATTGGTTCAGCTTTTGGATGTGATTCAAATTTTGTACATATGCCTGTGGTGGGAAGCAGGGAGAAGTTAAAAACAAACTGAGAACAGCACTTTGAATAAAAGAGGGATTGTGGCAAAATGCTACACATGGCCCTTGCTGGGGTAGGGGGTGAAGAAGGGGTTTAAACACTCTATTCATTTGAGGCCACATATGTCAGCACTTTTCAGGTGCTAAGAAATTGAGTGCTTTATTTTAGTGATTATAGCAGTCTGTGATGAAAACCTGAAGAAAATCTGCTCAGAAGAAGCCAACGTGAAGGGAAGGGTGGTGAAATTCTCTTGCCCATCCCAGCGGTTAAGAAGCCTCACATTTCAGCTTGAGGGCAGCTCAGGGTGCAGGGGAGCAAGTTGAAGGTGCCATTAGTGTGAAGGATGGCTTCCTTTTACATGCCAGTTTTCGGGCAAGGTCTTTCATGCTGTCAGGAGATTTAAAAAAAAAAAAAATCCTTTCTGAAAATGTCCCGGAGGTGACTTCATGGAAGCAGTAGATCCCAGATTAGTCAAAGCAACTGTTTGTTTAAATTGTTCAGGTATTTTGAAAACTGTTACCTTATTGTTTTCAAGATGACAAATAAGTGGATCCTAGGGTCACTTTGAATCAAACGTTAATCTTCCTAATGTCAACACTAGGGCAATTTGGGAGAGAAAAAGAATTTCTCCCTTCCCTAACCCCCACCTCCTGATTTTGTTACTCTACAAATCATATTTGAAAAAGAAGCAGGTCACTTTTCAGCCAGTGTTTTCCCTCTGGACGCCTGAGATGGGCCAGGAGAAATCCTTCATGTTCTCTCTTCCTGCCCAGGATCATTCCTCCTTTTACAGATCGATGTAGTAATTTCATTGACAGCACAGAAGCAAATCAGCCTTAAATAGGTTTAAACTAAGTTGAATCTTTTGAAAACCATTTTTTCTTAAACTTCAGTTAAAATGCTTAATTGTTTTTCAGTCTCTTAATTGGTTTTGCTTTCCTTTAACTTCCACCAGCTGTCTGTGCATATCGGAGGGGAGAACTAGAAAGGAGTCGGTGCTGGAAAGACTTTTTTTAATTTTAAAAATTAAAACTCAGTTATTTGGTGTCTAGTCTGTTCATTGAATTAGGGCCTTGGAAATTGAGATTCCAAGCAAGGGTGGCTCAGGGCTTCCACAAGCAGTGCTAGAACCACCCTCTCCTCCAACACCCAGGACCTTGCAGTGAGCCTCGGGCACCATCTAGTCTCCCTTGCCCTTAGGGCGAGCTCCCCTGTGGGGTCCAGTTGAGACTACAACAGCTCAGTCAAGAAGTACTAATAATTTTGAATCTTGAAGGGAAAAGATTGGAGTCTGGATTCCTTCCCCAGGCCTCCCCGCCAACCCCAGATCCCTTGGTGTTTATGCATATGCAGGTTCCTGTCATCATCAAGTGATGACAAGATTACACACTGTGGTCTGAAGACTCCCTGCCTGGTTCTCCTCCTTCCCTCTTTCATCTTGCAGAGGTGTTACCCCCAAATATACCACTTGCGCTCCTAACTCTGTTTCAGCATCTGCTTCCTGGGAGGCATACTTGCCACCTCAATCGGTTAATTTACTAGTTCATTTTAACCTCCCAGTAATGTTGGGATGCTCAGTGAGTGGGTCTTAGGAAGCTGCGGCACAAAGGAGCGGTCATTTGGGTTCCCTGCACCTGGAGACCCCGTCTGATGACTCCAGTCCACACCTCTCCCACCGCATTAGTCAGGGGGCTTCCCAGGAATGACTCTGGCTTCCCTACACAGAAAAGTAGTTAACAGGCAACTCACAAAATCAAGGAACATTGGAGAACCAGGCTCAGAAAAGAAGGACACTAGGGAGTTCCTGGGATTCTTGGAGGTAGGAATCAATCCACGGTTTGAAGGTACCACTACTGGAGTCAATGAATATTCCACTTCCTGTCCCCCAACTGCCACTCCAAACTCTTGTGTCACTCTGCTGAGGTTCAAGCCTCTGAAGAAAGTCTGATTGACTCTGTTTGAGTCACATGACCATCCCCTCTCTCAGAGAAGAGGGCTGGGGCCTTGAATGAGAATCCCACCAGATTTACATATAATAGGGGAGAGCGATCTCCTCAGAGATGATACGTGTGCTACTAGCTCGAGAAGCGTGCTAGCCGAGGACAAGCACAGTGTCCCCCACAGTCCCCAGAACCACTCTCCTCCCTCCAAGTCTCTAACAATGTCTTGCCTGAAGGGAGGAAGTAGAATCCACATATGTGTACTTTCAAGGTGCTTTCTAGTTTTCAACTTTTGATTAGTTGCCTTCTTATTACATCCTTTAAGGGTAGAAACGAACCCAATTCATCTGACCCACAGCAGGCATTTAACAGGTACTTGTTGAATGGAGTTCTGAAGGAGCCTGAGTGTGCAGCTGTGGGGCTGTCCTGTGCTCTCCTGTGAGTCCGTCTGTTTGCAGGTGCAGAAGTGCCTGCCTCCCTCTCCCCCCGTCTCTGCAGCCCTAACTCTCCAAGATGCCTGTCCCCGTCTTCTTGAGGACCTTGTTTATAATGACAGAAGAACAAAATGGCAGGCACTCTCTATTTTGTTCCCACGTTCGCTGAGTGACCCAAGAAATCTCTGCAGCCGCTCCACTCAGTCACGTATTCCCTCAATGTGTAATGAGGGCTCACTGTAGACCAGGCACTGGGGATACAACAATAGATGAGGCAGATCAAGTCCCTACCCTCATTTAACTTGTATCCCTTATATCATGTTGGCATGAGAAGCCAACGATGAATAAAGAAATGAGGCTTTTTAGATGCTGTAAGCACCACAAAGAAACTACAGCAGGGATGGGGAGTGGCTGGGAGGTTCAGGTGATCAGGGGAGTCCTCTCTGAGATGGTGACATTTGTGCTGAGACCTGAGTGACCTGTAAAGCTCTGGGGAGGAGTGTCCCAGGCCAAGGGACCCCCAGCGGCTCAGGTACTGGGATGGGAGTACCCTGGGTGTACTGGAAGCTGGAAGGAGAGCCAAGTGGGCTGGCATAGAGTGAATGAGGGGCAGAGCGGGCGGGGGGAGGGTACACTTGTGGCTTGAGAGGTGACAGGGTCTTATGGTGAACATATGCATCCGTGAGCAGGACCACCTTGTCCATTCAACATAGCAGGGTGGGTGTCTGGACCCCACAGACTTTTAGGGCTCATGAACGTGTTTTTACTTCTTTCTAAGGAATCAAATACTACAATAATAATGAATATATAATAATGAATCCTGCCCAGATTATATCTATCTTTCTACCAATGTAGCCATAGAATATGATTTTAATGTGGTTTTTTTTTTTTTTTTTTAAACGGAGGAAGGGGCTCACAAAAGTCACAAGGTGGCCCCGGTGGTGAGGATGTGCTTTGTAATGCAACCACGTCCAGTCTGAACCATTAGCAGTTTCATCCAAGTGATAGAATTCTCTAAGATTTTCAGGTGCCGATTCTTTGTAAGTTTCCTCAGCTGTTGGATATCTTGAAGCACATTTTCTGATAATACAACACCAGCAGTCGTAACAGCATCCAAGCTTCTATCAAAGACTTTTCAAGGACCAGGCCATTGCAAAGTGGAGCGGCGGGTAGCAACAAATTCTCTAAGCCTCAGCTCCTGATAAGCCAGAGGACACCGGTTGCTTGCTTTTGTGCTGAAAAGGACTGTGGAATGATGCCTGTGATTTACCTGCCTTTTTTTTTTTTTTAAAGATACTGGTAGCAATGTTATCTTCAAATACAAATAGTTTATATAGAACACAATTCTTAATGGTACTCTTATGGGTGTGAGGGTAGTCAGGGATGGTATTCTTATGATCATATGCATTTTACAAATAAGAAAATTGAAGTGAGAAATTCACAGAGCTACTAATTGGTGGAACTCAGACTCCTCTGTTGGGACCTCCTGACTCCAAAATGCATACCATTAACGTTACAGGAATTATTATTAATGGGTCTAAAGGTAGTACCTGGCTCCTAGTAAATGGTCTACTAAACTATGCTGAAAACAAATAGAATACATTATTTAGTAGCTTCTGAAAATAGGTTTCAGGTTGTGAAACAGAGGAGGGACTAGGTAGCGAGAGGAAAAGCATTCATTAAAACACTTTCCTGAAGTGCTTAGACTTTCTGTTAACTGGTAGGTGCATGTGTCTAGTTTTCATATGCAAAAGACTAAAGCAGGAGACATTCTTGTGGAAGACAGATCTCTTGAGATGTTTGTGAGTTAAGATTAAACCCAGTTTTTTTCCTTCTTTGATCTTTATTCCCTTACTAAACCTTTTTCTGTTAGAAGTTAGTGGAAACATGCATAAGAAATAATGCATTAGAGGATGAGTATGTCTGCAAACTCTTTGGTTATCTCACTGAAATTACCAAAATTTAAGTCAACCCAAGTCAAGAAGAATTTATGGATTGTATACTGTACTCTCAGTCTTGTGGAGGAAACAGGAATACATTCTCTGTAGAATGTGAGATCCTGAGGTCTAGTTTGCCTTTATTTCCATAGATCCCAGCATATGGTTTGGGACATATGCTCTATGTGTTTTGGTTGAATGTATCTTCAATTAAAACAAGGTCTTGAAACCTAGTGATAAATTACATTTTAGGCAAAATTTTTCAGGATACTCCTCTGTTTATTGCTTCTTCAGTTACCATCATCTTCCATTTATGTGCTTGTTCATCTAAGTCTCAAAGCTAGCCCTCTATGATTTTTCTCTTATCCTGGGACCAGGGATTCCTTTCATCACTGATAGTGAATAGGCAGGCATCTGTGAAGAAACAGACTTGTTACTATAAAGACTGGAGAAAGGTCTGATTTGGGGTAGACCACAACTATGTGCAAGGAAAGAATAGATCTGAACTGGTACTAAATTTGACAAATTAATCTTAACGTTTCACTCCTGTAGATAGACCGGAGATAATGACATCCTAGACAAGACCACCTGAGACGAAGCCACCTTGGCCCAGGTCCTCAGCTTGGAAGTTCAGAAATTGTTTCATCTCTGGAGAATTTCTGGGGCCAACTTAGGTTAATAAAACTCACAAGAGACTGATGTATAAACTTGAATGTTAACTTATTAGTTTGCTTAGGTGGAGATTCCTTTCTGGTGCCCGGGATACTCCGCCCACTAATCAGGGTTGCAGGGAAGCAGAATTTCTGTTCAGATAATTTCCAGGAAAGAATGGCATCAGAGCAAAGGAAGGTAGATGGCTGCCTAAACATGTCATGTTGGCTGTGATGAAACACCTGGACTATCCTTGCCCGATAGCAGACTGTATCTCTTGAATGAGCAGAAAATATGTGCTCCAGTGTTTTCATCCTCTGTGCAGTGCTGGAATATAAGAATATCCCCTCGCTCCTCCTGATGTGTTCCTTAGCTTCCTCCTCTGTTCATGAGAAGAATACTCACAGTGCTGACCTCGTAGGGTACCATGTGGATAAGTGAGTTAATATATGCTGAACACTTAGAATGATGCCTGTCGCTGAGTATTACATTCAGGAAATGGTTCCCTATTATTAATTTTATTGTCATTAGTTTTGCAGACAGTTTTCCTTCTGCTGTCATACTCTTTCTGGAGACTTTTTCAATACAAGTATTTTGTTTTCAACTTTTTTTTTTTATTATACCTATTTTATTTTGGAAATGCATGTTCCCAAAGAAAACACACTTCATGCTTATTTAACTGGTAGAGATTCTCTGGTTTGAGGCATCACTGGTATCGAGGGAGGAATCTATATGAAGCTTCTTTAGCGAGCTTGTGCTCTGTCAGGACAGCCCCATGATGTGACAGGTGTCTTACACCCCATCACTGCACCTGTCTCTGTGCTCACTGCCAGGGAGGCTGCAGAGTCACCAACAAAATCCGATGTCAGATTTCCAAGTGAAGGGGCTTTGGTTTCTAGTACCTAGAACACCTTCTTTCAGTCTTTTTAGTTTACTGTCCCAGTTGGAGTACTAGCTTCTGCAGCTCGATTTGACTCTTTTTCAGGATGCCTTCATTTGAAATTTTAAAGTTTGTTCATCTTCATGTCTAAAATCACTCTGATAGGTGCTAGGCTCTTTATTGTCACCACAGACCAGATCCATGTATTCAAGAACAGGTTGTGATGGTCCTTCACTACCAAATTGAATGTCATCTTCATTTTCATCTGGTGTGGAGTTGGGAGCCTCAGGCCCAGCTGGAGGGGCAAATTCTATTATCTCTGACCCCCTGGTCTCCCATCTCCCCACGGCGCTTAAACTTTTTTAATTGTAATCTCATTCTGGACATGCTTCCTTGTGAACACATCCTAGCCACCTTGCTTTTGGGTGCCTCCTAATTCCTCAGCCACACATTTCTTGCTCACTACCTACTTCTATGTGGGGTTAATACCATTGGCTTTACATTCATTTTTTCCCTAGTTGCTCTCTTGGGGAATAACTTGATAGGTGAAAGTTCTCAGCTAGATGGTTTTGTCCTTGTAAAATTGTGAAGTCTGAAGTCTAATTTCCTTTCCTTCCATATCTAGCAGATAGATGAAAACCAAACCATCCTGAGAAAACTTGCATCGTGTTCTTCCCTTAGTAGTGAGACTGGTTGAGTAATGTGTCGTAGATCAGAATGAACTAAGCAACCCATTGTCCAAGGCAGCTCCACAGCACAGACCTCTGGACGCTAAGCTTTGTCTCTGCTCTCCTGACTCTCAGGTAGGTCTTGGCTCCTCCTGCTCCCCAGATGCCCTGGCTGTGTTCCTGCCATCTAGACCTCCCCAGTCCCTTCCTCTGTCATCCCTCCTACCCACGTCACACTCATCCAACTTGCCCACTCCCACCTCTGGCTGGTCGTTCCCTCTCAGGTGATTCCTGAACATGTGTAGTATGTGTTGTATGCTGGCCCCCTTTTCAGAGAAAATTGACAGACATTTGTATAAGTGAAATAGCCTTCCCCTCTCAATGGACTCATTGTAGGCATGTATCCAGGAAGAGGGGGGGGGGAAGGATCTGGGAAGGACAAGTAGAGCATTTAGGATGTATTAGCATACGGACACTTCAGTCTTGTGGTGTTTTTGAAGTCCCAGATGCTTAGATGTAGCAATGATCGGGAGTCAGAATAATTAGGAGGTGGAAAAAATACCCCATCACGGATGATTAATAAATTACATACATTAATAGTATACAGATGAGCACTCAATCTGATATTGTGTTACGGAATTTCCTGTTTCAGAAACAGAGTCTGATTATTGTTTCAACAGAACCTACGAAACCTGCTTGTTAGTCTGATTTCACAGCATGGATTTATTATCAAAATTGTATCTATCATAAATGATTAAGTATGTTTATCACTTCTAAAGCTAGCACTGCTATCTGTTAATTTAGTATGGATGTTTTGTGTGAAAAGAGTTTCTCTGTGTTAGTTTCATAAGTCACTTTGTGGGGAGTGGGGAGTGGGGTGTTACTGTTCAATGGTTATAGAGACTCAGTTTTTCTCTCTTCATCTGGAGATGGGTCGTGGTGATGATTGTACAACAATGTGAATGTACTTAATGCCACTGAACTGTACCCTAAAAATGATTAAAATGATAATTTTTGTGCTGGGTATATTTTACCACAATAGAAACATGAAAAAAGTCATGCTTACTGTGATAAAAAATTAAATGGCGTAGAAGGATAAAACAGTAAGGTTTGTCTCTGCCTTTTATCATCAATTCATCTTCCCACTTCTCAGAGGCAGCCACAGCTAATATTCTTCTAGAAATTTGTTACTTATCAATTATATATATTTAGGAAGGACTATGTTACTATTTTTTAAAACACATGCTGTTTGGCTCCTTGCCTTTATCACTTAATATACCTTAAACATATGTGTGTGTGTATGTGTATGTGTATACATATATATATATTTCATATCAGCACCTACTGAGTCTTTGTTTTTGAAAAAGCTGCATGGTATTTCTCCTGCTGATGGACATTTAACTTCATTTATAATGTAACACTGTGTTTCTGTTAAAGTGGATCTCAGTGGCTTTTGCTGACATCTGGCTTCATTATCTGGCTCTTGGTTCTCGTATTCATTCATTCCTTCCAAAAAGATTTGATTGTGGCTTTTGTTACAGCCTGACAATGCTCAGCAGATACTTGTCCTCCAGTGCCATCAAAAGTTATCATTCATCTCGAGAACTATATTTCACCATTCCCTTCATGTTGACCTTTGAGTACAAGGTATCTGTTAAATTAGGAAAAAATCATACACACACACACACACACACACACACACACACACACACACACACACACATATGTATACATATTATACATAGGTTGGCATGCTCATTTACAAACTTGGCCGTGAGCCTGCTTTAGAGTACTTTGTACACTGGCAGCTCCATACATCAGCACTTACTGCCCCCTAATCTTCATCAGACCCCCAGAAAACTGGTTCTGAGAACTTTTCCCTACAGCCCGTCCCTCTTGATTCCTCTATTCCAGTTTTCTCTCCTTTTCTGCTTGAGGCTGCTGAGTCCCTGTTATCCTCTGCTTCTAAAAGGCCCCTTCCTACAGGCATATAGACTCCCTTCTTTGGCTCCTTTAGAGTTCCTTGGAGAGTTGAATGCCTAGGAGATGAAGGGACACTTCTATTGCAGATAACTTGTGTATCAGAGGTGCCATTTGTCTCCAAGACACAGAAGGAGTCCTGATAACCCCTCACTGGAAAATGGATTTGCTTTCTCATGAATGTCAAAGTGCACTGAGTGTATTCTGGGACAACATTAGCTCTGCAGTTCACCAGCTTCTGGGATGCTCAGGCCCCTTTGGGGGTACCTGCAAACCCACCCTCCCTCTGTCATACTGTTTCTCAGGGAAACTGTGTTCCAGGTTCCTAGTAATTGACTTGTCAATGTCTATTTTGAAATAGAGCCTATTTGTAAGCTGAAAATAGCTTATTCTTTTTCTAAAACCTATCTTTTCTCACCCAAAATCTTGGGTGATATAATTCGAATTTTATTGATAAGAATCTGAGGTGTAGATATGGAATGACTTCTTTAAGGTTACATAAACTAGTTAGTGGTTGAATCATTAAGTTCTTTTTTTTTTAATGCTTTTTATTGATTTATAATCATTTTACAATGTTGTGTCAAATTCCAGTGTAGAGCACAATTTTTCAGTTATACATGAACATATGTATATTCATTGTCACATTTTTTTCTCTGTGAGCTACCATAAGATTTTGTATATATTTCCCTGTGCTATACAGTATAATCTTTTTTTTTATACAGTATAATCTTGTTTATCTATTCTACAATTTTGAAATCCCAGTCTATCCCTTCCCACCCCCCTGCCCCCTTGGCAACTACAAGTTTGTAGAATCATTAAGTTCTGCTATTGAATTGTTAGCCAACTAGTTCTGTAAAATCAAATACATAGATAAAGCCGCTTATTCAGCTCATGTACACACATTGAGCTCCAATTTGGCCAACCTTCATAATGTGCATTTTGCAGTGGTTGGAATTGGAGGGGATGAGGAAGTGGATGGGACAGTAATAAATGTTTCTTGCATCAACAGAAACTTTCTCTCTCTTTTGTAAAGTAAGAGACAGCACTCAAGGAGAAATGTTATGAAAGAAAGCTCATTTGCTATTGCTGGTGGTTGGTGGATATATTGCCCTTATCTCATTCTTTGCAACTGAACCTACCCATGGGGACGTCACCCAAAGCCATGGGAAAGAGAAGCACAGGAAGAAAAACCCAGCTGGGAAAATTCTCCCAGGGGAATATATAAAAAGAAAATCACAACAGTGAATGTTCCAAAGAGTGAAAAACAGTAATTAAAAAAAGAAAAAAAAAAAAAAGCAGAAAAGGCAGAGCTGCAGGAACCCAGAGAGAATCTCTAGTGACAGAATAAGGGTATTCAGATGGGAATCTCTTAGGATTAGGACCTAAGGCTCTGTTAGATGGACTGGTTTTTTAAAACCTAAGCTTTATCAGTAAACTGTTTTTACCCCCCTTTTCTTCTTTTCTTTTGAAAACAAAACAAAACAATTTTTAGAAACCTTCAGCCAGGATGGGGTAGGGGTAGCTATGGGTTTTGAAATGTCAGGGGCTTTATTTGTCAAAAACAGATGTGTTAGTTGGATTTTCTCATGTTAAGAATCAATAGGTTGATGTGAAAAGGACAGTACATTGGTTGTAGGTCTAACACCGATTTTTATGGGCTGAATTATGTCTCTCTCAAACTTCATATGCTGAAGCCCTGACACCAAGTCCTTCAGCATATGATTGCATTTGGCGACAGGGCCTTTACAGAGGCTATTCAGTTAAAATGAGGTCATTAGAATGGCCTCTAATCCAATACAGCTGGTGTTCTTATAGGAAGAGGAGATTTCGAGACAGACATGTACAGAGGGAAAGCAGCATAAAGGCGCAGAGCAAAGGCAGCCTTCCACAGGCCGAGGAGACAGGCCTGCAACTGGTCCTTCCCTCACAGGCCTCAAAAGGAAAAAGCCCCACCAACACCTTGATCTTGCAATTTTAGAATCCAGGGCTACAAGAAAATTAATTCCCATTATTTAAACCACCCAGTCTGTTGTACCTTATTATAACGGCCCTAGCAAGCTAAAACACTGATAATACCCCAATCCTTAGAGTTGGGGAGAAAAATGAAACAGGACATTCAGCTTTTTGGAGAGTTAAAAAGGAGCAGATAAGAATCAATACGGTAATGTTCCTAGAAACCCAACGGGCTGCTTGCTAGTTCCAATACATTAATAATTTTAAACCAAAACTGGCCACCAAAGGAAGTGGCTGATGGGCATTATTTGAAGTTCTAATCTGATACACTGTTGTTCCAAGGGCAAAAAAAAAAAAAAAAAAAAAAAGACTTGGTGAAATAATTGAACTCATTTTCAGCCCAATTTGAGATGTGAGTTTGACAAAATACTCTTTTGTGAGATAGACCATTTCCTTCCACATCCGTGGGTAGATGTTTATAATTAGAACATCCTGGGAACTTCTTCTATTAATTGTTGCATACCAGTAATATCACAAACAGAGTGGAGGTAAAACATTCATTGGAATCATTGTTTTTGCCTTTGTGAGTTATAAAGAACTAGGGAATAAATGCTTTATGGCCTTGGGCACGACAAAGCCTTTATGGAGCCAAGACAATAGGGGCGTCTGAAAGTGTGTGAATTCGAGAACCCTGCAGGGCATAGGGAGAGCAGAGCTTTGGGCCAAGAAGGCATTCTGTCCAGAGCACAAAAGTAATATATGGAACACTCCTCTCACCCACACCCCTGCCCCAGCCCCAACTCCCAGATCTGGGTGGGTAACCTTGAAGATTTCAAAGGGAACAAAAAAAGTATATTTTGCAGGAAAATGAAAGGTTTTTCCTTCTTCTTTAAAATTGTCTTCTCAAACATAAGATCTTCCAATCATGAGAAGTCTCTTGACCTCAGCCTCAATTCTGGTGCAGCGGGTAGGAGCCTGGATTCTAGAAACATGCAACCAGCATTTGAATGGCATTTCATTGCCAGCTGTGTGAGTGTGGGCCAGGACCTGAACCTGTAAGCCTCAGTTTCATCACCTATAAAATGGGAGTCCTAATGCAGGGCACTTGTTTCGTAGAATTGTTTAGAATGTGGAAAGAGATAGGCCAGGCGAAGCCCTCAGCACGAGGTCTCTCCTCTAGGAAGTACTAAAAAATGTTATCTACTATCATTCAGGACTCAAGGATGGTTCTGTGTGGGGACAGCGAGGTGGGTATGGTTCTCTCAGTGAATGTAGATTTCAGTGTTTGACATTTTGGAGGTTGATGTGCTCTGTGCTGCCAGTTCTGTTCTGGCCTTATGCTGATGCTATAGAGGAGGCAGAGTTCCATTTATCTTCTTTTTAGTAACTATCCTGAACCTAAATATAGGAGTTTGATATGAGGAATAAAGTAATATCAAAGTTAATGTAGTCACATACATTTGTACAGCTCTATGGGAGAAATTAGATCAGACTCTAAAAGAAGTTCCACTTGGAAAAGTAAAATGTTGACCACTGTGAGCCCCTCTTAGGTAGTCTGACTGGTATAAAGTCACATCATTATGTTTACTCTTTGTAAAAGGCCATCTTCTTCTTGCATTCATAGAGCCTTTGGGGGAACCTTTTAATACACACTGAGGAACCCCTAGGACACTCTCTTGGTGGATATTTCACAGCTACTCTTTTCTTCAGGGCCAGTCCTCCTCCTAATCCACATGGTCTTTGTGGTGGTTTTAAAATTTGTCCACAAGTTATTTTACACTCCTTCCTTCAAGAGGTGGAGCCTTTTGCCCCTTCTCTTGAGGGTGAGCTGGACTTAGTGACTCTTTTCTAATGACTAGAATATGGTGGGAGTGACTGCGTCACTTCAGAGACCAGGTCATAAAGGACACTGCAGCTTCCATTTTGGTTACTCCCTTGCACACTTGCCCTGGAGGGAAGTCATCTGCCAGGGCATGAGGAAAGGTACACGTGGCAAGGAACTGAGGCCCCAGGCCAACAGCCATGTGAGTTAGCCATCTTGGAAATAGATTTTCCAGCCCTTCTTGAACCTTCAGATGATTGCAGCCCAGACAAACATCATGACTACATGAGTTGTGAGAAAGCCTGGGTCACAATAACCAAGCTGGCGTGTTTCTGGATTCCTGGCCCTTAACAACTGTAATATTTGTTGTTTTAAACCACAGGTTTTGGGGTAATTTGTAATACTGCAGAAGATAACTAATAGAAAGATTTATCTCCTTTTCAGACTATATTGCAAAGAGACTCAGCTCTAGGTAAACAGTCTCTAGTTTTAAATTTTTGCCCTCATAGTACATATGTGACACCATTCTCCTTAACACCCTATGAAAAAAAGTGTTCTTTCATTTTTATCCACTTATACTTTGGATTTCATTCTTACTCATTTTCTCTAAGATCTTGTCTCAAATTTTCACCTTTAATCTCTCCTCTCACAAGGAGAGAAACTCTAGTCTTGGCTTCAACAAACTCTAGTCTTTCCTATCATCAAAACAAATCTCCTTTTGATCCTGCTGCTTTTGGGGGCATGTATATTTGTTTTCAAAATCTTGAAGTCATATCTATTCTCTTCTTCTCAGTCCTTGCCTGCCGGTTTCTGCCCTTAATGGAGACACTTTTGCTTTGAGATCAGTTACCACTCTCCTTTCCTCATCCCAGCCTTCCTGATCTCTGACACCTTCTGTCCTCAGAACTACAGGGGTCCTGAGAGCTGGCATAACCCTCAGAGACCACTTGCCGATAATGACATGGAGGCAGCAATGACACAGGGTTGGTCATTTGCCCCAGGTCACAAAGTAGCTGCTGGCAGAGCCAGGGCTCAGTTTCAGCCTCCCTCCCTCTCAGGCCTGAGTCCTTCTCGTCACACTACAAACAATTCATTGAAACTCTCCACCAAAGTCATGAAACAACATCTTCTTAGTTTTGCTCCCCGACCCTTTGTCTTGCCTTTTCCTTCTCAGTCCCCTTTAGTAGTTCCCTTTCCTACTGTACCTAAAAGCCCTGCTCCTTGTTTGCAGTGTCTCTCTTGTGACTTCGCTTGCCTGCCATTGGGTTGCACCTCCAAGCTTCCATCTTCAGTTCTGAATCTGCCATGGGCTGAATTCCCACATATTTGACTGCCCATTGGGCGGTGCCTCTTCGTGTTCCTTCTGTTACTCCAATCTCATGGCCAAGTGCAATGCTTCTCTAACTTGTCACAGGAGGTTCTAAGTTTCTTACCATTTGGAGTAAATACTTAGATCCATCCTATAGCTACCCTGCCTGTCACTTTTCTTCTTCTTCATCTTTTCATTCTTCATTCCATTCATTCAACAGAAACACGTTGTGCATGGTCGTGCCAGAAACAGGCAGCCCTGAGGACACACAGTCTTGTGAGTCTTTAATCTGGTCCCTTCTTGACTCTTCTATGACCACAGCTGTAGCCAAGGTCTTCATCACCTAAGTCTGGGTTACTCCGACATCGTATTTAATTTGTCTCATAGCTTCCTCTTTCTTTCCTATCCATCTACACTGCTTACTTCATATTATTTTGGGGGCACTATTACTCCCTCTTATCACCACTTCAAGACCTGAATCCTTTACAACCCATTTTAGCTCTGCTTGTCCACTTGTTTATCTCAGGGACCCTGTGTTCCATGCCAGGTTCCTCAACTCTGTGCCCCTTTCAGATTCCCCTTCTTACTTCCATTGAGCCTTGCCCCTCTTTTGCTCCTTTGGGTCATGTCTTGGTATTTCTCTAATTGTGACAGAGTGGCTCCCGAGCGATGACTCTCAATGGCTTCTGAGGATTGTTGTTAAGACAGGGAACAAATATGTGCTGAATAAAAATGACGACTAAAATTTACCGTCATTTTGTCGTGTTTTAATTTTTTTTAACACTAAACTATTATGACTGTTTAACATTAAACTCCCTTGGGGTGAGGTAGGAAGAAAAACAGGTGACTTCACTGAGGAAAACTGAGCAGAATACTTGCTTTCCATTTTACTTGATCAGATTAAATATCAGCGACTGCTGGTGAGGGCTTTGGAGCCTTACGATTTGAGCTACACGAGATTTCCCCACATTTCACAATCGTTTCTTGATTCAGGATGCTTGGAAGACAGTGGTCAATGGGGTCATTTGACAGAAACCAACAAGGTGATCTTTCCGAGAGGGAGACTCCCTCATGGGTATGACAAATCTTGAGGGTGACTGAATCGCTTTGTGAAACCAAACAGGTTTAGAAGTAAGGAAGTGAGTAATTCTCTCCATATGCTGGCTTTCTTCATTTCTTATCTATGATTGTATCTTATATTAGTGTTATAGATTACTGTGGTTTCTAATCGTGGTTACTGGGAGATTTGGATTCACAGCAGAATTTCTAGGCTGTCCGTTCTAGATGTATATAAGTTGGATAGAGAGAGTTCAACGTTTTCTGGATGAACGGCTATTCTTTTATGCCGAATAACAGAGACAATGAAGTTACTGCTTTGTCATTTTCTGGCTTATTCATTAATTCATGTATCTAGTCAACTGATTCTTTAATTTATAGAGTACCTACTGTATTCCTGGTAGAGTGCCAAGTGCTGTGGATACAGTGCTGAGCCAGATAAAGTTTCAACTCTCTTCTCGTAACTCACAAAGCCACCAGGACATAAACAAAGCAATGATGAGGTGTCCTCCGCTTTTCCCGTTGACAGTCGTTGGGACTCTGGTTCCTGCTTACTCTCTTTTTCTGTTTTCCTTCCCTCACATGGCCCTTCTCACGTGGTCTTAGTATCGGTGGCGGTTGCATATCTTTCCTGGTGAAGGTCAGGGAAAGTGGGGTTGTCACTTAAGCTGGACGGCTGGTCTGGTTCATTAACATGAGACTTCATCTGATTCTTTAATATTGTGACAGTTCGTTTGTTGCCTGTTGGCTTAGTGCCTCATTGTCTTAGGCTGTGTCAACAGTTAACATTTTTTTCCTCTTAATAAAGGTAAATTAAGTTGGATCTATTCTACAATAAAGGTAGAATATAAACGACAGGGTCTGGCACAGAGCGGATGTATAATAAATATTTGGAAAAAGTGGAGGGGGTGAAGAGGTGGTTTATAATTAATCAGTGTTACAATTAATTAAGTTACAAGCACTTGCTTCTTTTATTAAAAAAAAAATTTACCAGAAGAAATGAAACATGGAAGAAATGAAGAATGAAAAAAGTAAGCAAGAAACAAAGAAGTTGCCCAGATTTGATGTGAAGTCTGTTCATATCTGTCACCTCTAATGCCTCTTTTACAATATCCCCAACCTATGTGTTAGACAAGTCTTCCCCTCCCTGCCCCCGTTTCCCTCCGCCGCCCCCTCCTCTCTCACTCTCCCACTAAGTGTTCTGCGGGACACTTGGCTTTCAAAGATCACAGCAATATCAGATGGTGGTTAAAAGACCAGACTCTGGCATCAGGCAGACTTGGGTCCCAGCGTGGGCTCTGTCACTGACAGACAGGGGACCTTGGGCAAATGCTTCTAAGTCTATGCTTCTTCATCTATAAAATGAGAGGAATAACATGCCCTGTCTCACAGGATTCCGTGAGGATCGGGGTGATCATACACGTAAAGTGCTTAACACTCTGCCCGATACTGACAATGTCTATAATTAGTCTTCTCCACCTTTCATTTCTCTCCCAGAAGACTATGCTATAAAACTCTACATACAGTGGGTGATTTTCTACCAAAATTAAATGTATACGTAAGCTGTAGTCTTTTTCATCCTTGAATAATTTAAACACAGCTGAAGATTTTTCCTCCAGGCTTTGTAAGAACATGCTTTCTGAGATGAGATCAAATTTGGAAAATGTTGATTCAGAATCAGAAATTTTCAGTAAGTCATCAGAAGCCAGTGACTATGGGATTATTGTTTGAATCTAGGCTGTTTAATTAGCTCAGTATCTGCTCTCATATCTCTCAGTAAAATAATACATAAATACTGTTGGATGCGTTCAGAGCTGAGTTTTCTGGAATTAAACTTGCATTGTTTTCTAAAGGCATTATAATCCCAACAAATAGATTCTTTTAGTAGACACAATAGTCCAAATCAGTGTTTTGGCACTGTTTTCAGCAACTTCCATTCAAATGCTTACTACTCTGACTGCATCTTGGAGAATAAGGCAGACTTTTTCTTCTGTATTGGCAGTTTGCAGGCAATGATTTGCAAACTTTAGCATTCTTGCCAATAATTGTTTAAAGGTCATTTCCAATGTTGTTTTGCTTAAAATTCAGACCAGTGGGAAAAGTTCCAACACCAGAGTTGTTACTCTCTCAACAGAAATGCTTCAAGTTCATCAGAAGACCAAACTGAAATTATATGTCCTTAGACATGCCCCTGTATTGATGAGGAACTAGAGAGGATCTTAACAGGGGAAGAAAATGATGTTTCCTAGTGCTGAACTCAGCTAAATTGAAATTCTAACATTCTTAGCCTCATTTTACGAGTGAAAGTTACTTTCAAATTAAAGAGCTAGACGCCACTCTCTTGGACCCAGTGGAATTTGCAGAGAGTCAAACAGTACATCTATATCAGGAAATTCTTCTATTCTAGCTCTTACTGTGTTGGTGGAGAAAATCTCTTTACAGATGGATTTCTGTTTATATGGCCTTTAAAAGTTTTACTTGCACCCAGTTTGTCCCATTGGCAGTACTTCCAGTTCTATTTTTTTTTAAAGACATTAAGGCCACACAGTGTTTGTAAAACAGGAAGAGAAGTGGCCCTGTTAGTGAGAGGAAAGAAGCACACAACCCCTCATGACCAAGGATACCTTTTAAAAACATAATACATTGTGCTGATGGCTAGTCAATAGGATTGTCAGCATTTTACTATGAAATGTTGAAGGAATTGTTTATGAATGCCCACTGTCTATATTCTACAACTAATATTTTGCTGTATTTACTTTATCATTTATCTGTCCACCTGTCCATTTATCATTCTATCTTATTATTTTGGTGTGCTGGGGGATGCATTTCAAAGTAAGTTGTGGACATCAAAAGCGATGGACTCATTTTGAATCATGGATGGTACCATCTGGCTATTTGGCCAATGGCATATTGCAGCAGGTTGGGCTAGGTTTAGCTAAAGTTAATTAAAAAACCAACAGAGTAGCTTTGTGTTCAAAAAGAGTTTGTTTTCTCTGGTAAAAGAAGGCTGGATGCAAGAGTTCGGTGTTGGTATGGTGGTTCTAACATCATCAGTGGCTTACACTCTTTTCTATCATTCTGGTCCACCATCCTAACATGTGGCATTCATCCCCAAGATCTCTCATGGCCCAAGATACTGCTACAGCTCCAGTCCTCTCATTTTAACAGTAGGAAGAAGGAGAGGGATAAAGGCTTCTTTTAATTGCCTGTCCCAGAGGAACCAATAATTTATAATCACCTTGTCTAGCTCTAGAGAAAAAAATGAAGAAATTTTATGGGGATCATGTTATATTTATAGATGAACTCAGGAAAAAATGGGAATAGTTATAATGTTTATATTTTATTAGCCAGACGTTGCTACAGTTGAGAGGCTGAGAAACATAGCATTATGTATCCTTTTGACTATGTACTTGGCTTATTGATTTCAGCCATTTCATTTTGTTGGGAAAAAATCAAATGAGCTGAGGTTGCCTTTACCCTAGCACAGCTGTGTGGGCCTTGGGTTACTATTAGAGACATTTGTGAGGGCACATAAGGTGAGTTTGAGTTAAGTTTTCATGTAACTTGAGTTCAACAAAATCATTTGTTCAGGAAATTAAATGATCCTTATATTGAAGTCATATCAAAGTGGTACTTTCTTATAGGGCGATCACATCACCATGATGAAAATGCGATGTCCTCAAAACAAGGTGGTTCAAGACCAAAGGACAAGCTGGTCAGCTGACACTATCATGAGGGATGCAATCCCTGAGAGCTGTGTGGGTTGAGAAATTGGCCTAATGATGACAAATGTCTCAAGTAGTATTTCATAGCACTTTGAGGCTTTATTTCTGAAGAAGCAGCAAATACCAGTTCAAAGAAGCAGAAGTTTCTTAGTGGGAGGATGGGGTTGGTAGGGGGAGGGACAGAATAGAACAGGAAATTACATGAGTAAAGACATCTTTACCCTTAGGTTTTAGAAAGTGATGATTTAACATTATAGCTGTAGAAAGTAAGTCTTCAGTTGCTCATTCTCTTCGCTGGAACTAAGACTAGTTTTTATGTCTTCTTTCTGCTTGTATTTCTTTTTATCACCTATCTCAGTCTGTTTCACAACTTGTTTGACAGTGCTGTTTCAGATGGCTAGAGTCTTTGTTTAAGGATGTTTTTCTTCTGTTTATTTTTATTGAAGAACAGTCAGTTTACAATATTGTGTCAATTTCTGGTGTACAGCACAATACCTCAGTCATAAAGGAATGTACATATATTACTTTCATATTCTTTTTCACCGTAAGTTACTACAAGATATTGACTAGAGTTCCCTGTGCTAACCAGTATAAACTGGTTGTTTATCTATTTTATATATATTGGTTAGTATCTGCAAATCTCAAACTCCCAATTTATCCCTTCCCACCCTGAATTGTTAGAGTCTTGTTTAATGACTTCTTAGAATTCTGGCATGTGGTTATATTTAGCTTTTTTTTTTTTTTTTTTTTTAAAAAGCTAGTTCCTTGTACATTGAAAATGCAAGTTAGGAATCTAAGGAAATAGATGCAGATTATTTATCTTTGCTAGAGGCATGTAATGAAATTATTATACTATACGTAAATCATCTAAAATAGAAAATGGTACTATTTGTTTGTCTTGAAAGATCTACAAGTCCTATGCTGAATGTGATAGAACTTAGTGAGTCTGCTTCTTCTACACACAAAGCCAGTGAGCCCAGCCACCGTGTAGCCCTAAGTGCACATGCGCCTTTAGGAGGGCTGCGGGGAGATGGCTCACATGCTGGCTATCATGCCGTACCCAGAACCTGACTCTGCTGAGGGGTTCAGGCTCCAGAGGGCGTTCTAGCTGGTCATGTTCAGTTTGTCAGATTGCTTTCCATTATGGTTAATTTTATTGTGGTGTGTGTGTATGCAGGTGGGGAAGGAGGAGACCTGAAATCAGTCCCTGTGTCCCTCTTATTCTTTATTTCCATTCCTCATCTACCCCACCAAGACTCCCAGATATGTCTCTAATATCTGACTCCTGGTCATAGGTATGGCTTGAGATTTTCCCCTGGATTTTCCTTGGTCTCCACATAAATTAGGGATGCAAATAGGTACTTAAGTGGGATTTGGGTGTTACCTAATTCCACACAGCAGTGACACACAAGTCTTGGCTCTAGCCCGTGGGTTCTGATTCCCATTATAAGTTACATATCTTTTTAAAAATTAAACGGAAAGTTTTTATTGAAGTATAGTTGATTTACTATGTGTTAATTTCTGATGTACAGCATAGTGATTCATTTATACATATGTATTATTCATTTTCATATTCTTTTTTATTATAGGCCATTACAAGGTATTGAATATAGTTTCTTGTGCTATAGAGTGGAACCTTGTTGTTTGTCTATTTTATATATATATAGTCGTTAGAATCTGCAAATCTCAAACTCCCAGTTTATCCCTCCCCACTCCCTCGCACCCTGGTAACCATAAACTTTCTATGTCTGTGAGTCAAGTTATATATCTTGATAAACAACAGAGTCCTACTGTACAGCACAGGGAACTACATCCAATATAGTAATAACCTATAATGAAAAAGAATATGAAGAAGAATGTATATGTATAACTGAATCACTATGCCATACACCAGAAACTAACACAATATTGTAAATCAATTATACTTTAAAAGTTATATATCTTATCTCTACAACTCTAAGGACTTTATTGATCATTCTACAAATCAAGCTGAAAAAAACCTTTATGAATATATATTTGATTTAGAACAAAACAATCTTGTCTTCTAAACAGCAGGTGATCCAAATGCAAAGGAAAAAAAAAGAACATGTATTTTGACTTAAGCACTTACAGGCTTCAGGTAAGTGAATCATTTTAAGTGTGCATTGGCCCAGTGTCGGCAGTCTCTTTGGGACTTTAGTGACAGGAGAAAATAGCAGGGCTTCAGTGTGCCTACTTTGCTGCTGGGGAACTTGGGGCAGAGGCACCTACAGACATCACCTAGCTTAGTGGTTCCCAAGCATGACCTGGCATCAGAATCCCTGGGAGGGCTTGTTAAAACCCCGATTACTGGCCTCCACTCCTACATATTCTGATTCAGTAAGTCTGGGACAAGGCTGGAGAATTTTTATTTCTATTAATTTTCCTAGTGCTGCTGATCTAAGGATGACACTTTGAGAACTGCTGGTCTAGTAAATAAAAGTCAATTCACGTTGAAGTCTGATAACTATTTTGACCCTTTCCTCCAGGCCGGAGCTTGTTTCATGGCCATTTCCCTTATTAACAATGGTGTTTAATATAACTGATCATTTTCAACTAGATTCTAACTCTGTGCCTTTTGTAGTAAGTAGATAAAAGATTAGAAAGCAGGTGGAACACCACCATCCAAAGCAGAAGAGGGTATTTTGGGAAAGAATCCCTAGTGCTCTGTATCAGGAGTTAGCAAATGATGATCTATGGGCCAAATCTGGCCCATTGTTTGTTTTTGTAAATAAAGTTTTATTGGAACGCAGCCACACGTTGATTGCTGTATTGTCCACGGCTGCTTTTGTGCTGTAGCAGCAGAGTGGTAGTCGCAGCAGAGACCTCATGTCCCACAGAGGGGAAAATATTTACCATCTGGCCCTTTACAGAAAAACTTTGCCTCCCCCTGCTCTCAGTGTTCCTCTGAGCAACTGTTGGCTGATTTAGGGAAGCTCTTCTCTCGAAACCCAGCAGTAAGCAACGTTAGTTTACTTTAGCAGATATGAAACTTGAATCCTAACACTTTCTTCCGCCCTTTCTCAACCCTTCTCCCCGAACATGGAAAGTGGCCCAATAAGTGAAATGAAACTTGGCCCAATCAGCGATATTTAGAAAGTGGAAGGTGAAAGTGTTGACATCTGCTTGTATTCCGGCAGCACGTGATGCAGCAAGAGCCTTCTGGTCAGCCGGGCATCTTGCTTTTTGTGAAAGATTGTCTCGTGTTAGCCGGCCCTAGTGGGATTTATGCCTGTGGAAAAATGCGATGTGATGAACCATCTGCCTTTCCTCCTAACAGTGGCTTCCTAGGTGGATTCTTCCTTCCTTCAGTCTTGATAGCTTCAGTAAGTTTGAGTGTCTGTCATGTATTCAATATCTGTATGTATATGTTATTAAACATGTAGGTGTATTTCAGACGTATGCGTATTTAATCCACGGCCATGTCCATCTTCCCTCTTTGCCTCTTACCTCCTTTCTGATCTTATTTGCTCCTCTGCAGTTGGTTCATATCCCCAGAGGAGTGGCCACTGAGACAGGATTAGAAGTGTAGGAGATTTTTTTAGGGGAAGTGCCTGGAAAGGATTAAAGCAAAGAGGCAGGAGTGGTCGGGAGCACTTCACCCTGCAGTGCAGACAGGGCTGGAGGGAAGGAGAAGGCTAACTTGGGAAGGCTCACACTGCTGTGCTGTCCTTATAAAGTCGTGGCCAGCTCAGTGGGAGGCCTTGAGCCCAAGTCAGAGGAGTCCCGTGTCCCACAGGCAGGGGTCAGGGCCACTTCCCCCAGTGACTGGGGGCAGCCAGGAGAGAGTGTCCCTGGCAGGAACACGGTGGTGGATCCACAGGGGCAGCAGCTGGGGTGGTTGGTGAACATGCTGCCATAGCAGGAGATCCGAGAGGCCCGTGTTCAGAGCCTCCACACCCTTATACCCCCAACATCCTGCCACCGAAGTTGTCATTTTTTGAAAAAACAACAACAAAACATCCATAGACCTGTGAGGGTTCTCCTTTCCTTGCAGACTATTCTGGGTCATTTCAGGTGCTCTGCATCTGACCCCATCTACCTTTCTAGCCTTTTCTCCACTGCACGTGCGATACGGCCTGCCTGTGTCCTCACTTTTCTGTTGCAGGCACTTTGCTCAGACAGTTCCTTTTTCCTCACATGCCCTCCCTCTCTCAGCCACCCACTGAAATCCTACTTCCTTTAGAAATATTTCTCCCCAGAACCTTGATGGTCTAATTTACTCAGGAAACATTATTTGAATTTATATGCTAAATGCTGTGAAGAGTCCAAAGATGAATCATACATGGATCCTACTCTGAAGGGTTAACTTTAATAGGGAAAGTGATATTCTATAAACAGTGTATTAAAAGGAACACGTAGGTGAAGTTCTGAGCTGAGTACAGGGCAAATATGGTGGGGGTTCAGAAGAGGGAAAGATTATCTTCATATTAGAGAAATCCATTCTGACAGGTGGGCCTTGAAGAACCAACCAGCGAGACTTGGGCATGAGGAGATGGGAGGGAAGAGAATTAATTCCAGATTAAAAGAATAACAGAGGCAACGGCATGAAGTGAATTTCTTTAGAAAAGCTTCAATGACTAGGGTTTTTCAAACTGTACATAAGACCCATTAGCGAGGATGAAATAAATTTAAGGATCCTCTTATCAGAAAAAAAGGGAAGAAAATAAAGAAAACAAACAGAATACGATGGAGAATGTTTGGTATCCTTGGCATGTAGTAAGTGTTATATTTTGTGGAATTTTTATTATGGGTTATACATTTCCATACATTTAATGGGTCACTATATAAATGTATGTCTTACCACAGGCAAGCTTTTGTCTTCTCTGAGTTGATTCAACAGTATATATTTATGAAGCATCTCTTATGTGCCAGCCACTGGGCAAAGTCTTGGGAATACAGTGATGAAAAAACAGACATAGGCTCTTCCTTCATGGAGACTATGACCCAGGACAGAGGGTCTCACACTTGAGCAGCAGCAGAAATACCAGAAAGACTTAATAACACACAGATTGCTTCAGAGTCTCTCCTTCCTTAGGTCTGGGTGGGGTCTCAGAACGTGCATTTCTAACATGTTCTCAGTGGATGCTAAGGAGGCTGGTAGGGGACCACCTTAGACACTGGTCTAGTGGGCTACTTGAACAAATGCAAATAAATATGCACTGGAAAATTGTGGTGTTAGGAAGGAGAAGAGCAGAGAACAGAGAGACAGACAGACAGACAGACAGAAACTGGGAAACCTATTTTATATTGGACAGTCAGAGAAGGGGTCTGAGAGAATCGCTTTCAGGCAGCAGAAGCAGTACGTCAGTGACCCAGGGGACCTGAAAGCATGAGCAAGAGAGGGTTTGGAATGAGATTGGCAAGCAGGTTGGGGGCTAGACCATGCAGGGTCTTTAGTCCAGTGATCTTCAGACTGGGATGTGTATTCCTGGAGACCGTGAAGACTTTGTAAAGGGTGTGCAGGCACGTGTAGCGTCAAGAGCATTGTCTTCCTTTGTGCTCTGCTAGAAGGGATCTGCCCAAGGGCCAGTGTCTGGGTGCTCATTTAACTTTCCCACCTCTCTATGAATAAAAGCTTACCTATCTCCTATCTTGCTAGGGTATCTTGTCCTAGGGTGGAAAATCCTTTGGGGGACAAAACTAGTAATAACTCAAAATATTACTTAATAAAATAACTCAATAAAAAATACTCAGAAAACCTTAGTGTTAAAAAAAGTGAATGACTCTTATTATGGAATTAAAACAAAATCTGTTCTCAAGGCAATTGGTCTCCAGTTCTTGGCTTTCAACAAAGTTGAAGGAGGCCCTAAGTAAGCTGTCAGGAGGCAGGGCATTAAAAATAATTTTTGAGGGTGGAGTACTGTCATTTTGATATATAACTAGAAAGGAGATTCTAGCATTTAGTATCACTGCTGTAACAAAACTTTCCTTTCCTCTATTTATTTAGGTGGATAAAACAAGCACTTTCTCTTACTTCTATGAAAGTGAAAAATTGGAAAAGAATTGACTCTGAACACTGCCATAGTTTACTGTTAAGAACTATCCAATCAGAGATACATGAATTAATTTGGTTAAAAAACAGTGTCACTGAATTCATTAAGAAATTCATTTTCAATACAATATATTTTATATATTTAATAATTATCTACAAGATTTATACTATGACCAGCTCTTTACTTGTGATAAATGTAATATCTCTACCAACCAGAACTGTATTTTTTGGGAGACATTTCAGTTATTCAATTAGGTTCTTTGTAAGAAATTTAGAACACCAATTTGTGAGGATAAATTTCATTTGTGAGAGAAAAGCTCAGAACAGAGGTCACCCTGGAGCTGAGGAACGGCTGTGAGTTTTCGGCAGCATTGGAGCCCACAGCTCTCGGATTGACCCTGTGCTGCTCTGTGGGCTCAGATTTCCCTGTCCGTGTCGAAGCGCTCACCTTCCTCATATCTGGCTTTCCCAAGCTGCTCCTTCCTGAAGTAAGCCTCAGAGAGATGTTTTGGGATTTCCACACCACTCATATCCATTTTGGTGGAGGTGGTGATGACAAATTTCTGGTGTGTTTCAGCAGAGGAACTCGACTGAGAATGAGAGGTCCAGTCACAAGCAGCAAGCTTCTGCTCAGCTGCTTCAGGAAAACCACCGTTTAGCCTCTGCAGCACCCAGTGAGGATGCTCAGAGTGGCTCTGGGAGTGATGCCAGCTCGCAGCTTCCTCACATCTGACAGAAGGGCTTTTTCCCATGGCCCAAGAGCTTCCAAGGCACACCTTCAGTAGAAGAGTCTGCAGGCGTCCTGCAAAGCATAATCGCCTGGGTCTCACCATCTCTGTCACCACCAACTAGTTTGGTGTCAGCAGCAAGAGATTTCTCCTTCTTTTTCTTTGCAACCTTAAATGTAGCTGCTGACTACTTCCTCTTGTACGTGGCCTTGCTGGAACACACAGCAGGTGGGGAAAAGCTGCCAATTCCTCTGACTAGGATGAGGTTTTGGTTGTGGTGAGGTTTCCCCTTCTGAGGTGTTTTGGTCTTGAGGTTTCTCTTCTGGACCTTGCCCTGGCATCAGCCTTCTTGGCTTCAGATTTCTTCTGCTATCCAGCTTCTTAGCTTTTTCACCCATCATCTTGCAAGATGGGAAAGAGCCAGAGTAGTATTTTTTTTTCAGAATAGTATTTTTTTTTTAACACTTAGAACATTATGGCCATAGGGAAGAAGTTTTTAAAATTTCTCTCTAGCTCTGTCTCCAATCTATAGAACAAAAAGACTTTGAAGCAGAAAAATATATAAGGATAACTCTCTGCTGCAAGTAAAATGGAAGTATGAGTTTAAGGAGAAAGTGAATTGTCCTCAGATACAGAAGGAGTACTCCCTGGCTGTCTGAAGAAGAGGACTAGACTCTTGGAGATGTGGGGAGGGGGTTTCTGGAGAAGAGAGGATTAGCCCCGGGAAGAGCAGAGACAAGAAAAGGGCTCCCAGGGCTGGGAGTGAGAGGTCTGGGGCATGAGGGCTCCCATCTTTGTCTTGACTTTCACTCTGCTTCTTGAATTTTGAGTAGGTAAAGCTGCTCCCTTCTACTGACTCCCTCTTTCCCTCTCTCTTGCTTCTTCTCCCTTCCCTTCCTACGACAGATCTCTCCTTCATTCTCCTCCTGCCTCCTTGACCACTCAACAGGTCAAGTGGGTGTGGGATCGGGGTAAGCATCAGGGAGAGTGAGATAAAGAAGAAACATGGTCATATTATGGTTACATGCCCATAGATGGGGTTAAGTTTGTGCGGGGTCTTATTTGTGGGGGAGTGAGAAACATGATTGCAAGGATGAAGCCATAACATGTCTGTTTTTCTTTTTCCCCCCACTTCAAGCCCTAGGATGGGTTCCTGGCTATAGAGGCTTTTCCAGGGAAAAGAGAATCACTTTCTATAGTACATGTGATTACAAAAGAGTTCATTATCAACTTAACATGGTGAAAATACTCTCTACTGATTTGGGTTCAGCATCCTTCAGTGAGAGAGGACAGCTACTCTTCCCCTTGGTTTGGGCAAGTGGTGTAGCCATGCTGGCCTCTGCTTCCTTCTAGAGGTGGGAAGGTAGTCTCTTTAGCAAAGGGAGCTAGGGTAGCAGAAAGCCATCTGGACTGAGAATCAGGAAGTTGGATTCAGGCCATGCTCTGCCACGTTTTTTCTGTGACCTTGGGAAAAAACATCTTGACTCTCAGTGACCAGTTTGTAAAGGAAGACATCGAATAAAGCGAACTGTGCATTTTCTCCCTACTCTGAAATTATTATTTATGAGTAGTGAGACTTAGAAAGAGTTTACAAAGGCCCAGGAACTTCTGTTTTTCTTCATCGTCCCTTGATGAGAAATATTACAGTGAACTTTTCAGTTCATTGTCTTAAAAAAAAAAAAAAAGGAAAAAAGGCATCTTTTCTTTTCTTTTTGGGAAACATCAAGATTTGCTCTGCCCTCTAATAGTCGCCTGGATAGAATTTTCCATCTGAGCACAAAGCAGCTCAACCCGGTTTCAACTAATCCCTTCTCTGTATACCCCTAATTTAACAAGAGGAACTGGAAGCGTCAGACAGTGTGTGGGAAGACTGGAGAAAATAAGGAAGGTATAGAAACCACTAAAGATGGAGATAAGTTAAACATTCTGGCAAATTATCACGGTGTATTGCTGGCACTCAACGGTTAGGCAGTTGGGAAGGTAGTTAAGAGAGGCTCTCAGTGCTTCATCTAATTGCAAGCAGCTGTCGATTAGTGGAACTTGACCAACTGTTTTTAATTCCATTCGGTGGTGATGAAGAGAATGAGACTTTTAAGGGAAACTGGCAGGGGCTGTGTGTGTGTGTGTGAAGTTGCTTACACTTTTTTTTTTTAGAGGTCACAGGGTGCAGTAACAACTACTAAGAGATGCTCTTTGAAACCATGGCAGGCTTTCATGATAATGATTTTCCTAAATTTTACCAGCCTTCATTGAGCTTTTGGCTGGAAGCAAACTTCTCTGTTATCCAAATTCTGGAATGATTTTTCTTGGGGAGTGATTCACCCGCCAATGGTGAGTGACTGAATGGCTTGTGCCAATACAGAAGCAATTGTTCAGCGCGGGCAGTAAATCTCCAAAGAGAGGTAATCGTGCCAGTTAAGAGTCTTCTCCTTAGGAATGTTTCATTTCACTTTTTGGATTAGAAAATAGGAAAAATAAGAAAGTGGAAAATTTTAGCTGATTTCCTGCAGTTGTTAAACCTGCTACAAATTATCTACATTTGAGAGTTTTCTGGAAGGCAAAGTTTTGAGCAGCCCAGTCTAATCAGCAGGATATCTCTCTTGATGTAATTTACTCTTCTATATTTTCTTTTTCTAATAAGAGTAGCAATCTTTTCTAATATCTATTTGCTTTCATTTCTGGCCATACATTTAAAAAACAGTGATTTTAATGTTTCTGCATTGCAAACCAAAGAGACCGGCCACTTGACTGAAAGCAAGGCGTCTATGAAACCAAGAGGGCCTTGAAGTTCTACTAATAGCTGTCTAATTGGTCTGAAAATGTGTCAAAGAAGGCAACTGGCAGAAACTCTCAGGGAGAAAGGGGCTACTCTCCTTCAGTGCCAATCACCATCCATTTCACATCCTGAATTTCAGTGCCCTGAAAGAGAAAGTCAATTCCCTAAATATGTACATGTGTGAAGATTTATCAACAAGGATATTCTTCACAGCATTGTTTACAATAGCACAAAATAAGTCACTTTAATAAGCATTATATATATTTAAATATGTATTTTAAATTCTGTGGTATGTGCATGTGTATGTAAAACCAAAGTCAAAAAAGAACAAAATGGAAATAGTAGCAATGGGATTCCAGGTGATTTTCATTTTCTTGTTTGTGGTTTTTCTGCATTTCCTAAGTTTTCGCTAAAGAACATGTACTACTTTTACAACTGGGGAAAAAAAGTCATTTAAAATATATTTCCCCATATTTCCATTCTTATATCATAAAGGTTTTTATTCCACATCAGGATGAAGCTAAAGAAGAGATTCACATCAGGCAAAGGAGAAAAAAACCAAAAGAGCAAAAAACAAAAAACCCAAGAGGGACAGCAGTCTATAAACACCTAATTGTGTTTCTCATCTCGTGCCTGTTTGAAGCGCTCACACTTGTTTTGACTCAGCCAGATAAGTCAGCTCCTCTAAAACAGTCACAATTTCCACCAGCTGTTTTGGATGTTTGAGGTTATGTTTTTGTTTTAGTGAACTTCACTGCCTATCCCTTGAGCTAGCTTATGAACAATTGTAAAGGAAGTCTTTGAGGCCGACTCAGAGGAAAGCTGCTAATCTCATGACATCCACAAGGATTTGAAAAGGCAGCTCCATCTGTGCCGTTTCTGTTTTTCTTCCACGGCAGGTCTCTTGATGTCAGAAAGATGGGCCACTTCTCGGGTCCGGTTGTTGGACGGAGCGTCCGTGACCACAGCTGTGCCCAGTGATTCTGACAGACTCCTTAGGCGGCAACAGGCACGTTTAACCAAGAAGATGTGAATGACAGACCCTATGCCGGGTACACTTCTCACCCTTTTGTGGGTTCTATTTCCTGTGGAGTAATCCTACTCTGCGAGTTCAGGGTTGGGGAGCAAGCTGGCAGGAAGCTATTTGTCACCAAAAGCCACCAAAGGAGAGTGGCTGTCGTCTGCGCCTGAGATCTCTGAGACTTTTCTTTGAGTTGGAAGCCAGGGGGTTCTCACTGCATGATGTGGCAGAGTTTCTGGAAACTGATTTGGGGAAGAGGAAGCTGACTTATGTGAGAGTCACCATCTCCGTTGTCATCCTCTGGCACCCCCTCCTCCATAATGGCTTTCTCAAAGGAAAGAAAAGTGGTGAAGCTTCTAGTGGGAGTTGGGATTTAATAAGAAATAGCCTGGAGTGGAGTGAAGGTTTACCTGACTTTGGAAGCTCACCTTTGTGGGTTATTTTCTATTTTGGTTTAGTATTCCTTCCAGTGTGCCTGTCTCCTTGTCCTTTTTTTTTTTTTTTTCTTCATTTCATATTTGGGTGCAGACAAATCCAACCCAAACTTGTTATTTTTCTTTTAAAGGCTGTTTGCAAGCAGTCACTTAGTTGAGCACGTATAAGCCAGCCTCCTTGCATGGCCATCACGAAAGTGGTGTAAAGAGCATATATTCAGGGAGCTCCCAGAGGAGAGGACAAAGGTGAAGGAGCACTGATGAGACAAAGTGCTTTGCTAAAGTCTTGATTTGTTAGGAAAATAAAAATCCATTCAGCAGAATCCCAAGGGGGCTGGCAAAGCTGTGGGCCTGGCAGTGCTGCCTATCTTGAGAGGAATCCTAGAACAGATGGTTACCTAAGCATCCTAGACCAGAGCAATGCTGGGAGAGCTCCATCAGTCAAGACAGAAACTCGGCCCAGCTCAAGGATTTGGTAACTCCAGGCCCTGCTGGATTCAGATGATGTTATCAGGAGGGTATCGCTGTCAGTTCTTACCTGAGTCTTCACTTGTATTGGTGTCCTTCTCTGTCACACTCTTCCAAAGGACCCAGACTTACCTCCTATTAGTCTGGCAACCCCAGAGGAAAAAGAGGGTCTCTCTCAACAGTTTCAACAGCTGTTCGGGGCTGACTCTCACAGATCAACTTGTATTTTGCCAGCGCTGAACCAGTCCTTGGGGGTGTTTTGCCAGCGTTGAACCAGTCCTTGCGGCTTGCTCCCCATGCACACCTATTGGATAGACCTGTGTTTGGGGCCCTTGCCTGTGTCCACTGAGTGACTGTGGGTGGACACTTCCACCATGAGGCCCTTGATGTCCTTTTGCAGAAGTGTTATAATTTGAACTGTCGTAAGTGATTCTAGTAGCCTTCAGTCTCAATACAGAGGGGACTGGAGTTTTGATTTGCTGGTTTCTTATTTCTCAGAGGCTCTCTAATCCCTATGCAAGTTGCCCCACTTCCTGCCCAGCAATGAGATCTTCCTTTCCAGGGGTTTAGCCTACTTCTCTGATGTTTGTATAACTGAGAGGGTGACTCAAATGTTTAGAGCAGTGGTTCTCAAGGTTGTGGTCCCCAGAACAGCAGCATCAGTATCACCTGGAAATTTGTTAGAAATGCAAATTCTCTGGTCCTATCCGAGACCTACTGAATCAGAAACTCTGGGGGTCGGGTTCAGACATCTGTGCTTTAACAAGTGGTCCAGGTGATTCTGATTCAAGTTTTGAAACCACTGATTTAGGAAGCAGTCCAATACAATCTTCTCTGGGAAGACTCTGAGTCCATCTAGACTTTTCTGCTTTATATTAGGCTTTATATTTAGGCTCCTGACACCAAAGGAAAGATCCTTTATTTCTTGATGTCCCTTGTTGGAAGTAAAAAGATTATTCTGTGCTTGGAATAAGAGCCGTGCAGTGATCTGCTGCTGAGAATCCCTCAGTAGACTTCTGTTGGCCACACACCAGGGATGGAATGTTCCTGGAGATGTTGCAGCTGTCAGGTTCATCTTAGATGAAGGAACTTTGAAAATCTTTTTAATTCTCTGAGGGGACATTGTTTGGCGACCTAGCAAAGTTTCGCTGCTGCTCAGAGAGTCTGCTAATCCCATATTTTGTGTAATCATTTAATCGTTCAACGTATATAATATTGGGCTGTGTGCTGGTTGTACAACTGTCCACAAAACAAAGATGCTTCCTGCCCTCATTTAGCTTAAGGTCTAATGGAAGATAAAGACATGGAAATAGACATTAACAGTAGAAGGGGAAAACACAGCGTGTTTGGGAGTTCTCTGCGTGCCACCTAACACAGACTGGACTGGTCAAGGAAGCCTTGTCAGGGAAAGTTTTGTCTAAACTGGGACCTGAAGGATGAATAGTCATTGTTTGATGTTGAAGAGAATGCCAGGCAGCATATTCAAAAGTCTGTAGTTGAGGGAGAACTTGGTAGGCTCATGGAACTAGAGATAACTCAGCATGGCTGGACTGTAAAGAGAGGCAATGGTGAGGGGTAAGAAGATGGGATGGACCAGATGATGCAGATCCTATCGACAAATCTGGACCTTATCCTAAGAGCAACAATAACCCATTGGGGTGCTTCAGGCTGAAGAAGTTAACAGATTAGATTTGTTCCAGAATGAGCGCTTGATAAACAAGATTATACTGTATAGCACAGGGAAATATTTACAAGATCTTGTGGTAGCTCACAGCGAAAAAGAATGTGACAATGAATATACATATGTTCATGTATAACTGAAAAATTGTGCTCTACACTGGGAATTGACACAACATTGTAAACTGACTATAACTCAAAAAAATGTTAAAAAAAAAAAAAAAAAAAGAATGAGCGCCTGAGAATGGAATGGGGCTGGAGTTGGGTAGAATCAAAATCATCGATAGGAAGACAAGTGAGAAGGCTGTTGTGATAATGAAATGAAAGACAGTGGTTCCTTAGTCTCGGATCATGGAAATGGTGTTGGAGAGCAGTGGGTTAATTTAGGCCACTGGTGTGTGGTTGAAGTGTGGGTCAAGAGGAAGAGCATTCAAATATGGACTCCTGGGTGACCAACTTGGGTAACAAGAGAGTGGAGGTGCTATATACTGATAGGGAACAGTAGAGAAGGCCTGAGTCTCCAGGAGTCATGGGTTCAATTTTAGACAAGTTGAGTTTGTAAAATGCCCAGGAAGAGACAGGCAGTACACAGTTGCTATCCAGGTCTGAGGTCAGCATGAGAGGTCTGGGTGGGAGTAAATATTTGGCAGTCATCAATACGTGAATGACTCTAAAGCCAAGAAAGCAGATGAGATCCCCTAAGGAGAGTGTTGGTGTGGGAAGGGGGGGGGCTAGAGCCCAGAAGGTCTCCAGGATTAAGAAACAAACAAAGGATATATGTGGAATCTTAAAAAAAAGACACAAATGAATTTATTTACAAAACAGAAACAGACTCACCAGCATAGAAAACAAATACGGTGTGTGGGGGGGTGGTGGATAAATTGGGAGTTCGAGATTTGCAGATACTAACTACTATGTATAAAATAGACATACAACAAGTTTCTACTCTATAGCACAGGGATCTATATTCAATATCTTGTAGTAACCTATAATGAAAAAGAGTTAAGAAATGGAATATATATATGTATATGCATGACTGAAACATTGTGTTGTACACCACACAACTGACTATACTTCAATAAAAGAAAGAAAGAAAGAAAGAAAGAAAGAAAGAAAGAAAGAAAGAAAGGGAGGGAGGGAGGAAGGAAGGAAGGAAGGAAGGAAGGAAGGAAGGAAGGAAGAAGCAGAGGAAAAGAAATCTGTAAAAGTGAGTTAAGGATGGCTGATCCATGCATGAAATATGATAGATGTCATGGAGGCTGAGGAAAGCAGGTGTCAATGCTTTCTAGAAGGGCATGGTTGTAATGTCTCAGTTCTGTACCCGGCTGAGATCAGACCAGGTCATTTCTGAGAAGTCATGCAGTGCTACCCTCCATCTGCCAGAAACTTCTGTCGCTATTCCAAATGGGCTCATTTCACCGAGACACTTTTCAGGAAACATTGCTTTCCTGTAATTATTTTCTTAGGCAGATAAAATGGCACTTGCTGAGTCATAATTTATTTAAGGAGACCCTGTCCCACACTTTCTTTCAACTGGCTGTCTTTTTCTAAGTGAAATCAGTTAGATTCCTTACATATTTTCCCCTCCTTATCTTATCTCAGTCCGCTTTCAGGTCTATATTCCGCTGTGCCTCTGACCCCAGCGTGCTTGCAGACAGATGGTCACAGACAGATGTTCACTTTGCAATTGTAAGTTACCCAAATGCGGGGGCAGCAGCACCTCTTCTGGTACCCAGCTGTAATAGAGCTCTGTGGCCAACTTGAATCTTCAGCCACTGTTGACTTCCCCAACGACTGAATTACTGTTTTTCTTCTCTTTTTCTCTCTACAGCTGGACACCCTGGGGAGTTATTCTGGCTAGAACTCGGTAGGCACAGCTGACACCTCCAGCTGCGCATCCTTTGGTTCTTTTTGGCTCTACAAAAGCTCTTGGTGTTCTTACAATTTATTGAAGTGGAGAACCATAGGGATAGTGGCCCACCCAGAGATTCTTTAAAAACATTAAAAATGCTCCTTCATTTCTATGGGTCAGTCTTGTCAGTTGAAGTGAGTGGGAGGAATAGTTCAAAATATATTGAGAGTCAAAAGAAATACAGGTACTCTTGGCAGTTCGTATTTTGTGTCTGAATAATTAAAGGATCGAGAAAATGGCTGTGCTGCAGTAGACTTAATTAGGAAACTCACTACATGAAAAAGATGCAGTATATTTTCAAAATATTTCATCCTGAGCTATAATATGCCATGAAGACCAAAGATATCACATGGTCTAACATGGCGCATCTATGGGTCACTCAATTGGCTTAGGTATTACCTGCAGGCTGATAATTCCCAAATCTGCTTTCCTAGGCCTGCCCCTTCCCCTAAGCCTTAATCCAAGGTCTCCAATTATCCAGTGGTTCTTTTTACCTGAAGTTCAGTAGCACTATCTCAGCGTCCATAGATTCCTACTGAGCTCTTTTTCCTCTTCTCCAAGCACGTTTTCTCCTCCATTTTTTCTGTTTCCATCAGCTCTACTGACCTCTCCCTCAGGGCCTCTGAGTCTCTCTTGATGCTTCCTTCACCTGTGTTCTTGATACCCCATCGGCTGCCCAAATCTTCCTGGTTATGCCCCCGAGTTGCCTCTGCCCCTCTTTTCCTCCCACTATGGTCATACCAGCCAAGATTCATATCCTTTTTTTTGTGGGGGTGGGGAGATAGGGAGTTAATTAGGTATATTTATGTTTAGAGGGGGTACTGGGAATTGAACCTAGGACCTTGTGTATGTTAAGCATACACTCTACCACTTAAGCTATACCTTCCCCCCACCTTTTTTTTTCTTTTGATGTAGCTGGGGTTTTTTGTTTTTTTTTTTAATTGAAGTATAGTTAGTTGGCTTACAATGTTGTGTTAGTTTCTGGTGTACAGCATAGTGATTCAGTTATACATATATATATTTTTCAAATTCTTTTCATTATAGGCTATTACAAGATATAAAATGTAGTTCCCTGTGCTATACATTAGAGCCTTGTTGTTTATCTGATTTATATATGGTAGTTTGTATCTGCTAATCCCAAACTCCTAATTTATCCCTGCCCCCCTTTCCCCTTTGGTAACCATAAGCTTATTTTCTATGTCTGTGAGTCTCTGTTTTGTAAATAAGTTCATTTGCATCATTTTTCAGATTCCACATACAAGTGATACAATGTACTATTTGTTTTTCTCTGTCTGAGTTACTTCCCTTAGTATGATGATCTCTGGGTTCATCCATGTTGCCAAATCCATATCCTTCTGTTATTGTGGAATCGCAAACATTTCCTAAGTGCTAAGTGGCCTTTCTTCTTTCTATTTGTTCTCCCTTAATTTCATCACATTAAGATAGATGTTGAATTAATCCTCTAAAACACTGTATTTTATCACAGAGCTCTCCTATTCTAAGTATTCCATTGCTTCCTGTTATTTTCAGAATGAGTCCAACATCTTCCCACGAAAACTATGAGTTCCTTACACCCTCTCTTCAGCTGCCCTATGGGATAAGATTACTCCAGCCACTTACACTTATCTTGCTTCATTATTCCAGCTTGTCAAAATAATTGTGATCCTTTCTGTCATTCAATGTGTCTGTTATCCAGCTCAGTTTTATATCAGAAGATGTGTCATATACAAGTATATATCCTTTGCATGTGATTTGATTGCTGATAAATTCCATTAAATATTACAGAATGAATAGAATAGATAAACAAGTTTATACTGTACAGCACAGGGAAATATATTCAAGATCTTGTAGTAGCTCACAGTGAAAAAGAATATGAAAATGAATATATATATATTCATGTATGACAGAAAAATTATGCTGTACACCAGAAATTGACACAACATGGTAAACTGACTATAAATCAATAAAAAAAATTACAGAATGAGAACGAAAGGATGAGCCCTAGAAATTTCTGGAGGACTGAATATTTTAAACTGGGGGCTAAGGTTGCTGTTGATCTTGGGAAACAATCCTTTGCTTTCTGCTGTACCCTCACCGAAACATTTCATGGTTCTTTGGAGCATTTCTTTATTCATTCATCAAACATTGATCGAGCACTTCCTTTCCCAAACACAATTCTTTTCTCCCTCTGAGTAAGTATCTCTTTGCTTGGAATCTATTCCTTTCATGAAATGCCAGGACCAGCTTTTGTTTACTTGTTTGTTTGGCTGGTTTACATTTGAGAGACTTGTCAAGGGTAAAAGCTAATGATGGGTGTTGACTCCTGTGGAGGAAAGTTAGACACTCATTTTGACATGTCTAAAAAATGACTCTCATTTTTTTATATTGTTCTGGTTACTATTGCTGCATAACAAACACCACACCTAACAGGGTGGTGTAATGCAAGAACTGTGTTGCAGCTTTGGGGGCAGGAATTCAGAAGGGAAACTGGGGGGTGGGGGTGGGGTGACTTGTTTGAGCCTCCCCTCCCCCACGTCTGAGGCCTCAGCTGAGAAGATTCAAAGTCTGAGGTTGACTCAACAGCTTGGGGCTAGAGTCATCTGAGAACTTGTTCACTCACATATTTGGCACCTGGGAGAGGAGGACTTAAAGACTATGCCAACTGGGTCAGCTCCACGCAGCCTCCCTGGTGGCTTGGCTTCCTCACAGTATGGCAGCCTTAGGAGAGTCAGACTTCTTACCTGCTGGCTCAGGGCCCCAGTGATGACAGTTCCTGTGAATAAGGTGGAACTGCCCTGTTGTCTACAACTAAGCCCTGGAAGCAAAGGGTATAGACCCCACCTGTCACTAGGGAAAATGCCAGTAAATTTGAATATATGCTTTAAAATTGCCACATATATAAACTGAGGAATCAGCTGTAGCTACTGCCTTTAGAAATGTGACTCAGTGGCCTGGTATTTGGGGAAATTTGCCAGCTTATCCAGTGTAGGGAACTCAGGGTAAAAATAACTTGAAGAAGAAATGTAATAATCATTTGCTTATACTTATCAAAATTCAGCCAGGGCTAGGTTTTTTTTTTTTTTTTTTTTTTTTAGGGTCTGAGTGTTTTTTTTTTATAAAAAGAAATCTGGTAAGAACAAATCTTTGTTTTCTTTTTCTCTTCTTTAATAGGCTAAAGTTGATTTTTCTTTTAACACTTAAAAAAGGTGCTTCTGAGAGTTTCAGCATTTGGCAGTTGGTAATAACTGGGAAATGTGATTACATAAACCCCAGTTTGGGTGAAGAGGCAGGTGGTATTTTTGGAGAAGTCAGTGTCAACTTGAGGCTGCAGCCACACTGACCACCTCCAACCCATCTGCAGAGACATTTCTGTTTCCAGCAAGTAAAGCCCCCTCCTTCTGCCTGCTTTGACTGCCTTTCCAAGTTCCCCTTTTTTCTGACCTTGAGTTTCAGCTTGATGAATTGTCAAGACGACTAGGTCACTGGATTCTACCTGTGAGCACTTCAGAGGCCGTGGCTGTGGAGAGGGGCAGTTTTCTGCTCTTCTAACATCTGTGTTGACATTTATTAAACAAATACTCATCGAGAGCCTTCCATGTCCCAAGCACTGTGCTAGGGAATATAATTACAAAAAGCCTTCCTGCCTTCATGGAGTGTATGTGTAAGGAAGCCTGAAATCACAACTCGACCAGCTCCTCAGGAGAGATGTGAGGTGCTTTGAAGGCTTACAAGTGGGTTTGATGTGGGGAGATCAGGAAAGGGTCCATGAGGAAGCAACAGTTCAGCTAACGGCTGAGGCATGAGTAAGAGTCAATCAAGTAAAGAAAGGAGAGTGACCTCGACAGGGAGCATAGCCAGCGGAAGGAGCGGACGGGGGAGCTGCACAGACTCAGGATGAGAGAAGGAAGAGAAAAGACCAGCCTGGGTGGAAGACAGGAGTCGGGTGAACACTGTGGCTGATGAGGAGAATGAGCCAGTCTGCATGAAGTCTGGACACTGTGGCCACGGTGTGTCAGTCAGGGCTCTCCAGAGAAAAAGACGCATTCAGAACCATTTATATATATAAACAGAACCAATATATATACATATACACCCACACATGTAACATACATATACACACCTATATAGTATATCCTATATATATAATTTATATTCTACATATATTCTATGTAATTCTATATATGATATTCTATATATAATATAACTTTACATATAAAATATATCTAAATAAAGAAAGCTGATGGAGGACAGTATGGAAGTTCCTTAAAAAGCTAAAAATAGACTTACCACTCCTGGGAATATATATGAAGAAAACTATACTTGAAAAGACACCTGCACCCCTATGTTCACAGCAGCACTATTTACAATAGCCAAGACATGGAAACAACCTAAATGTCCATCAACAGCTGACTTGATAAAGAAGATGTGGTATATATACACAATGGAATACTACTCAGCCATAAAAAAGAATGAAATAATGCCATTTGCAGCAACATGGATGGCCCTAGAGATTATCATATTGAGTGAAGTAAGTCAGACAGAGAAAGACTAATATGATATTGCTTATATGTGGAATCTGAAAAAAAAAGGATACAAATTCTATTTACAAACCAAAAACATTCTCATGGATATAGAAAACAAACTGTGGTTACCAAAAGGGAAAGGGCAGAGGAGGGATAAATTAGGAGTTTGGGATCAACAGATACACGTTACTATGTATAAATTAGATAAACAAGAAAAGCCTACTTTATAGCCCAGGGAATTATATTCAATTTCTTATAATAATATATAATGGAAAAATATGAAAAGAAAAAATATGTATGTGTATATATGTATAACTGAATTGCTTTGTTGTACATCTGAAACTAACATTGTAACTCAACTACACTTCACTAGGAAAAAAAAAAAAAAAAGATTGCTGACAAGTCTGTAGGTCAGCCAGGCAGGTGGCTACAAACTCAGGCAGGAATTGATGCTTTAATCTTGAGGCAGAATTTCTTCTTAGAAAGAATTTCTTTTCTGGGAAACTTTGGCTTTTGCTCTTACGGTCTTTGAGTGGATGAGGCCCACTATATTATCAAGGTTATTTCTTATATTTAAAGTTGACTGACTGTAGGTGTTAAATACATCTAAAAATATCTTCGCAAAAACACCTCAGATAGTGGGTAATTACTGGGTGCTATAACCTAGCTAAGTTGACATGATACACGATGAAGAGCTTGGAGTAACGGAAGGCCCTTGAAGGATTTTAGGAAGAAGTGACGCAATTAAATTTGTATTTCCCAAATGCACTTTTTGCTGACAGAAGGTTGATGTATAATGACCATCACCAGGTCCTTGTGATGGTCATAGGACACATTAGATCATAGCTGGACTCTTCCAGGAGGCCATTTCAGTCCTATATGGTACCTTGTCACTGGATTGGTCAGATGCTCCTTCTGGGTGTGTCCCTACCATGAAATTGCCTCTTCTTAGGACTTACCATGCTGTGTTTTATTTTGTGTTGACTTATCTCTCTCTCTTCAATGAAGCTGGATGTTCTTTGGACATAGGATATGCTTTGGTCTTGTCCACCAGAGCACCCCTAGTGCCTAGGACAGTGCCTGGCACATGGTATGTACCCAACAAGCATTTGCGAATAAATGAATTTGAGTGAATTCAGTTTCCCCCCAAAATACCTTTTGAAGAATTAAAGAATACCTGTTCTATCAGTAGTTCTGAATAACAGAAACTAACATTAATGTGAAAATTGTTCTGCTCTTATTTCTAGCTTCCTTTCACTGGCATGCTATATAATGGCTCTTTTACTTACTTTGCATAGATTGCCTATCTTAGAATATAATAATTTCTTAAATAAACTTTTTATTTTGGAAAAATTTTAGATTAATAGAAAAGTTGCAAAGATAGTAGAGTTTGTTCCTGCATATCCATCACCAGTTTTCTTAATGCTCACATCTTACATTACCACGGTACATTTGTCAAAATGAAGAAACTGACATTGGCACATTACTGCCAGCCTAACTCTAGACTTTATTTCTAGACTTCATTTTGCCTTTTATCAGCTTTATCCGTGAATGCCTGCTTTCTGTTCCAGAATCCAATCGAGGCTACCACACTGTGTTTAGTCATGTCTCCCTGGTCTCCTCTGGTCTCTGGCAGTTTCTCAGTCTTTCCTTGTTGTTCATAACTTTGACAGTCTTACCGTCTTGAGGAGTACTGGCTAGATACTCTATAAAGTAGTCCCCTGTCTGGGTTTGTCTGATGTCTTCTCATGATTAGCCTGGGATTCCGAGTTTTTGGAAAGAATACTACAGAGGTGGAGTGTCCTTCGTGTCCCTCCAAGGGTACGAGAGGGTAAACAATATCCACGTACTATCCCAGAAGATGTTAACCTTCATCACTTAGGCAAGGTGACATTTGTCAGGAAGTTTAGCCACTGTAAAGGTATTATTTTTCCACTTCCCCACTGCATTCTTTGGAAGTGAGTCACCACCAAGTTTAGCCCGTTCCCAGGAAGACAGGGACTACGCTTTACTTCCTGGAGTGAAGAGTGTCTGTATACATTAGAGTTCTTCTATAAGGAAGACTTGTCTCTTTTCACCCATCTATTTGTTTATTTAATCAATTACTTATATCAGTATGGACTCATGTGTATGTATTTTATATTTTGGGTTATAATCCTATAGGATGTTATTTATTTTGTTGCTTAAATTGTTTTGGCTTTGGCCATGGAGAGCTACTTCAGGTTGGTTCTTGTGTCACTTTGATATGCCTACATCCTTTTATTTCTTTGAACATGTCTCTTTTTTCTGGTACTACAAGATGCTCCAAGTACCTCTTATGTTTTTCCTGCCCCACTCCTAGGAATTGCCATTTCTTCAAGGAGCCCTGGTTTCTTTAATTGGAAAATGGTATTTAGAAACCAAGATATTTGTGCTGGGTGTGCTCATTTCTTCTGGGGTTCCATTGCTTCTGGACCCTGTCAGTAGGCAGAGCTGGGAATAATGTGTGTATATTAGCTGTATAAACACATCTATAATTATTTCTGTATCTAACCATCCGTGTGTGTGTGTGTGTGTGTGTGTGTGTGTGTGTGTGTGTGTGTGTGTGTATGCATAGGCTAAACCTGATTTTATAATGGTGTCTCTGATTGGAATACAGCACTGTAGGGTTCAGTTTAGTCTTTCTTGTTTATCTGTAACTCTCTCTTCAATAATAGAAAACCTATCCCCTGCTGTCCACTGTCCATTTAATATTTGTTAAACCACAAAATGACATAAATGTAAATGTAAAGCAGTTTCAAAATTGTTAACCTGAATGTAAAACAGTTTCACAATTGTTAACCTGTATCCCCATGAGAAACAAATTTAGCAACTAGGGTTCAGTGTTTATGTATGTTCCTTTGTTTTTAATATAACTATTTTTATAGGGAAGAGATGTAACATAGTTGTTGAGAACACAGTCTCTAAAGCCAGATTGCCTGGGTTCAAATCCTGGCTCCATCGCTTATTAGCTGAATAAACTTGGATGAATTACTGTCCTCTCAGTTTCCTCATCTGTAAAATGGGTCTACTAATGGTATTTCCTTCATAGGGTTGGTTTGAAGATTAAATGAGTTAATGTATGTAAAGTGTTTAGAATATTGTGTGGCATATGGTAGGCACTATTTCTGCGTTAGCTATTATTTTTGAGGCAGAAATGAACTCTATTTTAACTGCTACCAGTATAATGACACGTATATTGGGGTACCATATACTTTTGAATGATAGTATTGTCTCTGTTTACTAAACTATCTTCTTATAGCACTCAGCAGAGGCATTTCTATATAGCTCTTTCCCTATATCCTCTATTCAGCCATTCATGTTGTCTTCTGTCTGCAGTTAATTTATCATTCATTTCTCCACCAGCTTTTTGTGACTCAGAAAATGTAAAATTTAAGTCCAAAATTTTTCATGCATGAACCCTCTAGACTTCGGCCTTCTTGAGATCATGGACCATAACCTGATCCTGACTGTGTGTCCCCGGCTCCTAGTGCATTGCTAGAACAATGAATGAGGGATGGAATCAAGTGCCTGAACAGTCCAGCAGTCTAAGCCATACGTTCAGTTGCTGGTTTCTTATTCTGTAATTAAGTCTGGTTTCTCTGTGGTTACCACTGCCTGGAAAATCACAGATTTTTGTAAGCCTTGAAATAGAGGTTGGGGGCTTCACTCAGAACATTTATGATAATGTTCTGACTGCTGTTGTTATTAATATTTATTGTACAGGCAAACAGCCTTGGTTTCTGCCTAGTGGTAGTCAGCACTTCTGGGCAGAATCATGTGTTACTGGCATTTGAATTAGGCTCCAATGAACCCAGCTGCAATTGCATCAGCAGTCTCTTAAACTATTTTTCACATTTGGGGTTTGATAAAATACAATATGTATTTCCCCCACCATTTTCCCTTTATACTAAAAAAAACTGAAATCAACCAAAAAACAAAAACAGAAAACCCACATAAACCAAAACCACTACATACAAAGGTGCTTTTGAAGGTAAAATCACTTGATATAGGACCAACTTTTTTCATGGCTAGTGATTTTTGAATCATTAAAATATAAAATCAAACCAAAACTGATGCCTAGTCCTTTAAGTCATCTGAGATGTTTCAGAAAATGTCCCGCCCCTTGAAAATAGGGCAGGCCACGCTGTATTTGGCAAAAGTAGCGGAAAGTGAGAATTCCTAAGACTCAAATGTCCTCTTTTTCTTTAATTATCCAAAGGCATTGTAGTTTCATGATGAGTGTTTGGGATCACAGTCAAATACAAGATGAGATGGTCAAATGAGATGTAGCTCCAAGTGAACCGAAGTCGTTCGGCCACCTGGGAAACCTGCAAAGGGCAGACGGCTGCTCTAAGTAAGCTGAATAGCCTGACGATCGTGGCCACGTTGCCTGTGATGTGATCCTATCATTCAGCAATGATCTATGAATTCCTTTAACTCTTTTGCTGAAGTTTCACTCCTTGCCCACTCTCAGAGGCTCAGACGCCAGGGTCTTCGGCAATAACTATTTTTCTGGAATTAACCTGTATCCCACTCAGGCCTGGATTAAGGAATTTTTTTTTATAGGATACTCCACCTCCTGAGTTCTCCATTTCTTTTCATGAAGAAAATGGTTCTGAATACTTTCCTGGGCTTTCTTTTTTTTTAAATTTAAGTGGAGGTACTGGGGATTGAACCCAGTACCTTGTGCATGCTAAGCATGCACTCTACCACTGAGCTATTTCCACCCCTCTGCTGGGCTTTTTTTCTGCTCCCAAATAGAGTCTTTCCCTATTCTTACAGCTGAGGAGAATGTGAAGGGTAGAAGTACTTTTGATTGTTGTTATTTGAGTAGAACAAAGAAGAAAGCAAGAAAAGGCCGCCTGCCACGGCCCCCTCCTCCTGCCTGGAAAACAGATCCAGCCGAGCCCCCCACTGGGGCCGTTTAGGTGTGACAGGCAGCTCGGTGTGAGCACAGCTGTGCCGCCACAGTGGTTAACCTACCACCGGGGAATTGGTGTGCGGTGGACAGCCTGAGTTACCAGGGGAAGTGATTTGGCCATTTCTGGGGGAATTTGTTGTAAAATAGAACTGGGTATAGAATGGTTTTTATTGAGTTGCTCAACACACTTCATAGAACAAGAAACTTTCCTGTCAAGGAGCAGGTGTCTCCACATTTCCACCCACAGGAAAATGAATTAGGTTTGCTGCAGGCCTCACAGTCAGTCTGAGCGGGGGAAGCTGGAAGAGGGCATGGCCCTCCAGACCTGGCTTGCTGACTGGATCATTTTCCTTTATGATCAGTTACTAACAGGCCTACCTGCCCTCTGACCTCAAGAGGCTGCCGGCACCAATAGCCCTTCTAGACGGTTGTCTGAAACCTCCTTTATCATCTGGTCCAGATTCCCGACTTTCCTCTGGCTTCCATGTCTGCCGCCAGGCTCCTTAGAGACACTTGTTTCCTCTCTGCACTTCACCATGGTTACCAGGTAGTGGCTGCTGCTGTCATGGGGAGAGAAAGCTAATCTTGGCCCATTTCCCCCGTAATAAAATAGTGTTTTATGGAATGAGTTCTCCCTTCCAAGGCCCACAAGTAAATCATAGACAAATTGCTATATGAGTATCATTTGGAGAGAATGGTCTCATTCCAGGATAAATCAGAAGCAGTCAGTTCATAGAGCAGGTGCTGGGGTCACAGTCTGTCAGCTCAGGGGAAGGAAGAACTCGCTAGTCTTGTTGGCCAGATGGCGATTAATCAGCTCCACCCTACCGGGCTACGTGGGCCATGACAAGCCACAGTAGGAGGTGTAAACCTCTAGTCCCAGTGTTCCAGGGCTCTGCTCCTGGTGTCTGCTCTGCTCTAGAGTGTAAAACCTGAAGAGGCAGGAGGCAAGGTGTGATGGAGCAAGACAGGCTTCAGAGTCCGCAGATCTGAGTTCAAAACCCGTGTAAAGTCATCTAATTCGCAGGATGATTGTAAAGATTAGAAATAAGCTATGCATAGCCTGGCCCGTGCTAGCTGTTCAGTTAATAGTCGCCTTTCAATACTAATTATTGGGAATGCACTGCTATACCAGTGACACAGTGTTACAGACCAAAGAGCTTCATGAATCCAGTTCTGTGTCCCTAAAGCCCATTAAAAAACAACTTTCTTTACAATGTTTTTCTACTGCTCCTAAAACTAATGCAAGTTCAATGTCAAGTTTGTAAAATTCAGAGCACTAATTCCATGATTTTTATGTTAGTGCATTTCCTTCTTCTATACATGTATTTACATAAAATTTATTTTATGATTCAGAAGTGGTTTTATATGGTGTTTTTTTAATGGAGGTAGTAAGGATTGAACCCAAGACCTCATGCATGCTAAGCACACATTCTACCATTTAGCTGTACTTTCGCCCCCTGTTTCCCGTTTACTCCCCCTCTTAGTATTTTAATGAGAAAAGCCTCTAAAGTCTCTTATTTTTATGGAACAAGAAACTCCCTAGACTGTTCTCTTCAGTGGAACTGTGCCTAATATTTGTGCTTATCCAACACAGAAGCGAATTCCTAGAAAAGTGTGAGAATTCTTTGCTGGATGGGATGTTCAGCTTTACAACTAAAAGGAAGCCCCAAACCAAAGAGCATGCGTGTAGTGACGGGTAAAGCCAGGGGAAATGATGTGTTAACTTGACTGTTAACTTAGCACATCTAAGAGAGTTTGTTTTGTATTATGGAAAATTTCAAACACATACAAAAATAGAGAGAATAATACACTTAGCCCCGAGCTCAGCCTTCCTCTGGCCTCAACCGTTGTGAGCACGTGGCTGATCTTGTTTTTCCTCCTCCCACTGGTTTCACCACCCACCCCCGCCCCAGGTGACTTTGACAAAGATCTCAGATACCGTTTGGTTTCACGCAGGCACACTCTGGGGCCGGATCCTGTGTCGCTCTGTGGTGTCCGGTTCACGCTCACTGGTGTTATGGGAACCAGCCCAGGATGTAGCATGAGACATACAGGTGTTCAGATCTAAGCCCCGTCACTCATTAGCTGTGGCTTAGGAGAGACTGAGGCTGTGAAATGGAGATACTGCTTCCCAGGTTATTGTGTGAATTAGCGGAACTGACATAAGTAGAGCATCTCCTGGCCTCCTGCAATTGGTAGGTTCTTGACCAGTGTCATATCTCTCCCCTCCCCTCCCCTCCAGCCTCCCACCCTACTCCTGCGAGCTCCTCCCTGGGACTGACCTCCTTGACCTCTGCCCATCCAAGTCCCTGGTGCACACACATTGTCGTCTTCATCCCTCACAGCAGGTTCCCGGTCTCCAACTCCCGCTGCAGCTGAGGATTTCAGCTGCTCTATTCATGAGCCACGCTTGGCAGTGCAGGAAATTAACAGCGTCTCTGCCATCAGTGAGCAAGGCCCAGAGTTACTCTTGCCTCACTTCTGGCGTGTGCGGTCCACTTGAGGACCCTGGATTCTACGGTAGCCTGCACCCTCTCCCTTCCTTTGCCACACTGAACTAAGCTGGTCTCTGGAATAGTTTATCTCCTTTTCCTTCATGGTCTCCACTGGGTCTCCTGGTTGATTCATTGTGTGACTAAGGCAGAATCACCTTCCTGGGGCGTGAGCCCTCGGAGAGGGGCAACTCTGGCAGTCTCTAGGGGCTGCTGGGCTGAGGGCATGAATGCAATGGTGAGTGAAGCCAAGGCTGGAAACTGCTGGCGGGGTGAAGTGGACAAGGGCTGGGCAGGTTCAGGTTCAGGTTAGCAGAGCTTACACTTCCCTTAGAGAAGGTTAATACTCTGGGGAGGACAGGCACTTAGACGGCCCTCAGGCGTGAAGACAGCATGGGGGAGGGGCAAGGGGTTGTGCAACGGGACGGGGCGTGGCTGGCACTTTGGGGAGAGCTGAGGTTGGGCATGTTGGGTCTTGACAGCCAGGAGGCTTTGGCAGGGGTGCCTGGCTCTTTTTCTTCCACCAATCTGGCTCTCGCTCTCTAGATATGACAGTGGGCGAGGTCTGGCGGGCTATACCGTTTGTCCACCATTGCCCTTCCCGCTAACTGCGGCCATCGGACGACGGGGACCCCTGTGGTCCAGTCTCAGAGTGCTGTGTTTAAAGAAGCGTAGCACAGACAGGAATTCTCATCTTTCTCTAAGACTTTGCTAACGTTTGAGAGTTTTCCAGAACATAGCTCACAACAATTCCTTTTTCACGTTCTCTGCCCTCTCCTCTAGTCCTCCCAAATTCTGAGGAGCCTCTCTCTCTCTCTCTCCTGTACCCTCTGCCTCCACCTCTTTACCACGTTCCCTTAGTACCCCATGTCGTGTTCTGTGGTCCCCTCTCCTGTCTGCCTCCTACCCTCCAGCACAAGCCCCCCAGTCTGTCACACTGCCCATCCTCCAGCCAGCTTAGTTCTTGTCTTTCCCTAGAGAACGTATTGGTGTGGCTTTTGTCTTTCTCTCCTCAGATAAAGGAGAGGGAAGCTCAAGAAGAAACAATTTAAGTCTCTGTTAGCCCAGGAAGGAAAAGTCCGTATTTTCTTCCATCACACAATCTTCCCTGCTGTCTGGCCTCCCACTCCCCCGGACTCCTCATTGCCCTTGTCAGGATGAGGCATTCGCTCGCCAGCTGCCCTTGCAGGGTGATGGCTTCAGTGACTTTCACCTGGGTCCATCCAGCCCCACAGTTTCAGTTGCTATAGTCACACTGTGGCTTTTGCTCGAGTCAAACCAATTTATGACAAAGACTTTAAATGCTGACACTGTCTGAAGGAATTGGAGGGGCTCTCTGCCCATCCTCTGGGAGTCACTCATCTTGAGTTTTGGTATCTGAGCTTCTGTCCTGTTCTTTGTACCTAAATCTCTGCCTTTGCAAAGAGCCTGCACCACAGTTCCCTGTTCTGTCTTGAGGGACTGGAATCCTGCTGTGGAATCTTAATGGGGTAACCAAGGCTTGGCTGCCTGCTTCTGTTTCTGGTTTGGTTTTGATTTATTTTTGACAAATAAAACTTGTATATATTTAAGGTGTGCAATGTGATGTTTAAATATAGGTATGCAATGTAAAGCGATTTCCATAATCAGATTCATTAACATAACCATTACCTCCCATAATTATCTTGTTTTTAAATTTTTTATTTTTCGGTGTGGTGAGAATACTTGAGACTTGCTCTCAGAGCCAATTTCAAGTGTATAATACATTATTAACTATAGTCACCATGCTGTACTGTAAGCCTCTAAAGTGTACTTATTTAAGGTCTTAGGCTGAGCTTAAAGCACTTTGTAAGACATGGCTGCAGGTAACTTTCCTATCAGAATTCCAGATAGCCATGGTGGGCTAAAAGCCAGTGGGCTTAGTCCCTCACAGCATCCCAGTAACTGTGGTGGTATTTAAAGGTGAAATAGGCAAGGGAAACAAATACTTCTGCTGTGAGTGTTTTAGGGATAGAAACTCCCAAAATTTTGTAACTAAAGGTACTATGTACAATGGTGAATACAGATATTGGATTTATTTATTTATTTAATTTCCTTCCAGTTTTATTGAAATATAATTGACATACAGCACTGTGTAAGTTTAAGTGTACAGCATAATGATTTGACTTGCATACATCATGAAATGATTATCACAATAAGTTTAGTGACCATCCATCACCTCCTACAGATACAAAATAAAAGAAATAGAAAAAAAATCTTTTGTTTTGTGATAACTCAGGATATACGCGCTTAACAACTTTCCTGTATAACATACAGCAGTGTTAATTCTATTTATCATGTTGTACTTCACATCCTTAGTGCTTATTTATCTTATAACTGGAAGTTTGTACCTTTGGGACTGCCTGCATTCAGTTCCCCCTCCCCCCAACCTCTGATAACCACAAATCTGGTCTTTTCTATGAGTTTGTATGTTTGCTTTTGAAGTATAACTGACCTACAGCATGATGTTAGTTCCTGTTACACAACACCGTGATTTTTTTCTTCTACATTTAAAAATGATCATCACAAGTCTAGTTACGACAAGTCATCACAAAGATATTACTTAGTTATTGACTGTATTTCCACACTGTACATTTCATACCTGTGACTCATTTATTATTTTCAACTGGAGTTTGTACTCTTACTCTCCCTCGCCTACTTCTTTCCTCCCCCTTCCGCCCAGGTATTGGCCTTATTCTATACTTGGATTCTTAACATTAATCAGTCAACATTCATTTAACTGGAAGTTTGTACCTTTTGATCGATTATTGATCTATATCATTATCTCCCTTTTCCTCCCATCCCCCAAGCTCTGGTAATTCTATTGTCTGTTACTATGAGTTTAACCTTTTTTTTCTTTAGATTCCATATATAAATGAGATCAGGTGACATTTGTCATTGTGTCAGGTAGTTCCCTCATATTATCTCATTTATTCTTCACAAAACCCCTAGGGGGTGGATATTAGAAACACTTTAGAGAGAAGGAAATTAAGGCTCAGAGAGGTTTAGTAACTTCCCCAGTGTATGTCCCTAAGTAATGGCAAAGCTGAGAATCTAGCTTAAAAAAAAAGAAAAGAAAAGGAATGCCTAGGAAAGTTTAAAAAAAATATAGATTCTTGGATCTTACCAAAAGAATTCTATTTGTAGGTTTAGTGTGGGGACCATAGAATATAAATTTTGAACAGTTTCATCGCTTTTTAATCAATTGTATCAACTGGTCCAAGGAGTGTCTTTCAGGAACATTCTTCACTGTTCCCAAAGGTCAGTATACCGATGGTATACTGCAGTATAGCATTCTTTACTGAGATAAAGCTACCTGTAGCCTTTGTGAGTCTGATTCCTCCTATTACACAGTGTAGCTCATTTAAGAACACCTAGTTGTGTGTGACACATTAGATCTGTTTCGATTCTGTTTCAGAGATACTTATGGGGCATCTCTGGGCAGTCCGTCTCTCGTGGAGTAGAAGGCTTTGAAGGCAGACTCTCAGAATTTGGGGCCCCAGGGAGAAAACCTGTCCTGGGGAATGCAAGCTGGAAAGGATCAACAGAAAATGTAGGAGACTGCCTTAAGAGATGGTTTGTTAAAGTGCTACGGATGGTGCTAGGATGCTGTAAATGAAAGACGGAACTGTAGCCTGTAAAAGTGTGAGCTCCTCAGCTGCATTTCAGTGTGACTAATTGTTAGGCTGCATAATAGAGGAATGCACTATGTATAAGGCCGAAGAAAAAGCAATCCAAGAAGGAAGAAATCTATCCACTGTATTTAGATAAGAGTATGTTCTATTTCAGGGCAGGCAGCCTCAGTTCTTGGTAGAGAGAGCTTCCTTGGAGGAGAGGAGTGCTCTCTAAGGGTCTTTCCAGCAGCTAGCCCTTAACAATGACCAGTTGCTTCTAATGGGAAGTGGACTTTGCTCAGCAGTTCCCAGCAGTTCCCTTGTGGACCTATGGGATGGCTGACCCAACCAGGAAAGGGAAACCTCCACGGATGCATAGACTCAATCCTCACACCAGGCTAGCTCATTAGTCCCTTTGTGTTCTTTCTGATCAGTTGCTTTTGTGTGGGTCTAGATAGTGAGCCCACTGTCTACAGAAGACCTCCATTGGCTCAGCAGATGGAAGCTGAGTTTCCAAAGAGTAAGCCTAGAACTGACAGTGGCTCTGTCAAGTACTGGTGCCTGTGAGATTCAATCTGGAACTACCAGTCAGACTTTTGAAGCTGAAAAAAAAAATTATTTGTCCAGGCTTAGGGGGCTCAGTGATGGACAAGGGGGCCCTGGGCATCTGTTGCCAGGTGACTGTATTTTTTAGACACTAAGATGATTGGAGAGTTAATTTTTCTCCTAAATAGTAGCTACTTGAAAAATGCTGCTTTTCTATTTGCAATAGCCAAGACATGGAAACAACCTAAATGTCCATTGACAGATGAATAGATAAAGAAGATGGAATACTACTCAGCCATAAAAAAATAAAATAATGCCATTTGCAGCAACATGGATGGACCTGGAGATCGTCATTCTAAGTGAAGTAAGCCAGAAAGAGAAAGAAAAATACCATATAATATTGCTTATATATGGAATCTAAAAAAAGACACAAATGAACTTATTTACAAAACAGAAACAGACTCACAGACATAGAGAACAAACTTACGGTTGCCGGGGGGGGAAGGGGTGGGAAGGGATAAATTGGGAGTTTGAAATTCACAGATACTAACTACTATATATAAACAGATAAACAACAAGTTTCTACTGTATAGCACAGGGAACTATATTCAATATCTTGTAGTAACTTATAATGAAAAATAATATGAAAAGGAATATATGTATGTATATGCATGACTGAAACATTATGCTGTGCACCAGAAATTGACACAACATTGTAAACTGACTATACTTCAACAACAACAAAATTTTTTAAATGTTGCTTTTCATACTAACCGCATATAAAACTTGGTACAAAAAAAGTGGATAACTTTGTATATACTAGATAGGTAGGTGGATAATTTGAATTATGCCATGGAGAGATTGGGGTGAAGGGGAAGTGAACAGCTGCCCATGAGTCAATGGCAAAGTGGGAATCGGATGCCCGTGTCTCTGACTTCTCATCCTGTGCTCAGCCCAGTTAAATCTCAGTTATTCCAATCAGTGTCATTGCTCTGTCTATATTTTCCCTCCATTTCGTTCCCCTAGACACCGTCTTTTTGTTTGTCAGAGATCTTGAGATTTTATTTTGCATGTGGTAAAGAAGAGTGTGTGATGTTCTTGTTATGATCATAGAGAGATCAATAAAGAGCTAGAGATCTCACCTGGGCAGCTCTGAGTCACAGACTGAACAATTTTCTCTCCTTCCTCCCACCACAAAAGATGTCCATGGGCTTTGCTAAGTTGATTCTCTGCAGAATGGAAGGCAGTTTGTGTCAGCAGCAAACCCAGCGATGGTCCCACTGAGCTGTTGGTGAAGCTTAGTGGGGAGGATGGTGGTAAGTGAGTGAAATTGGAGCCCAGGCTGGGGACAGAAAGGACATCTTATGAATGAGAATTGAGGACACGAATTAAACAGACACACAAACAGAACACACACGAGCCCCCAAGCCCTGTAGTTCCTTAAATCTTTACCAAATCCATATAAATTACTCATAATTAATGTAGCCATTATTTTACAGTATTTCTTGCGTCCTTAAAAGTGGTATATCAAATCTTTAACCTTCCTTTCTACCGCAGCACCTGCCCTGCTGATGTGCGGTGAAAGCCCCTTGGAGCAGACTTCCCTCCCACCCCTGCCTCTCATGTCAGTCACAGCAGCACCTGCCCTGGATCTGGACCTGGACCTGCCCACGTGCTTGCTGATGGCTCTTTAAGGACAGGGTCAGTGAAGCCAAAGTGAGCTTTCGCTCCACTCCCTCTGAGCGGCCACCTTGTGAGGTTCTACATACCCAGTGAATGACGTTTCCCGCTTAGACCACAAATAGAAGGGCTACGCCAAACACATGCTCTTCATCTTTGAATTTATCCCCAAACCTAGAATTCACTGGCCAAAACAGATAATATTTACTGGGAAAGCAGTGACTTCTGGCATGTCAGGGATTGCTTTGAAGTTTCTCCATCTAAGAGGAGGACAGCCTTTTATATATCACAGTGGCTTCCACTGGGTACTGGGAGTTTTGGAAAACAAGCCGACAAAAGGCTTTTGCTATTAAGAAGTCACGTGCTCCATGAAGTTGAAAAGTTGCCTGTCTGGCCTGAAAACGTTTTGTCTGTGCGGGCAGAAGGAGAGGTGGTCAGGGAGGAATAAACACAGCTGGTTTCAATATTAGAAGCAAAGATAGGCATTGGGCGCTTTATTGTGGTACCTGCTTCGGGGATCAGATGGAACACTTGAAGGGCATCCGTGAGCGTGGGGGCGTGTGTGTGTGTAGTCTCAGGCTGGGAAGTGAGGCCGGGGCTCGGCTTCCCTTCACCGTGACGCTGCGGTAACATCGCGCCCCCCCCCGCCCCCCGCCCAGCCCCCCGCCCTTCGTGTCAGCACTCTTGGTTTTCACTAATTGTGAAAGTTCCTCTTTTTGCAGAGGGATCCACGTCTTACTTGCCTCGTAAAAATCATCCCGAATTTGAGCTGCAACTATAAAAAACCCCCAGCAAACAAGAAGCCGTCTTTCTGACCTAAGTTATGGGAAAGCGGACTTTTATTTTCTATTTAAGGAAATGTGAGTCTTCGTAATGTCTTAGTAATTTCTAGTTTAAAAAATATTTGCTCTGAACTTGATTTCATAAAAGAAGGCAGTCCTTAAAATGCTTTTCCGTTGCTGCTTAGAAGCATCACTTTCAGTTTTTATGAAAAGTAAAAACAAATTTGGAATTGGAAATGAAGTCACTTGTTACTCTTAAAGTGGTGATTTCCACATAAAGTTTAAGGAAAAGGGAAAAATTGTTTTTGTTTCTGTTTTTTAGCTAGATGAGGTTCACCAAACTTACTAGACAGTGAGAATTTGGTATTTATACTCAAATACAGTAAATTTGAGCAGAAATTTTCTTGTCTAGGACCCTCTTGTCATGTTTAGTATTTCTTTGGCATTCTCATTCTTACAATTTCCACAAGACTCTTCTCTAATTAAAAAATATATCCTGTGTACCTCAGTGCTGAGGCTCTGCCCAATTTTGGAAGAGTTGAGTCTCTGATACATTTACTCAGCATTGATCTCTCTCCTACATTTTAAACTTGAATAAGCCACAGGAACCTAAAACTCCAAATAGTCCAACCTGAAGTCATCATCCAACACACTCACCTCAAGACTTCTCCCCTGTGTTCCTTTTCCAGCACCCAAGAACCTAGGAGTCATTCTAGATGCAGTTCCACCTCCTCATTCCTTAAAGCCCGTCATGATTCAGCCTCAAAAACTTGACTCCTAACCTTGGCTCCAGCCTCCTGTTTTCCCCATTTTCATGGCCACTGGCCCAGCACTGCCCTAGCTCCCATGGCTTTATCTTGAACTTGGGCCATAACCTTCCAGTGCATCTCCCTACTTTCATTCCGTCTAGCCTTGCTCTGATCTACCCTCTCCTCCTCAGCCAGCGTGATCTTCTTCTGAAACACATTTCAGATCAAGTGACTCTGTTGCCCTCCAGCTTTCTGTGGCTCCCCAAGACTATGGGATGGAGTCGAGATTCTTTAGTCTGGTGTTCAAGGGTCCCCATGGCCTGGCTTCCTGCCTCTGCCCACAGCACCACCAGCCATCCCAAAGGCCCCGATGTTGCTGGAGTTCTCCATACTTTTCATGTGCCTGCACCTTTCTGTGGATTGTTCCCACTGCTTAGAATTTTATTTTCTTATTTTTTCCTTGATGAGTTTCTTTTTATTCTATAATTCTTTAGGCTAATGTCACCAAAGCCTAAACAACCCCCCACCCCTGACCATTCTGCTCCCACCTGGGTCAAGGTAATCATTTTCTCCTTTATGCCATCTCTGTACTTTGTATTCTCTTCACATCGTGTTATGATGAGCTTTTATAATATTTTTATTTTTGAATATATTTCCTTGTGTATCTGCTGTACCAGACTCTAAGCAGCTTGAGGCTGAGGGCTTTGTCCAGCTCAACATTTCCATCCCTAGCACTCACCCCAGTGCCTGTTCCTGACTGGTCAGGGTGTTTACTGAGTGAATAAAGCGATGCGTGCTCTGGCTCCCTGGGTACCAGTGATGAGCCTGAAGTACTCCGTCCCTCACCCAAACACGGGATGGCGCGTAGGCAACAGATCCTGCCTTTGGTGTCTCCATATCACCATGCAGGGCCCTGATGACTGACCTTCCTTTAGGTGCTTCCTCTGATGTTCACCTTAACTATATAAAGTCCAAGGGGGATGGGGGGGAGGGTGGGCAGGACGATGTAGACGGGTCTGTCTTTTCTCAGGGACCACCTTGCCCACTTCCTGCCTTTCGAGCCATTTACATAGTCCCCAAACAACTTGGAGCTTTGCGATAAGAGCCCTAAAAATGGAAGTTACTGGTTCTGGATTCCTCAATCCCCTCCTTATCCTGTGCCAGAGAGACTGTTTTGTAGGGGATCCCATAAGACATAATCTCCCCCAATTTGTAGCGTCAACACCCACTTTGAGAGAATGATGTACAAAGATTCAAATGAGTGTGATGGAGAAATTAGAAGTGATTATTCATACCGTCAGAGGATAGTTTTCAAGGGTTCGCTGCCTGTCTCCTCTATGTACTGAGCTCTCCTAGGTGTTAAACATTTGATGCCCTTATAAAGACTCATTTGCCTGCAACTGTTCAGCAGACCATAAACAGCTACTCTTGTGACGTGGAGCTGTTTGCACTGAGCAGGACTTTTCATCTTATAGGAGTTGAGTTTTACTGGTTCAAATGGAAAACCGGTTCCTTTGGGAGTTAATTTGTTCCAACATTTATTTGTAACAGAGAATCAGGAGTTTCAAGGTTTTTTTTTTTTTTTTTTGGCATATGTTGGTGACCCACCAAAAGGCCTGCTCTCAGAAAGGCACATGCATGGGTTTCTTCTATCTCATGACTCCCTCTCCGCAGATTATCGTGGAGCCAGTGGCTAGTGACCCAGACAGTTCACCTGCCACATTCAAGCCTCTAGTCCCCAGCTGACCTGGACAAGAGAATGTGGTGAGTTAGTTCAATTAGTGTGTCACCCAGGAAGAGCTGACAATGAGTGAAGGCGGGTGACCCACACGACAACCAGATTCGAGCCTCAAGGCCTATCACCACTACCAGCCTTGACCGAGGGAACTGACCACAGGTTCTGCATGGTTAGGGTAAAAGCTGGAAGAACATAGGAGAGACTAACCAGTTTCCTCTGAGAATATGAACTCGGTCTTTTTTAAAAGCTTTTTGAGAGCTACGATTGAAATTTCAGACGGCCTGCAGTGGAAGTCACATTTGACCACCTCCAGACTCGATGCTGTTATTTCTGTGAAAGTCTATTTTAACCAAAGGAAATCCTGTTTCCCCAGCAGCACTGGCAACAGCCCTGCGGTGCACGGTCGTCTCAGGAGTGCAGTGAGGATACAGGCTCTCTTTAATCTCTGAATAAAAATATTTGATGTTTACAAGGTGTATTAGCGTAATTGGAATGTGTCTGCCTGTCTGCCGGCCTTCCTTCCACGGGGGGACCTCGTAATTAAAGAGCACTGTGTTCACGTGGCAGCCTGTTTAGCCTTTCATAGCTTCTCGTGAGCAGTTACGGGCAAGACCGTTACCCTGGGCTCTTAGGGGGCCCATCCCCGCAGAGACAGCTGCAGCCAGAACAAAGGGGAGGCCGTACCCCACTTGACATTCTCCAAAGGTCAAAGTGGGAATTGAGTCGAGGATGGCTCAGTGGAGAAGGGATGCCTTGTATCCCAGAGAAAGTGCCCTGCTGATACGTACCTTTATCAAAAGATGGACGGCCCCGAAAGTGGTTTCCCCTTTCTTTAAGTAAAAGGCCAGGAAGAGAAATACCCACTCGCTCTCTTTATGTGTGTCTGTTTTTTAAATTGAAGTATAGTTGATTAACAATGTTATGTTAGTTTCAGGCATACAACATAGTGATTCACCATTTTTATAGATTATATATATATATTACACTTTAAGTTACTACAAAACAATGCCAGATTTCCCTGTGCTGTACAATGCATCCTTGTTGCTTATCTGTTTTATACATAGTGGTTTATACCTCTGAATCCCTGACTCCTCATCGTACCCCTCCCCCTGTTCCTCCCCTCTGGTAACCACTAGTTTGTTCTTTGTACCTGTGAGTCTGTTTCTGTTTTATTATAGACATTTATTTTTTATCTTTTTTTTTTTTTTTTGGTGGGGGAGGTAATTAGGTTGGTTGATTGACTGTTTGATTGATTTTAATAGAAGTACTGGGGACTGAACCCAGGACCTTGTGCACGCTAAGCACACACTCTACCACTGACTATACCCTCCACCCCTTGTTTTATTTTTCAGATTCCATATATACGTGATAACATAGAGTATTTGTCTTCTCTGTCTGACTTATTTCACTAGGCATAAATTTGTTTTGGATCTGAGTGTATCTAATTTGACGTTAACTGTTAAAATTGTCTTCCTCTTGCCTCAGGACTTAACTAGTCAGAGCCCCCGATAGTCAGTCATGTGAGCATTGAGAACATTTCCTAGGCCTGATTCCATGTGTATTCCCACTCTCTCCTGTAACCCCAGAACCTCCAACAGTGCCTGGGAATAGTAGGTGCTCAGTGAACGTGTTTTAGATGAAAGAACGACCCTCCCTGCAGAGTCCTCCCCCTCCCCAGTCAGTCTGGAAGTCCCCAGCAGGCTGTCGGCCATGTGCTCAAGTCGATCTGTCAACCACAGTACCCTTGTGACCTCTGGCTGATCTGATTCCCCTGCCCTGCCTCTATCGGTTGTCTGAGGGTGCCCGGTGGCTGCAGCTGCTGCTGACCCCCTCCCAAATGTCCGAACTGCATCAGCATGCTGGCTTCCCTCCATCTGTCACACTGCCCCATCCCCTGGCCCCCCGGGCCTCTCAGCTTTCCCACCTCTGCCTCTGATGGCTGTGCTCCTGGGAAACCAAGCCATTCCTGGAGCTGGGCAGAGCCATGTCTTCAAACCCTTTTCCATCCCACTCAAGACTGAATGATCTCTGCTACAAAAATCTCTTTCTTGAATCTGAAACTAAAAATGTCCCTGTCTCTGGGTTCTGCAGCCCTGAGTAGATCAGTATGTCTACTTGGGGCCCTCGCCCAGATGCTTTGATTGGATGAACTTGAAGTGGAGCATGGGCATCTGGGCTTTAACGAGGCTCATCGGTGATTCAGAGGAGCATACGTGTCGTGAAGGGCACTGTCCCAGGTTATCAGCTCCTACAAGTGGGTACCCGGGGTGGTCATCAGCTTGGGTCGCTGATGATACTCTGCTAGGAAACGGTATCTTTAGGGAGGCAAGGATAATGTCTTTTAATTGATTGGAACAGGACCATAGTTGGATAAAGATATAATTAATTCTTTTTCATTTGTCAGGCTCACCTCAGGGTAGAAACTGTAGTGGCAGTACTGAGCCCCCATCCCTGGAAGCACCCAGGAGAGGCTGAATGATCACCCAGGCGGGACGCTGCAGAGGGGATGTCCGTACACGATTAGACGGGCTCCAAGATGCTGTGACTCAGTTCACTGATGTAACACATATTCGCTGGATCCCTATTGCAGGTTGCAGAGAATCATTAGACCGGCACCCTGCCCTCAGAGAGCAGAGTCTAGAAGGGTAGATCTGTGGCTCATCCTCCAGTGATTTAGTCATTCAATCTGCCAGGCAGTGGTTAACTCTTTATTGAGCCCTAACTCGGTACCAGGCCTGGTGCTGAGCTCTGGGGCTATGATGTGAAGAAGACATAGACCCTTCTCTCATGCTGCTTGTGTTCTGATGGAGGAGACAGACAGCGACCTGCAAACACAGCACTTCCCTGAAGACAGTGACCTGAAAGGGTAGCCAGGGCCAAAGTCTGGTGAGAGTTCAGACGAAAGATAATGCCTATCTAGGTGGGTTAATCCTTTAAGACAAAAGGAGTAAAATTCAAGTGCTGAATAAAACGCTTAGCTCAGCTAATGGCATTTTAAACATAGATTTTATTTTTTAGAGCAGTATTAGGTTCACAGCAAAATTGAGCTGAAGGTAGAGAGTTCCCCTAAGACCCCACACAGGCGTAGCCTCCCTCGTTATCAACATCCCCGTCTCTTGGCATTTTTTTATGCGTGAAAACAGCAAGCTCATGTGGGCTAAGATAACCAGATTGGCTGCCTTATCCCTGCTTCGTGGGGCACTACATGGTTCTGTGTAGAAGTGAGTCCACTGGAGAGATAGGGGCGGAGGCTGTGTCTTCATATTTTTGGTGTCACTTCAGCCCTGAGAACAGATTTTTACACATGGTTTATGGAGCCGAAATGAATTGAAATAACTTGTCAGCTGATCTGTACCCTACACTTCAGAAAAGACTCAGAGGGACAAGCCACTTGACAATTAGACAGCATTTTCTACTTGAAAGTTGTTTTTAACCACCACAAATCTGGAAGTGTGTCAAAGCAACAGCTGTGTGATTCATTTGAGTCACACTGTCTTTCCTGGAATGAAAGGATTCCTTTTCATATAGAAATTGAAAAAGAAGTACACTCTTATTTTGAACTTACAGTTGACAGAGTTTTCTAAATGAGAACAGTTCCAAGTCACTGAGAAGTTTTCCCAGCCAATTGTCTATGAGAGGGTATAGAGCAAGAAATGATAGTCCTCAAAATGGGTCAAATAAAATGTTTCCTTGGGGGCAACCCACCCTGGCCCCCAGATACCCACTAACCTCCACTCACACTTCTTAGAATGCACTTGGATTGGCCACTCCCTCCATTGCGTTTTATTGGTCAATTGATGTTTCAAGCTTTATTCAATTATTTCATACTACATATCTGATTGGTAGCAAATGTTTGTTGAATTAACAGGAATATAGAATATATATCTGTCACTCTTAGTAGATTGTGAATGTTTGAGAGCAAGAATCTCTCTCTCTCTAATTTAGTTTTTAAAGATACTCACTGCCCCCCCCCACTATGTAGCACAAAGTCCAACATGTGACATTTTTATTTCTTAAGAAATACTAATTTATTATTTTGAGCAAGTGGCTCTTTGTCGATATCTCAATGTCCAGCACTAATTTTCTGATTAGAAAACTCTATGAAAACATCGATTCCTAGATGGTATTTTGTAGAAGTAAAATGTTGGAGAAACAAAGGGGTAAAAAAAAGTCCCAAATATGAAAAATTGTGGACCTGTGTGATTCTATTCTTATTTATGGTTTTTTCCCTTTACCTTTTTCCCCCCTAAGAAGGTGTGAGTACCATTTTTTTTATTACTGTGAGGTTTAAGACATTGCCAAGACATGAATATAAAGTTTTAGTTTAAGAACATATTTTGAAACACATTCAGTTATTTTAAGATTTGCTTGCTGCTTTTTCCTTTAAGTAGAGTTCTGGACTTTCTGACACTTCCCTTTAGAAGTGAGGTTTTTTTGAACAATTGAAGCTTTAAGAAAAGTTACAACACCACTCTCTTCTATCCATCCACAAGACTGTCTTTGCACGCAAACACCCCATTGACGTCAGCAGAACTTGGGTGAAGTTCTTTCTTTTTTTTCTGTCACTGGGAACTGGGGAGTGGAGGTGGTGGGGTGAGGTGTAAGGGACTTGTCTGTGTGCTGAGGATGAGCTGACTGTGATGAAATTTGGAACGTTACGGTTTTCTAATAAAATTTGGTCTTGCGTTGTTTTCCCATAGGACAAGAAAAAAAATATACCCAGAATGACATTTATTCCAGGAACTTTAAAAATTCTTCCATCATGTCTGATGGACTGATGGCTGTTTTATGGTTTATGAGGACTGGCCAGTGTTAAAGGATTTGGCATTTGATTTTGGAAAAGTGTAACTCTGAGCTGAATTTATTAGACTCTGAATCTGTTCCACAAGTGGAGATCATTTGCCTTCTCCTTATAGCCAGTGATTCAATATAGAAGGTGTTGTGTTCATATACACATCTGAAATTCCTGCCTGACTACTTTCAGAAAAATCTATAGCCCCAAACATTTCTGAGATACAAAATAATTCATTACTTTTCCCAAATTTCCCAAGCTTCATCTTTGTTGTCCAGGACTTTAATTCACTTCCCAAACATCCTATCCCACTACATTTGAGCAAATAATCACTTTTCTTTAGTCACTATATCTAGAATTATTCTGTTTGATTGGCAAATTTTTCTTGTGTGCCTATGTGCCTAGCTCCAAATAAATGTACCAAAATTTTAAAAAATATAGTTGGGGTAATAAGACATAAACATAGAGCATTTATGAGAACACACACTTCTTTAAGGTAGAAGAGAGCTTGATGGAAGAGATGGGACTTTTAATGGACTTTGAAGATTTAGCTTAAGATGTATAAACTATCAAGAACACAACAGAGGACAGGAAACTTTAAACTTAATTTTGGGTTTTGGGGTCAACTATGGAGTCATGTGTAGACAAAGTTTCAAGTTGAGTTATTTCTTCTTAGAGATCAACATGTGCCTGTGAATTCTTATTAGACTGTGTTCCTTTTATTTATAGCCCCCATTTGATTGTGCTCATAAGGTTGTTACTAACACTGATGAGATTTGTGGGTACAGAGACACTTTGAAAAGAACCTTTCCTAAATCGTTTTAGTTCTTTAGCTAATTTGAAGGGGAAACTGAACAAAAAAAGACTAACCAAATATTGTGAAACCCCTAAATTTCTTAATCTCAGGCCAGGTGTTCATTGTGAATCTTATTAATTCTAATCATTTTCAGCTTCATTTAAATTAAGTAACATGAAGACTTTTCATATCCTTTTTCATTCAGTGCAAGTGAAGTTTTCCATAGTTGATCAATCAACTATTGAGTATTTACTGGGCAGCTATTACGTGCTCAGAGTTTTCTTGTATCTATAATGTAACTTCTGTCTTTCAGCGCCTTCAGTTTAGAGCAGAAATGTCAAGGCTGAATGTATCAAGGTGTGGGTGAGCAGTGGGATGCTGTTTGGGAGTGCTAGCAGTAGAAGTCCAGGAAACAAAGACAAGAAAGAAGTAAAAAGCACCTTGGGTAATCAGAGATTTGGACGGCCAGTGGACGGCCAGTGAGAAGGGAAAGCCTTATAGGTGACGGGACAAGCAGGGGGAAAGCCCTGAGGCCGGAGAGTGGGACATTTAAAGTAGTGAAGGGATTAGTACTGATACAGTGTTTTCCAGACAATTCTTACTTTCCTTGTTGTTTGATTGTATAGCTAGGAGAGTCCAGAAATAGTTTTATTTCCCATTGTTTGGTAAACAAAGTAGTTTTTCTCTCTCTCTCAATCTCTCTGTCTCTCACCCACCCTCCCACTCGCCCCCATATAAGTATATGTCTCTATAAAGTGCTCATTAATTCCTTTGATTATCTTTATAGTTGAGAGAAAGGAATATATACCTTTAATATAATTGGTAGAAAATTTTGTGATCGTTACATTGTTAATTTTTAAGGATTCAAACTGTGAGGTTTTATTGGTAAGTAAGATTTATGATTATTATTTTAGACAATCTTAATAAATCTGCTAAATACATGAATTCCAAAGTTAAAGTTGTCATAAAGTTTTCAAGAAAATTCACACTAATCGGAGGCTTTTTTCCTTTCAATAGGCCGTTTGGAAGTAAAAGTTAAAAACGAAGTATGAGAAATGCAGAAGTTATAAAGGGAACTTGAAAAGTTATTTTTAAACTATTACCAGACACACTTTTCTTGGCCGACCGAAGACCCATTGAAATAGAGCTCATCCAGAGAAACTGTGATCAAATCCAAATGATTTTTTGGGAAAGAATAAAATATTTGCAGACATATCTTCATGGATAAAAGGTAGCCATTTCTCTTAAAAACTGTTTAAGAGAAAAGTGCTTCTTGAACGTTGACGTGCATGTGAATCACTTGGGAATCAGAGTGCAGAGTCGGAGGGGGCAGGTCTGGGGTGGGACCTGGATTCTGCATTTCTGAAAGCTCCCAGGTGCTGCCGCTGCTGGAACAGGAGTCATGCTTTGAATAGGGAGGTAGCAGAGAGCAGACCCGGCCAGTAAACTGGCATCTATCTTATTATTTTTATTTAAAAACATGAATGCAGTGTCAGGATGGGGAGGAGCTTCTATACCTTAAACTGGACCAGTGGTGTCGGCCGTTAGCTGACTAGGCTGTAGGAAGCTGCACAGGGCCAGGAACTGAGCCACTTGGCTTCTCCACTCATCCGAGGGGCTAGCACAACGTTTGGGGAGTCAATGGACACATTCAGTGGTGGCCTGGGGTTGCCATTTAGGTGGATGCTTTTCTTCACCACACCAGCAGAACCTGACAGGTCACAAACGTCTTCTGGCCTAGAATTAAAGTTTACCTCGGCCGGAAGAATTTATGGTAAGAAAAGCAAGTCAGATCTAGGTTTTCTGGATTGCACAGCACAGCAGAGCCCAGAAGGATGCAGAAGCTCAGAGGAAAAAGAATCAAGCCAAATCCTACCTTTCCAAAGGACTTTCTTGAAGACAGAGTTCTTGCCCTGGGTTAAGGCCTCCCAGGTGCCTTCCTCTCTTATCCTCTGTTCCGTGCAGAATTCTGGCTTGCCCCCGCAACCCCCGCCGCGTGCCTTGGCTTCTGAAGCTTTTAGCCCCACAGCCACCTCTGTGGTCTTCACCGTTTCTCTCGCTTGCCTCGCCTGTGTCTTCTCCCCTGGGGCGTTTCTGACCGAGACAGATGGGTCTTGTTACTTATCAAAGCAGGATGCAGCGCTTTCTTCCTAACTGTTCTTAGCATTACCTTAGCATTTGAAACATTATCTCCTGAGCTCCTTTCTATAGCTTCTTCCCTGAGTACTCCAGCATTACTGGAGTGCTTGGTACTGCTCTACCTGGAGAATCATCTACTGCATACTTTCCCTGTTTTTTTTTCTTTCCCCTCTCATTAGCTTATGACAACAAAGCACTCCTTGTCACCAGTGTGACTGTAAACTAGAAACAAAGACAACCCAGGCATGACTGGCAGTACTGGATCTTAAGGAGGTCAGGAAGTTAGTCCAAAATATGTTTTTATTAATTCCTATAACTATTATTAAAGTAGAAACCCCAAATCAAAAAAATGCTTGTAGAGAACTCAAGGACCCTAGGAATGCTTCTTCAGACCTGTGGGGATTTTTAGAGCCCAATTAGAGAACCTGTCCAGACCTAAGGGCATCACTTTTAGGCAAAGGAAGTCCCCTGGCTTCACTTGGTCCCACTCATTTCACCGGAAGAAAACAGCAGACATTAAGGCAGAAGGCTGATCAACAGGGGTGTGTGTTTGTGCTTGTTCAGGCTTTTCCTTAGCACCCCTCCCACCTCCCGCGTGAACGTCTTGCGGTGGTTGGCTGGGTCGGAATGAGCTGAGCATTTCTAATCCTCGTCACAGCTCAGTCTGCAAAACAACCCCTTAGTCTAAGAGCTGCCACCTTCCACAAAAGACAGGGGCATTCTGCGAGCTGCTTTAGAGGATCTCCAATTGTTTTTGCTCAATTTGCTAACAGCAAACAGGAAGCAGTTTGGATTACACCTGAGAAGTTTCTGAGCGAACTTACAAATAAGTACAGAGTCCAAGCAGAAGGTCCTCTTCTCACCTCTGCCCGATAACCTTCTCAGCAAATTAGTCCAGCCTATCAAATCTGACTCTCTGGTTCTACCCTGAACTCACACCCAGTTGGGAATCTTTCCCCACCTGTCCCTTGGTGACATCCCACTAACACTAATTGTTCTCTTCTGTTCAATTTTCCCTTTGCTTCCTTGCCAGGAGGCCCTATTCTTCAGATGGACCAACATCTAACTTGCCTCTCCCTAGGCCTCTCCCTAGGCTGTAGTCACTTGGTGCCTCTGGTTAACCACATCTCAAGTCCTCTTTCTCCTTAGATGAAATGACTAGGAAACTCACACGTTCCCTGCTACGAGATACTAGAGCACTGAGTCTCCGTTTAACTGTGCTCAAGCCCCCGATGGTATCAGCAGCACCATAACTGTAATGAACAGAAGTCACAGTTTTGAAAAACAAATGAATGTGTCTTTGCTGATTTGGAAGCATCCTTGATCGTACATTGCAAAGTGCGATGTTCTCTTCTGGAACAGTCATCAGGAAACCTGGGAGTCATCTTTAATTTCTCCTTATTTCCCTCTCCGCTTGCTTTCCTTCTTTTTATTTTTTTCATTCCTTTTGCTTCTAATCTGGCTTATGCTGTCATTGCTAGCGCCATGGTCTCCTCACAACCACTGCCCAACCCAACACCCAGTCTCACCCCTCGAAACACAAAGCTGAAAAAATCACTCGCTGGCTTTAAATTCTTCAGTGATTCCCCGTGGTCCACAAAAAGAATTCCAAGCTGCTTAGCTTGACTGACGAGTTTCCACGGTCCAGACTCTGTATCCTTCTCAACAACAAGCCTTGCCACACCCGCACACACTCTGTGCTCTGGCCAATACTGAATTGCTTTCAGTTCACTTCATGCACGATGCCCTTTCCCACAGCGAGTCCTTGGCATGTGCTGGCCCCTCTGCCTGGGACAACAGACTCCTATTTCACCTTCCAGACTCCTATTCCTCCTTCAAGAACTCAGTTTTGACGTCACTTCCTTGGATAAGCCCAGGCTCCTACAGTTTTGGCACTTAGTCCTTTTATAGTCCTGTGCGTTCTGGATTGAATTAATCTATTTAGTGTCTTTCTCACTCAAGATGGTGAGCAACTCGAAGACAGACATTGACTCTTATGTTCATCTTTGTATCTCTTGTGATTCTTCCAAATTTTAGGACTTTCCAACAGCCTGTTTTATGGCCAAGTGATTTTAGCAAGGACAAGGGGAAACCAGTCATTTTGACTTTAGTTCACACCAGAGCACCAACTGTTGAATAATCTAGTCCATGTAAGAACTGAATTCTCCCAGGTTTGATCTAGCACCCTGATAAAATCAATCTATCCTGCTTTCATATAGGTAAGGGTTAACCCACTCCCGGCACATAATACATTTTTAATATACAGTAGCTGCTGGATATTATTGTCAGAACTCTATCTACGGGCAAATTACCATCTAACCAAGGGGTCAGCCAGCCATGCCACTCACTTACTAATTAGCTCACTTCCATTTCAATCTACTCTACAATTGTATTTCCTGTTCTGTTTCATTCTTTGAATTTATTTTGATCCTCAGTATAACTCTCAGTCTGCCTTACACAAAAAGGAAAGCATAAATATTTAGGAGATAAGAAAGTCTGGTGGGAGTAAAGATTTCTTCAAATCTTCTGTTAAACTTTCTGAGCTGAAGGTTCTGAGAGCACCTTCCTGAACAGAGTTTTGGAAGTTTCCATCTGTAACGGTAAACCAAGTGAAACCAAATTCAATTTGTCCTTGCCTAGGAACAACAAGATTCTCACCCTATATCTAAATTTGAAAAGACAGTTAAGAGTAAAACACACATTTTGGCAGTGTGTGCATGTGTGTGTGTGCATGTGTGTTTGTGCCCGCGCAAAATTAGCAAAATGGGAAATGCCAGCTACAACTACCTGAAAGGCCACTGAATTCAACCCCTTACATAGTCAGTGTACTTCTTCAAGCAGTCCAGTCTCAGTAGATCCCAAATGGAATATAATGGGGATGACAGTGATTGAGCACTCATCCTTTCTTTCTTTTTTAAATTTTTTTTTGGGGGGGGTATTAGTTTTACTTATTTATCTGTTTTTTAGAGGAGGTACCGGGAATTGAACCCAGTATCTTGTGAATGCTAAGCATGCGCTCTACCACTTGAGCTATACCCATCCCCCCAACACTCATCCTTCATTTCAACAAATATTTACGGAGCCCTTTCTCTGTGTCACGCATTGCTAGGTGCTGGCACACAGTGGTGAAGGACACTGGCTGTCCTGGCGTAGACTGTCTGCCCGACTGTTTCATGTCAGTGTCACCAGGAAGAAAACTGAGGAACCGGAGTGCCAGCGAGTGTGGAGGAAGAAAGGGATGTCTGTGCGGCTTTCCTGTGACCCAGAGCCAGGAAGCACAGAGCAGGAGACAGAGGCTCCCAACTCAGTTATGGGCAGGAGGTTGAATGCCCGGGTTCAAAAGAACAAAAAAGGGATTTCAGAGGCAGGCTTTTTCCTCAAGTTATGTGTAGCAGTAGTTTATTCATTCTTCCTGTGGCTGGTATCCCACTGTGTGAATATGATACAGCGTATTCATTCTGTTTCTAGTCATTTGGTTGTTTCCAGTTTTTGTCTTTTACAAACAGTACTACTATAAACATTTTTTTAAACATGTGTTTTGGTGCACGTATGACAAATTTCTGATGGATGTAAATAGAAATGAAATTTCTGATCACAGACTATGCTTAAATTCAACTTTAGAAGATGATGGCAACAGACCTAACAAATGGTTGTACCGATGTCTGTTCCTGCATCTCCACATGAAAGTTCTAGTTGTCCTTCCATCCTTCCCGACTCCTGGTAAAATCAGTTGTTTTGGGGGGGGGGTTATTTTAGCCTTCCTGGTGGCTAAAATTGCTCTTTATTGATTACTAATGAAGTTGAGCACATTTTGTATATTTTTTGGCTATTTAGATATTTATACATTTCTTGGATGTCCCCTTTTGTGCCATGACTATTCCATTCTCCTGCCCAATTTTTATTGTTTTGACAGTCTTTTTCTTAGTGTGTGTATGTGAATGGGAGGCAAGAGACAGACTATGAGAGAGAGAGCAGAGCCTTTTCTATTTTCTACACTACTCCTTACATAGGGGTCTAGCCTGACCCTGATTGGCTCTTGCTTGTCTCAGCTTAAATGTCTTGTTCTCAGAGGTTTTTCTGCTCATCCAGTCTAAAGGAGCTACCTTGTCCTTCTATATTACAAAACTCCACTATTGTGTACCCTATGGCTTTGTTGTTGTTGTTTATTTGCTTGTTGTTGAGTGTTGAGCTCCTTGAGGGCAGGACCATGTGTGTTTCCTTCACCACCTCATGGATGAATCTCATGAACACAATGTAGGGGGGGTGGGGGGGAAGAAGCCAGAAACACACATATTGCATGCTTCCATTTCTGTAAAATTCCAACACAGACAAAACAAATGTATGGTGTTGGAAATCATGTTCCTTTGTGGAGAAGAGGGAGTAGTGACCAAAAGGGGGCATGGAGGGAGCTTCTGAGGTTCAGGTAAGGTATGTATTTTTTTAATCTAGGTGATTTAGGTGGTAGTTAATGGGTATATTCATTTTGTGATGTTACATTGAGCTGTACACTAATGATCTATTCATTTTTCTGTACATATTTTATACTTAAATAAAAATTAAAAATCTGATAATACTTATTGAAGATTCATTTTAAGTCACAATTTGTTGTTTGAATTTTCTGTTTCCTCTGGTATCAGTTTTTTTCAGTTTGTATTGGATCTCTGTCTTTTATCCTTCAACTGCCCTTCAATTGCACATTAATTCTCTCCATTTGCATTTGAGTTTGAGGGTATAGGGAGCTTTGTAGGGAGGCTGATTGGCAGTTCTGTGGATTGAGGGGTTTGTCTACTTTGGATAGAAAGGGTGGGAGCCACCTTTTACCCTAAATGTCCCTTAAATATCAGAATGAGGGGGACTTCATCTTACCTTTCCTGGTTCACCTCAGAGAGTTCTTTTAATTTCTTTAGTAAAAAAACCCTAAACTTTGGGAGTGAGGGAAAGCTTAGAGATAATGCTAGCTGTCTGTCAGTCTGGGGACAGGAGTAGGGGCTGGAATGGGGCAGGGTGGGTAACTCTCCCTGAGTAAGAGCTTCAATTAGTCTTAATGTTTGCACCATTTTCCTCATCCCTGTCCCCTATCACACCTGTTCACGCCTGGGATGCCCTGCTTCTTGCTCTGTGGCAACTTCTTCCCCATGAATAATTGATTGAGTTTCCTTTTGTCCTATTTTAACTTATCAGTACTTCAAACTTTTTTTTTTTTCAGAAACATTTGGAAAGCCCTTATGTTCTGATAGTTCTCCAGTTAGTTCTTTCTCTCTCTTTTTTTTTTTTTTAACTTACTTATTTATTTTTTTTTAGTGAGGAGGGTAATTAGGTTTATTCATTATTTTATTTTATTTTTTCAACAGAGGCTCTGGGGATTGAACCAAGGACCCCATGCATGCTCAGAATGAACTCTGCCACTGAGCTATACCCTCCCCCTGCTTAGTTCTCTTTTGATGTGATGGGCTTGTGCCTTTTCAATTTCCTTTGTTTTCTTGCATTTGGGAGGGAAGAGAGGCATGTTCTCCTTTGGCCATTTTGATCAAGAAAACTCACTGTTTCATACCTAGCATCGTCACACTTGAACTTTCTTTCCTGCTTTATCATTTTCTAATGCATGTCACGTCCCCCATGAGGAATCAAGTGCATTTAGCACCTCTCACTTCCCTTTCCTGCTTCAACTTCAGATTTTTATCATTTTGAAATTGTCAAGGTTTATATCATTTACATTTTTTCCTTTAATAAAATTGAGCTCTTCTGTTGCTACTTTAAAGACTTCTAAAAATTTAAGCCCCTGAAAACAGCAAAAAATAAGTTGTGTGACTGGCCCTGTTTTGAAGGAAAGGTAATCCTGTGTCACAGAAAATCTTGTTGCTCAGAATAGACAGTCTTAAGTGTCAAGGTCCAGCGGATCTTTTAAAAATTATTTTCAGCCTCTTTTACTCCTCCTGGGTCATACTAAGATGCCTTGGTTTTTTAATTCTTTTGTCATTTTCTTCCTTTTAAAATCATTTTTGGTGTTGCTATTATACTTCCTTGAAAAATGTATTCATACTGGATTCTTGTATGGTAAGATTTGTCAGTTCTTGCGTGTTTAAAAATGCATTTATTGGCCCTTAATTAGCAATTTGGTAGGGCACAGACATTTTGGAGTCAAATAAGTTTCCCTTAGAAAACTGAAGACATTGCTTCTTTTTCTAGCATTTAATGTGGTGATGAGAATCTGATATCAGTCTGATTCTTATTTTTTACAGGCAATCCATCTATTTTCTTTGGAACCCACTAGAATTTTCTCTTTAAAGAATTTTGAAACTTCACAATGTTGTATTAGGTGTGGATCTTTTTAAAATTTGATCTTGTTCCTCATTTATAGGGCCCTTTTATTCCTAGGACTTACGATTTTCCTCAGCTTGGTGAAATTTATTTTACCTTCTCTTTTGATCATTTGTTACTTATATAGTTTTCCCTTTAAAAAGGACTCCTTAGATGTACTCTCTCATTGATGACCTTTTCTCTCACGTCTGCCTCTTTCAGTTTTTGCTCTGTGTGCTGGGATAATGCCTGAACTTGACTAGATCACCAACTTGGTCTTTGCCCCACTTAATTTACTCTTTAGTCTCTACATATTTATTTTGACAATCAAATTTGTTATTTTGTGATGTTCTATCATGTTTTCTAATTCCTCCTTTTTTATATTAGCTTTTTTTTTTTTTTAAGTGAACCTGACATTAAATGTCTCTGAGGCTGCCAATCACTGTTTCAAAAGCTTCTCACTGGTTCAAAAGGATAGTTCTTTGAACAATCTCTGTTTCTCCTGGGGTCAGTTTTTGTTTGTTTATCTTAGTCCTTGCCTTTCTGTTACTCATTTCCCACAAATATTCAGTACCTCATGGCTCCCAATTCACACCTGTAAATGAATCCGTTTACTGTTGATTAGTATAGCTATGTAGTTGGGTAGGGCTTTCTCTGCATTAGATTATCATTTGTTACAATTTTGAATGGAAAAGCTTTTTCCCATTTATTTTATAAATAGTAATTGCCTGAAGTACATAGGAATCGTAGCAACTTTTTGACAGTTATCTTGTATCCAGCCAGTTTTCTAAACTACCTTATTACTTTTATTTCTTTCCCCTTGATTTTCATAGTAAATTATCATATTGTCTTCAATTTACAATTTTTCTTCTTCCTAGCAGTTTTACCATTTATTCCTATTTCATCTTATTGTTTTGATAAGTAAGTGCCTATGTTTGAGGCTCTGTGTACTCAATAATACAAAATAATAAATTATAATAATTTTATATTATCTATTACTGTAATGTCAACCTTAGTTATGTAAGATCAGACACAACAGAATAAATGAGGTGCCAACTATTTTCAAGGCAAATAAGTATCAAGGATTCAAATGGAATATTCTCCACTGAATTTTGCTTTTCTGGATAGGATTGATATGCAAATAGGCCACAAAAGAGTTTCTTTGTTTATTTTTTTTTAAACTGCTACTACCAGAAAATTTCCTCTTAAAATTTAGGAAGATTTTTAGCTGGGACTCTGGAATGGATCCTTTCCATCTTTGGGGGGCTAGTCACTTATTTTTTCTAGTAGCTACTTATAGTCTACTCAAAATATAAAATGGATAAATGTGCCCCCATAATTACTGTGGAATAATTTGCCTCTATTAAATCTTCACCAGCATTATTGGATGGAGTTGCAATCCTACTCTATCAAATAATTATAGCAAAACCAACCAACCACCACCACCACCAACAAAAACATCCAGCAGCAATTATACCAGCCTGGGGTTTAATGAGGTAAATCTGATTTTTTATTTTATAAAAAGGTTACAGGTTTGATTATTCATATTTAATATCCAGGCTGTGATTTCTTTGGTTCCAAACCACCATGAAAAATATATACTTCTTATTTCATAAAATGAGTTCTTTTTTTTAACAAAGGTGCTGAGGATTGAACCCAGGACCTTCCACATGCTAAGCAGGTGCTCTACCACTGAGCTATACCCTCCTTGCAATGAGTTCTTTGTATCAAATATCTTATACTTCTAACTATATCTATTACTATAAAATATAAAACAGGGATACTTCTTACATGGCAGATGGGAAACCATAGTTTCACTGAAGAACTTAGCCAGTCAGGCAGAGCCTGAGGATTAGAATTAGTTTCCCATTTTCCCAGACCTGACACGAACAATAAAAAAAACAGGTAATTGCATTTCCTTTTTCACTTTGTCTACCAAGAATTTCATGGAAAACTCTGGAGCTTGATTTGTGTAATTGTGAGCTCCTTAGCCAGCATATATGCCTCTTCATTCCCTTTGGCTCAACTTTCCATCCTAATATCTATATATTATCCTTGCCTCTGAATTTCTAACCTAATTTATATTGAAAACTTTTGGGTTTTGGATTGCATTTAAGCCATTTCAGGTCTGTTGGGTGATTCTAAGGGAAAGAGAAGGAAGAGAAAATGCAGCAAGGAAAAGAAAAGGGAGAGAAAAAAGAGGAATGGAAGAGGGCAGGGGAAATAGAGTTGATGTGAAGATTTTATCTTCATGGAAGATTTTCTGCCTTTTGGATGAGAACTGGCTATGGCTCAACACTGATTTGGAACAGCCTATCTCTTCCTCCCCTCTCGCCTCTCTCTCCCCTTCCCTTCTCTTGCTCTTCCTCCTCCAACTGTATCCTGACACTTGCCAGCAGAGGTGGACAGTCCTGACTAGTGCATATTAACTTATTTCAGTAAGTGCTGCTAACAGTTATAACCATTAGATGATCAGCTCCATTTTCTTTGACAGGAAGAGACTCAATCATAGGCCCAAAGACCACTGCATTGTCTACTCAGTTCAAATGACCAAGGGAGCCCTTGTGTGAAGGAGGAAGGAAACTTGCTGTGTCAGAACTCTCAGTTCTACTATTGATGGGAACACTTCTTTACTTTTCTTTGGGGTCTGGGTCTATAATTTCTCATCTGTCTATACAGCCTGGCCCCAGGTACACAAGCATCTGTGTCATCCACTGCAGTCTGCACTGCATCTTTCCCCTGAGAAGCCAGCCTAAGTGACTGCCCCTGTCACTCCTGCGTTTGTTACTCTACAGGCAAACTGGATTTTCAGGCTTGCCCATGAAGCATGTCAACTTCTTGCCTGTGAGTATGTCAACCCAATCTTTAAAAGATAAATTACTAAGATGGGAGATACACACACACACACACACACACACACACACACACACACAGAGGACTATTACTTAACCATAAAAAAGAATGAAATAATGCTATTTGCAGCAACATGGATGGACCTAGAGATTATCATACTAAGGGAAATAAGTCAGACAGAGAAAGACAAATATTATATAATATCACTTATATGTGGAATCTAAAAAGTGATACAAATGAACTTGTTTACAAACCAGAAATACTCACAGACACAGAAAACAAACTATGGTTACCAAACAGGAAAGGGGTGGGAATGAAGGATAAATTAGGAATTTGGGATTAACATACACACACTACTATATATAAAATAAACAACAAGGACCTACTGTATAGCACAGGGAACTATATTCAATATCTTGTAATAACCTATAATGGAAAAGAATCTGAAAAAAAAACATATATATATATATATATATGTATAAATGAATCACTTTTCTATATACCTGAAACTAATGCAACATTGTAAAGCAACTATACTTCAATAAAGAAAATTAATTTAAAAATAACTAAGAGTTGATTACAAAGGAACTGCTTATTCAATAGCTCAAGAAGGGAAAGATAAATGGCTTTAAAATCTTATGTTATCAAAGGGTCTAGTCATGGTTATTATTTGACGCTGTGATATGATCATTTTTTCTTTTTTGCTAAAAAGTTGATGACACTAAATTCATCCGTAATCAATCTGCTTTTATAATTACCTTTAAAGATTTTTGAAAATACGTAAAATGAAAAATGTAGTACCTTTTGCAATTGTATTGTGTAGCCACAGCTTAAGGTCTGCAGTGGAGAATATTTCTTCTCCTATTTTTGCCATGCCGAGTTGATCTTATCTGCAACATTCAATCCAAAGAAGCTCCTACCACCTCCCCCAGCATAACTGTAAGAAGAGAAAATTAACATTTATTGTTATCTTAAGTCCATTGCCATGACCTCTTGGTCTTTGTAACCTTGGATAGGACCTCACCACGCAGACTTCCTATCCTGTCCTGCTAGGTACCTAGACCTGGACATCAGAGCCAGGTATTTGGAACTATCTCAGCTAAGGATATTCTCATGAACAGAACTGTGTGCTCTGAGGCAGAGGCTGGAATCACCAATGGTGCCAGAATGTGCAAAGAGGCTGGTCCTGTGAGGATGTCACCCAGTGCAGCTGGCTATGCTAGAAAGGAAAATGGATTAAAACAGTCTTCATACCACCGTCTCTCCTGGGTTTTGTGTCTGTTGTTGTTCCGAGGGGCAGACCTCCCGCTGGCCAAGTCACGGAGATGGAAGGGGGTTTCTCAGGCCTTGATTCAGCACAAAGGCTGTTTCTGATTTCTGGGTATGACTCCTCACCACCTGTTTCAGGCTGCAGCTGCTGTTGTTTTAGTTTGTGTTATAGGACTTATGACTATTGTTGGTCCATCATTACATAATGTTTTATTTATATTCATGAAAACTTAACAGCATGTTGTTGTTCTTTTGAATAGAATGCAGATTTCTTGGGAGCTCAGCAGATGCACGGAAACCTCTGGGTTCCCCTGGAGAGGGAAGTTCTGAGTTGGGAGAAGGGAGGAGTGATAATTCCGCTTTACCTTCAAGGAGGGGCACACACATGTGCATCAGTGGAGTCAAGTTCCATCCTAATCCTCTTTAAAGATGAGTAAAGTTGAGAACTGGAAGGAAGTCAGAAAAATATAAACTAGTGACATCCAGAATCTATTTGCTAGTGGCCATGTGTACGGGGATGTGGTGTCATATGAAAAACAAGCTGCTTTTAAATTTACTGTGCCTGCTCCTTTCTTTTGGCCTGTGACCACTCTGGAAATGGTTGCCCAGCAATCTTTCTGGAAGAAAAAAATACTTCTTGAAACTTGGTGCTAATGTTAAGACATTTTTTATCAATATATCGTTGATTAGGAGGTCCCAAACGGCTTATCTTGTGGATTGCTCTTTTTTTTTTTGTCTGAATTTTTTAAATCAATATTTGGGGGAGCGGTGTAGTCAGGTTTATTTGCTTTTTTTTCTAAAAAATTTTTTTAATTGAATTTGATTTAAAATGTTAGTTTCAGGTGTATAGCAAAGCGATTCGGTTATACGCATACATACATATATATTTTCTTTTCAGATTCTTTTCCATTATGTTATTACAAGAAGTTGAATATAGTTCCCTGTGCTATATAGTAGATCTTTGTTTATTTTATATATAGTAATGTGTGTCTGTTAATCCCCCAAATATTTGCTTATTTTTACTGGAAGTACTGGGGTTTAGAACCCAGGACCTCGTGCATGCTAAGTATACACTCTACCACTGAACTATACCCTCCTCACCTGCTTATCTCATGTTTTAATGTAAGAAAGTAAAGCTTCTCGCTTCCACATTGCTCTCACTTTTGTCAAAAAGCCTCTTTATAATCTGTAACTACTGAAGGCCCTGGACAGCATCTGGATCCTGCTTCCAATTGCTGTCACTCTAGGACACGTGTGTAGGATAGATAGGATAAGAGCATCACACCAGTGAGCGAGGAGACAGTCAAGTCTTTATATAAAGTCTTTTCTCATCTTTGCAGTGAGTGTTTTATTAGGAGCAGGGCTCAGAGGACAGTACAACATTGCAGTATGTATCACGAAGCCTCATCTTAGGGTCTCCTTTTCTGGGCAGGATGACATTTGTATGCCTCCCCTGCTGCCAGGTACGTTCTCGGCACCACATGTATGAGGTAGCAGTCAAATCTCTGGTCAAGATTGGAAGGTATAGGTCCACTGTGGCCAGCCCAGTAGATAGTTTAATCTGAAGCAGGTATGGAACTGAGGTCTGGCGTCCCGTCCTAAGGCACAGAAGACTTAAAGGGGGCTTGGAAGGACTATGGGGGTGCTCCTCCCCAGGGTCACTGTGGGTGAGCAGACCCTGTTCACCAGCCGCTTTGCATCTACTGGCAGTTTTCTTTTTAACCAAGCCATCTGCTCTTTTCCATATCATCTCCTTGTGGACAAAATGGCCTTTTATTGGGAAAAGATTGGCTCAATTTTCAATAAAATGTAAAGACCTTTTGACATCTAACAATAGTTTCCATAGTGCCCATTATGTGCCAGGCAGGGCTAGAAGCTTTACCCACAGGATCTTTAATCCCCACAATGACCCTGAAAGCCAGAGAGTGTCCTCTAGTTTCATGGGTGATAAGGCAAAGGCTCAGATATGCCACCAAATATGGCCAGTGTCAGAGAAGAAGTAATCAAAGGAACAGAATCTCAATCCAGGCTCGAATGCAAAGCCTGCCATCCTTCTAGACCATTCTGTGCCACTTGATCGCCTCATGCCAGGAGTTTACCAGCTGAATCAGGGAACTCTAACTTCTTTTCCAAGATTTTGCATTAAAAAAAGAAAATCTGAAGATATCCTAACATGGGCTAAAACAAAGAAATTAGAAAATAAACAAAAATCCTACTAAGTCAGCCTCTTATGCTGGATTTTAGGCCAAAGATAATAAGCTTGCTTCCCTTGAGAATTAGGCTGTGGGGAAGAAAGGGTATAGGGCATAGAAAGGGAGCTTAGACAGACATAGACAAAGCGGATTTAACTATTAGAACTTGTGCACCCTATGCGGTGATATCAACAGAAAACACTGTTTAGTGTCTGAATTGAAGGGCCCCTGTCGGCAGCCTTAAGTGAGTAGGCTGTGGGGCCCAGGCCAAAGTTCACAATAGCTTGCACCTGGTAAGAGGTGAATGCACGCATGCGCCAGTAGCATGAGTCAGCATTATGAACAATACGCATGTGCGGACAGAACATATAAAAAAGGATAAGCACGCCATGCTGGGGGCACGCCATTTTGTTGTACTAGGATGAAGGTCTATTTTGCGGCACGTCAGCTCCTCGCGCATTTTTCTAATTGGGCAGCTCACCTCCTCGAATCCCTCTCCAGCCCTCCTCTGCTGACAGACCCCCAGGCAGGCTTGTGTATTAAGATTTAGGGCACATTGGCTAGTCTGCAGGACCCACAAAAACAGAGGGGACTCATTAAATCAATTCAGGACATGGACGTGACCCTCTCTTACCTGGTGCAGATCAAAAGTGTGTCTTACGGGTGATGGGCTTGAGTAAAATGCATAGCTGGGGAGGAGAGTGGAGAGGGTGGGCACATATTTCTAGAATACTTTGAGAATTCCCGTGGCCACCACCACAATCTAAGTTGCCGCCCAGATAAATGTGTGGACCAGTCAGTAGGGAAAAGGGTCTTCCAAGGATAACGGCCAGACTCCTGGATTCTTGGTGGGCTTGATATATAGTTCGTGTCATTTTCCATCATCAGGTTTATTTACCTGATATCAAAAATGACTCAAGTTTTTCCCTGAAGGTTCTTGTGGAAATGAATTTTCTAACCCTGTCCGCTGTGCATGGTCCCACCACTTAGGAGCCCACGTGTGTTGCTTTGGGGAAGCCCTTTGTCAGCATCTCCCCTGTCCCCTCAGAGTTGCAGCACAGAGGTGAAGGAACCGGCAAAGCCAGACAGCTGGGGATCGTTAGCAACAATCAAGGAGCAGCATTAAAAGGCAGCAGGGTTGAGTGTCTTGGTTCTTACTTTGGCCTGCCCGAGGAAGCCATCTGGACAGAGGAAATTTGCCTTAAACCTTGGCAAGAGAACTTCGTTCTGTTTGAACTTTGTTTAAAGCCTCAGAGTGGGTGATCATTTTGTTTAAACTTTCCTTAAAACAAAGAGTGGGAGATCCCCCGCAATTAACAACAGGAACCTCCTTCCCCTCTTAACGGATTTGATGGGAAAAAAACGCCAGGACTGTTCTGACATCCATTAACTGGTTCAGTTAGCAGGATGGAAAGGAAGACACGAAGGAGGAGGATTTGCAGTCTCAGGAGAGGTAAGTTAATGTACTAAAGTTATAATCATATCATGCTTTATCCTGGATTGAACCTTCTTCCCGGTGGGGACTATCCCCGTTGATTGCAGAGGGCTTCCGCCTGTGGCTACCGTAAAACAGCCATTTAATTTTCAGCATCATATCCTGTGTTCACAATTCGTATTTGCCCATGAACTGAAATTGACTCAACGCTCATAAATAGTGGGGTTTGCCATTCTGCCTTAAAGTGATTCAGTAGGGAAATGCATCTACTCAGTTGTGGGCCAGAGTTACGAAGGCAGCTGCTTTTTTCCGGGAACTCTATTTCACGCAGTTCGAATATTGGACTTGGGCCACATTCATAGAGGGATAGTAGCGAAGGCAAACGTTTTGTCTGTAAACGCAAATTACATCTGCGTCTGTTGATATTACCTAGAGCACATATTTATACATAGGAATGCATACTTACTGAGCCCCCAAAGGAAAGCTCACTGAGAAAACTGCCAGCACCTGGGCGGTGGAGGGGCAGAAGCTTCTGGAGCTTCCTTCTTGCTCAGCTGCCCTCTCGTTTTTCTGACTGTCAGTGGGAGTTGGGAACACAGCGCGGGCGCTGGGCCAGTCGCACAGCCAGCAGTGGCTGGTGCTGCCCCCTAGCACGTGCCCCCTCCCTGCCGAGACCATTTCCTCGCCGCCTCTCTTGCTGCCCGGCGGCTCCGTGCTCTAGCCGGGTCACTTCTGTTCTAGAATCGCCCAGTGGCCCCTGCTTAGCCTCTCCTCCCCTAGAAGCCTCGGCTTCCCCACGCTGGCTCCGTAGCAGTGTCACGGCCCTGCTGTCCCTCTGTGTCGTCACGGCTTGTTGAGTTAGTTGCCTGTCTCTTTGATTAGACTGGAAGCTCTCTGGGGGCGGGGCATTCACCGTGCTGACTGTTGAGTCCTCCCTGCCGAGCACAGTAGCAACTGCATGCTGGTAATAGTATCCAATAAACAGATTTTGGATCAAAGAACAAGTTGAGACCTGAAGTGGGTGAATGCGCTGTTCCCTCATACAAAAGCATTCCTCGGAGGTGGGTATAGGGAGTCCCAAACGCGGAGATTGCGGCTTCCCCACGGGCCTGGCATACTAAGCTTGCGCGGGACTTCCACGAACGTTTCACAATAGCCGCTTGATTGCCTCCACGTGCGTTAAGCGCAAAAGGTTGGGGGTTCTGTGGACAGAGATGGAAGCTGCGTGGACGTCCTTTGGCAAATGTCTTGGACATTCTAAAGGAGGAGAACCTTCCCTTCACCAGAAGAGGGGCTGTGGATAGGAGGGGTTCTCTGGAAGCCATGGGGACCCACAGGCGGAAGACCGCCATGTGTCCTGGCCTAGTGGCCCTTCTCCATCTGGAAGGAGGAAGCTGGCTTGTTCCCTCCTCTCCTGTCAACACATCCTACACATCACGAGCTGGGTGAGTGGACACCCGTTTCACCAGGTGGTGCAGAGACCAGAACGCTGTTCATAGGATAAACAGACATAGGGGTTCCTGCTTGTCTCCTCCCTGTCTTTCAACCTGATCCACTTCATCCCTTAATCCCACCTTAGAAAGGCAAGTGTGACCCTGTATGTATGCTATGGGTTAGAAACAAACACTTAAGTTGTTCATATGCTCTGCCTCAATAATTTGGTGTCTGGAAGTATGTTCTAAGGAAATAGTTTAAAATGCTGGTAGAAATATAGGCATAAAGATATTCAACACAGTATTGCTTATAAGGACAGAAAACCTGGACACAGCCTAAAAGTCCAACTTTAAGGAGAATGGATAAGTACATAATAGACTGATCCTTAATGAAAAGGAATAAATCTATACAAATGATCTTCACAGATGACTTTTAATGATATTTAGTGCTGAAGATATAATAATAAGTACAAGAGCAGTACACAGAGGTGTGTGTGTGGTTTCAGCGACTCAGAGCAATATGCACAAATGAATGAAAACAACCAAGATGTTGACAGTGGCTGTCTGGGTAGCAGGATTATAAATTTTAGTCTATCATACTCTCCAAACTTTCTGCAGTGACCCAGGATGACCTTTAAAGTAATTACTTTTATCATAAGAATAAACATTTATAAAACAACATATGTGCCGTTGGGATATAAGACAGATCATCACTCTTTGTCAAGAGTCATGACTTCTTTTCAGAGCTGCCAGGGGCATCACAAATGACAAACAAGCCTTTGTAAAACATATCTAACACAGAACTTGCCTATTAAAAGTGAGGGTATTATCATCACACAATTCTTGCTGGAAATTTCTGAATGAATTGTGCTCTCTGAGCAAGCTTTGCCTTGGGATCCATAGCTAATAAATGTTTTCAGAGTTCAAGTAACTGGGGTGGATTGCTAGTTAGTAGAATGTCTTGTAGAGAGCCTGCAGTCTGCATCAATGAAAGTTGACTTCATTGTTTACACTGCATCCCCACACGCCAGAAATAAGGTGATTCATGTCTTGCGTTACCTATTTGGGAGCATTAAATAGCATTGACCTTGGTCCTTTTGGCCAATCTGGGATTGCGCTGTTCTTTTGCAAACATTACTTATGCAGGCATTAGCCAGACAATTTTAAATTAGTGGCGGCCTCCTTTAGGACGGCAAAGCTGTATAATTAAAGGTCTAGGTCCCAGCACATTTAGTTTGATGCAATATTCTTTTTTCCTCTGAAGAGGCTAGGTCAAACACAGGCTTCAGGTCTTGTGTGGACATGATTGTGGTCTCTGTATCCCATTTTATCTGCATTTCAAAACTGCCCACAATATTCCACAATAGGGGCCTCTTTATAAGAGGGGAAAGATTGCAGTATAGAAATCACTCTACCTAGGGTTAGATCATAAAATTCCTGACTCTTCTTGTCTAGGTTGAATCCAATTTTATTCATTTAATTTTTCCATTTGCTTCTCTAATATTTGGAGCAGTGTAGCTCTCTCGCTAATCTCAGTGGAATGAACAAATTTTAAGAGGAGTCAGTATGGGATGAGAAGGGCTGGGTATGAGTTGAGAAAGAGCGATAGGGGCAAAGGGAAGAAAGGAAATATTCCGTCTTCTGCATCATCCCTGTATTGCCCACTGCAGCTCAGGAATATTCTCCATCTCAACTAGTCCCACCAGGCACTTACAGTGATTGAGCCCTGCAACTGCTGCTTTGGGCATTATCTCATTGAATCCTTACAGCCACCATTTGAACTTGGGTATTATTATTATTTAAATGCCCAACTCACGAGGAAAAGGAAGGGCTTGGGGCTAAAGTGGAAGGTGATTTCCCCTGTCCCCCAGGCCAGGATTTCAAATTATGGACCTTCCAGAAAGGATTTGGCATTTCTAGGAATCACCTGACAACCGCCATATTATCCATGAGCATGGTAACTCCCCAGAATGCCTCTGCATCTCCCCGTGTGTCAGATTAGAGCCTGTCTTAGTGCTCAGGGTGTCCAGGCCCCTAGGGTCACTGACAGTTTAGACAGTCCTGGTGAAATCAGGACTTTAGGCATTTTTCTACCTTTCCCTCATGATGGCTTAAACCAAGCCAAAGATGAACAATGAAGGAAAAACCCCCAGTTTTGCTGCAGTGTGTCTTCTCCCCATGTGCTCAAGAAACAGGCTATGGTGGGCAAATCCAGATGGGAGCTGTGAGGTGCCCAGGAGTGCCAGCCTTGCTCCTCTTCCCTTGTGGCGGGTGACCCCAGTCATTCTGCTCCTGCCTTTAAACACGTCAACTTTACTAGGTTCCAGTGGATCCCTTGGCTTTTGGTCAAGATTAAAGTATCGTAAGTGAACACAGAGAGTCTTCTGGGGCCAGAAACATTCATTGTAGAAAGGTAAGGAGAAGTTTATGAACAGAATTGTAAAGCTTCCAGAAATGATGAGGTGACGGGGAATCACTAGTCATTGAATTGATTCAGCCCCTGATTCCAGCAAAATTATCAACAAGTTATTTGGAGAGGAAAGAGTTTTATTGTTATTGGAAACTTCGTACCAATTTTTTTGTATGAAAAAAAATGAAGTTTCTCTTTCACCAGGGAGAAGTTGGTAATTACTATTGGTAATTTACACAAGAGACACCTGCCCAAGTATGCAGCTCTGCCCTAGGCTATTACATGGGAATTCAGGTACCTTTGTGGGGACAAAGACCTCCTGGCAAAGTACTCCTGAGAAAATATAGGCTGCTTATTTCATGCCCTCAGCTACGTTGTCTACATTCTCCACTGACTTTCCAGCCAATTCATAATCTAGTGCAAAGTGAGTGCTTGTACCGTCCTTTAGATCACCTGGATGCTCACCAATATTGTTTTCCTTGGGCACGTGGGACACAACATTTCCCAGGTACTTCCGGCCAGCGGTCCATGAGCAGAAACGATGTGTGTGGCACCTGCTTCACAGGCATTGTGTGTCCCTCATGCCTTTTTCTTTTCATGTCACTCTCATCTAATTAACCTTTGTGAAATAGTATGTTATAAAAATTATGGAAAACATTCAGCTATGTTTCACATAAGATCTATATAATTTTTCTATGTTAGCTGAAAAGTGGTCAATATTTGCATAAGATATTTTGATCATGCACATTTCACTGGACTGATCTCAGTAAAAGAAAAATGAACAGTTTCAACCTTAACATTTAGGAAGAGCACAGGGACCCAAAGCAGTCTACTCACTGATTTTAAATCAATGTATTTTGCTTAGTATTGAGTAACAAGTTTAACATAAGATAATTAAAAAGTGAAGCTCTGTGGAGTTGCTGTTTTAAGAGGTGATAGTTCTTCCTGCCTACTTGTCCTTAATTCTTTTAGGAACTTAAAAACCCAGTTTAGCTAACAGCCATGGTGATGACGGGGCTGTCAGAACTCAATATGGAACTCCCTGAATGAAGAATTCTGCAAGGATGATTTAAGTTCAGTTCCAAACTTAACTAGCCCATTTTTTTCAGATTCAGAGTAGAATGCTATGTGTAATCCAAGAACTGTAGTTGATGACAAAAGGAAAAGCCTCTCTCCTCCAAAGCAGGGCGTCAGCCATCATGTTCGCTCCTGGCAAGACGCAGGAGGATGTGATGGCACCTAAATCCAAGTTTACCTGCCAGCACTTGTCATCTGTGAGGAAGTGTTATGTAAACGACAACTGCTCGTGTAGCGTTTCTCCTGCTGTTGGCTTTAAATGTTCCCAATCAATTCACGTCTTTTTTCCCGCCCGTATTATCAGTTCCTTTTCTTCATGTCCCAGCTGTCCCATGGATTTTGAGCCCAACATCTGGCAGCCTCACGGCCCCATGATTCAAAAGCACAAACTTTGGGGAGAATGGCCAGATGTTTGAATAACAAGAGGGTGAGGAGAGAGCCTTGGCCTGGATGCCAGGAGGCTTGGGGGCCCCACCTTGTTCCAGGGCACATTGATTGACTTCCAGGGAGTTGAGGGGATTGGTTTTATCATTTCCAAAACGAGGCATTGCCCCCCACAACGTGGTCTAAGATTTCTTCTATAGAGTCATATGAATGAAATTTGACTTTCTGATGTTGTAGAATTCCAGCTGATTTTCACATCTTTCTTCATATAATTCAACTGCTCAGCCCCCTTATTTTCATCATCCTTTGTTTTTTTGTTATTTTTGATGTGATTTTTGTACTTTTGTTCCAGTTTCCATGGTCAACTACTTCCCTTTCTCCTCTTTCTTTTTACTGCCTCCTTTTCTCACGCTCTTGGTGTTATTTCCTTTTTACCTCCTCCATAAATATGTCCACCTCCCTTCCCATCCTTTCTTAGACTGACCCCTGCTAGCTCGCTGCTAAAAATGCCCAAGCACACTAGGGTAAGGTTGGGGAGGCGGACGGACTTTGACGCATCTGTACTGGGTTTCTTGGCAGTGCTTACTCCCGAGGTAGCACCCTCCTCTGAGGGCTCAGCCAACTTCCAAAATGGCGCATGCCTGTGTTGTAGTCCCTAAGTTGGGCTGAATCCTAAGCGCCACCCCTCTTCTTCCCTGCCTTCCTTTCTGCCATTGTTAACATGTCATTATTAATTGTTACGTCTCAAAATGGGAATCCTGGTATCAAAGAAGCTTCCTTGCCTGTTTCTGCTTGCTACAATGGTTGTTCATTTCATTCTTCAGTGTGCCCTTGGCTGAGTCATCTTATCTCACTGCCTCTTGGGTGTTCTTATCTTCAAATCCTATCTCATTGCATTCCCCCAGACTGTTTGCTACAATGGAAAGTTTCCCCCTTCCTATTCAAAAAGCCAGATTCCGTTTTTTTTCTTTTACCTTCCTCCTCAAAATATTCTCCATGAATAGGGGGGTATAAACAGGACTATAAATGTCCACTAATGTTAGTAGATCTTCACCTGGGCTGGTCTTCCTGCCTGTCCCCCCACCCCACCCCCCCATCCTGGCTGCTGACCACGTGGTTGCTCTGGGGCACCTGCCAGCGGGAATCCTGTCCCGTGGCCTGACTGTTGGTGGTCTCTAGGAGCCCAGACAGGGTTTGCCTCACACTGATTCATGCTTGCAGGGCTCTGCTCATTGCAACCAGTGGTTTTCTGCAGTGTGTACATGTACAAGCTGCTTTCTAGGCCAGGGTCTTGCAACCTATCAGGGGAAATCCCTGTCGGGAAAAAATTATGAGCATGTACCTCCAGTGTATGCCTGCTTATTTATGGGTAAATATATACGCATGGTCCACTATATCAAAATATATATATTTTATAAAGCCTACACAGGATGTAACTTTTAAAGGGATGAACTACAGCTGGAACAGTGTTTTAAGCATAATGTTTATTTTATTTAGTCCAGTGGTACAAAAGGCCTTTTTGTTCTTGCTGAGAAAAATATTGTTCATATTCTTAATGAGAGAAGTGTGATTTAATATGTCAATTCCGATGTGCTCATTATAGTTTTAATCTCAAAATGTGGGTGATGAAGAGCCCTTAACTTGGAGGACGAGAAGCGTTGGTTTTGCTAGTTTCTTGTTGTTTGCTGATAATACTCATTATGAGCATTATCTTCAATCCAGTTTCTTTAGAGGAAAGTTTTGGGGCCAGTTGACTGTTTTGAGAAGGTTAGTTAAAACTGGACTACATGGGCTGTAAGCTCACTTAACAGGCACTTGAATACATTGCAAGCTCCCAGCCCCACTGTTCATCAAGGGAACGCTGTCCCTTGGGTCCCCTCCTGCACAGTCACTGGGGCCTTCACCTCTTGATATATGGAAAAGCTGAGGAGGCCAGTGCTAACCTATATAGCAAATATTGGTAAAGGTTAATTTTTTAAAAAAATCTCTTCTTTTGAGGTTAAAAACCCTGAGTAGAGACGTAAATGCTTTCTTCCTACATCCCAGTGGATGTTCATGCACTTTGGAGACTGCTGACCTTGTCACTGCTTCCTGACATACTCTATCATCTCCTAGGACCAACTCTGTCCCCCTTTTCCTGGCTCTTTCCAGTGGGCCCCCTGGCAACCCTCCTTAGGCACAGCTGTTCCCAAGAAAACGTCTACAGCAGTTATCTCAGAACCTCCCAGTCTTCCCCTCTGCTGTTCTCAGAACCTTTCCTCAAGAGTTCTAAAGTAAAATTTAATTGTATGTGGTTGATTTCCCCCACTCCCCACCCCAGCTTGATTGTCTTGAATTTACCTTAGAAAATGGATGGGTGGAAAGGGAGTTAGCATGTACCTGGTGCCTTACAGGGCCCATCTCGTGCCATCCTCAGCCACCTGAGGACACAGGTGAAATACAAGGTCCTGAGGCCCAGAGATGGAAAGTAGTAGAGCTCTAAACAGGAGACCCGGAATTTGAACTCTGGGCTCTTTGATGTGTGTTGACTTCGATCACACACGTCACTTGTGTTGACTTCTGTTGGGAGTTTACTGAGGGGGAAAAATCTGCCAGGGGTTTCTCACTTGGAGCCTGCATGGAGACAGTAGTCTCAGAAAGACCAGGAGCCTCAGGTCAGGAATTTTTTCAGGGAAGTTCATCCATCCATCCATCCAAAAAAATTTTTACTATGAGTCAGGCTCTGGCGATATAACAGTGAAGGGAACATGGAGGGGCCTGAGATGAAGAGGCTAGGGGTGAGGGAGTGGGGTGGCTGTTTGGGTAGGAGGCTGTATATCCACTAGTAGAGGCATACAAGGAGGGAGATGGGGGGATCAGGGTGTCAGAGCGTGGAATGACAATGTTGTCGGGTTGGTGTGTGTGGTTTAAGGTAGAAGCTGTGGGCAACTTTTGGAAGTTGGGGATCTACCCTAATGTCTTGCTGTTACGGGGTACACATGTAGGTCAAGGGCATGTGATGCTGGGCAACATATGAAGCTATTCTTTAGGTCCTGCGATCTTTCTCCCGATCCTCATAGCACCTCTCTTGATCTGGAAGTAAATAAAATGCTATCTGGGTACTTGCCCTGTTGAACTGGTTTCTGCTGGTTAAAGACCTGTGCTTTGCTGGGTTGTGTCATCTATAGCTGATTAAAATGAGACCCTTGAAAAGGACCATAACTTTTCTTTCATAACATCAGCTTCTCTCCGAAAATCAAATCAGTTGAGCTCATTTCATTCACAACCTCTTTGCTAGAAAGCCAACCCAAGTAAGCTTGAAGCCTGCCTATCATAAATCCACTTGGGGCCCTCTGGGACCTCTTATTCCTCCCTCTTCCCAGATGTTCAGGACAGACACGAAGTTAGTCATCCAGACTTCTAAATCCAAGTTTTTGACAGTAGCTAAAGAATTGTTTCACAATAGTAGCAAGACAGGGAAGGTTTCCTGTCATGGTAAATCCAAAAAATACAGAGCCTTATCTGTTATATTTTCTCTCGAGTACCCTGAGCTCAAAACAGTGCTTGACATATAGTAGGTGCTCAGTAAGTATTTGTTGCAAAAGTGAATAAATGAACTTCTTAAGGTAGAGAATTTTTAAGGTAGAGAATAATGTATTCTGTTTTACTTTGTCCATTGCTGTTGGTATCTTTTATTCTTTAAGGAAAATGTTAAGCAGTGAGGAAGTTGGTTACCATTTTAAGTTAAGGGGGGAAGAGTATGTACTTTTGTGCTTAATTGGTTTGGGTCATAGGAGGTGAGTCCCTGAAAGTAGTGATGCAGGACCAGAGACAGTGGAGATAAATGCCCTTGCTCTCAGATCAATCTTGTCCAAATCCCTTTCTTCTGCTGCAGCTATTGAATTACTTCCTTTTAAATGTTGACAAGCAATATACCAAATGTATTGTGTTGCGGACTTTTTTTTCTCATTCATTTCTTTTTAAAAATCTGTGTGTATTTTCAGGGAAATGAAAGCCATACGTTTCTGATTCATTTACACTTAACTCATCAAAATGTGGTTTTGGGAGCACTCTTTGATAATCCAAGAAGCCTTGTGATCCTTTTTATTAGACTGGTCCAGCCTTTTCCCTTCTTAGAAATGGGAAGTTGCATTTGGTTGAGGATTTATACAATCATGCATGAAAATACCTAAGATGGACCCCAGCTCCAATATTTGAGAAGGCTTTAAACTTGAGAAAATCTTGTCTCCACTCACTACCTTTTCCTCCATCATTTAGTGCTCCAAACCCCCGACAGGACAAGGGAACAGTGTGCTGGCCATGGCTTGGGAAGCTTTTTGGTTCTTCTGACAGTTCCTGGAAATTTTTTTAAAAGGAAGTGAATGTATATGGTTTCCAATGGATATTAGTTGTCAATGGGACAGTCAAGTAGCAGTATTTCCCCCCTCATACTTGAATATCACTAATAGTTTTTTTCACGTGGGAGCAGATAGTAACATGATATATACAGGCTGAGCACTTGTGAAATTTTACTATTTGAAGAAATGAACACAGTATGTGTATTTTCCCTTTCTTTCCCATTATCTGGGCATAAATTTTCAGCCTTCAAACCAGGTGTACAGGATTGCTGAGCTGCCTGTGAGTCCCATGAATCACTACAAACACAGAAGAAAAATATTTTAAAATAGCCCTGTACATAGCTAATATGAAAGTTGCTTCTTTTCAGAAAAATTTTTCTGAAGTTCAGTCATTATTAGAATATCTTGTTATTCTATTTTCCAAAGAAAAACAAAACAGCAAATGAGACACTGAGACACATCTAGAAATGGAACATTCTAAATCTCACAGCTCTAACTTTACAATACTCTTGACTGATGAAAGTATTACACACCTTATTTGGTGGCACATAGCATGTAGTTAGGCCTTTATGCTAATCTTTAGAACTTGGTAAACACACATTAACCCCATTTTCTGTAACAAATTAGCCTGAATGCTGAGCTGGCGAACAGCTGCCCTGAGTTGCATGAGAAAAATAACTCGAGAAATGAGAAAATGTTATTGGTTCCTTAAATACTGGAGGTCAGGACTTTGAGAAGACAGGAAACCCGAGCGCTTTGGGGTTTTGCCAGGAGGCCTCATCAGTTTCAGCTGTGAATAAAGGCCTTCCCCTAACCCCAGGGTTTTTTTCCTGCCTCTGTGTGTGTGATCATGGACAGATTTCTCCTAAGGAAGCCACTGGAAAGACATCAGAAGATGACAACAACTCTAACTGTCCCACCTTCTGTCACTCTGGGGGTGTCTTCTTCCTGGTTACCTGCAGTTAACTGGTCTTTCCCAACATATCAGTCATTAGCTAGATCTGGATTAGCTTTTCAGATTTAGATAGAGGGGCTCATAGGAAGACAAGAGGAGGCTATGTTCCCAGATCTACAAATGGTGTCCATGGCAGTGAGTGCATCTACTTTTGTTCAAGAACTTCTCTTGGAAGGACAGTAAGACTATAGAATGACTATACCTCACCCAAAGGATCACACATGACAAATTCAAGGGATTCAGAGTACAAAGTCTTTTTCAATCAGATAATACCAATACTTGAAGCAAACAAGTGTCTTATGACTGATTTAGGCTGTTTTGTGTAGCACCACATTTTTCTCTAATTACTTGCTTCAACTGAGATTCAAATTCTGTTTTTGAAGCTAAAGACCAGTAGAACATCTCAACCAAGAAATACTGTACAGACCTTGCCAAAGATGGACATCTTCACGAGTATTCAGGAAAGATCTTTTTCTGGCCATCTTTTCCTACCATTTCCAGATGATAACAAAATATCTCTAATGCCATGACATATTTATTATGACTCAATCATCCAGTCAAATTCATTGGTGGATAATGCCTAGAAATTTGGGAAGGTTGCCATTATTTGATTTACCTTCCTTTGACTGCTGTCATTCTTGAGTTCTTGATGTAGAGAAATCAGGGAACAAAGAGAAACGAATATTCCGATTGATGGAACCATTTCAGAAATGCAGTGGTGGGTCCTTTGGGGAGTTCAACTTGGAAGAAAGGAGGTTAGCTGTTAGGCATAAATTAAAATTGTAATTTCCTGAATGATGAGAGTTATGGGGAGAAGTGGAATTTCTCAAAAATGGTGCGTTTCATCCCTCCTCAGTCCCCAACTCTTTTCCCATCCTGTCCCATAGCACAAAGTCACCGGAACTTAGGCAGAATCTGGAAAAAGAAGTCCATCTCGGAGGCAGAGCTGAGCTTTCTCCTACATGGAGCAACGGTGATTCATGCCTTCCTTTGCTGTCACACTGTCAGCATCCGCTAATCATAGCCCCATGATCACAGGACTTGCACACATAAACAATTTCCAGGAGGTACAGAACAGCCCAGGGACCTCTCGGGCAGAAACAGTGGTTATTCTGTAATTCATTACACCCCCTCCTCATCCTCTTGACATATGCTTGAAATAACAGCTTTCCTCAAAATGTTTGAACATGTCAGTGGCCTCGATCCTTTCACTGTCCTTGGTGCATAAAATTTTTTCACTAAGTCTGCTTTTAAATGAAAATCTTTGGTTGTTCTGCTGAAGCTCCTTGGATTTGTTTCTTGAAGACTATGGAGAGGATACAGTGATGGGATTTCAAATGCAAGCTAGTTCCTCTTGTGATTTGCATTGATATCTTGTGACAGGCCCAGGGCACTAGAGTGAGGCCCTTTAATGGTATTGTGAAGCTGACTGCATATATTTGGTGTTTAAATTTGTGTATATATATATTTTTTAACACTAGTAAGTCAGATCATTTAACTCCCACTCCTCCTCAAACAGATGTCTTGCGCAAACTAAGTATCTTCAGTCAGCTTGTTTATTCGACCTGAGGCAGGAGTCAATAACTTGCAGTTACGCTGCTATAGTTCACTTCTGTATTCAGTAAATGCATATTTATTGACTGCCTACTGTGTCATGCCTTGCAACAAGCATTGGAGACTTGACCGTTTCTGCTCCCATGTGAATCTAGAACTAGGAAGAAACATTTACTGTTTGAGACTGGAGTTGTCCAGAACCTACAATCTCTGTTGGGATACTACAATAAAGGCTGGTAGGTTTTATAGTCTCTTAATAATAGTTTTTTAAATTGAAGTTTAGTTGATTTACAATGTTGTGTTAGTTTTAGGCGTACAGCAAAGTGATTCAGTTATACATACATACATATATTCTTTTTCATTCTAGGTTATATCATTTCTTAATTAGTATTGAACTTGAAACATAGAAGATGAAAATATCTGTTCCTTGTATGTCTCCACTGTGTGTCCGCAATGATTAGAAAAGGAGAAGGTTGCATCTGTGTTGGCACGTCTAGTGTTGTGTTATGTTTACTAGGGATTCCTAGTTCTTTAGGTTGTGCTTCAGAACAAAGACAACATTGCTAATTTCTCACATGTTAATACACATATGTAAACCTGTCTCCCCAGTAATCCCAACAGACTTAATATTATTCCTTTTTATAAGTGAAGACACAAGATCAGCATGTTTACCTGATTTACCTCAAGTAAGCTCACTCGTTGGTGTGGAGTATGTGGGGCCTGGCTTTGGTCCTGTGATGTAGCACCTTTACTTTTTTGTGCTCATCAATGAGACTAGCAGTCAAGTGTAAAGACAGGGCAAGGGTTTTAGGTTAGGATCATTTAGGGACATTGATGTGATTTTAACTGTGCTTCACATGTCACATGCATGAATCAAACTTTGATACATTATGTGAGAGGAACACCAGGGAGAAGAACTTCCAAATCATTTAACCAGGACTTTAGAAGTTGTGCTTTTTCTAATTATTCTTCCGCCACCATGCTCTGGGACCTACTAATAGTTTTAACTGTTCAGTGAAACAGTACTGTCAAAATCTAATTGTCATGAGCAGATCATTCACAAAAGGAATAGATGAAGAGAAGAAAAATGTTGAAATGTATTAATAATTGGCATATACAAATTTAAATAATAAAGTAACAAACAAATAAAATAGCAAAAAGTGAAACACAACAATTATCCTAGTGAAATGAATCTCTTGTTTTGATGGTGGCAGTTTAAATTAGGACAAATCCTTAGGAACGTGGTTTGGCACGATTGTGAGCCAGAAAAATGTCTGTGCCCTTTGACCCTGTAATCCCACTTCTGGGAATCTACCCTGAGGAGCAGTCCAAAATATGGAGGGAGCCATACCCATGAAACAGCAGAAATAGCGTGTATGTCCGACAGTAGGGTTATGGTTAATTAATTCCACTGTATTTGCTTGATAGAATGAATGGCCACTAAAAAGAATAGTGTAGTGATTAGCTAAACACCTTGGGATACAGTTACTAACTGAAACTGCCAAATTAAAGTGTATAGAGATTTGTCTTATCATTACAAATAGGAGAAAAGCAGATACACAGGGGAAAAAAAAGAGCTAGAGGAAACTTACCCTCATACTAACAGAGGCTGAGTTAGGGTCATGGGACTTCTTGGTGGTTTTTTCTTTTTCTATTTTCCAAAATTTCAGTAATGTTATTTATATGGCTTTTATTCAAATTATCAATAAAAATATGTCTGATTGAGTTGTTCTCCACAGCTGTGTCGAGGCTGGCCGCGGGGGTTTGGAAGTGAGTGGGAGGAAGGGGAGGAGTTAGAGCCAGCAAGCAGAACGTGCCCCCAGAGCCCTGGCCTGTCCTCCTCACACAGCTGCCCACCCAGAGGGGCAGTTACTGGGGGAGCGAGCCCTGCCCCAAGCCCCGCAGAGGTACTTGTTAGCAGACCTACTGACAAAGGTGATCTTCGTCTGTCTGTTTCTTCATCTGAAATACTGGAATAAGAGAATTTGTCCGACTCCCCTGCCATGTGCTTGTCATTCCACTTGTGGTAATGCCTATGAAATGACATTGTGCACCCAAGACCCCATTCCTGGTTAGTTACTATGGTTTTAAAATAAGCATCATATTAACATTTGAATTTGGGCTTCCTCATCTGAAGACTAGCAATCAGTTTTTGTCATGTTTACCTCACAGGATTATTGTTAGAATCAAATAAAATAATGTATGTAAATGAGTTTTGTTGACGCTCAGTGTTCTAGAAATGAAAGCAGTTATTTTTGACTGCACACCTGGTTCCCAAAATTATCATGCATTTTGGAGTAATGCCAGGGCCTAGCTTTACAAGATGGTGCCAGTTTCCAACTTTTGGGCTCACACTTTCTCTGTGGCCGTGCTAGACATGCTCTGAGAAGATTTCTATTTCCTGCCGGGCTGGGGTAAGAAGATCCTGTTTATGTCAGTGAGGTAAGTTTTTTAAGCAGAAGAGTTTACAGCTGTAAAGAGAATTTGCAGTCAAGATGACGTGTCACAGCGTGAGCCGTCCATCTGAAGACAGTCGGCTTGGTGGTGTTGGCTGATGTAGGAACAAGGTCTCACTCTTTTCCTCCGGACACAGAAAGCAGCGCTGTGAATGTCCCAGCAAAGATGTGGGACAGAAAGAAGGCCCTGGCATGCCAGCTTCTAGAATTTCCAAGATGTTTTTCAATCAGAAACCCAGAATATTCAATAGGAAAAAAATCAGCTTAAAATAAATCCCATCCCAATAGATCACATTCAGCCAGTTTCTCCCTTCAAAGATCAAGTCTGTAAGAGAAAGCTCTCAACGTTCCTGTTACTCTATGAATAGCAGATTAGAAAGAAAAGTGTGAGGGAGAAAAAGCAATCTTCCCAAGGCTTTAGCACCAATGTCATTTGTTTTCAAGCCATGGCTTTAGTGCCAAGAGCGATTCACATAGAAAAAATATCGACGTTTGAGGCCAATAGTTGGTGGCCCTCTGTTTGCTTATAGCTTTAAATAAAGCTGGGAAGACAACAATTTGGAGGTCACCATTTGTATTAATCGCCTTTGTAGAATGACATTCCATCTCCTTGATCACTTAATGTTCAATAAGCGAGCTAGAGTGAAGGTCAAATCCTTTTATAATTTCACTTAGAAAAGAAAACAATATTCATAACTGTCTGCATGAACTAAAGAGAGGGAGGACTGGGGATGCACCAGCACACGTGTGTGAGAAAATTGCTTCTCGGGACTTACCGAGGTGGGCTACCTCCCCTCACCAGCAGCTCCACACCCTCAAATACGACCTGCCTGTTCCAGTTAGGAAGCTCTTTGTCCCTCTAGTTTTACATGAACACACTTCCTAAGAAGTCTGTTTAGTATCAAACCCAGCCACAGAAAAGAAAAGAAAAGAAAAAAAAAAGAAATTACAATTGAAAGGAGTTGGGGGAGGGAAAGGAGGAAAAAAAGGAACTCAAACCAAAGATCTGTTTTAACGGAACAAATATACTTGACCAGATCTCTTTTTGTGACAGTAAAAGCTCACTGGAACTAGACTCTATGAAACAGAGTTCGTGTAAATGCTTGTATCAGACAGACTCATGTGGGGCTCAAACAGCAGTCACTCAGTTGATCTTCAGTTTTCTCATCTGTAAATTCCAAGATACAAAGGTTAAATTGGACAATGTCTGTGAAATGCCTAGAACATCAATATGTCTGATATATTTTTATTAATGGATCAAATGTATATATAAAGGGACCATACTGAAGCGGTATAGGGGCTTCTGAATATTTACATTCATCAATTCTTGTGAATTGGATGTATTTTGTGAACTGGATCACATTTTGAGAGATCCTGCTTGCACTGGTTATGACAAGGACCCTCATGGTAAAATGCCTTAAAACATTTGAATTTACCTCGTATTTTATTGGCTTGTAAGTTGGGAATTTTTTTGTCTTAGTAGGGTACATCTTAATTTCAATATTAAAAACACTTTTCATTTATGTTTATTCTTAGCATGATAAGATATAATTACATTATCTAACTCATTTATTTCATGGTAGGAAGATACTGAGGCCCAGAGAGTTTAAATGGCTAGATAGTGGCAGATTCCAAATCAATTTTATTAAAAGATTTTTTTTTCATTAAAGTGTCTTATAAATAAGCTCCACACAGATGGTTTTGTCTAGATTCTTTGTACATGCCTACAACATGAATTGAAGAGTAGAATTTTTGCTCTAGGAGAACTTCACTATTGGATTCATCTAACTTCCAAAAAAAAACTCCCTTTCAAAAAAAGTTCTGTAGCAAGTAATCTAGAAGTGATTTTTTTTTTCTTCAGAGAAAATTCCCTTTAGAAAAGGAAGTACACCAACCAGGACAAAGGCAGCCAGCTGAGATTAGTGACTCAGTCTGTTCCATAAATCATAGCTCTGAAGTCAGTTTGAGCGCTCTCATTAAAAAAAAAAAAAAAAAAAGCGCAATGGCACCTAAGGGAGTAGAAACAGCCTCGGAGGCAATTAGTTTTATACAACAGAAATAATTATTAAGTATATGAACCCCAAGTTACATGCAAGTCTGAGAAAAACATACTAAAACAGGGGCTTGCCTAAGGACCTTTGGTGCCCCGAGGAATCGTTGCCCTGCAGTGGAGAGAGTTGTCTGTGGAATGTATAGATCAGAGGAGCTGGCCTGCATGTTCTTCTGTGCCTTAGGTTGGTCAGAGAGAGTAGGAACAGCACAGAAAGACCAGACGCATGTGCTCATCAGCCATAGGAGTATAATGGGTCCAAATAGTCTCTTCCTACAGGAGCTGCTTCTCTGGCTTTTTTTTTTTTTTTTTTTTTAAGGCCACAGACCATAATCCCTTTGGAAGCTCTCACTTCAGTGGGTGCTTTTGAAGATGATGGGTGAGAATCTGAAAGGTGATCTGGACGATCTGCACAGAAAGCGTAGTTACATCGGTGCAGATGTATTCCCTCTAGACATCTAATCACATACATTCTTTTGTCACTATGTTCCTTAAGCTTTCCACTTGGCCACACACACAAAAAAAGTGTGTTAGAACACTCAGAAGTCCTTGGCCAATTCTGTGGGTATATTTTCAGAGAAGTCCTATCAGTTTCACTCTCTCTCACGCTGTGGACTGTTTCTTGTGGTTCTCTCGGCTCAGCTACCCCAGTCCACACCACGGCTGTCTGACCCCTCCCATGCTCAGCTTTCCTAGAGGCATTTTTCCTAATACCTGCTGTCTTTAATTCTGTCAGTGCATTAGGTGCAGAACTTGCCCCTTCAATTACTTTTTCTGCAGATGAGGAGAAAAGCACAGTCATTTCTGCTTCATTCTCCACCTTGCTATCATTTTTGGAGCAGAGCTGTTTGGAGAAGGCAACTGAGAGCCTTCTAAGAAAAGTCCATTTGAGTCTACTTGAACTCCTATATAATTCCAGTGTGTGGTTTTTTTTCCTTTCTCCTATATTATTCCACAGTAGTTTCATTTGGAAATGCTTGTTAGTGTAAAGTTCTGTCTTGACTCCCAAACAAGTGCAGGCCCTTTGGGATTGGTGCCACCTTTTACATGCCATGAATCACATGGAATCTGCAGAGCAGAAGGCGCATGCTCAGATTGTCCTTTGCAGCTGGTGGGAGGACCCCGAGACCATAATCAACTATTTCCTCTTAAAGCCTAAGTGAGGCCCCGCCCCCAGATCATTTCCTATGTAATTATTTTAGATATATGATAAAAATTAACAGGTTCACTACCTTTAAAACATAATCAGTAAATGAACTGCTCTAGTTTGGCTGTTCCCTCCTCTTCCGAGAAACACGCTGGGGGTGATGATGGTGGTTTATAACATCAGCCTCTAAACATTTCAGGGTGCTGTTTTGGAAATGCCAGTGTTGTTTTACAAAACATTCAGGCCTCTATTCAGATCAAACGAGACTTCTTGGCATCATGGGTGTTATTTTATATTCTAGGTTAATCTCTAGCAGGTTTCCATTCCTCACCTGCCCCCCCACCCCCATAAACCCCAAAAGATTTTAAAGCTGCTTGCAAACATTTCAATAACCATAGACATGTCAGCTGTTTGAAGAGGAAGTTCAGTTGAAAAACACTTGCAAGTAGATGGAGTGGATTTCTTCCACATCGCGTGAGAAACTTAATGGAGCAAGCTGAATTGCTTCTACTAATTAAGATGAAAGACGTAATTGGCTGAGTTTTCCTGAGACTATTTCTGTTTGTGCTTCTTGGTAACCTTCTTTGGTTGCTTGTTTCTATCAGACCATTAACTTCAGGTTCAATCTAATCACGAGGAGCAGGAAAGTCTCAGTGAGCACGTTTCCAGCCCAAATCAGGGTGTGTGTCCTCTGATCAAGAATTTTGTCTTTGCTAGATGCAGGAGGGAACCTTGAAAGCTTAAGTACTGGCATTACATGCTTAAAAGTTAGAATATGGTATGGCAGAACATTTAAAGTAAGGATTGTCCCACAAAACCCAGTATCAGAAGTTGCTTTTGTCCTGTCTAATGATACTGCATTTGGATTATACAGAGTACATTATGAAAGGTGAAGCTTTCAAATTACAGGATGGTGGTGACCATACTGTATATAATGCAGGGATTGGCAAACATTTTCTTGCAAAGGACCAGAAAATAAATATTTTAGGCTTTTCAGGTCATATGGTCTCTGACAGAACTAGTCAGCTTGGCCATTGTCGCTCAAAAGCAGGTGATAAGTCAATGAATGAGTGTAGCTGTGTTTTAAGAGAACTTTATTTAAGGCTACTGAAATTTGAATTTCATATAATTTGTATCACAAATTTTTGCATCACAAAAAGATTCTTCTTTTGATTTTTTTTTTTCCAACTGTTTAAAAATGTAAAGCCATTTTCAGCTTGTGGGCTGAATTTGGCCTGTGGGGCCCTGGTTTGCTGACCTGACAGTGAATTAGTAAATTAAGGATCTGATCCCAGGAGAAGAAAGAGGTAAGATGTCATATATATTTCTTGGACAGACTGACTTTCTCTATACAGCTCCTAGCTCTTGTGATTATCATACTTGGTTGTGGTTTGAGTGCTTGTTCCTGGTGGGAGCCAGCAAGTATCCTAGGGAGCAGCTATGAGAGGATTTATTTAAAATAAAAATTTACTCCTGATTACAGAACTTTAAATCTGTGAAGAACTCAGCTCCATGGGCAACGGTGTTATACATGGGGGTTACAGAAAACTGCAGTTGCTGAAGTTTCAGCCTTTAAAGATTCCGGAGATGAGGAAATCATGTAAATGGAGGGACGCTTTTGTTCTTCTTCAAATGGTAATCTTCTTAAATGTTTTGGCCCTGACTACTGCTATAATAACCAAGTCATGACTCAGAAAGAAAATACTGCTAGTGAGAAGCTATCAGACCAAACCTTGTCCTGCAGAATGACTCTCCAGGAATCCCCATTAAGTCTGCAGCTTCACTTCAGCACTTGGTATGGAATAGCAATCCCTCGCTCTGCATCGTGTTTCTTTTGAGTGAAATGCTTCATTTGTTCTCTTTTTTATTCTTGGGTTCTTAGTTGCATCGGCATTGTTTCTTCCCTTTTTCTCCCTTTCTCAATACATCAAAAACTGGCCTCTACTCTACGTTCTCATCTCTGAGTTCCTTGTCCATGTCTGGTGGCCTGTCCTTGTCTGCAGAGTGCTGGTGCAGGAAGGGGAAGGGAGGCCCCCCTCCCCTCCTGCCTAGGGCTAGAAGAGCTGGAGTGTGGGAAGGGAGCACTGTCTTCTGATGTGCATTGTCCCTCAGTGGCATCTTCACAGCATTGCAACACAATTATGACTTTCAGAAAGGGAGTTTTTTTTTTTTTTTTAATATTGTCAGATGTGTGTCTGTGCTGATGTCTGATTCATAGCTGCACAGCTTTTCCAGGAGAACCCAGTGTAGCTGGCGATCAGATTCTGTTTGGGGTTAGTCAAGTCTGCAAATTCTTGGATGGTACAGTCTCTCAGTATACACAAAGGACCTCAGCAGAATCAAGAAAGTTATTTAATAAATAAATACACATATATTTTCTTATTTTAAAAAATTGGGGGAGGAGGTAATTAGGTTTGTTTGTTTTGTTTGTTTATTTTAATGGAGGTAGTGGGGATTGAACCCAGGACCTCGTGCATGCTAAGCATGCACTCTACCACTAAGCTACACCCTCCTCTCTACATATATATTTTTTAAATTGTATAGGACTTGTATCTAATTTCCTCATGTATACATGTACATTTTGAACATTTTAAATGTATTAGTGAGTATCAACTGATAAGTTTGTAAAAGAGTTCATTTCTTTTACTTTCCATGAGATGTGATTCTTAGGTAGGTTGAAATATTTCTGTCAGCCTCTGGGTTCTGCCAAAGGAGTGACTTAAGGAATAGGAAGTCAGAGTGATTAAAGACTCTCTGCCTCAGTGAGGAAGATGCTGCTGATTTTCCAAATCCTTTAATGGGGTATTAATGTTGATGCTGTGGGTAGAAAAATTACTTAGTATCAATCACCTCCCTGAAAGAAAAAGATAGAAAACAATTGATCTTAATGACAGGTTTCATAAGATAGGAAATATCTCTTTAGTATCAAGTTTCTCTTTTGTCCACTGATCCAGAGAGTGACAAAATCTGGTCCATACGAAAATGCCTATTGACCCTGCACTTGGTAAGAAGAGACAAAAAATGCCCAGATCATTTATCTGAAGCCCGGAACCGGCACTGGTTCCTTGACGCTTGCGTGTGGATGTGAAGTACAGGGCCTTTGGGACTCCATTTGTCTCTTCTGCTTGGTTTGTGATGAGTGTATGCTTATGCTTATCCTCCCCCTTGTCCGTGTTCTGGGAATTCCCTGGATTCTGCTGCTCTGAGCTCCAGCCCTTCTGGTCTTTATTTTCCATACCCAAAAGAAAAGGATAAGAAAATTAATTTACTATTTTAAACATATTTTCCCACAAGGTAGACATACAGTGAAAGCAAAGAAAGCGAAACATGAGAGAAAGATTGAAACGGAACGGGAGAACACAAATGTGAAATTAGAAGCATTCCCAGAAAAGAAAATGGTATCAATTATCACTACTAATATTCAGCAGTGAACTGGAAGGCTAATGCAATAAATTAAGAAAAATGAGGTATAAAGATTAGAAAGAAGGAGGCAGAACTGTCATCTGTTGTTATTTTTGGATTATAGGACCATCTACCTAAAAAAAAAAGAGAGAGAGAGAGAGAATCGATCATTAGAATTAATGATAGTTCTGCAGGTGGCCAGACCCAAAGAAACACATTTAGAAAAGAAGGTGAGCAAGTAAATATATTAATGACATGAGTAGATTAATGACATGACACACCTGTTTCATAAGAATTGTATAGTAATAATTTTTTAGAACCACTGGAGAAAATTTGTCTAGAAATAAGATACATTTTTATTTTGTCAGTCCTCTTCAGGTTCAAAAGTGGCTAAAAATTATACTGACTTGCAATCATCTTTAAAGAGTTGAAATTCTTTGTGTCTTCTTTCCACATGCTTTACTTTTCTGAAAAATCTACTATGTGTAACAGTCTTCACCAAGCTTCCCATACAGAATGCAAGCTTTGCTTCCATGGTCTGGGTCCTTTCTCCTTTTTCACCTTCCTCCTTCACAGGTCTTTCTTGTGTCCTCACCTTGGAATGTGGGGACCCTGATAGAGTTTGCCACTTGGTCATATTGCTTCCTGGGCAACATTTATTTATCAAGTTAGGTTTATTGAAAAGATCACTCAGATACATATAGTAAGTTATTTAACCTCTTTGAGTCTCAGTTTCCTCATCTGTGAAGTGAGAATGATAACTATTTCATTGAATTTCTGTGATAATTAAATATGATGGATGTATTGTAAGTGACTAGTACAGAAGATGTGAATTCAGACTGTCAGGGCCAACCACTCCCACCCTCACCTCCCCCCACCCAACCCGCACCTCCCGCCACCCAACCTGTTCTTGTCTAAAGAATTATGCAAGATAAAGTTAAAATGAAGATAACAGTTTGGTATGACTAGTTACAGCCTCAGGTCAGGCAATTTAGGGTAAACATTTTAAAATCAAATAATATTTATGTCCAGGTTTATTTTATTTTTGGTGAAATATGACATATACAAAGTACACAAATCCTAAGTGTACAGTTCCATTACATTTTATGTGTGTCCACCACTCTCTCCCATCCCTTGCCAGTCAGTAAGTACTCCACCTCAACATATGTTCTTATTCTAACTTTTGTTTGTATTTCTGGGGAACACAAAGGAGAATAAAGCATAGGCTTTGCCCTGCCAGATAGTCTCTGCTCTCAAAACCTACCCGACCTGTGCTGTTTTGTCCAAGTCATTACAGCTGTCTGTGCCAGTCCTTTGTGGGTATAGAGTAGATCTGACATGAAGTAATATGCAACAGACCAGATGGGAATGTTAGAAGCAATTGTTAAAAGGAACTTTGTGAATCCAAAGCAGTAACTTATCCGTTGTGACAGTTACAACTTTTACTTGGTTTCCATTATCTACACGTGTACTATGTTGTGTTAAGCCTCATCTAACAAGGTTGAGGATGAGTTATATTTGACATTACTTGGTGCTTTTCTCCTATGACATGGTTTTAAAGCTAAGACATTTGTATTTGTTATCCTTGCCAACACTGAGAAAGGAGCTTTCCATTGCTGTCCAAAAATCTGAGCCACCTGACAGGGACTTGGAAGAGAGATTAGGAGATGGAGGCTTTGCAGGTCATTGACTACACAGAGAAAATGTGGTCCAATATCTCTTTTTATATGATTAGATTTTAATTGCTGCATCAATCCTTAGGAGATATTGGCATCTCCAAAACTGACAAAATCTAACAGGGCAGAATCACTTTTTTTCCTGAACAAAATTATGACAATTTTTCTAGCTTCAGCACATTCCTAACCAAGATTCCTGCTTATTGCTACATCTCTTACAAAGTGGTGACTGTGACTGGAGTTCTACCCTGGGAGTAGAGATCTTGACCACTTCTTTCTGGAAACATTTCCTTCTATTGGATTTGTGATGCCCTGTTCTCTTGGTTTTCCACAACCTCTCTAGTCTTTCTTCTCCATCATCTCTGAGAGAAGTTTCTCATATACTCAACTACATGTATTTCCTGAAGAATTTGTTTCAGACCCTTTTCCACCATCTTCATTGAGATATAAGTGACACATAACATTGTGTAAATTTAAGGCACACAAAGTGATTTGATATGCGTATATATTGTGAAATGATTACCACAATAAGGTTAGTTAACACATCCATTCCCTCACATAATCGTCGTGTGTGATGAGAGCATTGAAGATTTACTTTCTTAACAACTTTCAGGTATACAGTACTGTATTGTTAACTACAGTCATGTTGTGCATTAGATCCCTAGATGTTTTGCATCTTATAAGTGCAAGTTTGTACCCTTTGACCAACATCTCGCCCATCCCCTACTCTGGCAACTACCCATTTTTACTCTCTGTCTATGAGTTCAACTTTTTTATATTCCATGTATAAATGAGCTTATCCAGGATTTGTCTTTCTCTGTCAGACTTTCTTCTTTGTCTCTGTATATACTCTCCGAGGGTAATTTCCTCTGAACCTGTAGATTTAATCATCATCTCTGTGCCTACGAATATCAGTGTTATACATCCAGCTTTAGTCTTTCTTGTGCACTCCAGAGGAATTCTGCTTCGCCTACCTGAACTCTCCACTTGTAAGTATCAAAAGAACCCTAAACATGATCATTCAGAACAGACCTCACAGACTTCCCACACCTACCCCAACCCAACCCTAGCTGCTCCTCTTTCAGTGTTCTCTGTGAGTAGTTATCCAGTTTCCTACAGTAGAAACTAAGGAATCTTCTCTGACAACCTCCTCTTTCTCACAGCCCATGCCGCCAAGTCTTCTGTGTTACTATTGCTTGAGTATCTTCCCAGATCTGTTCATTTCTCTCCACCTCTCCCTGGCCTAACCTGCCTTCCTGTCTGGCCTGGACAGCTACAATGGTCACTCCATCCTAACTTCCTTACAGCTTCCCACACAGCAGCCCGACCACTCTCACTGCTGGACCAATTAACAGTCTTTCCCGTGGGCACATCTGTCTTCCCTCCTGCTCTTCTGTCGCACTCACTGGCACTTTGTGCCCTGGCCCTACTGCCCTGCTTTCAGTTCTCCAGAATACCATTCTCCTTCTGCTACTGGGCTCTTCCATGTACTTTTTCCTATTAGTGGACAATGCCTTCTCCTTGTTTGTTTTTCTTTTTTTAAAAAACCTTTTGAATCTTGTCTTGCAGATAGAGTAGCTCAAATGTCAGTTCCCCAGGGAAGTGACCCCATTTAGGTCAAGTTCCTCCAATATAAATTCTTGTAGCAACTTGTTCCTTTCCTCCAAAGCACTTGACTTGAATTTCCATAATATTTGTTTGCATGGATTTTTTTTTCTGAAAATCTGTCTCCTTCATCAGAGTGTCAACTCCCTAGAACTGGTTAAATGTTCATTGAGGAAGGTGTACACAATTCATTTTTACATAAAAGTTTTGTACTTAATAGGTTCTAGATAAGAATTTTTTTTTTTTTTAATTTAGTGAGCTGCAGTACAAAATGACTGTAATTGAGGTAAGACACAATGGTCACCAGGCAAGATGGAATGTCTTTGCCCATTCAGTACCCAAAGCTCATTCTTGTATTTTCTGCTCCCTTGAAGGCAAGGAAGCAGTGTCTCTCCCTGAAACTTTTGCAAAGATGCAGTAAAGTTTGGCAGGACTGAGACTTCACGGGAGGGCAGTGGAGGTATAGGAGTTCCTTTCCTTCTGGCCCCTGGCTCCTTAGTGGTGATGCCAAATTCCTTTCATCAGTGATTTTCAAACTTTAGCAAGTATCCAAATCCACAGGAGAACTTGATAAAACGTAGATTTGTGTGGCCCACTGCTAGAGTTTCTGATTCCACAGTTTTGGGGTGGAACCTGAGAATTTGCATTTCTAACAAGTTCCCATGGAACGCCGCTGGTGCTGGACCACACTTAGAGGACCACTCACTTTGGTAATTCTATCCTGAAACTCCATCCATGACTAATTCCCCTTTGTGAGGATGGACTTCTGCCCTCACACCTGCTTGTATTGGAAATCTGACTAGAAAGTTCATGGACTTGAAGAAGTGGACATTGGGTCGGCAGAACATGATCTCTTGCTGATTCCTCAGTGGGAGAGTTTCCATTGATTTCCACCATCTTACCAGTACTGACACCTTTGCCAGGTATCCCACATCGATGAATGTATTATTGGGCACCACATTTCCAGGGGTTTTAAGAAATGCAGTGCGTTAATTATAGCATGTAAAGGAAAGGGGGAAAAATGTAGGTGATCTTCCGTTTGGGCTAAACATCAGATGAGGAGTGTGACAGTATCTTTTGGCTGGGGCAGGCCAGTACTGTGGCACAAAAGAACCTAATGCCACCCAGCAAGAGGCTGGGGGTGTTAAGAAATGGGGGGGGGGGCAGATGAGAGGTGAGCTCAGGCAGCCATAGCTTTATGGGTGAAATGGAATTTCAGTCTAGTAATATCTTCATTTGGACATCAGAAGACTTGAAAGAACACCAGGTGTGGGGATGACAGTGTAGTATTGTGCACAAAGCATTAGCTGAAGGCCACTTTGAAGAAGCGGTTCTAGTTCTGCTCTGCTCATTTGCTTGCCATCCCTGGGCTTCCAGTCCTTCATCTATAAAAATGAGATTGTTAGTCTAGATCAAGGGTCAGTGAGTTTTTCCTGTACAGGGCCGGATAATAAACATTTCAGGATTTGTGGGTCATGCCATCTCTGCTGCGGCTACCAAACTCTGCCTTTGTAGTGGGGAAGCAGCCCCAGATGCTGTTAAAGAATGTGTGGGGCTCTGTCCCAATAAAATGTTATTGACAAAAGCAGAGCTTGGTCTGGGGCCGTGTGGGATTAATCTTTTAACTTTTGTTGATCACACACTCCCGTAAGTAACAACAGCAAAAAAATTGAGCATGGATGTATACTAATCTATAAATAATATGAATCCATAAGGTTCCAATATACTATGTACAGTATAAAATATACCCCTAAAATAAAAGTTTAAAAGGGATGTGGTAAGATAAATAAAAACAGGTGATGTAATATTTTTCCTGCATTCTGCTGGATCTTCGTGGCGATCCCCCTGAGAACCTGGAGACCACTCATCCTAATAGTTTCTAAGGTTTCTTTGATGCTTTAATGTCCTATTGTTATATGTGTGGCAGACGTCCCAGGATGCACAGCTGCCAGGTGACTTCTGGCGTTAACTCTGAGTGATCTGTACTAACAGGGAGAAGAAGAGATACAGGCAATTAGCAATAAAAGAGCCAGCCTACAGGGGTTTTGGAACACAGCAAAGTCCTCACTCTCTCTCTGGCACAGCCCCGGCTGTGGTCGGCTGGGCAGCCAGGAAAGGTCAGTTTGAGTGTTTGTTGGATAACTGAATATGTACATGAAGAAAATGGGTCATAAACTTGGAGTTGTGTAAGGGGCCTTAGAAACCCATTAGTTCACCTCTGCGTGTTTCAGATCTTTGTATGGAGGAAAATTCTGCGTTAGCTGGGTAAAGGTAGAGTTGGCCTGGAACTCAGGACTCGAAGCATTCTCACCTAAGTCACATCCATGAAAAATATTTTTCTTTTTCAGTGTCCCTCATTTGAGAACAACCTCCTTTTCAAATCATTAGGAGCTCCCTGGCAAGAATTGTTCCTCTCCATCTGTAGCTAGACATTTAGATTGAATGATTCTGTAGTCCCAGACATACGACGGGGCGGGGGCATTCCTGGAACCGGAGAAGGAATCCATGTTCTGTGGTTTCTTTTCCAGTCTCCCCACTTTACCTTGAACCTGGAGCATATGGACACCTGGACTCGTCCCCTCACTGAATGGGCTGGGTGCTCTGAGAGTACCCTCATGGCTACAATCCCCTTGTGACCAGTGTTCAACCTACAGCGAACGTGGTATTTATAAAGGGAGAGGAATGGATGCCAAACCCAGGATTTTCCATGTGACCTGTGCAAATGCTTTCATGAATTTGCCTCTTCAGAAGGAAAAGAAATAGGGAGACCTTGCATATGAGGAAAGTTTATTAGCAGTCCCCCAAGGTTACCCCCTCCAGCTCTGTCTCGTGAGATGTTAGAAAGAGCCAGAGGGAGATTGATTTTGAGTGTGTCTAGTGCCTGGGTCCTGCCCCTATGGGATCAAGGCATATTTTGAGCAGGGAAGCTAAGATGAGTCTCTCTGGGGTACCTAGGATGCTGCAGGGAGTTGGCATGTTTTGATCAGGGATGGGTACAGCAATGTGATGTTTCAAAAAACCCTGGGCTCTGCTGAGAGCTTGACAACTGGCCAGGGGCTAGTAGCAGCTAGGAGGGCAGTGCCTCACAGTGTGAGAAAGTGATTTGCCTGACTTGCCGGTGAGGAAGCGAGTGCAGCTTGTGTAGACACATCTGGTGTCTGTATTCTGCACAGATCTATCTGCCAGTCTCTTCCCTTCGGGATGTGTTTCTGGGCATTTCCCTTTCAGAAAGGCTTTAGGATGGAAGTCCCCAAGGGTCTGTTCCTTTCCTCTAAGTTAATATTTCCATGGTAAGAAGTACAAAAATTTTCTGTGTGGGTGGATGCCAGAAGGGTTTCTCTTCCCTCCCCCCAGCCCTGCCCCGAGGATAATGATAAACATTCCCTCTACAAAATGCTGCCTGTGCTGTCTGATCCTACTGTCTGTCATCTTGGTTCTTTGCAGATTTAATTTCAGCAGTAACTAGCCAGCTAAACACATTGAATCATAGATTTCGGAAGAGTTTTAAAACTGCTTGGCTCTTACTCGCTCTCCTCTACATCTTCTGGAGATTTATTTCACTCACTAGTTCTTTCATGCATCTTAGCTGTTAGTTTGCAATTAAGTGCAATTTAGAGAACCCTCCCACCCACCCTCCACTCCACTTCCATTTTCAATCACCCAGTGAAAGTTTATGTTAGAAATAGTCAGTTTTTCAACTTTGTCAAAGAAGTAGTGATTTTGAATGAGTGTGGAAGAGAGAAAAAAAGTGGATATAATCAGGTTATAATCAGACAATCTAATTACAGTTCTGTCCTGACTTTCCTTTGGAAAGGGTAAAACTTTGCAATAATTCTAAACTTATTTACTCCTTTTCATTTTTTTCCCCTTTAATATCTGGATTAAAATTTCCTCTTGCTCTCATATTTGAAGATGGATCCCTGCCATAGGAAAATCACAGCTGACAAAATTGTCTCAGATGGGCAGGAGATCTGGTTCTCTGCAAGTTTCCAAAATGTAAAAGTTAGGGGGAAACATCATTGAAATTCATCTCAGAGAGGCCACTGTCCTTTCAGGGGAGTGTGGCTTTGTGTGTTCAGGGGTGGTAAAAAGGTGACAAGGTTTGAACCCTGATGGTAAGTGTCAGAGGTAAACATCCTTTTGTAGCCAAATTGAAGAGGCTTGCTGGGGTAGGGGAAGGGAGGATTTTCTAGGAAGTGCTCAACGCAGAGCTGACAGCATCTTCCAGGACAGAAAGTAAATAGGGGTTTTGTGTTGGTCTTTGAATACAGAACTGGTAAAAGCCCCAAACAGAAAAACAAAAATCTCCCAGATGTCGTTTCTAGTAAAAGATATCATGTTATCTACCTCCATCCAAAAAAGAAAAAAAAAGAAACAAAACAAAACAAAAAACGAAAAAACCATTGAGAGTAAACACCATCTTCAATAGCTCTTCAAACGCTTCGTTGCACAGCTGAGTTGGTTGATTTGAGTTTCATCCACAGGTCTGAGGGGCATTGTTCCCATTCTCAGGGGATGACCTAAGACCCACAAGGTAAGCAGGTGAATTACCTGCTCTTGAATAGAAGCCTTCCTGTCCATGGAAGTTGCCCTAAAGATAATCACAGGTGATATATGGGGACCACATTCCTTCTAAATGCACCTTTCTTTATAAGACTATTTGCACTGTGGTTAGAAAAGAATGTCATGTCCTACCCAACAGCTCCCAGGCTGTTCTCCATGGTTGAAGGAAACCTTCTCCGTCTCTTCAAGTCTTCAACCAGATCGAAGGGGACTTGTCTTCTTTCTGCACACAGGTGAATTTCTGTCATGTTTATTCAAGGACCTCAGATGTAACTTGACATCCTTTTGAAACAGGGAAGAAAGCTGGACACTGAATTCTTATATGCACCATCATGGGAGCTGTGGCTAGGTGACCAGAGTCCTCATTCGTCCTCTCTCTCTCAGGGTTATCATTGATTGGATGGGATTCTGTCCTTTTTGAAAGGGATCCACTTCGTCCGTGTCACGTGAATCCCTGAGCGAGAGGCATACCGTATGTCTTAGTTTTTTGCAGCGCCCTTACCATTTGTGGCAGTAGAAGCCTCACGTGACTTCCTGCGTGCATTCAAATGCTCCCCCCTCACCAGGAGGTTTGGAAGACCACTTTCATGACCATGGTCTCCAATTCTTGCTGAAGTCATCATATTTTTCTTAAGTATCTTCCATCTCCTCTATGAGAGACAAGGCTCTTGGAATGTCAGGGTCAAGGCTTTTCATCTTTTTCGCCCTCACCACCCCCACCTCCATCCCAGTGAAGAGACTAGCACATAGTGAGTACTTAGTATTAATCACTTTTATCTGTCAAACACCTTGCCTGTTACAGAGAACTTTCACAGACATCCTCCTGCCTAACAATGTGAGTTAAAATGAACTGAAGGAGCGGAATTGAGCCATACCATTAGCAGGTAGAGGGATAGGCAGAAGAGAAGAAAAGGAAGTGGGGCTGGGGAAGGCAAAAGACATGTGATTCAAGCACAGAAGATGGGGAGTCTCAGGAGCCACTGACAGTGATTTCAGGGCCCTCCAGGCTCCACTCATCCAGGAGAGGCAATGTTTCTGCTGTTCCGGGGGGATTTACTCTCAGCTCCATGTAGGGATCTTCCGTCTTAAAGGCACACAGCTTCTGCAAGACTAGAGAGATGGACTGTAGAAGAGAGATTCATTTTTTCTGTTAAGCAAGATGTCACCAAGAAGAACCCACTTTGCGGTCGCAACCCCTAATGGTCGTGGTTTGTTGTTTTTGCTTTTTTTCTCCTCCACTGAGACACTAAGCAGGAATGGGGTTCAGCTAAGTCAGATGAAAGGAGAACGATGTTTGCCCTTCTATTAGGGAGAAGCAGGAGTGGCAGCCCAGCAGGAAGAGGACCCGTAGGTGTGTGGATGGCTCTCTCCAGATCTAAGCGAATGGGGAAGCCTTTGACAAGGAACCAGAGCAGAAAGATGGCAGTGATTCTTAGGTCAGAAGAAAACAGGGCCAGACTTCAGTTCAGCAGTGATCGGCCACAGGGAGCAAGATGATTACTCATGGTTAAGTGTTATAGACATCTCTAAAATTCCATCAGAATTCTATCTTGAGCCTCTAAACTTAAAGATGTATTCTTCTATGATTTTAATATTCAACGTGCAAATCTGGGTTTTAAACGTATGTCAGGAAAGGATAATCAAACTGATCTTTTTCTATTCCTGCTCTTCCTCTTCCCATATTTGAAGAGCATTTCACTGGTTGGTTGACTTATCACCGTGAACAGAATGCCAAGTAGGGCTCTGAGGAGGAAACAGTCAACTTTGAAAATTTGGGTCATTCACACAGCTGGCCGTCCACAGGGACTTTAGGTAGCCTCATCTTTTAAATAGCCAGCAGTCTGATGGTGTCATTTACCTGGCTATTAACAGGAAACACACACTCTTTCCTAATGTCAGGTTCTGTCTGAATTCTACGAGGAGAGCCCTCTGTTCTGGGCCCAGAGACCAGCATACCTCTAGTGACCCAGGACAGGCTGAAAGGGCAAGTTTGAAACCAGCATTTTATGTTCCATTGCTGGTGTATACAGATGTGTCTTCCACAGAAGTGATGGTGAATGACTTAAGTCACTGGAGGAAATGACATTTCGAAGTCTCAGTAAAGATACCCTTTGGGATCAGCCTGAGTTACGGGGGTTTTTGGCTTGGTTTTGGTTTTTTGTTTTTGATTTTCCACAATTCATTGGACTCATTTCCCCGATCCTTGCAGTCAAGACAGAAAGAGCCTTTTGGTATTTTCCCTCTGCCTTTATTAACTGTGTGAGTCCCAAAGATTTCAAAAGAAAAAAGGAAAGAGGGGGCCGAGAAGGGTGAGAGAGTGCCATGCCGGCAAGTTCTGTAGACTCTTCCATCAAGTTTCCTGCGTCTCAAAGAAAATCAGAAGGCTCGTTTGCGTTCAGAAAAGAGATCTCACCAATGTCCTCACTCCCTTCTCTCTCTGCTCCGCCCACCCCCCCTGCCAGGTTCTACCCTACTCCCCAACCCCAGATCCTCCAACTCCACCCTTCCTTTCCGTTGCCCTGAAGGGGAGGACATGAGTCAGCATTCAGACTTGAAAGTGTGAGCTGCCTCTGAGTCCTCCGAATGTAATCATTTCAGAAAATCTAGGACACACCACTACAGAGAAAGTCGCTCTCCCCACCTCCCTCTGCTCTCTGGCCAGACGTTTACTCCCACTCTCGGAACACAGCTTTAGCTGGGGTTGAACTTCAGCCTTAAAAAAAAATATATGGGAATGGGGGGTGCAGCAGAGCAGCAGGGACAACCACCACCCGAGTGCAGTTGGCTGGACGATTTTTGCAGAGAACTCCAACAGTTCACCACTTGAAACATCTGGTGCTTGGCCGGGTTTGTGTTCAGCCTGGAATTAAAAAAAAAAAAAAAAAAAAGATTAAAGAAAAAAAGTCAGTCTCACTCCTGACATTAGAAGCCAGAATGAATTTTCTCTTTTATCCTTCCCAAAGAGGAAGTACATTGGAATTCCCTCCAGGTATCTTGTTAAAACATCCAGGCACACCTTGAGACCCATGCTTTTTGGACGGGAACCAACTTCATTGATATTTTTTGTTCAGTTAACGTTTTGTCAGTCTCCGTGTCCAGGTTTTTACTTTGCGCTGGAAAAAGAAACTTCAGTGTCTCTTGCCCTCCCAGGGTGACTTCTTTTGTCTTGGCTTTTGGAGAAAAGGCAAACAGGCTCACACAGGGGGCTGTGCAGACTTCACTGTGGATCAGACAGCTCTGCGGAGGAAATCTACTTAGACTTCTTAAGATTCAACCTGTTTGGGATTAGGAGAAAGCCAAGACCTCATCTGCTCTCATGAGCAGCAATCTGGCAAAAAGTAATTTAGAAAATTATGGTTCTTCAGCTATAGAAAGCGGGAGAATGGCCGAGCTCTTTGTAAACTCTTTGGCGGCTGGGCTTCTATTGCATAACCTTTGGTTCTTGTTGGAAGGGTCCCCTCCTCCCCCTCATCCAATTAGCTCAACCAAAGCAGGCTGCGTTTGGAAAGGGAGAGTGAGTTTTGAGTGCTGCCAATTCAGACGTGGAGTTCCTATTTCCAAGAATCTTGTTGCCAAAACAGACAGGAAGCACTCTCACAGCGCTTTTATTTAATAAACTGATCGTGGATGTAACCAACTTGCTGCAAAGAGAAACTCAGACCTCGCTAAGGCTTTGACAGTGTAGTGTCCTGGGGAACTTGGGAGAGGATTATCAGGAGCTCCCTCCTGCACCTTTGTAATACTGCAGAGAGACCTCCTACTGCATGAGAAGAGCCGAGCTCCAAAGACAAGGGCTCCAGCCTGCTAGTTGCTGATAAAAGTGGAATTCATTGCTCCTTCTGCCAGTCTTGGCCATTTCCATCGCACCGCCTGCAGCAGTGCTTTCATTTTTAATGGGGTGAAGGCACCCAGGCTGTGACTGATGGCTGACAGGAGGGTGGTTTTGCAGTGGCTATGCATATTTGTAAGAAAGGGAGAACAGGAGAGAGAGGAAGGTGTGTGTGTGTTGGGAGGGTGGGAGTATCCCAAATGATAGAAACATAATCTAAAGGGTTCCACATTATACAAAACAACACCTACTTTTTAAACTTCTGGGCAACTGACGGCTCTCAGTATGAATAGATCAGGCTTGAGGCCAGGTGGGGCGGGGGGGCGGGGCAGTTGGATTCAGTAGGTTTTCCTGGACATCACTCTGTTCCTGCAAAGTGCTGTTGCCTCTGGGCAACTCTGAAGATGAGTAAGACCTAGGCTCTGCCCTTCTGAATTTCACAGCCTTTTTAGGGAAACAGACAGGTCCACCAAGGCCCTGGCACCAGGAGGACTGTGATGCCACAATGGGGCAAACACAGCATGTGTTAGGAGGAACCAGAAGGAGCCCCATTTGTCCAGGGATCTGAGGACGAGACTGGCCTGCTCTGCACTTGTGGAGCCCAAGGAGACAGAGCCATGGTGACTTGGAAGTCTTCTTAGGGAGTCGGCTTTGAAACTGGCTTTGGAGGGGCAACACAATGTGTAGAGTCCAGCAACAGACTCGGTTACAGATGACTGTATCCTTTTCCCTTTGCTTTGTCTCCTAAATTTTTTTCAAGGGGTGGGGTTTTGGGGAGTTGTGCATGGTTAGTTCAAGTGATGACTAGGAAGATGACAGGCATTTCAGGGGCATTCCCAGCAATCATCATCCAAGTCAAGCAGTATGCAACATGTTGGAGAGATGTGCAGTTGGGAAGATTCTCTTGCAGATGTCAATGTTTTCCTTCATTTATTTTTATTTACATTTATACTTAATTTTACATGTATATAAATATGCATGGGGGTGTGTGTGTATTTTTTTTTTAACATGGTCATTTCCAAAGAATAATATAATTGTAAGGGAATTCAAGTCAATCAAAGATTTTCCTATGGAACGTCTTCCTTCTTTGTTGTTGGAAACAGTCCTGTTCATGAGATCACTTTGGCTAGTGAGAATCAACAGTGTCCATCTACCTGCCTGCCTGCCTCCTTCCTGCCATCTTTCCTCTCCTATCTTTTGTTTATTTCTTAAGATATCTGGAAGTAGCGTTGAGGCTCTCTGGTACTTCAGTTTATCTTTATGAATTGTATGACTTTTAAACTAAAGCCCCAGTGAAATCCCCATTCAACATAAACATAAAGTAAGTTGCAGATGTTAAAGAAAAAATCATTTTCAGAATTGTCAATTCTTAAAATGGGGAATTCTCAGCATATTAGCACCATTCACTGAGGGCTAGCAGGGATCATGCTGCTGTTATTCCTAGAACTGCTGGTCTCCACAGAGAATTTAAAAAGTGCCAAACCCACTGGGATGGCAAAAACCAAATAAAAAAAAAAAGCTGATGTTACTGAGTGCTGGTGATCATATGGAGCAGTTAGAACTCATATAGACTCTGGTACAGCACATTGGTCAACTCTTTGGCACTCTCTACCGAAGATGATAGTGTGCGTGCCATATGGCTCAGCAATTCCACTCCTATCCAAAAGAAATGAAAGCACGTGGGCATCAAAAGGCACATACAAGGATGTTCCCAGCAACACTATTTGCAACAGTCCCCAAATGGAAACAACTCAGATATCCATCAGCAGAGGAATGGATAAATAAATCACAGAATATTTACGCAATGAACAAACTATGACAAACTACAACATAGACGAATCTTACAAACAACGCCAGGCAAAATAAGCCAGAGACACAAAAGACTGTATCCATTATTAATCTATTTCTATAAAACTTCAAAACAGATAAAATCAATACGTGATTTTAGAAGTCAAGATAATGGTTTCCTTTGCAGGGAGGTAGTGGCTGGGAAGGACCATGCAGGTGGGGGCTTCTAAGGGGCGGGTCATGTTTTATTTCCTCAACTGGGTGCTGCTTAAATAAATGAATGTGTTAATTTTATGAAAATTCATTAAGCTTGAAACTTGTGCACTTTTTCCTCCTATGTTAAAATTTAATAGTTTTTCTATTTAAATCCCCAAATCAAAATCATGGGTACCTGCTCTTTCTTCTTCTGAAGGCATGTTTTTACTAGTCTCAGTTTTAGGGAAAACTGTTTTATTTTCCAAACTAAACTTATGAAAGTTTATATTCCCTATTCAAATCTAAATTTGGCTTAGTATCAAGGAGTGTTGTAGCTACTAGATTTGAAATTATATTAAATACTTACCAAGTAAATACACATTCTAGGTTCACGTCTTATTTTCCTTAACCTTGGAGAGGCATGGGTTATTTATTGTTTTGAGAAGAGGTAGGGACAGGGTCCCTGGAGACAGGACGGCCTTGGACAAATGAGTGGTTGGGTGAAATGAAGATATTGGTCAGTGTTTTCTTGCTGTTCCTTGGCACAGGCTTAGCAGTTGGTTCCATGGGTTTCTCAGTCTTCTCAGAAACTACATTGAAAAACCACTGTAGGACTGACCACTCAAGAAGGATGGAATTAGTGACTTTCAAGGCCCCTAATATGGCTAGGTTAGTTAAAGGATGAACAGGAGCATTGAGCATGAAGTCTGTTTTACACAAAAGGTGGATTGTCAACACTATAACAAAGGCTGAGCTGAAATGCCCAAATTAGAGTGTTCTGGTAAGGAGCAGGCAGCCTTGGGCAATGGTTGTTACCCAGGCTTGAAAACACTAGAGTCCAAATTGTCCATCTGTGGCAAGTTTCACTCTGACTTTATCTAGAAGCCCACATTCTGAGAAGTGCAACCCGAGTTGGTGTCTGTGAACTTTTAAGGTGAGTATGAGTGTGTGTGTGTGTGTATGGTGGAGGGAGGGTTAAGCTCTGCCTCAAGAATATTTAAAGTCCATCTGTATTTCTAGTTTTCAGGTCCACAAGAGACTTAGGAATTAAATGCCTCATTTAAAAATTGTGATAAAATATTTCCTAAAAAGTTTCCCACAAATTATGAGTATATTTTTGTTCTCTCTAGCCTGACATTTCTTTGAATATATGGTTCATCTGCTCTGTTTCCTTTCCCCCAATCCCTGTTCAACTCCCTGAAATCTCATTTTCACCCCCACCTCTTTGTCCGCCTGGGCTTTTAGAAGTCACTCATTGTAACACCCAGTGCTCTTCATTTCAACCTCATTCTCACTGTCTTTTCCACAGCCCCTGTTACTTTTTTCCACTCGCTGCTGCTTGGAAAATTTGCATCCTTTCACGTTACCAGCGTTAAACTCTCCTGTTTCCCCTGCTGACTTTCCAGTTCTCCTGAAGTTTCCCATCTGTTCCCTGTCAGGCCTCCTGCCCTGCAGGGCGCCGCCTTCGGTCTTCCACCCTCCTCATTGGGCTGCAAGCACATGGGACTGGTGACTCACAGGTTTACAGCTCACGTCCTACCCCTTGCTCGGGGTTTATTCCCATATCTCTGACTACTCACTGGTCATTTTCACTTGAAAGTCTTCCCATCATCTCATAGTCAACAGTCTCCAACTGAGCTCATCGTCTCCTGTGCAAAACCAGTTCCCCTTCCAAGTTCCTCGTCTCTGCCTGACACCCTTGTCTCATGGCTTTTCCGTCTCCTAACTTTGAAGTCATCTTGAATGTTTCCCTAGCTGTTATCCTTGCTTGTCCCATGGTCTCTCCCCATGATGCCTGACATTCATCCAGTTCTCCTGATAACCTCCCCCAACCCCTGCCGACGTCCCTTACCTTCTTGAGTCCTTTCAGTTTCCTCATTGGGGTCTTCATCCTCTCAGGGCTAGGTCACTGATAGTCCCTTTTCTGCCAACCTGCCTGACCCCAGCCTCCCACCCTCCAGTTTGATCTGTATGCTGAATTTGAGACAGGAGAGAAGGGGACAGGGCACAAACATTAAAAGAATGACGTAGAAATTAGCACTAAGATGCTGGAAGATTCAACTGCCAGTAGACCTGGAGCTTCAATATACGCTCACTGAAATACAGTGGCTGCTAAGTGGCCCTCCTACAGGTGCCATGAAAGTTTCAAGGCTGACCATAAATGGTTAAAAAAAGTGGATGACAGCCCAGTTTCTGGAAATCCCAGCCCCTTCCCCAAAGTGGTTGGAATAATCCTCCCACTTGTTAGCATATAAAGCTAACAACTCCCACACCTCACCACAGATCTCGTTTTTCCTAGCCAACCCCATGCTCTGAGTTCGCCGCTCTCCCATCTGAGTAAGACAGACCGCACTCTGTGCATGGAATGTGTATCTACTCTTACTTTAAGCTAAGCACCCAACCCTACACCTCGTGGCTTTCATCTTGCCTTCTGAGACAGCCTGCACTCTGTCTATGGAGTACATCTCTCTCTGAATCAATCTACTTTTACTCGACTATGACTCGCTCTTGAATTCTTTCCTGCGCGAAGCCAAGGACCCACATTTGGTGGGGTGCATCCTAGGCACTCAGCTGAGACCTGGGACATGGCCATCCTCTCACCCACGTTTTCCTGTATCATATTGATAAATTTTCCTTGAACTCTGCATTTTCTCATCATTCTCCTGCATCCAGCTTTTGAGGTTTCTCTATTGTTCATTGCTCGTTCTTGGTTTCAAATTGAAAAAAAAAAAAAAAAAAAAAAAGACAAACCATTGCTCCTTGAGTACCAATCATGGGCCAGATACTATGTCAAATGCTAGTTGTTGGAGGATACAATTGTGGATGAGTTGCATTACCCTAGCACTCAAAGGGAGCCCTCACAATCCCTCCACCCTACCCTCCCCAACTGAGAAGATAGACTGGTATCCAAATAATTGAAAGGATGAAGGAATAGGGAGAAACTGGAAATTTGGAAGTGCTGCTAGAGTGCTGGGAATGGAATAGCAAGTCCTACGGATCCAAATACATTTCTGTAGTGACATGTGCTGATTTCAAAGCTCTGCCTAGCTTAAGACTGGAGGGTGGTGAAGTCTCCTAAGAACAAGAGAATAACTGGCGTGGTGAAGAAGACAATGGAAGTTTGCTGTTGACTGTGTTTCCTCTTCTAGGTTATGAGCTGTTTGAAGAAGTGACCAGATGGGTATTTTTTTCTTTAAATCTCACAGTGCTGAATTAAGCTCTATGCTTTCTGGAGTTTTTAGCAAATTCCTGTTGATTCCTTGTTTGATCGACCAATCATAGTTAATGCTATTGAATCGTTTTGTGACCTCCACCGACTCAGTCAGTCACTGAAGTACAAGCTCAAGTTCCTTGAAGGTAAATTTTTGTACTGCTGAAATGCCAGTGACATAGCAGGCTCTGTGCCTTGTGTCAGCCATACTAGGCCAGTCACATCTTTATGCACCTTCCTCAGAAAAAGGAGCAAGGATGGAATCTTTCAATTCAGTTATACCCAGATGTTGGGGAAGAATATGTTGGAAGAAGATTAAATAATCAAGCAAATTAACTTAAGAGGGAAAGAAGTTAAAAAAAAAAAGAAGCTGTTGAGTTTGGGGAAAACCCTCCCTTTATTTAAAAAGGGAGTATGACTTTCTACTTTGTTTTTGAAATCACTTTTATTTTCCGAATCCTAACAAGTTGATAAAATGCAGATAAATATTTAGTGAGGTTGACCCTCTGGCTAGCTTTGTCAAGTGATGTCTGTTCAAAAAGAGGCCCCCTGAACCACAGGCAAAAGCAGGAGATTAGAATGCTGGAGATGTAAATTCTATTACTCTTTGAAAAATCACCACTCTTGGTCCACCTCTTCCCCTCAAGGAAAGCCACTCTTTTCTTGGTCTAATGAGTGTGTAAATGTCTCTACTAAAAGATAGAGCCAAAATGGGCAGTGTTTGCCATGGTGTTTATAAATTTTGCAAAACAACATAACGTATGATGTACATGAAAATGGTGCAGACTTGGGGGGGGGGTAGCTCCTCTGCAGAAATCTGATCATGGATGTTGACACGTTTCCCTGGGAGTGGTGGTGCAAGGCAAAAATGTGAGATGACATGGAGGTATATACTTTCAGGACTGCAGCCAAATCTCAAACACTCACGGCATGGGGAATAAGGGAAAGACAAATCTGGAATGAATGCTAACCCTTGTCTTTAAGTTAGGTGGCTAACACATTCTCGCATTGACTTGAACTTCATCTTGGCTTACATGGATAAAGCATTAGGCTCTGTGAGATCTCTTCTACCTGATAAATTACAAGACAGGGTCTCTGTGTTACCTGTCATTGAAGTGGCAGTTCCCGTACAACTGGCTACTGGGTTGTGGTTTTGTTTTCTTGAAAGGACAGAGAGCTCCCAGGATGGGCGTGGGCCTGCTGCTTTCCCGTATCTCACTGGCAGTGATAGACGTTTGTATATAAATGTTTGTTGGATTCAGTAGCCAATAAGAATTCTGTCCTTGACCCCCTATTTTTAAGTACCACAATGATTTTTACAGGGTTCAGAAAACAAAACAGGAGAAAACAACTCTTAAGCAGCTCTTTATGCTTTGACATGAAAGTGGAGGGCATTGGACAAGTCAAGAGAATATTTTTATGTTGGAGATGTAGATAGGACCAGATGATGTGGGGTTTTCCTTGAGGGTACTTAAAAGAGTGTGGATTTTGCTCTAAGCATGATGGGATGTCAGTGAAAGTTTTGAAATAGGGGAGTGAAATTATCTGAGTTGTTTAAGGAGGAGACCATAGGTACTGCCATGTAGGAAGGGAATGCTCTTCCATCCTCCCTCCCTGAGGCCTTCTGGCTCCACAGACCCACAGCTGAGCCTTCTCATCCTATTCTCAGCAACAGCAGCCTGTCCATGAGTCAGGAAGAGCCTTCAAGAAGGAGGGGGTGGCCCAAGAGGCTGATGCTACCAAAAAGCCTAGTACAATAAGAAAAATATCCAATGGATTTTGCACATGAAGGTCACCAGTGACCTGGCAAAAGCAGTCTCAAACAGCAGTGTCAGTGTCATGTTGGGGGGTAGAATCGAGACAAGGTTGAGTGGAAGAGTTGGGAGGTGAGGAAATGGAAACAGCCTGTCTACACAACTCTCTGCAGAAGAGCAGTTATAATATGAAGTAGAGGGAAGAAGTAGTGACTGCAGGGCTTTGGGGGCCAGTGGGATTGTTTCAGATGGTTGCCAGTGGAGTCTGTTCATAGGCTTAGAATGATCCAGGAGGCAGGGAGGGACTAGTGATGCAGAAGAGAGGAAATAACCTAAGGAAAGGAGTCCTAGAAAAATGTGGAAGGAGGTGGGATCTAGAACCCACTGAAGGGACTGTATTTCCATGGGAGAAGGGCCACCTTTCATTGTAACAAGAGGGTAGGGAGAACGTAGATGCTGATCTAGGTGGGTTTAGAAGGGCAGTGTTGGAAAGACTGGGGAGAGAGTAGCTAGGATCCTTGGGCTGCAAGCGACAGAAAGTAACTATGTTTAACTTAAACAAAAAATAAATATTTTAGATGAATTTTGGGTAGCTTAAAAAAAAAAAAAAAAAGACTGTTAATAGCCAGTGATGATTCCCCTGCTAATTCACAAAGTTGACTCCCTTTTGTACCTCTGAACAGAGAAGCAGGTGTGCACAGTTACTACTCAAACATCTAGTAGGCAGACCTCACGGAACAGGGTAGCAGACCAGGATCGGGAACTCATTCCCTTCCACTGCATGAGGATGAGAAGTCTTTGGAAAGAGGCTCTCACTTATCTCCTCCTCTCCTCCACCCCTCTCCTTAGTCTTCCTTCTTCTCTCTCTGTTCCTTCTCTCAAGTCTCCCAGGGTCTAGGCTCTCGCTTCCTCTTCAGGAAGTAGAGCATCTGTCTCTAGGCACCTTTCTACTCCATGGTGTTCAGCATATGCCAGATGCTAATGGTGGCTTCTCATCTGGGGCTTGCAGCCTGGAGAGGTTGAGGTGGACGAGACAAGTGAGTAGGGTCAGTGGGGCCCTTCGGAATTCCTGTTTGGTCTTTTAAGCAATGAACAGCATGACTGAGTTTTAACAGGAATAATACTCCTACGTAAAGAAAGCACTGATGGTCTGCCGAGGCAGCACAATTCAGTCCCATCCATACAAGGGAAGGACATCTTGGGCCTCCCCCTTGCACAACAGCTTCCTGGTATTAATGTGGTAAGGAGAGCATGACGTAGCCCAGAGCCTCTTTTATTACCAGAGTTGCTAATACTGACTGTGAGTAGCACTTTCTCAGCTGTCCGGTATGGCCAGTGCTAGCTCTCACTGAATCTTTCCTCATCCTCCTGAAGAAATGGTAGTCACCTCAGTTTGCCTTGCCATACCACCGTGAAGTCTCAAAGCTACAGAGATGCCCAAAACAGAGACCAGGTGATCACTTTACATAAAAATTTCAGAGTATCATAATGGGTCCAAGGTCTCCTTTTTAGTTTTATAGCTTAAAACCCTAAACTTTATCAGTTCTCTGAAGGTTTTCAGGTTCTTAAAGACACTCACGTGCAGTTCTCAAGTTCCAAGGGACTTTTTTTGGATTGTGGTTAAGATAAAATAATCTTCCAATTTATAATTTAGGAGTTAATTCTCAGGAATCAGAACACTTGTGTCAAAATACTGAATGATATCATTATATGTGGAATCTAAAAACTACAGCAAACTAGTAAATATAACAAAAAGAAGCAGACTCACAGATATAGAAGACAAACTAGTTACTAGTGGGGAGATGGGGCAGGGAGGGGTCATATAGGGGTTGGGGGCAAGGGAGGTACAGAGAGTTGCGGGTAAGATGGGCTCAAGGATGTATTATACAACACGGGGAATATTTTGTAATAACTGTAAATGGAGTGTAACCTTTAAAAAATGTATAAAAAATTAAAAAAAAAAAGACCACACACACAAAATGAATACATGTGTCAACTTGGCAGCACACTTTCTCTACTGTAGAAAAGTCTGCGTGGAAAACCACATTGCTACTCCTTGCTTCTTGGCCTGAGAGTAATTGAGACATAGTGTAAAGATAGCCCCTCCCAAACATAATGCCCAGGTTCAATCTGGATCCTTTAGGGTCCCACCCCCACCACTACTTTCTCTTTCCCTTTCCCCAGATTCACTAACTTCTTGAATCATTCACCTCCAGTGACTTTTCTTCACTTCACTAAACTCCTTTGAGTAAGAACAGTGTTACATTCATGTTTGTATTGCCACATCTCCTTCCCAGAGGCCAGGGAAGGTTCTGCATACAATAGGTGTTCAAGACTTGTTTGTTGTTGTGTTGCTACTGGATGGTTTCTTGGAAAAACACTTCCCACTTTAACCCTCAATAGGTTGGATGATGTATGGAGCAAGCAGTGGACTTCGAGTCAGAGTTTTAAGTTTGATCCCTGATTCTGCCACTTACTATCTATGTAACTTGAGGTTACATCACTCAGCACCTCTGAGCTTCAGTTTCTTCATCTACAAGATGAACAATCCCAATCCAACAAGATTATTGTGAAGATCAAATGAGATCAAGTATGTCCAAGTGTTTTAAGGCCTCTATAAAACTAAGAGTTTACTAGTGATCATGGAGTGAGAACAAAGGAACCACGATGATCTTAATGACTATTGTTAACACCCACCACCACTTTGGTCTACCTGTCTTTTCATCTCTGTCTCCTTAGCACCTCGCACAGTGCTTTACAGAGTAGGTTCTCAGTAGATGTTTTTTTGAACGAAGGCCAACGTTATTAAAATAAGTTTTCCATCCAGCTTCCTGGGGAAGGTAGAAAGCAAATGGTTCCAGAACATTTCATGTGGATGTGAATGGGGGTAGTGTGAGCAGAGATGGAGAGTGTCCCCTCCTGGAGGGGCCTCGGGGAAGGGGATGGAGTAGTTCCGGGACCCCCTGAGGTTCGGAGCCTCCATAAGGTGTGCCTGCCCAGCTCAGCCTGTGTTATCCCTAGAGCACACAGTCCTGATGACATCTCCTGGTTGTGGCTCTGTTACTAGAACACTGATGCCACATACTACCCGGCAAGCTTAGGGTCAGGAAAGATACATTGCAGTGATGCTCTGGGAGGCACACTGAGAAGAGCAGTTGCTTTTGGAGAAGAAACAAAGGAAGTGAGCTCTCCTAGTATTGGCCATAGGCCAGCGGTGGGGAGAGGCGGAGCAGAGTATGGAGCAAAGACTGGAGCAGACCGTGGTCACCTGTGCCGCTGGGGTGACCACTGCTGTGAGATGTACAGAATCTCCCGTGAACCCTTTCAGTTGTAGCAACCAAGGAAGTAATCAAACACCAGCCTTCCCTGAAAACATCCTTTTTTCTTTCTTCTTTTTGCTTTTTTAAATTTTTTTTTATTGAAGTGTTGATTTACAATGTTAGTTTCAGGTATACAGCAAAGTGATGCAGTTATACATATATATTTTTTCTTTTCAGATTCTTTTCCAGTATATGTTATTATGAGAAATTGAATGTAATTCCCTGTGCGCTACAGAAAGTCCTTGTTGTTTATCTATTTTATAAATAGTAATGTGTGTCTGTTGACCCCCAACCCTTTATCCCTCCCCTGCCCTTTCCTCTTTGGTATCCAGTTTGTAGTCTATGTTCATGAGAAAACTGAAAATCAGAATAGTAATTTAACCAAACCTCTTTTGCACTGGCCACCTCATTAAGGAATTACCCAATGTAAAATGGATTTTTTAACATTTCACAGAATAAATGACGTTTTAATTTGTTTACAATACTGCCAACCTACCTTTCTACATATTTCTGAAAGAAATGGTTTATCAGGAGCATAGACTTTTTCTTTGTTCTATTGCAACTTATGGGAAGACTTGCAAACTTTTTTTTTTAACAGAAGGCAGGCTTTGTCTTTCCTTCGTTCATCTACTGCAGTCACTGCAGAGGAACCCAAGGCAGTGGCTTGTCAGGCTCTGGGTAGACTGAGGAAAAGCTTCCAGGCCTAGATTAGAACAGTCCTTCCCAAGCTCTGGTTCCTAGGACTCTTTGGGGCCTGGAGAGCCTGCTAGGGTTTGCTCCACTCTGGTGTGATTGCCCCTTGTCAGCCTCATCTGCAGCTGTCTGCTCTGCTGTTACCTGTGACCACCGTCCTCCTGGGGTGGCCTTTCAGTTGCTTTGTGAACTTGGACTTCATCCTCACGCCGACCCTTTCTCAACAACAAAACAAGACCTCTGTGGGAGGATGTGGGACAGGCTGAGCCTGGCTTGACGGTGTAACCTGGAACACTGAGGGTGAACACAAACAAGGACATTGCAGCTTGAAGGAGAGAGCTTGGCAGAGGCAGTGTGGCTCAGAACAGGAACAAGGAGTCCAATTAGAGGGCTCTGTGGAGAGGGTTAACAAAGTGCTTTTGTTTTGCTTTAATCCCATAGAAGGAAATGAGAGAATAAGAACCAGATTTAGGGCAAGTCTTCTGTTCAAGATTTTCCTTCAGACAATGTCAGGACGGAAAACATCTTCTGGAGGTTGAAGAATGCTCTCATTTGTAGAAAGGCTAATTAAAGCTCCTTACAGCCTGAATGACCTGTCGCGGTACTCCACAGCTAAGCAAAGAAACTCACCTCCGGCAGAAGCACCTTTCTCCAGCACCTGGGATTCGTTCTGCGTGCTCTCCACCCTGCTACGGGGGTACAGCGTCCTAACGGACCTTGACCTTCCGGCTGGTAGTTACTCTTCTATAGGAGGATAGAGCATTTGCACAAAGCCACAGTGTAACAGAGCAAAGCCTGTCACCCACAGCTTAAAGCTTATGTTTGTCACTTTAAACCCATATAATCTGTTTTAGGCACACATAAATGTGTACTTATGTATAAACATATAAACTTATATAACATACAATTATGCATTTTTTAATGGACATTATTATAGTAGTGCATTTTTTTTTAGGTATGAGGGGCTTCAATTAGAGCTCTTGAAATGTCTTTTGATATTATATTTAGATTTTATTTCAATTGTGAAGTATCTACTTTTTTCTTATGACTTCCTTAGTGTAGCCCCTACCCTGGGATCTTTCCTTGGGGCTTGCTATTAAGAGTAACGATCTTGGAAGGTTAAGTAGATAATATGATTGTGAAAACCTATTAAATCCAATTATTATTATTATTTTTTTCCGTGACCATGAAACACAAGCTCTGAAAGCTGAGGTTGTGCAACTCGCTGGAAGGCTCCTGGCTCAGCTCAGGGTTGCATCTAATGAAAACAAAACCAAAAATAAAACACAAGTGATCCATGAGGCTGACTCTTTGAGCCTCATTGCCTGTAATTGTAAACAGCTGAACTTCGGGATTTTCAGGAAAAGTTCTGCCCTGCAGGAGCAACCCAGTCCAGTATTGTTTTTGACAGGTGACTCTTCATGCGACTTGTCATGCCTAGGCCAACCCAGGTAAGGCAGGCGTTCCTTTCTGCCTGGAAAGTTCCCGTGTGGCCTGGAAGGGCAAGTAGCTGCGGAAGCTAGCTTTTCTGGAGGTCTCCTTGGCTGACCAAGTACCTTGGGTGGAGGCTCACGTGGCTTCTTGTCTCTGTTGTGGGACAGAGCTTACTGAGGAGGGGATTCTGACCCACCGTGGTGCTGTCATTATCTGGACAAGGGTGGTGTTCTCAGTGGCAGTTGCACTCGATACCAGGGAAAGGGTGAGTTATGCCAATGTCACCCGCGTTGCTTCAGAGTAGGAGGTGCCCCAGGTGTGGGGTTGCCTGTGTTGTCGCAGGTTTAACAATCTTGAAAGGGTGGAGCTCCCACTCATGAGTTTTCTTCTGGTTGTTAACGTTGAACTCTCTCTGTCCTTTCAGTGATGCTGATCATGAAAATAATGCTTCCTTTTTTAAAGGCGTGAACTTTCAGACTTAGGCTCAAAACACACGTTTGGGCTGTTAGTGTGCTTATGGGTCCAGCCTCCTCCAGTCACGGAACAATGGTTCACCATAAAAAAAAACCACGATCCCTTTCATTTGTGGAACATGTTAGGTTTACACCCATTATCTCCAGTGTCCCTCAGGCAAATCCTGAGCTGTACAGGGAAAGCCCTCTTTCTAAGATGGTGAGGTTTGTGAGGCCCTGAGTGTTGAGAATCAAGTCACGTAAGCAGTTAGTGGTAAAGCCAGGATGAAAATCTAGGTTTTTTAGTCCAGAAGTTTGTGCTTTTTTTTTTTTTTTTTTTTTTTTGGCCAATGTTTTGAACATTTGGTTGCAGAATTATTTGATTTTTTTTTAGGCAGAAAAAAAAAAGACTTGATCATACTTTAGGAAAACAAACGCTACTAAACTAATCTGCTGGTAGCATCCCCAAATCTCCAGGTCTTCTGCTTAATCTCAGCTGCAGGGAGAGAGAGAACTTCTGTGTGAGACAGTTCCAAGGAGCAGACCGATGCTGCTTTACTGGTCATTCATAATATTCAGGGTCCTGAATGTTCCTTGGAGGAGACTAAATGCCTTTTAGTGTTTTCTGCTTCGGGAAAAGAAAGAGATGAGATCCACGGAATCTCACAGCTGAATGGGAAGGGATAGAGATCATTCCTCTTTCCACTTAAGCCTTATACTCATAAGCAAATTGAGACCAAAAGTATCGGGTGACTCCAAGGTTATCCATGTCTGTCCAGCAAGACGTAAACCCTGTCGTTTCCAACTTTTTCAGTAGAAATTATGTAAATAACCTTTCCTTTAAGGAAGAATGTCATTTTACATTTCACGCTACGAAGGTCATAGTCTGCCCAGTGGGAATTCTGCAGAGGGACTTGGATCAGAACTGTTGCAATATTTTTATGTGGAAATGACAGATCTATTCCACAAATTATTATTAGGATTTTTAAAGATCTCTTACTGTGGGTGCACTGCGTGAAATGCTGAGCAAAGGGCAGGGGCGTAAGTAGAGAAGTGACACCCTTCCCTGCGGTGGTGACAGGCCTGATGTGCAGAGGCTGAGGGCCTCTCACAGCCCACGGGGCAAGGCCTGCATCCCAGGGGCCCGGGTGCCGGGCTGGCTGGTTTGCTCTTTAGCCTTCTGTTTGTCTGACTTGTTGATCATAAACACTGAGGCACAGACTGTTTCCTGACTGAGAAATCCCTTTAGCAGTCTAGCAATGACTCACAGAGTCACTTCATGCCCACAGAGTAGCCAGTGTCACCTTATGGTGTTTTCGGCCTGTCTCACGTCAAGCACGTAAATCATGTAAAACATGGGCATCAAGTTCCTCCTGTGTCAGCCTGCACTTCCTGAGAGGCTACTTTCTTCGGTCCCCTAAGGGAGATCTTGGGGCTCCCCCAGGGCCGCCGTCCACGGAGACTCTCCCCACTCACTGCTTTCCTCCTCTCTAAACTCGCCGCTCTGACAGTCTGTCCCACAGGTGTTTTCTCTGATCCATTTTGGTTCTCTTTTTGTTATATTGTAGCTTTCCTGGCTGTCAGGTCCCTGATGGGTACTTCTCTTCTAACCCAGCAGAGTTGGAGCACTAGGGCTTCAAGACAGCTGTGTCTGGTCAGCTGCTGGACGAATTGTCCAAGATTCCTCTCTCCTTCCCTCCCACTTTCCTCGGGTCCTTCTCCCCCCTTTTGCAGATGTCTATTGCACCAGGAGACAGGCATCGTGTTCAGTTTGGGGTGAGAGCGGGGAAGAAGGCAGATGTGGCCCTGATCGTCATGGTTAGGATGACTTATGATTTTACCAAAAATGCAGAGCAGGGGAGGAGCTCGCTGTGGAGAAGGGCATGAAGGCATTTATCTCATAACAGACGAGTACTATATGGAGAAAGCCTGGCTTCCTTCTTTACTTGGGGAAGTAGAATTGGGGAGGAAAAAGCAGGTATCTGGAGGAGTGGCACAGCTGGAGGTGTTCTCAGGCTGACTCGAGCATCTTAAAAGCTAGGGGCCTTTGGACAAATTTTAACATCCCCTCTCCCGCCTTCCCAGCCTCTGGTGCTTCATCAGTAAAATCAGGGTGGTTGTGAGGACTGCATTTGTTATATAAAAATGCATCTTAAACTCCTGCTATACAAATGTAAAGGATTTTATTTTATAGGGCATGCTACACTATTTTTTCCCTCTACAAAACTTGATCCAAATAGCTGCTACCTCCCCTTTGAGCATGTTATAACAGAGAATAGGCCAGTTCTTTGTAGGTAGAATTAAGAATGCCTCTGTGTGTTAGACATAGTGCCCCCCGCAAGCCCACTTATTTTTATTTCTACACGGAAGCAGCATTTTGTTAAATGATGCAGGTCGTGCCTGAATGAGCTAATAAAGTTTCCTGTTGAAGTCACACTTGGAAATTGCACATGATGCGGAATACAGTCCTATGATGGTTTAAGAAAAAATAAAAAGCAAAATATTTTGGGGTGATGCAGTTGAAGGTCAAAACCTACATTTCTGAACTGGGCAAGACGACCTCTCCCCCTGATTCACCAACCCCAACCCAAAGACAAATTCTTCCTCCATCTGTATCTTCTCCCTCACTTGTCACGTTTCACCAAGGTTAGGGGACAACTGCTGTGGCCATGGGGCCGGGCTGCAGCATCCTAGGTGAAGAGTGACTCATCTTGGAAGGGGGTTGGGACAGGCCAGTGCTCACCCTAGTTTCTCCCTGGGTTCAGTGGGAGGATCAGTACTGACCTGATTAATAATCATTTATTTTTCTGGAATAATAATGAAAGATCTATAAAAACGCCCCGTAAAACATGATGCTAACAAAGCAGTACGTGACTGTTAAACCAGTTCCTGTGAGCGACAGCCACCGTCCAGCACTCATCGCTTTCACTGGAGCCACTCTTGGTGCCCTGTGTTGTAAGCCTGGTTCCTGTTACATAAGAAGAGTGGCTCCTTCCCCAGCCATCGCTGAGCTGCCAGACCGATCTCACGTCCTGGACTATGAACTTTAGACCTTGCGTTCTCCATAGCTCTGAACAGACTGACTCCCTTTAGAGAAAGCCTGTTAGGGCCTGCTTCCAGACTGGTTGAGATCCCATTTGGAATTCACATTCTCACTGATTTTAAAGGTGGTTTCTGCAAGGTCATTCGATCAAAAAAAAATTTTTTTTTTGGTTGAGTCATTTTTTGATTTTCAAAAGTCACAAACAGCAGAGCAGTGCTTTCCCAAGCCCTGTTGAGTAACAAGGGCACATTGGTCATATATGACTAGTTTCTCGTTGAAATGGAGACAATTATTGGGTGTTGGTATTATAATTAGCGATAGAGTAATATATTGACCACTGATAACATCGCTTGACCTTCTCCATTTCTGAGAAGTGCTGGCCTGATATTTATGCAGCATGTAGAAAAGTCTATACCTACCCAAAGGAGACGGGGCACAGGACACATATTTTTCCCAGTGCATTTGTATCGGACAATGAACAAGCATGCAGTGTTGATGTAGTTGGCTTTGGAAGAGTCTCTGGGCGTTGATCTTTCCATCTGGAAAATGAATGAGCAGGGCAAGATGATCCCTGAATCTTATCTAGGGTGATTATTCTCTGATCCTCTGAATTAGTGACAATTTTTTGAATTCACTGGAAATAACTCTGCTCTTATTTCTGTCTTTGCTAGTAACTTGCGAACTGACCTGTGACTTCCTCATCTGGGTATTGGGCTGGAGTGTTGACCTGTGTGTCCTGCCCTCTGGCTTACCTTCCTCTCCCTTCACCCAGAGACTCTGGACTAGTAGAATGCCTGGTGGGGAGGGGTTCCAGAGCAGCCAGCGGGGTGACAGTATGGGGTCCACCAAGGATGAAGTTCGTAAGAATGTTTTACTGCAGAGCCAGCTAGACTTGTCAGTAGAGCAGGCAAGGGGGAGCCATGAGGACCGAATTTCCAACAATATTTCCTCCTTTGTGATGTGGGTCACCTTTCCCTCCAATCTAGTCTGAAATACTCATTGCAACTGATTCCTTTTGATTTCCAACAAAGAAAGATGGAGCATCAACAGGCTGTTTCTGTGATGCACACATGTTAACTGACAGGGCAAGGAGGGCTCTGTGTGTGTATGGTGAGGGGGTCCTCCTTTAGCAGTCTCCCTTTTGCACCTATTAAATAAGAGGTGTTGGCTGCATATGGCTTGTTGATGTGTTTTGTCTCCTTGGAGTTTAAAGCAAAGACATTTTAAAAATACCTTAGAAAATACTTTGATTGACTTGCCAACATTTATAAAGTCAAGATTTTAGATAAAAGTTCAGATTTCTGGTTTTTCCTAATAATTTCTGGCCATACTGGGACCTCTATTTCTGTAAGGTTACAACCAGCTACAGTGATCTCTGCTCCCATGGTCCAGGGGCTCTCCAGGGTCACAGTCTCCCTTTGGCCCAATTTACCACTTACTTTTGCTGACTGGCCCCCTGTAGTCATTTCAGGGTGAGACCCTGGAGCTGAGTTGATAAGTTAAGCTGACTGTCACTTGTATGAAGCACAGGAAACCTCAATCCAGAGCAGCAATTTCACAGGTAAAAAGAAGCCCTTTGGGAGTGAAGGGAAGTCTGAAGCATGGGCTGAGAGCAAGAGGAGGTTTAGGAGGGGGGCCCCACCCCATGTCCTGAGCTATCGTGAAGGTACCAGTCTGGGGCAGTGGACAGGCACAGGGATGGAGCCCAGCAGCACGCCAGGGTGGTGCCCCAGAATGGAGGCCTGACTTCCTTCTCCCTGGCCTTGGGTCAGCCTCACAAGTGCATCAAAGTCCAGGTCTCGGCCTGACCTCTGAGGACCAGCAGGTAAGTCTTGTTGGTAAATTCATCAGTGAGATAATATTTAACCTTCTATTTCCAACTCTAATCACTTTGTTGAAATTATCCTGGACCTCTTAAACTGTTAGAACCCGTGAGTGCAGGGTGGTGATGCTCCATGACATTCTGGGTGTTCATGGTGCTAATGTTTCCCAACAGGGATCTCAGCTCTGTCAATATATATTTTCATGTCCTAATAACTGTAATCAAAGCTTGAGTTGTTCCTATGGTAATAAATAGCCGCCCATCTGGGACGTGGCCTTGTAAAACACAGAACAGGAAACTCCACATCATATGGAAAGTTGTACTTTTAGTTTCATAACTCAACTTTTGCCTAACAAAGATAGCTTTTATTGAAATTGAGCCCTTAAAGCGTAAGAAATATATTTAAATACTTTGTGAAAATCGTATCTTTGTATAAAATATTTTCCTACATGCCATCTTTCGGGGGGTGTTATTATGATTCTCTGAGATAGGCAGAGAGGTAATTAATAAACCAGTTGAGAAAAAAAAATTGAATTTCAGGAAAATTAAGTGACTTTGTTCATGTCATATAATTAGGTAAACAGAATCGTAACTGGCTCCTGGGTTTTCCACCTCTAAATCCATAGCTTTTCACCTTCCTGCTGCTGCTTCTTTGTGTCTTGGGGTGAGTGTGTGTGTGTGCGTGCGCATGCACACGTGTGTGTGTATGCACATGTACTAAAATAGGTGGGTGTCAGTGCAGAGAAGCAACATTTATTTTAAGTAAGAAGAACTTTTAAAATGCTTGGTTTGGAAAATCACAAACGTTTCCCTATAGAATATATATGGTACTTAAGTAAAAATTAGATGCTTCATGAAAACTTATAGAAAAATTCCATTCCATTGGGGAGATAACAGTACAAATAATTTCGTAAATTTATTTTTCTCCCTGGATTCACAGTTGCTAATAAAATAGTGTTTTGATGAACTAGTTGTAAGTCTATAATAAATGTCACTGCACAGGAACTGTTTCCCCTAATTGTTAAATATGCATTGGCTAATCTCTGTATCAAAAACATGCTCAAGAAAACTCACAATTTCATAACCCTACTGTTTAGCTACTGGTAGCAAATAATCATATAGTTCCATCAGGTTTCGTATTTCACCTAAACCACGCACTTCTCATCTTTGTTGTTACATTTTCAAAACAAACTCAAAGCAAATAGAACACATTGAATAGGCTAGTGATCTGGACAGTGGCTGCCATGAGGAGGGATGTGTGCTTGCTGCCTCCCTCCCCCTTTCTCACATGGAGATCAAGGCTTTGTCTCTTCAACTTCCCAACCCACTGCAGACAGGTTGGGTGTCAGCTTTCCTTACTGCCTGGTTGACTTTGTTTGTTTGCTTTTGATTCGGGTTTTTGGTTTTTTGTTTTTTTGATTTGGGTTTTGTTTTGTTTTGTGGGTTTTTTTTTGTCAGTTGGTAATGTATTAGAAATATACTAAAAGCAAATTACATGTTAATTGTACTTTCTTGCCCTATACAGTTAGTTATAGAATTTCTTCCTGATACCAGAAATGTTCATACTTTCAAACAAGGTGCATACATACATATTTGTAAATATTGAAGCAACTTGGAAGTGCCTGGAAAATTGCACCAGTAAGCTTTGTTTATACTTTTTTAGGTGAATCTATATACTGAGAAGTAGAGCTCAAAAACATTAATTTGCTTAATTATTGTTTAAAAGAACAATAGTGCTATGTAAAATTATATAATTGGGACACAAAGGTAAAACTTATCTGTAAAAATATTTGTATATTTTAAATATAAAAAAATAGTATATTAATGTTAATAATAAGTGACCAATTTTAAATATTTTGAAAGTTCAGAATGCTTAAAGACGTGTAGAAATTTGTGTGGGCATGGAAACCACGGTGTATCTGTCAGAAAAGTAGTATTCTTGCTTATAAAGCAGAGGCACTCACTTAACATAAAAACTTACTTTGAAATGCCTGAAGTGTTTGTTGCAAATACTTATTTTGTGAGAACAGGTTCTTAAATAACAATTAGATGCCATTTTAATGATACCTAGTGACCTTACTTTAATCAAGTTTTTACAAAATAAAACACGATGTTTTAAAAAGCTATAAGCACTTCAAAACTGGAAGTTATATTATTTTCAAGAAAGTATATTATGTTTTAGACAGCTGAACGCTGAGCCTTTATCACAAGGGCAGGGTTGCCTTGATCTGTGTAGGAAGTGGTCTTCATTTATTGTGACTCCCTACTGAATTCTGGCTTAGTTTTACCTTCAATGTTGAGTTTTCACGTTCAGAAATAAACTGCAGAGTGTTGCTACTTCTCTCTTCCCATCTTCCAGAGGCTTTTTGTGATCACTTCCTCAAATTTCATCTAGAAAGAAAACTATTAAGATGCCCATACATTTTTGATCTGCTCATATGAATTTTAGTAATGAATTAGTCTTTCTGTTGTTTTTGAGTGCACTTTGAGAATTCCGAGTTCTGTGCCTTTGCTCATGTTATTCCTGCATTTGGGATGCCCTCCCTCTTCCATCCAACTGGCGGAAGCCCTCCCCTGTCTTTCACATCTACCTCTAAGCTCCCTTTCTCCATCACATTTCCTCGGGGTAGGGGTTTCCTATGAACTCCTATACCGTTCATGTCTGAGTCACTCTCTTTTCAGTTAGCAGTCATTATCCACTTACCAATTTTTAGGACACAGAGATAAAGTAGGCATAGATTGTTCAAGGAACTTATAATTTAAAGAGATGATAGCCTATATATTCCAAAGTAGGAATAACCCATGGGAAATTGGGGAGTGGGTGATCCCATGAGTGAGAGGTCACTTCTCATGTATGTGAAAGGTCCCAGTACAGAACTTGGTGCATGCCAGGTGTCTGAATAATTATTAGGCCCTTTCTGTGTGGCTGAGGAAGGGGAAGAGGAGTCAGAAAGGCCTCATGGAAAAAGGAGCCTTCGGTCTTGATAAAACTGGTAAAACCTGACTGAGTGGAGAGGAGGGGAAAAAGAACTTCCCAGGCAACGATGTTCGCCCAGGCCAGCAAGTCTCAAACTTTTTGGTCTCAGGACCCTTGATACTCTTAACACATATCAAGGATCCCCAAAAGCTTTTCTTTTCCTATTATATCTATCGATATTTACCTTATTAGAAATGAAAGTTGGGAAATTAATTTTTTTCAATTAATTCATTTAAAAATAACAATAATAGACTCATGACATATTAAGATTACAAGCATATTTTTATTAAAAAAATAAGCACAATTTTCAAAACCAAAATATTTAATGAGAAGATTGATTTTTTTTTTCATTTTTGCTAATCTCTTGAATTTCTGGCTTAAAAGAAAGCTGGATTCCTTATCAGCTTCTGCATTGAGTTTGTTGCAATATCACAGATCATGAAGCATCTAGAAAACCCCACACTCATGAGGAATGTGAGTAAAAAAATCAAATAATGTCTTAGGATTATTACAGAGGGAGGTTCTCCCTGGCGGACTCCCCGTGGAGTCTCAGGGTCCCCCGCAGGCCCCTTACCCACAATTTGAGAACTGACAATTTGTGCTCTACGTGGCTGTCTAGCTCGTTTTATGGATATTTCGTATTTTCTTTTTGGGGGGGACAGTCTTTAATTTTTAATTTATTTATATTTATGTCATAACAGCAAAAATAATGACAGTATTTCTTTAGTGCTTACTCTATACTGGTCATTGTTTTATCAACCTTACATGAATTAACTGATTATATTCTCATAAAACCTTATTATTTATTTATGTATTTTTATTTTGTATTTTTATTCATTCTCTTTCCCTATTCCAACCCCCATAGTTAAATTGCAAGCTTCTTGAGGGCAGAGACCGTCATGGGTGCCCAATAAACTGAATGGCTGGTACTGATTTTGATGATGGCGTGTATTCACATTTAAAACTATATATATATATGTATCTCTATATGTATATATATATGTGTGTCTATACACACACACACACACACACAATACATCAGCCTGTCTATCTACCGTGAGCTTTTTTAGGGAGTAAAAATTCAAGCACTAGGAATACGGTGAAGTGGTGGAGCTGATTTTTAATGATTTGCCTAGAGTTAGTCATAGAGGCAATGTTAGTAATAAAGCTAATTACTCTTTCTACAAAAGAAATTAGTCAGAAAAGGAAATCCATGTACCTAGACTGGATGGCAAACTGCCAGTTTCACTTTTACAAATTTTAAATTCCTAGGGCTTTGGGTCCCACTGCATCATGTCCCTTTCCTGCCCTGTGACAGATGGCAGGTGTAGTCAGGTTTGCACGTGAATCAAGCATACCTGGGGGTCCTGGCCTTGAAATCTGCCATAGGAAATCCATGGTCTTTAACAGTTTCTCAAGAGAATTGCATCAGGAAGAGCTTAGCAGTTGCTTTCAGGAATCAGTATTACCATAGCATTCTCAGGGCTTGGGTGAAAAAAAAGAAACAGGCCCCAGCCCCTTTTCATTCCTTCAGAATGTGTCCTTCGGATGTATGTCAAGCAGGGCCAGTCTCACGTTACCTTCTGCCGATGTTAAGCGTTGACCAGACATGATTTGCTTCAACTCATACACTTAAAATGAAATTCGGCTACAAAGAGAGCTTAAGAATCCTCTGACATTTAAAGTACATGTCAGACCTCCTGGAGGTGACGTGCTTCCTTTCTGTTTTGTTGGTGGGAAGAACAGGTTAGTACAGATTGAAATGATCAGATGCATTGGCTGAAACACCAGACACTTACACATTTTCAAAGCCAGAAAAAGTTCAGAGATTGTCTAGTGAGACCAGCCCTCTGTTTTGTAGAAGCTGCTGAGCCCAGGGACGTGAAGGAGCTTGCCTGGGGACTGTGGGCTCTCTCTCTCTCGAGTCTCTGGGCTGAAGGTCGTTTGTGTCCCCTACTGTGCACCAGCCCGGTGAGTGGCTGAGTTTAGGCTTCTCGAGAACCCAGGCCTCATCTTCCTTAGGAGCTGCACCATTTCCTGTACTGAGAGCTTGTGCAAAAAAATGAGGTACTGGGGACGTGGTCTCTGGCACCAAATGAGTGAAAAGAGGCTCTCTTGTTTTTTGCTCTTAAAGGGGCCGCCATGCTTCTGAGTGAGCCTGTGAGCATGGCATCCCATCACCAGGGAGGTGGTTCTCAACCCTGGTTGTCCATTCCAGCCAGTTGGGTTGGTTTACAAAAATCCCAAGGCTCTGGCCCCCCATCCCAGATTAATACTTAGATCAGAATGGGGATAGAGAGAGTGTGAGCAGCATTCCAGGTGATTTTCAGCACACGGGAGTGGCCAAGTCCTGCTCTGGTGTCTGCCTGTGGCTGCGGTTGGAACCTGGCTCTCTTCTCACTCTGAAGACGGACTGAAGCTGCTCATGCTATAGAAGAGGCAGCACCCTGATCAGCCTTGCTTCAGAATTTCAAGAAGAACTCGTTGATTTTGTCGGGGAGGGGGAGTGTACTGTCCAGCAAGGCAAGTGGCCACCACCTCCCGCCTGGTGAAGGACAAGTAAGCGTGACGTGCAGCTTCCTGCTTGTCTGCACGCTGCGCCCACCGCATCGCACGTCTGGCCTTCCATGAGCAGAAGTTTCACTACTGAAATCAGTGGGTGACCTTTCTCGTTTTTCATACACCCAGAGGGAGAGACGGTTTGCTGTCGAGTAGGTTTGCTGTCGAGTTCAATGCTTGTGTCAGACAGGGGAGACTCTAGCAAAGGAAGCCCAAACGAGCAGCTTTTCTTCGTGCTTTGGCCTTTTCACTGTTCGCTGCTGGAGGAGGTGGTTATTTTGTGAATGTTTTCAGTATCTTTGGAACTCACTTAAAAGACGTACTCACAAAATACCCCAATGTGGTCAGGCAACAGTTATCGTCTCCCCACTTCTCTTCCAAAGGTGTTGGCATCATAGAAAGGAGTAGGAGACTCCACACTGTAATGACCAGGGTACTGGCCTCTCCCTGGAGGGGCTGGGACCCGAGGCCTACCACAGCGCATGCTGCCTCTCCCCCTGCCCGTCAAGGGGCAGGAACTGAATACAGGTATCCTCTGGAGAAGCCTGGTGGGGGAAAGGAGAAGGAACAGACACAAAGCAAAAAAAGTAAAGGAAAAGCTAGAGGCAGAAAGGTGAGTCTTGGCCAGCCAGCTCTCGCCTCTTCTCCCCACCCTTGGCCCCTTACCTCCCTGGTGACACAGAGGAAGCTCCTGTATCTGGCAACCAGGGCAGGTGCTCTGATCCAAACGGCCCAAGGCTAATCTTGCCTTGGAATTATTCTAGGGAGGGAAAAGCAAACTCAGTCACTCCCCTGCCTACCCACCTACCCTTCCCTTAAGGAAATTTGGTCCAGAGGCTCCCTGGAGAAAAATCATGAAATTAAATTTTGATGTAATAAATTCCATGTTAGGAAGCAGCAATTTGATTAGCAGAAACTGCAGTTCTATTGTATGTGTATATTTGCAAAATAGTAAAAACAAAAACAAAACCTGAGTATATCAAATACTTAAATATATGTATTTTTGATAATATTTCATTATAAATATTTACTTTGTTCAGATGAGTAGTAGGAGGTAGCTTCAAAAGTTCAGAAAAACTTGTGGAAGAAGCAAATAAAAATGATAAGTCAACTCATTATTTTCTTCCCTGTCCCCTGTAGCTTAGAAGATCCCCATTACCCTAATTTAGTAGAAAATTACTTCAGTTCCACTTGTGAAGCTAAGTTTGAGAACTTTTGTAATGAATAAACTGTTAGACTCTAAGAGAAACTATCCACTGTCTTGAGTGGAGATTCTGGTCGGTGCTCTGTTCCTGACAAGCCTTGTGGCTTCAACCAAGTCTCAGCCCCTGTTCTTGCCTGACACGTGATGCTCGCACTGCTGGTCCTTCCGACATGCTGGTGCAGCAAGAGACGAGCTAATGGTCTGTGGCCTGAAAGGGAAGGGGAGGTTTCATTATAAAGACAGTTGCCCAGCAGACATCATTTGATGGTAGCAGAATGGAAACCAGCCAGCAGGAAGGCCAACTGTGTGCTGACCGAGAGCCAGAGCTGCTGCGTCCAGGAGCTGGGTTATCACCAAAGCAGCTGAGGGATGGGCTGGCGTTCCAGGCTCAGATGGGAAGAGGCAGCCTGGGGAAGACCCTGGACCTGGAGAAAACAGCATTTGAGTGGCAAGAGAGGGAAGAGCAAGAGCAGGGGAGGAAGACCCTCGTCCTCTGTCACTTTTAGTTACTTCCTCTGCAGAGACTCAAGGAGACAAGAAGGAAGGTCCAAGCTAGCCAGAGAAAGGAGAGCCCTGCAGGTCGGGAAGGGCAGAGGAGCACAAAGAGCAAGACGTGTAAACAGACACCACTGAGGGAGAGAGAGAACAGCCCCCTCTAGAATACTGTGGTCCATTTAATCACTAGAAGGTTTTCAAGCGCCTGAAATCAACATGACATAACACCAGCCCAAAGGTGAGGATGCCATGGTGGGAAGAGCTCGGACGGTGTCGACGACAGACCTGGGTTTCCTTCAGCATTTAGTAACTGTGTGTGAGAGAGAGGTCAGTTGCTTAAAACGACTCAGCTTCCTTGCCTGCAAAATGATGAGAATAATAACTTCTCAGAGGTTTCTCATGAAGTTGGCAATGATGTCCGTGAAAGGCCCTGTGGAGATTCCTGCCACAGCATGAGTGTTCAAGAAAGGGCAGTTGCTGTCATCTCATTCGGTGTGAAACAGAGACGGTGAAGGCAGCTTTGTGGCTGAGCATACCTGTAGGGAGGTAGATCTATCTGGCTCTGTGAGTTAGGAGTCTGGGGGTGGGGTGAGTGCTAAGATGGGCCACTTGGTTGTTGTCCACAGGTGTTGGGGGGCTGACTGGCAAGGTGCAGAATGCAGCCCATGTGGTCTTCACCGGCCACCAGCAGGGACCCTGGGGAGCACCAGCCCTCCTGCTGCTTCATGGACATGGGGGGAAGGGAGATGTGAGACCAAACCCCCAGAGGCAGGCCAGGAAAAGCTTTTTTTTCTGTGCATGAAGCAGGTGCACTGGCCTCACAAGAGTCGACTGCAAAAAAATAAAGAAATTGAGAGGACAGTGAAAGGAAGAATTCAGGAGAAAGATTAGCATCTAGATCTTTCGGGAGCTGAGACAGAAAAAGGGGCTAGAAATAGGCACGTGGGGAAGGAGACATCAGCAATGTCTGATTTTTTCCCCCTGATAACAGGTTGTTTATCCACTAAAGAAGTGCAGATTGCAGAGGATCTGTGGAAGCCTCAGCTATGACCATCTCTGGAGGAGCCCAGGAGGGAGTCCAGGAAAGACACCAGGGGGTGAGCACCAGGCACTGCCTTCGACATGTGGTGGGAACAGTTGCAGCAAGACATAAGAACACCAGGTCTGGGCTCTACTTTCCCCCACCTTTAGCCCGGTGACCCGCTATGAGTCATTTCACTCCTCTGGACCTCAGCATCCTGCCTGTGCCATGAAGGAGTGGAGCCAGGATATCGATTCTAAACCTTTTAAAACTCCGCATCTCCTTTGGAACAATGTCAGCATTGCTACTGCTCCCCTCCCCCAATCGAGACAAATGGTCCTCTTCATAACTCCCAGGCCAGTTGAGAACCCCCAGCTAGGTCACCACCCCACCCCTTACAAGGCCGACGTTGGCTTGTTCAATGATGGAGAAGGACAAGGTGTGTTCCCAGGATAGCACTAAAAGAAAGACGGAGTGAAGAGAGAGGCAGGGGACTCTGTGCGGGTTCTGATGTGGCCGCTTCTCTCAGAGGAGCTGTCTAGGGGCCAAGGCTCAAGTCGGGGTGGGAACAGTCAAGCCCGGTCTCCCCTCACAGCAGCTCGGGAGCTGAAGGAGGGCAGCTTGGGAGCCTGGAGCAGGAAATGCCCCCTTACACGTGGCTAACTCCACAGGGAGACTCTCTGGGGAGGCTCCACGCTACCTTCCGGCTCTAAGGAAGGAAGATATTAGAAGCTCTGCCTCCAAGTTTCTCTGAATATTCCGAATCAGGATCATTTCTAGACTCTTTAAATGGGAAACCCAGACACTGAGTGACCAGCCACTCTGCTCTTCAGCTGCTGGTGCTTCCTCCCTCGGCCCTGTCCTACTTTGACTTCCTCTGAACATCCCTGCTCATTTTCCCCTTCATCCTACAGTGCATATGCAGCTCAATAAATTCTCGTGAAATGGGGGTGAAAGTCTAAAGAGGTAATGCTGCCTAATGGTTAAAAAACAAAACAAGAGTCGGGAGCTGCACTGCCTCACTTCAGATATAAACTTAACAGCTGTGTGTCCTTGCTAAGCTACTTAACCTCTCTGTGCCTCATTTCCTCACCTGTAAAATGTGGTTAATAACCCACTCAACCTCATAGGATTGTGAAATATAAGTGAGTTAATAAAGTGTTTAGAAGGGTGTCTGGCACAGAGTAAGAACTACACACTTTCCAATTTCTCTATTATTTCCCAAAACTAGTTCCTTTCTCAGTATTTTTTCTTTTTCGCAAAAGGGCAACGCCAAGAGCACACGATAAAGCAACTGTAGAGGGTCAGTTGTAACAGAACTAAGGGATTTTCACCCTCCCTCTTTCCTCTTCCTCCTGCCCTAAGTTGGAAAGGATTGTTGGTCATTATTTTCTGTGAATCTGTCACCTTTTAACTGATTTTCTTTTTCAAAAAAGAGTGCTAGTGAACTTCATAATGGAAGCAGGGTTTGGGAGAAGATTTGGGAGGGGGTGTTCCCCTCCTCCCCCAGGTCTCTGTCTCCCTCCAGCCTTCCCGCCTCTTCTAGAGAGAATTTAAAACCACAGATACTTTCCTTTGACTTTTCATGTTCAGGTTTAAATTTGAAGCTAACTTTCAAATTTAGTTTTTACATTTATCTATTAAAATCTGATGGAGAAAGAAAGTGGTGTTTCACTGTTTAAAGCAGAAGGAGAAACCACAGGAAAGAAGACCAATTTGCAGAGCTTAAAAACCTTTATCTGTGTAGAACTGGAAGGTCTGGAGTGCAAAGCTTAATAGGAGAATGGAATAAACTTGTCTGCATTTATAGGGCTTTGTTTGACCATGGAGTAATCTAGATTGGAAAGGAGGTGAGGAAGTAAACACATTTTTCATTATATTGTGTTTCATCCAACATCTGACAATAAAAGTATTGGGAAATGCTTTCCCACTAAGATATCACAAAACATAATCACAGGATTATATTATTAGTCAATGAGCTAAAAATGTTTTCACCAAGTTGTGTGTGTGTCTGTGTGTGTGTTTCATTTTGTAACATCAAGGGATTTTTTTTTTCCCCTATCAAATCGCAAATACTTCCTGGCTGGGTCCTTTCAACTTTGCAATTCATTTAACCTTATGTAACCGACCCAAAAGTCCCTTCACCAAGGAAAGTCACTAACCACACCCCAGAACAGGAAAAATAAAAGACACACTATTGTGTGAGCCACTTTCTTTCAGGCAATGTGTCTGTTGGGATGAATTATTTCATTTATTCATCATGAGTTGGAGATAGTCATGGTGCCTTGTCTACAGGAAGTTCTTTCACAAATGGGCTTTACTAGCTTAACTGAACTGACACCAAGTTGGATCACTCAGAACCCCGCCTATAATTATTTTCTTTCATTCTTACCTGACCAGATGGGGGGGATGGGGTGGGGACCCTCTGAAGACAATGCACTCTTCTGAGGATTTTTGCCTCACAAGAACAGGCGAGGGAAAGGGCATACACGTACCTGAGAAGGGCAGGAAATTTCTTGTGGCTTCTACACACTCTTGGCTGCCTCCAGTAGAATGCTGACCCCATGCTATTTCCCTGTCCGGCTCCTCACTAGATCGTGAACCCCTGGAAACCTGGGGCCATGTCTTATTCACCCTTTATATCTTCAGTGCCAAGCACGTTGTATAATGTAAGCTATTACATTATAACCCTTTTATATCCCCTCTCATTCTGCCAAAGAACTTAAGAGATGCTCCATAGATATTCTTGTTGAATTAATAAATGTTTTTGAAATGCATGGACTTTGATACCGAGAAGGCAGAAATTAGACCAGGCACACCTTGATGATACGGCCGAGATGATTAATCTCCCAGCTGGGGGCGGGGGTACGTGGAGAGAGAGTATTTGTGGAGTAATAGGCTGATGAAGGCCTGCCCAGCAGGAGGATTTACCGAGATTCCCTCTTATCCCCGTTTGTGTAATTCCCCCTCTGACTTGACATGAACCCAGATGGTTGTCTGGCCCCAGCCGTGTCTGTTACACAACCAATATGTTTTTTTGCAAGCTTTTGATTTCCCTTAGCAAACAGGTTTTGGCTTCCATAACTTGGAAAAAGAAAAAAGAAAGAAGTCTCCTGGAAGGGCTATGTACTTGTCTATCTTGAGACCCATCACTGAGTGCCAGGGAGGGGAGCCCCACTGTCAAGAGGAGGATATAGGAGCCCCGAGGTCACCATCCTGCCCCAGATCAGATGAGGTGCTGGCCTCTGGGAGAGAATCCACTCTGCCCACATCTGCCTTACCAGCTGGTGGCCTGGCCTACTGCGCCTCATTGTTTCTTGGAGAACTCTCTGCTATTGAACTAACCACATGGGGCCCCCTGTCAGAAGGAACAATTCACTGTGAATCAATTTATTCCATCGCTTGGCCCATAGGGGGAAGGCTGGGTGGGAAGACCCAGTGCCATAGTGGAGCCTCAGCGTCTTCTTCAACAAAGGATGAGTTTAAGGGTGACCACAGGAGAACAATATGTCCTTTGTTGTGGAAAACCTCCTCTAATTTTTCTCCTGGTTGTGGTTGCCGCTCAGGCTGTTTGTTCATGCAAGTGTTTATAGCATGCCTTTGCACTTTGTCAGGGGAAACTGGCCTTCCATCCTGCCATTTTGCAACGTTGCTTCTGACTGTATCTCATTGATCCTAATAATAGACATTGTGGTAACCACCTGTACTTAAGGTCATTGCCTCCTGGGTTTCGCGCTAATGCTATCCTTCCTGGTGTCCTAGTCACAGAGCTAAATAGGCACACCCCTTCCTAACTACATGCAAATATGTCATTTAAGAGAAACCAAAACAACTTGCTTCTCCATGAAAAGCTATGACTGCCACTCCACCACATGTGATGTTGATGAACTTGCTGGTCATCTTCCCTAAACACAAGTTGGGTGGATGTCCCCTGCCTGAATCACCAGGCAATCCGAAGGAAAGTATTTTTTGTTATTGTTTAGCTTATGTGTGAAATGTGCAGTGAGTGTAGACTCACATCACGCCAACTGGATTCGGTCACACCAACTGTAATTCGGGCCATCCAGCCCTACAGGTAATTGACACATTCTCTTGCAGGTCACGTACCTGTTTATGCAGCCGATACTGGATTCGTAACACGCACTCTGTTCTTGAATAATAGAAACAGATGAGAAAAGTCCGGTGCAATACAGCACCAAGAACACTCTGGGATGCTTGATCACGGGCACTACATTTCCCTCACCTGTTATTAGTTTCATGATTTGAGTTGCTTAATCTCTTTTGGTTTTGTTGGTTCATCTGTAAAGTGGAGGTTGTAATACTGCATTACCTACCTCAAGACAGCCTACCTCATGATGATCTTTTCAGGTTCCTTAAGTTCTCCCTCTGAATCACACTATTCTATCACCAGTACAGAATTTCCCTGCAGGTTTGTTTTTGAACCAATTTGAATATGAATGGATCTTTCATGGGCGCTGAAATCCAGTGTAGTTGGACACAGCCAGCCTCCATCATTATTATCCTCTAGACTTGCTCCTGTTCAGTAAAGGTCCAGTGGCTTTGGATGGTTCTATATTACAAATAAGGGGTCATCAGATGAGCTCTCTTGTCAAGGCTGGGGGTTTAAAATTCTGCCCAGTGATCCAAATTAGATGGGTTTAACCAATTGAGAATGAGCTTGTACAGATTAGTGGAAGTTGTAGACATCCTCTTTGTGCTGGTTTCCAACATATAGGGAGTGGAGATCGTCCAATCATACCTTCCAGCCTCCTTGTGTCAGTTCAGGGGTCAATAACTGTCTAACTGCAACTTGCTTTCAGTCCAGCGGGTAGCTGGGTTTAAGAGTTTTTTTAGAGATGAAAACTTTGAAAACAATAATAACTGTAAGAAATGACTCTTGGGGATATAGTTTAATCATCATCTGCAAATGGTTACTGCACAGTACTTGTCGTTAGCAAATTGAGTTACCCAACAGTCTTCCTTGCTAGATGTGCTGTGTTTCCTGCATGTACATCTGTTTTTATCACAGCTTGTTATCATTTTTAAAACATCTGGGTCCTGATAAAGGGGATTAAATACACAAGAAATTCTATATAAGGTAAAACAACAACTTTCTCCCTCTTAATGTTCTCCTCCCCTCCCTTGATAGTTCCCAGACTGTGGAAGGAGAGACTTAAACCCAGACCCTGTGCTCCATGCTCCCTACCCTAGAACCCCAACCTGGCACACACTCTCCTTTTGCTTGTCTGTATCCTATCTGTCTGCTGAGGTTAAGTTTATATCTTATTTCCTGTAGCTTTGAGTTTTTCCAAACTTTTTATTACAATCCAATACACACACACACAAACACACACTTTGTATATTATGTTTAACAAATACTTATGGTATGTAGTATGTCCCAGGCACTGTTCTAAGTACCTTAAAAATACTAACACACTAAATCCTCATAATCCTATGTTATAGAAACTATTACCCCACTTTACAGATGAGGAAACTGAGCAGTCAAAATTTTAAGTAATTTCCCCAAGTCAATGCTAGTAAATGATAGAGCTCATTATGAACTCAGGCATGGATTATACTCAGGTCTGGTCTATTCTCTTTTATTATTTCTTTACGCAAATGTTAGTCAGGATCAACTAAGTTCCCTAAATGTCATGAAAAACACTAATAAATTGTCTAGATCACTAATTTGGCCCTTGTCAATGCTGTTATTATTTATCTTGGTGGATATTTAACAAGGTGACTGTGGTAAAGACTGTGTAATCTACACCTTGGGTAATATATCAATGTCAATTGTTAAGAGGCTGACTTTTCCACGCTTCAAGGCCAGAACACACCCTTGCGGATGAGGATGATGGTCACCGCCAGCCCTTCTGAGGAGGGCTTAATATTGAGGAGTATGGGATTGACAGATACAAACTACTATCCATAAAATAAATAAGCAACAAGGATTTACTGTATAGCACAGGAAAACTATATCTTGTAACAACCTATAATGGAAAATAATCTGAAAATATATGAAAATAATCTGGAAAAAAAATCTGAAAATATCTGAAATAATCTGAAATATAATCTGAAATAACCTGAGATATATATATACACACATATATATATCTGAGTCTCTTTACTGTATACCTGAAACTAACATAATGTTGTAAATCAACTATATTTCAGTTAAAAAATATAAGTTCACCTTCTGAACTAGAAACTGGCAAAAATCAGTATGTGAGGGATGCAATCAGTCAAGTGTTTTGGTGTTTGTGGATGTGTTGTTGGTGATTAGAATGTATCTGCTGTGTCCCATCATGGGACTGGACTAGAGCCTTTATCAAATACAATTCAAGTGACTAGCCTGTCTGTAAAATAAGATTGGAATATATGTGATTATAAAAATGCGAGTTGCAATTACTTAGTAGTGTGATGACAAATACGATGGCAGCAGTGATGCTCTGTAAACTGATTCTAAGGGAAATGAAGGGTAAAAAAATTGTGGCAGTGAAACAGTGTAGCTATCAGTTACTTACTCCTTTTTATTGCTGAAGAGTATTCTATTGTATGGATCCAACACAATTTGTTTATGCACTTACAAGTTGAAGGACCTTGGGTTTTTTACTTTTTTTGGTGATTATAAATAAAGCTGCTATAAATCTTGGTATTTATGTGGACGTAAGTTTTCACCTTTGAGGGGTAAATATGTAAGAGTTGAGTGGGATTATGGGGTTGCATGGTGAGTATATACTTAGTTTTATAAGAAACTGGCAAACTATTTTCCAAAGTGGTTGTACCACTTTGCTTTCCTACTAGCAACATAAGGGAGTTTCTCTTACTTTGTATCTTCAATTCTCACCAGCACTTGGTTTTCTTAATTCTACAAAGTTTAGTCATTCTGATAGGTATGTAATGATATCTCGCTGTGGTTTTATTTGGCATTTCCCTAATTATAAAGATTTTGAACATGTTTTGTGCTTATTTCCCATCCATATATTTTCTTTGATGAACCATCTGTTCAAATCTTGTACTTATTTTAAATATTGAGTTGTTTTCTTAATCTTGAGTTTGGGGAGTTCTTTATGAGTTCTATAGATGCACGTTCCTTATCAGATGTATACTGCAGATATTTTCAGCCAGTCTGTGGCTTATATTTTAATTTTTTAAACAATATCTTTTAAACTTTGATGAAGTCAAATTATTAGTTTCCTCTTATAAATCATACTTTTTGTGTTTCATATAAGAAATCTTTGTGGGTCCTAAGGCCACAGAAGTTTTCTCCTATTGTTTTTCTAGAAATTTGATAGTTTCAGATTTTATGTTTAGGTCTGTGATCCATCATGAGTTTAAGTTTGGATTGGGGGTATGGGTTGGAGTTCTTTTTTTTGGAATATGGATGTTTTACCATCATTTGTTGAAAAGACTAAACTTTCTCCATTCAACTGCCTTGGCACCTTTGTTGAAAGTGACCCACTCTGTAGATCTACTTAAGAATTCTACCCTGTTCCATTAATCTGTATGTCCACCCTTTGGCCAGTATCACACTGTCTTGATTACTGTTAACTTACAGTAAATCTTGCAGTCAGGTTGTGTGTGTCCTCCAGCTTGTTTTCAAGGTTGTTTGGGCTATTCTAGATCTTTTTCAAGTTGTATATTGGTTAAGTTACTTCTTTTGATCCTCAAATTTCTCACTTTTAAAGATGTGGCTAATAATCATACCTATACCATAGAGTTATGGTAAGATTATAGGAAAAGCTTCATTTTTGTAAATCACTTAGTAAGGTGACTGCTGCATATTTAATCTGTTAATAACTGTTAGCTATTATTATTATTTTCATTCTCTAGCTTGCATGACAACTTTTCTACTCTTTCACCTGAAACCTATACTTTACTTTACTCTGAAACATAGATATGCCTGCAGCAATTTAAAAAAAAAATTGATGGAGTTTCACTTATTGTAAAATGGTATTTTGAAATAACCCTTTGTCTAGTTGAGGAATTAAAATACAAATTTGAAAAGGAGTGTCCTAATATGGAAATACTTCTTATATATCTCAGTCTACTAAGTTTTTGTGGGGAACAATACTCAAAACCAATGAAGATTAATAAAAGATGTGATTGACATTCTGAGTGGAGGAAGGAACAGCATACAGACCAGGGAGATGTCTTGGGAGTCAGAATCCAGGAAACTTCGTCTTAACTTACAACTTCCTAGCTAGGAATCCTTAAACTGGCTCTCTTGAAGTCTCAATTTTCATATCTACATAGGGTTTCACAGTATTTGTGGTGAAGATAAGTGAGCTGATAGCTGTGAAAATGCTTTCTAAAGTATAAAATACAGAACCCGTGGTCCCATACTATGTACTGAGATGCCCTGAGGTGTTGTATGAATTTTAAATTTCCTTAGGAAACACAGTAACATCTGCTGAATGCTGCATGAATTATTCTTGTTTGGCCCTAACTATTTAATAAATAAAAGTATTTAGTATACATTTTGGGGTAGAGCCCTTTGAGAAAAAAAAAATTATGGCGTCATTAAGCATTCTGTGAGTGAGAAAGTTTGGGAATCTCATTGATAAGTATCCATTTTGGGAAAGCCTTGTAGGTGCTGGGCACTGGAGTCTGGCATATATGTGAGTTATTTATTGTTATTTGTGGGTTACTTCATAATCTTTAATGTGCGTTATTGGTATGAAGGGTTTGAAAACCCATCTCAGGAAACTTAATACCAGAAATACTGCAAAAAACTTGTAGCCTTATCAGGTAAACAGCCTAACCAACAGCCTCTCACATCCCCCTTACCCTCTGCAACAAACACACAGAATGATCTTATGTGCTAAGTGCTCTACATACATTAACTTAGTCTCTGCCATTGTCTCTCAAGATGTTTAACACCCTGTTACAGATGAAGAAACTGACTGAAAAGGGTAAAGGATTGAACCAAGGCCACTTAGCTAAGTGATGGATGTTTGACCTCAGTCCTATATGCTCTCGTATGTTCTGCTAAGAAAGCCAAGATGGCAGGAGAGGGAATTCTAAATAACTGATGTAATTCTATATAGTTCTCAGTTTATCTCTATTATTTTAGAAGTCTCATTTTGATCTTTTTTTTTTAATTGTTTGAGGAAAAAAATGCTTGGTGAGGTTGGTTGGAGTTTATCTATAATTGTTTTTAATAATTCTTATAATTCTTAATAGTACAGTCATGAGTTCCTACAAACTAAACTTGATTATCCCAAAATCTGTGTGTTGTAGACCCAAAAAACTATAAAAACCCAGTTTTTGTAAATGCAAATTTTTTTTTAATAAGATATATAAAACAAAAAGAGGGATAAGATGCCCAAATAAAAATTCAATCTCCTTTTTTCAAAGAAAAGTAATGATTTCATGCTGTGGTACGTTGCCATCATTACCAGAAGACATATGGTTTCATAAACACAATTGGTGAACCAAGAACGCCTGCTGAAATGTTTGCACCATGCAGTTTTCCAACGCTGCAGTGACTGGTTGATAGTAAGAGGGAGAACTTAACAGAACTCCAGTCCTCTTGCATTTTGTGATATCGGCCAAGGGACTCCATGGTCTGCCTGTGCTGACCTATGCCTCCTGCCTCATCACCTGGGTACCTTCTCTGGATGCCCTGCCCTCCAGCTGTACTTAACCCCCTGGAGTTATTCCCACCAACATCTGCACTTAGGTCTCTGTGCTTTCACTCTTCTTGATTTGGTGAGAGCCAGCATTCTCTAGTAGAACTTTCTGTAATGACATCCAATATGGTAAACACTAGCCACGTGTAGATACTGAGCACTTCAAACATCGCTACTGTGACTGAGAAGCTAAAATTTGTATTTAAACTTTTTTTTTTTAAATTAACTGAAATATTCACAAGTGGCTAGTGGCTACAGTATGGGACAGCACAGCTCAGATAATCTTCCCCTTCTTGTCTTTCTCCTCCACCTCTAGGTCATCATGATCAGGTCACCTCCTGTTTGTTCTTCAAGATTTAGGAGTCGATTTCCTGGGAAACCTTCCCTATCCTGGCTGTACCTTCTCCCTCCAAAGCCACATGCAGATTTCCGTTGCCCCATCTTTACGCCCATAACAATGTCTTCCCTTGATCCTAGCAGCCCTATGATAAAGACTTCCTCCACCAGACTGGGAGCTCTATGAGGTTTTTGGACTGTGTCTATGAATCCAACACTGCATTGAAGCTGATCAGTACCTCCTTATGGATTGCAAAGGATTGGAGTCGATGGGCCTTTCAGGTGTACGATTCTATGACTATGTAGGAAAGAGTGTGGAATGTTGCACTGATATCATCAATGAATTAAAAAGATGATGAATTAAAAAGTTAATTCATTTGACTTAAGGAGAACTTCTGACCCACTCAGAGAATTGAGTGTCATTAGGTGTCATCCTTTAAAATGATCATATTGCAGGCTACATTGTCTCTTACCACAGCACTCTGCATTACTATGTCCAGTTCTTGGCTCCTTGTTGCCAGCTGTGGTCTAATTTTTATCGACCTAAAAGCAAATGTTTCAGGAAGTGGCAAACCAATATCTCAGGTTGGGGGAAATTGAAGAAACTACCTTAGAAAGTTTACCTGGGTCTCCCAAGCTCCTCTACCTTCTCTCCTTCTCTCTAGAGGTGAGAACTGGACAATCTGAACATCTTCCCTAAGGCAAGGTCAAAAATCTTACACAAAGGAGTAATTTGTGTGTAATTTTATAACATCTCCCACAGGTATCAAAGCCCTTTTTTTTTTTAAACTTGGTTATAACAATGTAAGCTATTTACTTTCTTTGTTCTCTTTTTGTTTCCTTGATAATCTTTAGAAATACTCTTTGTCCCTTTTATCCAAGAGACTTCTCTCTATTCATTTAATACCAATATGGATTTATAAATTGATTGTGAAGATAGTACCAAAACCCCTTAAAATATTAAAACAAAAATATTTTTTTCCAAAACAAATTATTATGATGATCATAAGTAATAATAATAAAACCCTTCACACCCCCTTTATCAGGTTGGGCACCTCACTACTGTTCCTCTCACTTTCTTTAGACGTGGTTGGTGGGGGAAGGGATTTTCATGCCTTAGAAGCTCAGCATATGGTCCGTTAATATATGAGACACAATTTCAGACAGCATGCCGCAATACTTAGCATTTGGTAAAATGTTCTTATGCTTGAAGGATAGATGTGGACTCCTGACACTCAATTAAAATCATGTATATTTAGTTTATGATTAGCGGGTCTTCAGTTGCCTTTTTCCCCAAAAAATATCATATCCAGACATTTGAAAGTCTTCAAATGGTTTTGTTTAGCATCAAAGTGTTTTCACTTAAAAATGTTAACATTCAAATTAGTCACGCAGAAAGTGGATGACAAAAGATACCGCAGCAATATTGTTCAAGCAGTGAACCTTTCCAGTTAACCACGTTGAGCAAGATTTACTTGAATGAAGTCAACAGTTGATTCCAGGCTTCCAAGTGGAGTTCCTGGGACATAAAGCCAACATTGTCATTGGCACTTTGAGTCATTCAGGTCATACAGGAGAAAAACTGGCCGAGCAGTATATCCGCATGTGACTCAGCCTGGTAGTAGGTTTTAGTCAGGGAAGTAAGTCTTTGATTGGAGATGTCAGCAGTGGAAAAATCAGCTTCAAAAGGCATCAACTGGACAATTAGCCAATTCCATTGATTTTCTTTTTTGGTTTTACTACCATTTTTTCTAACTCACCCAAGTCTGATCTACTCCTTTAACTTTTAAAAACTTTTATTGCCTACCACAAATCGTGTATTGAGTGGAAGGCCAATTCACTTATTTATTCATTTATTCATGGATTCATTCATTCAGCAAATATTTACTGAGCATTTGCTGTCAGCCTGGCTCTATTTTAGGCACTGGGACTAAACCAGCGATTAAAATGAAGTCTTTGCCTTTCTGGAGTTTACCTGCCCGCAGGGACAGAAAGACAGTAAACAAACAAACACGTGTATCGTGTCTAGTGTTCCTATGTGCTGAAAAGACAAATAAAGTGGATGAAGAGGATAGAAAGTGATTGGGGTGGGGACTGCTTTCTTTAGGATGTTTAGGTGATGTTTGAGCCGACACCTGAGGAGGAGAGGGGACAAGCCAAGTGGATCATCTGAGGGAGGATTTTTTTGAGGATGAGGGAACAGCAAATACAAGAGGCCTGTAGCAAGAGGTGGGCTTAGTGGATCTGAGGAATAGAAAGGGGGCCAAGGAAATCAGAGAGGGATGAGGTGAGGGGGACAAGACAGGAAGCAGAGGAACAGGAGCCTGTTGCAATGGCTCAGCTGAGACGGCCCAGGGAGCAGGAGCACCGGTAGGAGATGATAGGTTTTGCAGAGGGAACCAGAGCCAGATCAGTCCCTCTGAGTGGAATGGAAAGCCCCCAAAGTTTTTGAACAGAGGATCACTGTGACAAGTTTTAAACAGTTCCTCTAGCTACTGTGAGAGAAGAGGATGTTGGGGCAAGGCTGGAAGCAAAGAAAGCAGTTGGGAGGCTGTTGCAATGTGACCCAGACACTGTGGTGGCTTCGACTAGAGTTTAGTGGTGAGAGGGGAGAAGTGCTTGGATTCTGGGTGTATTTTGAAGATGAGGCCTTCAGGATTTGCTGAAGGGTTAGATCTGAGATGGACTAGACAGAGTGAAGTTAAGGACCACTTTAGGGCTTTGGCCCAAGCAACTGAAGATGTTACCACAAAAGGGGGAGGGAAGAGACCCCAATTCTTGTCTTACCCAAAAGATAAGAATTCATATGGGAGACAGAAGCTTTGTGTAGTGAAAGATTTTAAAGGTTTTGTTAGCAAAGGAAAAGTACACCTCCAAGAATGGGAGGCGGGCTGATCTAAGGGCAGATAGCAGTGGTCTTTGCCCCTTCTCTTTCACCCTCGCTTAGAGGTGGTCTCGATTGATGGCTCTTGACCCTGTCGTGCTTAGTCATGCTCATCCCCTTTTGCACATGTCCTTACACACAATGCACACAGAAAACCCATGAGGGGCCTAAACCACAATGCTAATTATATTACAATGAGCATTGGATCATGTCTCTTTGGGTCCTTGTCGCTACTGCGCTACTGGTTCTAACCAGTTTCTTGCTGGCACTTATTTAGAGGAAAGTAAAGAGACTTCATGCTGAAGGCAGGCATACTGCCGTCTTCCAGAACATCCTCCCTCTCCTCCACCTTATCTCCCCAGTGCCCGCACTTATCTAACTACCTAATAGAAAGATAGTGACAGAGATGCCATCTGCTGGGATGAAAAACACTAAAGGAGGTAAAGGCTTTACTTTATTGCAAGACAAGGGAGCAGAGGACTGAACTCTGGGAAAGATGACAAAGGAGTTTGAGAAGGGCTGGTCAGTGAAGTGGGTAGAGACCAGAAGAGAGGCACCCTGGAAGCCAAGTGAAGAAGGTAAAAAGAAGGAGGGAATCAACCATAGCCAACACTGCAGAGAGAGTAGGTCATAAGAAGGCTGAAGATTACGCATGAGGTTTGGCAATACAGAGGCTACCGCTGATGGTGTAATGAGGTGTTTATGAAGGGTGTTAATGAGAGACCAATAAGAGTGGGTTGAAGAGTGTGGGAGGGGAGGAAATGGAATTAGTGAACATAGAAGTTTGTTTTCAAGAGTTTTCTTGTAAAGGAGAACAAAGCAACGGAGCCGTAGGCTGGTATTGTATGCACCATTGTATGGGTACCTGTATGTGGGATCAAGATACACAACAATCAAGGGAAGTTTTCATCCTGGCATGTTTCCATGCTTAATGGCAATGGGCAGTGATCTTTTAAAGAGACATCACACTTGAGATTGAGAACAGTGTTAGTTGTGCTCTGTGAAAAGAGAAAGGTGATTGGAAAAAAGTCTTCATGAATGATATAATCCCTGCTTTCTCTTCGCTCCAAGTTTTTGTTTGAACAATTATATATAAACCATTATTTCATTCTGCCTTTTATAACAGCAGCATCATTTAAGAAAAATGTTTACTGTACACAGGAAATGTGCTGGTTTATTTTACTTAATTCTTACAGTAATTATATAGGGTATCTATTCTCATTCTTCTGTTTTATGGAAGAGGAAACTGAGGCTTGAAGAGATTATTGGTTGTGCCCAAGATCACACAACTGGGGTTTGTGCTCAGATGGTTTTAACCACAGAATTTGAACTCTTGACCGCTACATGTTGACTTCCTCCTTTATTTGTCACTGCGCCGAGATGAGACTTGAACCTTTGTGTATTATTTATACATTATTTGTCCCTGTTATTATGTGCATGTAGTAGCTTCCTGTTCCTAAAGCCCTCTCTTACCCTTGCTGGCTTGCTCATGATGTAGGTCACATGTTTCTTGAGTTATCTTAAGAGAAGGGTGGATCAGGTGAAGGGTGGTGACATATGCTTCAGAAGCTCTCAATAATCCCCAGCAAACCTGGATTCTTCCAAAGCTTGGTTACAGAAATAAAAGAGTATGTTGGGAAAGTCTTTTGTGTTTTCAAAGAGACAGAATACACAAAGTGGTCTTGTCTATGTACCAACGACATAAAAAATTGACCAAAAATAGTATAAGTATATAAGGAAATAATAATAAATAAATAAAAATAAAAACTTGATACAATATGGTGTTTAGAATGTCCTTCTTATAGGAAAAATAAGATATTTTTTCAATCTATTCAGTAGGTAAAATGTGTCAGTCTTCAGAAAGAAATTGAAGGTGCAATAAAGTAATGAAATTGGTTAAGTTGAACTCAGGTGTTCCTCTGAGATCACCAACTGCAGATAAGGGGCTTCACAACAGAAACAGAGAGACCCTCACTTTGCTTCAGCCTCTGCTCTAAGCCCTGCAAAGTGCTGCTCCTAGAACTTTCTCTTCTGTTGGTTTGATGAACCCTTCTTGAAGGAAGGCGTGGTCAGTACTAAAAACGTGTGCGTGTACATTTCATCTTTATGGAGGGAAAGAATAAAAGAACCAAAAATGGAGGATACTGTTTTCGTCTTGATTTCTCTCTGTTCACTATCCCTTATGAGGTTATGTAAGGTTAAGTAAAAGCTTTAGTCTGAAGACACCTCCAAAATATAGCAAATAAACAGCTCGAGTCTCTTGATTGAAAGGTATCAGAATAGGGCACAATGACTTAAAATCTGATTAATGAGAAAATGTGTCACTCTTCTGTGATGTTTCAGGATCGGGTTGCTGAATGGTTTCTCAAATATTTATAAATTAATCATTGGATGAAATGCACTGTCCTTGTCCCAGACACTCACTGGGTCTTGTTTTGAATATGATGCCTTTTTTTTTCCCTTTGTGAATTCGAGGCTTGACAACTGATAATCTGCAGATTTTTAGCCCCATGTTGTTAAAATTTCTAAAAGGAGTATAGTTCTCTAATTTCTTGTAATATTTGCTACTATTGCTTGCTTATGAGTTTTAGTAGTGTGTGGATAAGCTGAGGAGCTTACATGTTTTGAGATTCTAAAAGTACTATATCTCACTTTTTTGAAATCCTCAGCACTCTGGTGAGGTCTCTTCCTCTCCTAGTTAGGAAGGAGGCAGGCACAAGAGGCCTGCAAGTTGGTGTTCCTGTTAGCTCGCACCCCCTCCAGTCCCACCACGGAGCGCACGTCCCCTTACTTGGAGCACAGCTACTGCTCCAGCGGCGTCCCTTTCCTCTATAATTGAGGATAATCTGCATCAATGTTTTTGTTCTGGGGGAGGCAGTAAAGGATTCATTTGAGTATTTCTTAACCACCTAGATAATAATATACATAAAACCTTGTGAACTTCCATGACTAAGTGACCTAGCTTCCATGACTAGTGCCTGGAGCAGTGTTATGTTGGAAATGTTGAAATTATACAAGCTAGATTCATTGTTATTTAAAAAGACGTATAAAAATACAATTTTAAGGAAATGGCAAATGGGTATTTTGCCACAAGAAAGACACCTCTAATTTTTCATGGCCCATCGTGGAAGGTGAGTACCAGGGGAATGGGCCCTGGAGAACATGGTTCTGCCTTAAGCTCTAGAATATCTGAGTCCAGCTCTGCAATCTGACCATTTGTTTGCAATTATTTTTCTGGAGTAAGTAATGTTTGAAATTAGTTTTACCTGACCAGAAATGTTGTGTTCTGGCAAGTAGAATTGGAGCTTGTGTCAGGCATCAGTGAACTGTGCATGTGAAGGAAACAAAGACATTTAAGCATCACTACCTGTGGAAATCACAGAAGACGTGGATGCAGAGGGCAGGGTGCAGGGTGGGCTGCAGATCAAGCAGTTTTGTTGAAGGTAATAGAAAGCCAGGAGGATGCTGATTGGGAGATGCATTTTTGTGTTACTAGAAGTCAACTTATATAGAATTAATAGTTTATCTGCTACTCAAATAACATAGATTAGGTTTCCTAAATTTCCATGCTCTTCCTCAGCAAATTTTCTCTTGGATCCTGGAATTTGGAACTGCACCTCAGAGAATGTCCTTAGTCTCAGTTGGGTAATGTCAGGGTGACGGTGAGGTGGTCATGTCTGCTCTAAATTGTGCGTATGTGGAGATATTAAATTGTGTGTGTGTGGTGGGAAGAGAAAGAGAGAATGAGAGGGAGGTGGGAGGGAGAGAGAGGGAGATAGAAAGAGGAAGAGGGAATAGACATGGCAGGTAGAGAAACCTGGGGCAGCCTAAGAAGGAACCACACTCCTCTACAGTTAATAAAAACGTGACAGGGAAAATGAGTTGGCAGATAATGAAGCCTTTCACCTACAGTCCCTCGTAACATTGGCAAATTCAGAATGGATCTTTCTTGCTTTAAAATGAACAGCTGACTTGGACAGCATGAAACTTTGTGAACGCAGGCCTGTCTTTGAAGGTACAATGTGTGATGCTGCATCACAATTTGCAGAAGATTTTAAACTCATCTGCAAATTCTTGGACCCTCCCCCCATTGAGGAGGGAGGCTTATATTCTACTTGCTTAAATCAGGACGTGCTTGGCATGACTTTCACCGATGGAACGTAGTAGAAGTGATGCTGTGTGTCTTCTGAAGCCACAGAAGGATAAAAGGCCCTGCATCTTCTGCCTGGTTCTTTTGGGATGCCCACTCTGGGGACCGCTGCCATGAAAGAAGTCTGACTCTTTGAGATCACCATGCTGGAGAGCCCCATGGAGGTTCTCCAGGCAACAGCTCCAGCTGATTTCTCAGCCAACAGGCAGCACCAACTCCAGCCACAAGCATGAGCTGTCTTGGATGTCCAGTCTTCAGATGACGGCAGCCCTGGCCAACATCTGTCTACATCTGCATGAGAAACTTCAAGCCAGAACTTCTCAGCTCACCCTTCTCGAATTGCTGACCCAGAAAACCATGAGCAAGAAAGAAGGTAGGGGATGGCTATGGGCCATGAAACCAACACTCTCTGCCACAGACTGCCTCACCAAAGAAAACTTCTTTTTCTTGCCACCACTAGAGATGGTCCGGTAGGCAAATGTGCTGGAGACCTCTCAACTTGCTTGGGTACAACACTGGCTAAGAAGGTCAAGGGTACGTTTTTATAGTTCAGTCTCTGTCTGGATTAGCTAACACCTCTCATTTCTGTGCCACAAATTGAACTCTGAATTCCCACTTGTCTTTTCACAAGTGTATGGCATGAGTCACCACGCGTAGGGGGCAGGGTGGGAGAACTGGTGAGAGCGCATGTGGGCCAGGGCAAAGTCATCACCACTACTGGGAAAAACTCAGACCAGTGCCTCACAACAGTGCCGGGAAGGGTCGGAACAGCGGGGCAGGAGAAAGGAGGAAAAGGAATAACGTAGAGGGAGAGGCAGTGCTTGCTTGTTTGTGTGCCAACCACCTTGGTCTTCTGAGGAAGTACGAGTTCCACAGCCCCTCGGACTTAGACACACAACTTCTGTACGACAGCTGCTTCAGTGGTGCCTGACTTTATCAGATCGCAGCTCCCAGCCTGCAATTTCATGAATTTTTTTCTGAATCATGGAATCAATTATGTGTCCTTTTAAGGTATCAGCTGAGAGCTCAATGTTAAATTGACTGCTATCTAGATTTAGTGACCATGAAACAATTTCTGTTTGAGAGATATTCTCCAAAGGGTACACTGTTTATTCTTCCAGATCTAGGTTCACATGGGCATAAGACTTCCAGGGCCAGGCCACCTAGGCCCTTGGAGAAAGCCTCCTAATTGGGACCATGATGCACAGATGGCCTTTCCCAGGAGTCGTGGCTGCTCGAGGCCATCCAATGGCTATGAAAAAAGTGACTTAGTTTGCCAAATATTGCAGCCTTTTAAAAGAAACTCCAAAGCTGGATTTTTTTAATGTAAAATCTGATTTTTGGTTATTGGCAATGGATTAAAAAATCTTCATAAAACACCCTGTGTGCCAAATTCAGCCTGTGGCAGCCAGTTAGAATCCTTCCTGGATTCTTTCAGTTTTATTCCTGCACCAAGCTAGCTCACGAGAAAACAGCACCCAAGGCTGTATTCCCTTGACTCATAAAAATATTCACTGAGCTTTGTTTTAATATGATGTCCTTGAGTTCTATCAAAGATCAGTGTCTGTTCTGCTATGCAGCATTTCTAATACAGATACACACAGCAAACGTCTCCTGGAAGTCAGGGAAAAGATCTGTCTTTCCAGATACACTTGTGTGCGTCCTTTCATCAGATAATTAGAACTGTGTAACTCATTATGTTTCCTCATTTTGGCTTGACTTCTAAGAAGCTCAGAGTTAAATATAGTGCTCATACAAATATACTCCATGTTTCTGGTACCAAGAACTTTCGCTTTTGTCTCATATTCCAAGTGTTTCTAAGTTTCCTATTAGATATCTGTAACTTAGCCACTTCTCACACATCTTACTGTTAAGAGATCAAAATTGTCTGGGGGATATGTGTAACGTGTATATCACGTACACATATATTATATGACAGACCATATTTTATATGAGCATAACATATTTGAGTCCAATACTTTTTTTTTACAACTTCATACCACCATTTTACTTTGCTTTTTCAAAAATAAATGCAATGAAATGTTAAAGAGTAAATACTTTGCCCAGTTATATCTGGCTGTCTGGCTATCTGACCGTCTTAGAAACATAACTTAGGATGTCTAAGTGTGTTTTTTTTTAGGTTTCCCACATCTCAAATAGTAACAAATTGCAGATAATTTTATATACATATATAAATAATTTAGTTTCATCACCCAGTGACTACTACCGTGAACAAATTTTACTTTCTCTCATATTTTTCTATGTATAAATACTATGGATAATATATACTATATTTATTATATAATGTATACTATGTAATATTATATATTACATGATATTTACTATATAATATATAACATATGTATATATTATATAGATTATATTTGAGATCACATTTTAAATACAAGTTTGGAATTGGATTTTTCTTAGTATCAAACATTCTCCCATGACCCTACACACTTTTGAAAAGAGGCTTTTAAACATTTTTCTCATAGTCAGCTATATGAGTAAACTTTAATTCATTTTACCCTTCTATTGTTAGACATTTGGTTATTTCCCACTTTTCAGCATTTAAACAGTGCTACCATGAATGTAAATATTTGTGAGCTACTTACAATTTTTCTTAGGGTAAATTCCTAGAAGTAAGCTTAGTGGGGACAAAGGGTCACCTTTGAAAAAAATACTGGCAAATTACTTTCCATAATGATAGTACTAATTGAATCAGTATACAAGTGTCCCTGTCTCTTGACGCAGATGAGAGTATCACATAAAAAAAAAATTTTGTTCATTTAAGATAAACTATAGGGCCTTATTATTTTATATTGCATCTCTTTGATTATAAACGAGGTCAGGGTTTTTTGTTTTTGCTTTTGCTTTTTAATTTTTTTGAGTCTTGGAATTTATATTTCTTCTTTCCTAAACAGTATATTCACATCATTTGCCCGTTCTTGTATTTCAGTGTTAGTTTTTCTCTTGTGCCTTTAAAGAAAAGAAAAAAAAAAAAAAAGACATGTGGGCTAGACAGTATTTCCGTGACTGTTATGCTTCTTTGGACTATCTGAAAAATCTCAAACTTCATACCAAATGTTTCCAGACTAAAACTCTACTAGCCCTTTCCATCCAATTACATACAGATCTGTAGTTTGCTGAAAGAGAAATCCTGCTGCTTTGTAATAGCTCTCCCTGTTGTTTGCCAAAGTTCAGTTCCACAAATTGGTAGACACTGAGATGCGATCCATGCTTTTTTCCACCCCTCGGAGATAATGAGAACTTTTATTTCCTTGTCCAGCAGAGCTGAGCACTACTGCCTGCAAGAAATCCCATTTGCCATCAATTCAGTTTTCCTTGTGGGACTTTCCTGATGGGGCTTTTTTGATTCTTACTCATTCTTTTCTTTCCTGGCCACCCCCTCTCCCCCCGCTTCTTCTAATAATTTAGAGTTCTCTTTCCAGAAATATCAACCAGGCGGGTACAACTTTTCAGTGCTTCCTACTCCAGTGACGTAAACCACCCACAAAAATTTTCTGCTAATCCTGAGTAAAACAAACAACAGTATGTCAGCAGTGCTTTTGAGGCCAGTTCATGCAAATCTACATGCACAGCCACCAGCAGCATCACTGGGGTGTGTGTGTGTTCCTGAGGGGCAGCGGAATGGCTCTGGCTCAAACCTCCTATATGTCAGTATTTAAGAAATCAAAGATACTTGTTTTGGTTTGGGGGCCAGAATCCATGCCTCAAAATAGCTGCAGTTTTCTCAGAATTCAGCCTTGCCAAAGAAGCAATGTGTAAGCTGTAGCAGTGAAACGGGATCCGGTTTCCTTCCAAACTCATTATGTGCATATTAGGTTGTGTTATTGTGTTTACAGAAGGCATTTCTTTGGAAAAACTGTATATTTGGTAGAAATAGGAAAAGCAAACATATTTGGGTCCCATTACTGTCTCTGTTTAGCTTTGGGAGAGACACGAAGGGGCACAGAGTTCGTCCTCGCTGGGTTTGCCTTCCTGCTAGGAGAGTGGGTTATAGCTCTGGACTGAGGACTCCAGTAGGCAAATCCTTGGGGGCCTTCCTGGCCATGTGGAGGTCTTGTGAAGGGTTCTTCTCTATTGATTTGGTGCTCTGGAAGCTGCCAGAAAGAGTGCAAAGAAGTCAGGTGAACAGAACCCAGCCCTCTCCCTCTGATCCCACAGGTATTGCTGTGCACAGGTCAACACAGCCCCACCCAACACTTCCCTTCCACCTGCCAGAGCTCTGAGCCCAGCGGCTCCCAGAAATCCTTATCCCGGCCACTGACTTGATCCAGAGTGTGCTTTTGAGAATCCAAGATGAAGGAAAGAAGAAACCATTCTGGTTATAGAAAGGGACAGATCAAAGTAACCCCAGATTGTAGGCTACTCACAGCATGAGTGAACCATCACTGAGGGCGGGCCCGTGAGTGGAAAGTGAGGGTGGGGAACCACAGGGTGTATTCAGGAGGTCTCCTCTGAGCCACTCATGTTGAGGTTTGTTATTTCTATTGGGCATCGGTTAGTCTGGACTCTTGGTTGAAAGTGACCAAACCCAAAACCAAGACAACACTCAAATGAGCTTGGGCAATGAAAATAATTTATTAGCTAATGTAATTGAGCAGTCCAAGGTTAGGGCTAGTTTCTGACATGGCTGGAATCAGAGGCTTAAACATGATTCATTTCCAGTTCCATCTCTTTGCAAGTCATTCTCCCTGGGTGAGTAGGATGGCCAGGGGATGTTTAAGGCCCCCAGCCTACCAGCTTTACAACCTCAGCAGGAAGAGAGCGTCTTTCACCAAAAGAGAAAGATGGAAAGGACTGGAGAGAATGGAAGATGGGCCACCCTGGATCAGCTGTCTGTCTCTTAACCACATAGAGGAGATCTACATCCTATATTACGTGTCCATTCCTAAGCTGGGGAGTAGGGATCCTCCAGGAATGAGAAGTTTCTATTGTCAGAAAGAAAGGAGTCTCTTGCTGGAAGAACCAAAGACATCACCGTCCACTTCATCATGATGTGGTGGCAAAGGCACTAGGCTCACAGCCAGACCCATCCCAATCTGTCTCCATCATGGTGTCACCTTGGGTGAGACACGTCTAAGCCCCAGAGGCCTTAGTTGTTCAGTGGGGTTGAGAACAGGCATGCAGTCATGTCAGTGAGACCACTGTGTGAAAGGTACAGAAACAATGAGAATGGAAGGGATTATTGTTATTGTCTCTTTCTGGCCCCTGGAGCTGGTTATTGTGGGTCATCTGTTTACATGTGTCTTTTTAGTTTGTAAGATTCTAAAAGGGAAGATCATTGCTTAAGGTTCACACTAAGAGCTACCTTCCACCTATCCAGGTGTTCGGGCAGTGTGCCTGCCTCCCACCTGTTTCACCCAAGTGTTGCAGAAAAGAGTGTGTTGGTTTCAGCTTCTTAATCATGATCAACAAGACACCAAGAGGCACTTTTCTGTGGTGCAGATTCACTCTGAAGTGTTGGGTCTCTGTTAGCAGACTCTTTTGGAAACTGTCTTTGACTTCTGAGAACCAAAGCATTTGAAATATTCATCATTTTTTTTTATCCCTGAAAATGGAATAGGAGGCCTGGCATCTCTCCTAAAGCCCCAGCCACACCTGCTGTTTATCCTGCACTCACAAAGTGATGACTCTCCTCTAGAGTTCATGGCACTTCCTTTGACACATCAAAGTGAAACTCCTAGAAGATAGAAACAACATGTCTATTGTGAGATGAAGAGTAAATACCCCATATCAAGGTGAAAACTAAAACACCAGGTTGAATTTTTTTTCAAGTCCTAATTCCATGAGTGCTTAGATTTAGGGGACGGGGCAACTGAATGGATCTTGGTGAAAGTGCAAGCTGTCATTCTTGTAAAGCCATCCCCTTGGAAAAGGACAATGTTACAGAAATACCTCAAAGGGAAAACAGACCCCCCAAATTCACAAGTTGATTACTAGACTCCCTATAGTCTGGATTTTTTTTTAATTTTTAAATTTTTATTTATTTATTATTGACGTATAGTTGGTTTACAATGTTGTGTTAACTTCTGGTTTACAGCATAGTGATTCAGTTATACATATGTATATTCCTTTTCATAGTCTTTTTCATTATAGGTTATTACAAAGTATTGAATATAGTTCCCTGTGCCCACAATCTGGATTTTACATTGAAGTGTATCCTCTCCTTTGTCTCCCTTGCTGCCTTAGTTCTGCCTTCTGCAGCTTCTATCTGAATAGTCCCTCCTAACTCATTTCTGATGCCTTCTTTTTTTCTAATCTGTCTTCTCTCCAAACATCTTTCCCCTCAATCTTCTCCATCTAAGCATCTGAGGCATTTAGTATGATATATCCTTGGGCCAGCTCATTAACTATCTGTGACTTAGTTTTCTTAGTAGTTAGTTCAAAGGGTTATGTGAGGATTAAGTGAATTAATATATGTAAAGTGCTTAAAATAGTGTCTGGCATGAAGGAATTCTAATTAAGTGCTGGCTGCATGAGTGTTAGCTATTACAACCTGATCCTTGTAGGCTCCAGCTTAAAACCCTTCACCCTCTTCCAGTCAGGGCAGATGTAGCTCCTGTCCCAGGCATGCATCCCCTTGTGGCACGGCCCTTGCTGTGCTCCACCTCTCCTCCCACTCCTCTCCCTCCTGTGCTCTGTCCTCAGTGCTCCAGCCACACCAGTAGGCACTGGACATGTTTTACCCATGTGGTTTCTTCTCCCTTCCCTCCATGACCACTCGGGGAACTCCTTCTTGTTGGTCAGGGCTGTGGACCAGTGAAACCTCTTCTAGACTTCTCTGGGGAAGACTGCAAGATGTCTTTTTTGGTGCTTTCTTCTTTTGTAGCAATTATGCTCCCACATTTAAAAATAATGAAAATAACTACTGTTTATTGGATATCTAGAATGTGCCAGGGACTTTATAGACATTATCTCATTTAATCCTCACAACAAAAACATTATTCCTGTGGTATAGATAAGGAAACTGAGATTCACAGAGCTGAAGTTCCTTGTCCAAGGAAGCGATAGTGCCAGGATTGACACTCTTGGCTGATTCTGAGATCCATAGGCATTTGACTATATGCCATGCTCCTTTTTAGCGTGGTTAGTAGGTTTCCTGTTCTCTCTCCTCTGAACCTCTGAGCTGCCTCAGTGCCATGAACAGCATACGTAAGGGCTCCGTCACTGCTCACAGAGGAATCCAAGCCCAGCAAGTCTGCTCACTACGCACGCTTGACTCAGACAGTCCTCCATATCCTCCTCCACCCCCAGATGGAAAGAGTCCCTCTCATTTGTTTTCTTCTGTTTCTGATCACTAAATGGATTTTTCTTCTATGTCAAAGACTCTTCTAGCTGATTTCTGACACTGATCCTCTAGAAGGAATAGTCCTCTAGTTCCTGCCTGGGTAGCGCGGTCATGTGTTGAAGTCCTGAGTATATACTGCTTGAAGTGTCTCCCTGCCTCCTGCTTCCTGGGGAGAAGGGAACTGACAGTAGACTTCTTTTTTTATGTTTTAAATTTAAAAAATTATTTAAAAAATTTTTTTAAATTTTTGTTGGGGGTGGGTAGGGAATTAGGTTTATTTATTTATTTAATGGAGGTACTGGAGATTAAGCCCAGGACCTCGTGCATGCTGACCATGCAGTCTACCACTGAGCTATATACCCTTCCCCCTATTTTTATTTTTTTTAATTTAAATTTGTACTGAAGTGTAGTCTATTTACAATGTGTGTTAATTTCAGGTGTACAGCATTCAGGTGTACATTATTCAGTTTATATACCCATAAATATATTCCTTTTCATATTCTTTTTCATTTTAGGATGTTGAATATAGTTCCTTGTGCTGCACAGTAGGACCTTGTTATTTATCTATTTTATATATAGTAGTTTGTATCTATAAACCCCAAACTCCCGGTTTATCCCTCCCTTCCCTTCTTTTCCCTCTGGTAACCACAAGTTTGTTTTCTATGTCTGTAAGTCTGTTTCTGTTTTATAAATAAGTTCATTTGGGTCATTTTTTTAGATTCCACATATAAGTGAAATCATATGGTATTTTTTCTTTCTCTTTCTGGCTTACTTCACTTAGTATGACAATCTCCAGGTCCATTTATATTGCTGCAAATGGCATTGTGTTTCTTTTTTATGGCTGAGTAGTATTCCATTGTATAAATATACCACATCTTTTTTTATCCAATCATCTATTGATGAACATGTAGGTTACTTCCATGACAGCAGACTTCTTGAGAGCAGCAATTGTACCTTGGATGCACAGCATGTAGCCCAATATTTGGCCCATGGTAGACACTCAATAAACAATGTTTGAATGAATGAATGATTGTTAGATGCAGTGATAACCAATCAACAGTATGTGTTAGGTGGACATTGAAGTCAAGGACTGAATTCCTTGGAAAGGCCAAAAGATGATTGATCCTCCATTTTGCTTCTAATGAGAGGTTCATTTGTGGTGGCACAAGGTGGGGAGGGGAGGATGCAGAGGATCTGGATAATTGTTTGAAGAATGGATTGAGACCCCTACTAGTGCCATCATTGACCTACATGCTAATCAAGACAGTGGCGACTCCTCTAGCCAGCTAGACATGAGCTGAAGGACTTTCCCTTCTGATAAACTTTTCTCTCCTTTATTCATTTACTCTTCAGTACTTTGAAATTTAATAGCTCTTCTGATTTGAATCAGTCTTGTAATTAACAGAAAACATCATGCTTCAAAGAAATAAGATAATGTAAAATACTTCAGTGCAGAACCTGGCACATAAAGCATGCTCAGTATGTTTGCTTTGTTTCTCCATTCCTTTCTTTACTGAAATCATGTCATTAGTATCAGTTATATATGATCCTTGAAAATACTTGTTGCAAACATCGATTCTTCATGACAGCTAGTCAGTCTTCTAAGAAATAAAGTAGAACAAAAAGGAGGAGGAAGTCAGGTGCCATGTTTAAGGAACTACATATAAGCTGTAGATAAAATCAAACCTGTGTGAAAGTCAAAGCTTTCGCCAAGGGATATAATGTTTTACTGTCCCTGTAACCATGTATGGGAACCTGCACTTCCTCCAGCTTTACTGAGGAAAATAGACTGGGACTGATTGCTCTGAGCTCCTCAGACATTTGCTCTTGTCTGCAGAAGGTGGGCACTGTTGCAGACGGAGGGATGCGTTTCATCCCTCGTACCTATATTAGCCTGTGTCTCCATGGTTTTGCAGACTCTTCCCAGCCCTGTGCAGTTCCACCCAGAGCTTCTTGCAAAGCTGACATCCTCAGGGCCTCATTGTTCCCTCACAAAAGGAAGTCCACCTCCCCGGTCTCAAAGCATTTCCCTTTCAGCCTGTGAGAGAATTAGTACCGGTGGTTGTATCAGCCAGCCCCTTTCTTGAATTAGCATTTCTAGGCCTTTCCAGGCTCCAGGAAGCTTGGCAGGATTGTTTGGCAGCTCCCTTAGCTTACTACAAATACCGGAAGCCCACAGTTTGCATAAGGCTAATTAAGTTTTCAGCTCTGCCTTCAAACCCTTATAGTGAGAAGATCGGGTAACTTAGGAAATGTCCTACGTAGGGATTGTTCAGACCCTAATCCCAACCCACCCGAAAAATAAGGCCGTGGAATGCACAGGTAGCCCAGACAGGTGTACCCCACCCCTTCAAAGAGCGGTCTTTTTAGTTGTGTCTCTTCACTGGCAGTGAAAGCCCCCAGCATCAATCACATTTTCCAGTATCACTTCCTGAGGTGCCTCCGCTGATTCCCCTCCTTCGTCTTTGGAAGTGTTTGGTTTTCACTGAGCCATCACTCTCAATAGGTGTGGTGATACTCTGGAGTTCAGCCACACCTCAGGGGTGTGGCAAGACAGGGTGCCTGTGCCAAGTGGCTCCCCCACCCAAGGTGTGGTGATATCACCTATTCTTGCCACATCTTGGAATGTTGCTCTCTCGGTCATCCATAAAGGGAAACATTGATCTGGTGCTTTAAACTCTTCCTTAATTGGTTCCTGCTAGGGGGCTTCTAGTCTACAGTAAGGATCTGGCTTCTAATTTTCAAAATTTCATACTAATTACTGCAATATCTCCTGAGAAAGAAATGTCAAGTGAGGAGACTGAAGTGGAATGGAAGACACTTGACTTTCCCCTTTCCTTGAGGAATTTACGTAATTGGAGAGAGTACAAATTAGGCAATAAACTTGGCCCACGTTCTCTAAAACTTTGTGCTGAAGAGTAACTTCCAGCTATTAATATTTTTTCTAATTTATCAGCTTTGAGATAGGTACTGATTCCTGGTTACCAGCCTTAGCCGGAGTGGTGGGGACCAGACCCCTTCTTTTGAGCTATGGAGTTTCGGTGCCCACGTGGATGGCATCACTGTTGACTCAGCATAGTCAGGCCTTGGCAGAAGGCTCTGGGCCAGAAAGGTAGGTGGACAGTGACCCAGCCAAGGAGTGTCGGGGGAGCAGCCAGTCCTGCCCATCACAGAACCCACAGCTTCTGATTGTGCTTGGTATGGAGTTAATTGGTTGCCAAGGGAAAGAAAAATCAGCTGTTCCCTTCTTGGAGTGTTTTTGTTCTTATCGAAGAGTCAAAACTAACATGAGAATTGATCAAGGGTTAAATGGTTAATTGTGTAGCCTGGATTATGCGCTCAGTGGGAGAGCAGAGATGGACGTCAGGATGGACTGGAATAGCTGGAGAAGGCTTCCTGGAGGAGTGAGAACTGGCACTCAACCCAGAACAATGAGAGTTTGGGACGGTACCATATGAGGATTTTTATAAGGCTCAGTTGGGATAATTGATTCTACAGTAAACATTTCTTTGGCTTTCAGGAGACATGGAAGAAACAAAGCAAGATCTCCTGTCTTCACACATTCTAGCTCTTTCCTGAGCTTCTTGTGAGAAGTAATTTACAGAACACCCAACTCGATTTAACAGGAAAGTAAATAGAATGTATTAATAAGAAAAATAAAGTATCGGTGGGGGAGAGACAGTTGGAAACTAAGATGATTTAATTACCTTGGTCAAACAGAAGTAATCAGATGAGGATTAATTTATTTCCCCCAGTTAAAGAATCCTTTACAACAGGAATTGGCAAATGGCAGTTGTAGGACCAGATCAGGCCCATTACCTGTGTTTTACAGCCTCAGAATGGTTTTCGTATTTTTACATGGTTTTAAAACATCAAAAGCATAATATTTTGTGCAAACATGAAAATTACATGAAATTCAAACGTCAGTGTCCGTCCATAAGTTTTATTGAAACACAGCCATACTACTTGTCTAAGTATTGCCTACAACCTCTTGTGTCCTCCGACAGCAAAGCTTTGGAGCTGTGACAGAAACCATCTCATGGCTTTGCATCATCACTCCATGTGCTGAACATTTCAGAGGTGGTTATAAGCCCAACAGTGATTTGGGGGCCACGTGGATCACCTATATGCCTGAAAAGACATTTTGAAAGATGAAATGTATAAAATCTTATTGAAGATCAGCATTCGCAGATGAACATTTGCAACCAATTTCGATGAGAGGAGACACAAATTTTAAACCCCAATTGTGGAAATGTTAGCACCTCTCCCTGCCCAGAAAAATTTCGTTCTTATTAGTAGATCTGTATTACAAAAAAATTGTACTCAATAACTGTTATATTTTGAGTTTTGTTCAAAAATTGTGAAAAGTAGTTTTTTCCCTTGGTATATAAAGTATCTACATGATATTCTGGCCCACAAAGCCCAAAGAATTTCCTATCTGGTCCACAGAAAAGGTTTGCCAATGATTGCTCTATGACAAGGGTTTATTTGAGATATCCTTTAGGATTGATTGTGTTTTTTCTTCCCTACCATCTTATATGGTCTTTGCAGCTTTATGAGGTGGTCAGTAGGGCTACCATTATGTTTATTTTAGGTAGAGATTTTTAAAGTTGAGAGAAGTTGAGAAGTATGTCCTCTCATTTGAGTAGTCCTCTTAGTTTGGGGAATGTCCACTGAATCATCACAGCCACTGCTTGGCGGTAAAATATTGCAATGCTTTGGAAACAATAGAGATGCCTGTTATAATAACCTTGTCTGAGAGGAACAGATGGACTCATATACCTGGGAAGCAAAGGGTCTTCTGTGAGAAGAAGAATCAGGATTACAACCCCTGGTTCTAGACATTCAAGGTCCAGGAGACCTGGTACGGTGGGTCCATATTGTTGTCAAAGTGCCAGCATTTGGCTTGACTGAATATGGATGTTCATTCTGACCCCGTGGTATGGGTTAAGTTGCATCCCCCTAAAGGTGTTAAAGCCCTAACTCCCAGTACCTGTGAATGTCACCTTATGGGAAATAGTGTCTTTATAAAAGTAAGCAAGTACAGATGGGTTCATTAGGGTGGTCCCTAATCGAATAGGATTGGTATCCTTATAAAAGGGGAAATTTGGACACAGAGACAAACATGCGGAGGAAAGACAATGTTAAGACACAGGCAGAATGCCATCTGAAAGCCAAGGAATGCCTGAAGCCCTAAGGAACTGGAACAGAGCCTCCCTCACAGCCCTCCGAAGGAACCAGCACTGCCAACAGCTTGATCTCAGACATCTAGCCTCCAGAACTGCGACACAATGGAATTCTCCTGTTTAAGCCACCCAGTTTGTGATACTTTGTTAGAGCAGTCCCAGGAAACTCATTCACCTGTGGCCTCCCCAGTCAGCTTTGGAGATAATATGTGACAGTAAACTGCACAGCTTAGCAGTGAAGACCTGAGTGAGTCCTGCCCCTGGGCCGAGTAGTCCGGACTCAGTGGGCAAGAATGACCAGTCACAGCATTCAGGACTGGACAGCAAAGTGCACAGAGTGACACTGAGTGGCAACCTTGGTTGTCATTTCGTCAGACTCCAGCTCTCTGCACCATTTCAGGTCTGCAAGTGCCCCTGGACTTCTTGATAATTCGCTGAATACTGCTTAAGAGGGAGTTAACCAAATGGCTGGTTAACGGAGCAGGTTAAATTTTAAAATAAGTAATAAAAAGGAGATGTTACTCTCTTTGTATTTCCAGTTTGGGAAATAGCTCATCCAGTTAAATTTACAAGAGAGGAATCAACCACATGCAGGTTCTGAGATTGTACAAGTGACAAGGCCACTGAGAAATAGCAACAAATACATAAACAAAAATATAGGTGTCTGGCTTCCAACCCAGTCCAGATTCATCCCATGATACTGTGTGTTAGTTATGGGCTTTTAGTTGACTTATACATAGTCACAACGATGTGTCTTCACCAAAAGACTTAATTTTAATGAGTTTTGCTAAGAACTGAAATCCTATTAACAGAAATGTATTCACTAGGGAAAGGTTTAAGCCTTTTAAAGCCTATTCACAATTCATAACATTTATTCGCTAAGTTAGTTCATTTTACTAGCACTTATTAAATTTCTCCTGAGCACTGTTGGTGTCGACAAGCAATAAATAAAGTTGTTTAATATTTCTTAACATTTTACCCTCAAACTTGAGTTTCTCAACATTGGATGGAGAGATACTTTTAGGTGGGTCTGCTGCAAAGATGAGCATGTTCTCCTCCACTCCGTCTGCTCAGGAAGTGATTTCCAGGCAAGGAGAGAGTCCACCTCCATGTTTGGAATGAGTTTTAAGGTACCAAAAATGCCATTTCAGTTAGCCATATGTTCGCCAAGGTATACTCATATTTATGAATAAATTTTAATTGGAGCACCTCTTGGATGTCACTCTGGGTGGACAATCTAGCCATAATAGCTTTTCAAATTTTTTTCTGCATATTTGGACATATTCCTGGAAGCCCACCTCCTCAAAGCACCAAACGTAGCAAGACAATAGCAATATCTTTGATGGCACAAGGTCAAGGCTGGAGTGAAGGTGACCCACAGTGTGTTGCCGGCCACACAGGACCATCTATATTTAGGAGAATAAGTAGCCCTGGGGGCCACGACTAGCTCTAACTTCATCAGGCCTGCTGACATCACAAAATGCAAGTAGTGAGAGCCTACTTGCTTCCTCGGGGCCAACGTGGAGCAGTGATCTGTCTGGTTTTAGGTAATAGCTTAGCTGAGTTTGTCATTAATAAACATTTCCTTCTCTGATTTTCCTCCCCCTCTCCCACTGCCTCTCACAGTGTGACTTACTGAAGTGAAACCCAGGGGAAAGGGAGCAGACACAGAGAGGGCCCTCGCAAAAGGTGACACATAGCAGAAGTGATGAACGTCTCATGGCATCACCAACGTGTGATGCGGAGTCAAGACATATACGCTGTGTGGGCTGGGGACAGATGAAATACACGAGACTAGGAATTCCCAGCTCACAGTAAGGAGGCAGGGTTACAGAGGGAGGAAGCCTCCAGAAGACAAAGGTGATCTCACTCCTGGGTTCAGCCTTGCTTGGGAAGCTCTCGGATGCATCTCTTCAGAGCTTGGGTTCCTACATCTTGTCTATAAGCGGAAGGGCCTGTACTGAGAGTTTCCCAGAAGTTCTTATGTGTGAGAATGTGAGTATTGAGTGTGTAAGTGTAAGTGTGTGTGCTGGGAGAAGGAGGAAGAGGAGGAGGGTGGTAATGAACAGAGCAGTAGGTTCAAGCTCATTTTTCTAAAAATCATAGTTAAAATTTAGGGACTCCAGACCATATGCCTGGCACTGGCAAATGATGTTGCAGCTGGAGTATGACTGTCTGGAGGCAGGATTTATTCTTTCTCAGGGGACCTCAGTCTTTCCATTAAGGCCTTCAACTGATTGGATGAGGCCCACCCATATTAATGAGGGTAATCTGCTTTACTCAAAGTCTACTGATTTAAATTTCACATCTGAAAAATACCTTTATGGCAATATCTAGATTGATACTGACTAAATATATGAAGACTATGGGCTAGCCAAATTGGCACATAAAGTTAACCATCACAGAGAAGTTAAGCCCACGTTATCAGTTGCAAAAAAAGAGCCAAGATCTGAACTCTGACCACCCATTGTAAGAGCCCATGGCCTTCACGTCTACCTTTCTCACCTATGCTGGTTGCCAGTGCACTTTGTGCAAATGCCTCAACCTCTCTATTCCCAGATGTCTCAGCAGTAAAATGATCACACAGTTTCTGCTCTGCTCACTTCCTAGGAGAGTGGTGACCCCCAGGGGGTAAAGTACCCAAGATCTTGGCATGATGTGAGTAAATGTCAGTAGCACTGAAAATCTGGGTCATTTCTCTCCCCTACCCCCACCTAAAATGATTTCTTTGGGATAGTAAATCAGCATAACCCTTTTTAGGGGGCAGTTTGGAATTTTCTTTTAATATAAAAATGTGAATACTCTATGATCTAACAGTCCTGCTTCTAGGAATCTAATTTTACAAAGTAGATAAAGATATAATGATAAAGGTACTATTAAACATAGCTTAAAAGGCAAAAAAAAAAAAAAATGGAAACAATATAAAGTGCTCCCTAACAAGGGAACACATAACGAAATGGTGATAAATCATTCTGTGAACTGCTATACAGTTATTAAAAAGGATGAGATGCTGCTCTACAGATGACCTTGGAAAGATGTTCAGGATATATTATTAAGTGATGAGAGCAATATGTTAAATAATATGTTGGGATGGTCCCTTTTTTATAATGAATAAAAACTATGTATATGACTATATTGATAAACATTGGCAAATACCAATGTATACATATTAAATTGGTCCCCCTGAGGAGTAAGTTTACAAGAGAGGAATGAGAACTTTCTTTGTACTTTGTGTCTCTTTGAACCTGTTTTATATATTTCTACATGTCTGAATATGTTACAATGAGTTTTCCAGTGATTTAAGTATTTGTTAACTAAATTTTTCAATGTATCAGATAAGGATTTAAAGATAAAATGTTCACCTTAGTCTATTTCCTTTCATATTAAGTTGACCACTCTCTCCCACTCAGTACTGTGGGTCTATACTAATTTGTATAGCTTTGCTAAAGCGTTTATTTAAGGAGAGAATCACTATATGAGACCATCTTGACGTTATAGGGACATTTGGGGAAGACCTGCCCTTTTTCTTTTGATTAATAGTAATGGCACCCACACAGGATACTCTTAGCAGTTCCTATCCTTGTTGTGTCTGGCAGTGCCAGACTGATAGATATGTGGAAACAGAGGTGTGAATGCCACTGACAGCTCACTGGGAAAGGAAACCCTCACAGAGATTCTATGGCTTTCTGTATTTGGAGAGTAATGTACACAGTCCTGGAGAGCAGTGTTTTAGCTAGAAATGTTTAGCTCTCAGAAGAAAAAGTCCTTCGATTAAAAAAAAATTTCCCTTTGTAATACACAACTACTGGGATGATATTTTCATCTACTATATAAAGAGATAATGAATTTCAGGCAGACGCTGTTTGTCTGCTCCCACCTGTTGCTCTGAAGAGCTTTTAGAACCTTCTACCCGACCAGAGCAGATTTTTGTGTAATTAATGTCCAGGCGGCATCAGCTGAGAGCCTCCTGAGGGCAGTGACTGCAGTGTCTGCTCTTTAGCTCAGTATCCCCCAGTGGCACTTGGCATCTGTGTGGTGGGGACTCCTGGGTAAGCAGAATTCATCTTCTGCAATTTTCTCTCTTCAGAAAACATTCACAGCTAATTTTTGATCCCGGTGCTCTCTTGCTGACAACTCTGTAATGCCTTCTCCTGGCTCTGAACATCAAGTCCAGAACTCCTACCATGTCCTACCAGGTCTTCCACTCCAGGCTGACGGTCAGCCAGCCAGTGCTACTGGTTCCACCGCACGGGCTCTTGACAGCCAGCCTCCCTTCTGACTAGCCAGGTCTGTGCCTTTGCAAATTGCTAAATATTTAGAGCATCACTCCTGCTTATATGACCAGGTCCCTGCCCATCTCTCAGCCTCATCCCCTGCCCGTCACCCCTGTAGTCACTCTTTGGCTCTCTCTGGTTTCCTCGAACGTGCTGGCTCCAGGACACCTCTGTCCTGACTCATCCTGGGTCTTCTGCTGAGGAAACTTCTTGGCATTTCGGCCATTAGTAGCTGTTTCTTTCTCACTCTTCCCATCTCAGTCGTAACGTCAAATCTGCAGGGACCTTCCCGGAACTGCCACCCCCAGAAACAGTTAGCACACTCACAAAGCACACTGCAGTTTCCTTTAAGCATTCAGCATAATTTTAATCAAATGATTATTTCAGTAATTGTTTATGGTAGACTCCATGAGGCCAGCGAACTCCTCTTATTCTCCCAGCACCGATGTTTGCCACACAGAGGATTCTTCATAAATATTTGATGGAGTGAAAGCATAAATAAAAGGTTAAGCCAAAGCAATGTGAATAACCAGCATCTTTTTCCAGAGCTATTCAGATTCTATAAATAAGCCTTGTTGAGTAAGAAGAGCTGTGGTTCCACGTGTTGCTCGCACAGTAATTTTGTCCATGTTTGAAATGCAGCCGCTGGGTTTCCTTAGCTTTATTTCAGCTGGACAGATCTATTTAAACTACTTAGGGGCCCTGCTTTACTCTTTCTTTCTTTCTTTCTTTTTCTTTCTTTCTTTTTATTTTTCTTTCTTTTGTTTGGGGGGGTGCATTCCCTTTGCCACAACTTCCTAATTATATCTCTAATCTCTGGAGTCATAGTCAAGGAACGTTACATCCCGTTCACCTATGGAAATTCTGTGAAAACCAACATGGAAACAGAAATAAAAGGCAGAGCTTATTGAGTTTCTTTTGGGCTCTGTAGCCTGACTTATTTTGGAGCCTGGGACTTGAGCATGTGCTAATTTGTCTGACTGTTGTGTTTGTCTAGATTAATTATGTTCTTCTGTATTTATTTGCTGCAAAAATATTTTCCCACATGAAGGAATAATTTTGAGTAATATTATGACAAACTGAAGTTGGCCACACGCATCCTGAATGTTATTGCCAGTATTTCTTCTTTTTAAAAAAAAAATTTGGTTTTAATTATTTTTATGACCCATCAAATAGCCATTTCCATGAATGAACCCTATGCTACACTTTTATGACCCGTCAAATAACCATTTCCATGAATGAGCCCTGTGCTCCATGTCCCTATCAACTACCAGCCATTTTATTCGACGTCAATTGTCAAGAGAAATCTCTGCATTAACGGTGAATGAGAAAGGAGAAATATCTCCAAGTCAAGGTTAATGGTCCCCAAACTGCTATTGTTGTGAAAGGTGATAAAATAAAGCAATTTAAATTTTCTGAATGAATCTATATTTGTTTTCAATCAGTCCAGGACAGAAGGGTTAAAGAAGGCCCACTGGTTGGCCAGGACTAAGAAATGCCATCAGACATCAGGCAGAGTGACATTTGGGGCCACATATCAAGGCTCTTCACACTGAAAACTTAAAATAAGAATGTTTGCCAATAAAGTTTACAGCAAAATAATTTCTTATTGTTTCTCTGCTTTCAAAGTTTTAATCCAACCATCAGCATCAGGATTTTTTTGTTGTAAATAAAACTCAACTGAAATAGCAACACAGAACATATATATCTCCCACAACAAGGTATTTGAAAGTTCCATGGTTCCAGACTTACTTAATTTCGTGTTCAAATGATATCATCAAAGTCCCAGCATCTCTCCATCTCTTCTCTATAATAAGTTAGCTTGTCTTTTAGCTGAATTTCCTCATGGCTGCGATTGTTCCAGCCCTCAAATGCAGATAACAAGATCCAGAGGCAGCAAAGGATTTGTTTCCTCTTGTATACATCTCTTGTTATTAATAAAGAACACTTTCCTGGAGCTCCCAGCATATTTTGCCCCTCACTGTTGTAGGAAAAGAGGCACAGGGAGGGACAGCAGTTTAGTATGTAGTAAAAAGCATTTGTTACAGAACTGGAGTTTGACACACTAAGCCCAGAGAGGCTTTCCTGGGAGAGAGTGTGGTCTTCTCGTGTTCTTGATTGTTGACAGTATTTTGACTTCAGCCTTTCCCACTTTCACAAAGGAGTGAAGCAACTTCTTGTTCAGAAATGAAAAGCAGGGGGAGATGGTGTGTTGACAGAAAATGGGTTTTAGGTGTTACCTTCGGTGATTCCCAGTCAAGGTCAGAGATAGAGTTTCTTCTGAAGTTTACTGGTCTTCATAACTTTCCCCTTTTGTAAGAAGAGCTCAGTGGTGTAGAGATCTGGAGAACACATCTACTGTGTCTCCTCCTCTTCAACTTACTGACTGATACGAGTAGGAATCACAGACCTATTCTTTATGCCCTGATTTTTCGCTGGAGCAGGATGGAGAAGAACATTCAAGAAGCTAATCAGAGTCTACTAGTAGGTAGAGAAGACAGCAGGAAAATGAACTTTGGGGGGTCACAGCCCACAGATAGGGAGGAGCGCAGACTTTCATAGGACCTGGGGATCCAGAGGTTGCCATCTCCTTAGGTAACTCATTTCAGGGTCCAGTCACCCACCACCTGCAAATCTGCCAGGATTCCTGATTTTGTCCTGAAAAGGGGATATCCGTGGGTTTCTATTTGCTATGTAATAATCTCAGTTCCTGAAAAATGACTAAAAGGAAAAAGTTACTGTGAGGAAATCAAAAAAGGAGGAGAAAGGAGGGGAGGAAAAAAAACCTCAAATGACTTGGATATTTCAGAATCAGAAAAAGATGAGGTTAGTAAGCAAGGGAAAATTGAGGGACAAAAACATCTATTTCTCTATCTTCTTTAAAAAAAATTATCTGTAATTCTGAAGTAGATGTTAATCGGTTGAGGAATGGAAACAACGTAGGATGCTATGTTTTCTAGGTTTTGATTTGAAAGAAAACATTCAGATACTCAGCACACAAGTGGTGATTACATTAAAGCCATTTAATTTGGGGCATTTTTTTTTCTCATCCCTGGATTCCCTAGTTCCCCACACCGTTTTATTTTTAAAGCCTTTGTGCAAGACAAAATGACCAGAGAAGAGCTGTTTTTTCAAAAAGGGTTTGAAGTTTGTTTGCTTAACAAAGTGTTTGCAGTCATAATTAGGTTGCATATTAAAGTTCAAAACCATCTCATGTTGGAAGTGACTGAAAATTGTTACCATCTGATGGCTTTGTGGGTAGAGCTTTCACAAAGGACACTGCACGCACTAAGGAATAAAGACCCAGTTTCTGGGCATTGTCCTGGGAGGCATCCAGGATCTGCACAACACTCAGACTGCAGGCTTCGCACAGGGGCATCACGGGTCCTAAAGCAAACCATCGTAACACGATGGCCTCGATCCCTTGGAGTCTTCTCAATGTGATTCTGTCTTTCTGCTACCCTCATCTCTTTAGAGTTCTCACCTCCTATGTCCAGTCCACCTGTCTATCTGTGGAACCAGAGAAGTCAGGCTGAGTTGTACTTGCTGAGTGTAGTTCTGTAACTGTCACTGTGGAAAAGCCATCCCAAAGCCAGGTTTTCTGCGGGGGAGAGAGAGAGGCTGGTTAGGGTGTCCAGGATGAGTCAGCGCCTCATCTGTTGTGTTGAAAGGCAAAACTGTCTTTAATTTTGACAGTGCCCCACTTCCATCTTCACTGGCATATGAAGCCTATTTGGGAACAGAAAGAGAAGTCTTATATGGGCACATTGCAAACATCCTGCCTCGGGCGAGAACCTCACTGTTACTGAGAGAGAAATCTCTTTCCTGCTCTGCACACCTGACTCTTTAATTTCTACTCAGAAGGAAATGAGACAATGGAACTTTGTCTGTTCTAGTGATAAGCATCAGGCAAAAATTAAGCCCTAATAAACCCCGTGATGGGGCATAATTGTGCATGAGCTAGTATAGAAGACTGTGATGTTTGCAGCCACCAGAGGCCTTGTGTTTGCCAAATGCAATCTCATATGTGGGTTGGGTCTAAATCTGGACACCCAGGTTTATAGCAAATATCAGAATGAAAGTGGATTTTTTTTCCCTTTCTTTAAATGACCTCCCTGTTAGCCTCCTAATTTAACTTGGGTCAACTTGAAGATGAATTTTGGTTATTCTCTCATTTGTCTTCTTTAACATGAATGCTCGTTCCCTTCTATTTCTTTTAGGATATTCTGCCTGATAGGAAATGCTTGCTAGGATCCCCATTCTGCTTAATAACATAAACTGACAAAGTGGGGTCAGAATTTGAAAGAAAGCCAACATGACAAAAGAAGCAACTAAGTCTTTGGCTTTGTGATTCAAAACAGAGAACTTTAAACAAAAGAAGAACCATAAAATATAGGCTTGACTTTATGATGAGTAGACGTATTTGTTTTTTTTGGGCGGGGAGGGGGGATGAAAGGCTATGTGTGCGGAGAGAGAACAAAGCTAAAAACAATTATTTTTAAAAACGTTTCTAAAAGCGAATTTTAGAAGATTTATTTGAAATCTACATCAAAACCAGGTGCTTTCAGCAATCCTTAACAAATGAATGCTGTCCCTCTCCCTTCTTGCCCTACAACAGCAATGATCAGAAAACAGCAACCAACAAGTAGGCGTGCGTTAGTGGTCACGGCACTCTCCCTGGCCACGATCCCCCACAACGTAAATGGCAGACGCGTCACGTTAGTCAGAGAATACAGTCGATTTGGACCCATCATACACTACTGTTACAAAGTAACCCATTATTCATGAGCATCTAAAAATCTCTGGGATCCAGTGGTTCAGAAATAACACAGCCACAGGGAGAGCCCCTACATCCAATATTAATGCTGAGATAATGTCCCTTAATTCAGTGACATTTTAAAATGGCAAATGCGATAGGCCATCTTCTAAAGCAAACTTAATTACTTAATAAATTTGAAGCTTTTGAGAGCTTTTCAATATACTGCTGTTGTCTGACCCTCCCTTAAAAATAAGTGTATTATATACAAAGCAAAAAATAAATTGCAAAGATTTCAAAAGGAATGGTTTTTAGTGATATTCTACTAAAAGGTTAGTTCACTAAAAATGCCAGGCTTAACAGAATGGACAGAGGATGAGTTGTCATCTATGGGAATGTGTGCCTGAGACTCAGGAAGAGTTCACCTGTTGAAATCTCGGGTATCTATATATTCTGTTCTTATAATCATCCACTAATCCCCTCTGAAAAATTCTACCTCTTGCATCAAAAAGAGAATATTAGGATTGAGATACCCAGATAAGCTCCCTTTTGAGAGGACCTTTCATCTGGAAGCACTGAAAGAGGAATGAGTCACACGGCAGATGAGTCCAGGGAACATACATAGACCCAACTGTTTACACTCAGAAACAAGAAGGAAAAGTCTGGTATCTCTTTGTTAAAGTCTGGCCATGAAAGACCACCACAGAGTGATAAAGTGATCAGTGGGATTAACCTGCATGAAAACTCTATTGTAACTAGCTGATCCAGTGAGCCGAGCTGAGCCAGTACGGTAGAAGCGAAAAACAACACTGAATTTTCCTCAGCCCTAACTTTCACAACTGTTCTAGTCAACATCCTTTTTCCCTTCCTCAGACAATATCTTTGGAGGATCCCTCTCCAGTTCAGGGCACTTTCAGGCGGGGCCAATGTCCAGCTTGAATGGCGCACAATAGTTATTAATGGCTCGAGTGCATTCTGATTGGTCAGTGCCCTTGCTATCCTAGTTGGTGAACATACTAAATATCACCTTCACCTTCTGATGTTGATGACAGGTCCTGGTTTCAGCCATTAAAAAATTCAACTTTGTTTAATATCAAAACTCTTGATTTCATATCAGTTCAAAGCTTTACCTCCTCCATATGACACAAGCCCAACCCAGTCTCAGAAATGTGCAATGCGATAAGTGGACATGGCCTCTTTACTATTTCTTCACCTTGTCTACTAGTCCCAGCCATGTTCCACTTCTGTCTCCTCTAGGCTAGAGAAGAAGAGAAGGAGATGAAGTGAGGAAAGAGGGGGAAAACATCTTGGCCATTGCTGGTGTAACATAGCACTCAGGCTTTCTGTGCAGCAGGAGCCCCGTCACAGGTCTTTCTCTCGTGGGGTGCCATCCTGGGTACTCGGGAAGGAGCCCACTCAGCCTCCTCCTACGTTGCTTCTAGTGGGAGGGGTTGGACAGATAAAAACTACACTTTCCAGACCCCCTTGCAGGAAGGTTGCTAGGTGTGAATTCATTTCTGTCAATTGGATTCACTCACCAAGAGATTTGGGGAGCACCTTCCTGAGGCTTTAGGCTATGATTTCTAACAAACAAGATAGTGGAAACATGAGGGTTTCCTGCAGCAGTGTTCCTGTGCCCATCTCCACATTCCTGTCTGGAGAGAAGTGATGGCGAGTGTGGCTTTCACTTCTAGCTAAAGTGATGGCCTCGAGGTGCTAGCTCCCCTGGTGGGTCAGGTCTACGTCATTCTGTCTGTGAATCAGCCTAGGAGGCTTGCTCCTTTAGCTCTTCCTAAGATTTTGCCGGCACCTGTACTGACTGATGCAGGTGCTTTGGTAGGTTCTTGATGAGACTGCTCCCCTCCTCCCCAAAGGCCCTGCTTTGGGGGTTGGCTGGGGAGGAGGAGGCTGGTGGCCAGTTGGGCAGTCAGCAAGAAGAGGTTGTTTGCAGCAGCACTGAAGTTAAACCATCAATTTGGGACAAGCTTTTAACCAAAACTCTGTTAAAGCAGCATTTCTTCCTCATGCCCACTTGCATTGTAAGCTTTGCCTTTTAAAAATTATTTGCTGTATTTTTCTAATTTTTTTTTCCTGAAAAACCTAATGGTAAAATTTCAGATTGAATCCAACAGGCAAGAGATCTTTAAACTTTACTAGTCAGTCAAAAGCGAATGTGGCTGCATTTAAAAAACATCTCAAAGCAAATCAAACAGAGAACAGAACCCAGGAATATTTGTCTTTCAAAAAGAATAGAGTAACAACTAGTCCACATGTGTGCGCCTTGATTTCCTAAAGTACTGGATGAGTGGTTGGATTAGCCAGCCAATTTCCTTTCCCATTCTCATACCGTGTTGCTCTCCAGGAGTCAACAGAACCAAAATGGCTGGCCAAACACAGGCTGCTCTAAGGAAGCACTGCTTGAAGAACTCAGACTGGCTAAAAACAAAACAGAATGCCCAGATGAACTGAGCACTTAAGTCCACACAAAACTCTGCAAACAAACATTTATAACAAACATTTATTCATAATTGACAAAACGTGGAAGCAACCAAGATTGTCCTTTAGTAAGTGAATGCTTAAGTAAATTATGGCCCATCCAGACAATGGACTAAAAAGAAATGAGCTACCAAGCCATGAAAAGACATGGAGGAAACTTAAATGCATATTACTAAGTGAAAAAAGCCAATCTGAAAGGGCTACATACTGTGTAATCCCAAAAATGTGACATTCTGGAAAAGGCAAAACTAGCAAACAGTAAAAACAATCAGTGGTTTCCTGGGGCTAAGGGTTAGGAGTTACAGGGGAAGGATGAGTAGGCAGAGCACAGAGGATTTTTAGAGCAGCAAAACTGTTCTGTATGATACTGCACTGGTGGCTACATGCCATTAAACATTTGTCAAACCCATGGTTTCACCAACAGTGAATCGTAATGTTAACTATGGACTTTGGGCAACAACGATGTGTCAGTGTCGGTTCATCGATTGTAACAAATGTACCACTGTGGTGGGGGATGTAGGAGATCTCCCTGTACTTTTCACCCAATTTTTCTGTGAACCTGTAACTTCTTTTTAAATTAAAGCTTATTAATTAGAGAAACAAAACATAGTTAAACCAATATTAGTCCAAGAGAAAGATTAGGTTACATACTAGGCAAAATAATTTGTTGTAGTCCATGCTTAAGTTAAAGCTATTCATGCACCACAAAAGGCAACATCTTAGCCATCTTTTGCCAAGTGTTTTCATGAAGCTTGTGTGAAAGAAATGAAGAAAGGAAGATACCAACTGAATCCAAGCCCAATTTCACAATTTCCAACAATTTCTCCCAAGCTGGCAGGTTAGAAATGAACCATTGGCTGACATCCAGAGGTCTTATATCAAGAAGCAGCAATCACCCTGCATTTTCTGAGAAATACAAGTTGAACTTTGAACATGGCTATCTCCAGAGAAGCAATTAGTTGAATATTGGTTCTTGGCTTATAATGCTCAGGATGAAAAAACGATGGAACAGAGGATGGATTTCTTTCAGGAGCCATGTTGAAGTGTCCCATTTTCTCTAGGCCATACCCACTCCTGCAGGAGATGAATTTTCTTGGTGTGTGATTCAGTAGATTTGGTAATATGAGAATTTAGTCTCTGTCTTCAATGCTGCCGAATGTTCTTAATGCAGATCATGGAAGACAAATCGTTTTTTTTCCTGCTCATTTTTATCCATTTAAATGAGAACTCTGAGCATGAAAAACAGTATTTTGAGAATAATCGATTCAAGAGTAATCAATAGTCAAAGTATTTTTAAGTGTATAGCATCATGAGGCCCTCTAGTGGCTAACCCACAGGAAAAGTGCCTCAAAAGTCCCACAGAAAGTAGAAATCCTCCCTTTCTACAGGTGAAATAATGTTCCTAGTATACTGCTGCTTGGTAAATGACTTATAAATATTGTTTCCTACATTCTTTTTAAAAAATAGTGTATTTACTTATTATTGTATTACTTAATTATTTTAGCAAGAGGCAGTAGTTAGGTTTATCTATGTTTAGAGGAGGTGCTAGGGAATGAACCCAGGACCTCATGCATGCTAAGTATGCGCTCTACCACTTTGCGCTATACCCTCCCCTGTTCCCTACATTTCTGAATTCCCAACAGTGGCCATCAGAGTGGACATGTATCACACGTCATATCTAAAAGATTCTTTTAAAGACTGAATAAATGTTTAATAAAACTAGCCAAGGTCTTAAAATTGTTTCTTTTTCTAAGCTTTAGATAGTTGCAAGTAATTAAAACCTATAAAGTGCTTATAAATTGCTGGTTTGTACATTTTTCCTTTCTTCTATTGAAACTAACCTTATTGTTTGAATACATTTGAAGACATCTCTTTAGCTATTTCTTCTGGATAACAAGTCATGAGTGTCACATTCTTATATTCTTCACTGATAAGTCTATGTTTTTTCAGATAGATAAAGTCCCGTAACAATAGGTCCCTTAGGAAAATATTCTTTATAGTAAAGCTGTTTATGTGACCTGGCAGACACTGGTCTGTGATAACAGTGCTTTTGGAGAAGTAACTGAAGCATTTTCTCTGTAATAAACTCAACAAATATTTTTATTAGTCTCCCTGTATGCGCCTGCTAGTCTGTATAATAAAATCAACCAATTGTTGGCAGTTGGCACTGGGTAGAAAGATTGAAAAACTTATTGCAACATAGACCTTAACAGACCTTATTTCCTGCCATTAAGTAGTAAGAACTTTTCAACTTTCTTTCCCTTTTCCTACACCAAGCATTCTAACCTTCCTGACAAGGAAATAATACCACTACTAATAAATACATAAGTCCCCAACAGTCCACCAAAACAAAACAGTGCCGACATAGACCAAAAAATAAAAATTTTTTTTCCCCAAGATTTGGGGCTGGCATTAGGGAAACTAAAATGGGAGAGCTGTCTGACAGGGAAATCTCCCTTTTCCATCTTTCCCATCATCTTTGTTTCCCAAACTTTTACTTTTTCCTGGTGTTGGTACCTTTTCTGTCCAGATCCATAAGACTGTGAACATTATTTCCAACAATATATCCATTATCCTAAAATTACCCTCTCATGAAATGATTTGTCCGGTTCACTCACTCATTGTAACAGAATTTTACTTGCCTTCCATTGAGCTTGTTCTTTTTTCCCTGACGTTCGGATTCTATAGCGAATGTACTCAGTGATCTTCAGCTTTTCCTTTCGCTTTGTAAGGGCTGTCTGAATCCACCCAATCCTCTGAGTATTGAATCCAGAAATAAGTGGTTCTTGCATACACTAGATTCAGATGATCCTAGGTTTATAAGATTGTCAGAGAAGCCTAGTTACTTTCAAGTGATCCAAGAAACCACATCACTCTGAGCCTAGTTCAGAGTGGATTTGTTTCGCTAGGTTAATCTTGGTTCTGATCCTGCCTTTCCAGTATCCTCCAAATGGCCAGGGGCCAAGGTTGGGCTGGAGCTCCTGGGATCTTTCAAGGGAGGAGTTAATTAATCTGGCTGAAGATTAATCCAAACTGGAGATGGTAAAGTTCTTCAAATTCTGCAACCATGTTCTGGTTGGGGGCTTGCAGAGGTGGAGTGTGGTACAAACATTTTTTTTTCTTCTTCCTAAAAAGGCAAATTAAAATACATGCAAAATATTTAGCTTTAGTTACAATGGAGTTACAATGAATCCCTTTTTAAGGGATCTCAAATGAGTACAGGTTTTCTTGTTAAGGAGAACCAAGCAAAGAACAGAAACAACCATCAATAGTAGAATAAAATAATGAAGAAATCTGATCTTAATGTCCCCCATAGTATCAAACTGATCCTTATTTTCAGAAACAACTTTGAGAAATTAAAAGTGGAGGGAAAAAACATCCAGCACATATTTGCTGATTATCTGTTTTGTGTCCTGAGTGTTTTGAATAAACACCATTAAAATGTCCTCATTTATTGTTTGTACTTTTGAACACGTCAACATACTTTAAAAAATTTATTAATCAATTTATTTTTTATTAAGGTAACATTGTTTTATAATACTATGTAAGTTTCATGCATACAGCATTGTATTTCTACTTGTGTATACACTACAGTGTGCTCACCACCAAAAATTGGGTTTCAATCTGTCACCCTTTACCCACTGCACCCTTCAACCCCTCACCCGCCACCCCTCCCCCTCTGGCAACTACTCTGTTCTCTTTATGTGTCCATTTTTGTTTGGTTTGGTGTGTTCATTTTTTGCTTATTTGTTTTTTTTCCACACGAGTGAAATCACATGGTATCGGTCCTTCTCCTGACTTATCTCACTTAACATAATATCCTCAAGGTCGTTGCAAATGGACATTTTTTCCCCATTTATGAAGCATCTGTATTTATCAGTGTTTTCCTTTGTATTTTTTGTCTTTGATGTGATACATTGAAAAGATCTTCTCTAGGACTACGTAGTCACTTACATTTTATCCTAGCATATTTATGATTTTATTTTTTGCATTTCAATCTTTAATCCATCTGTGATTCTTTTTGGTGCCTTGTATGTCGTAGTAATTTGTATTTTCCCACATAGTTAGCTAGTAGTCTTAACCAGAAGTTGAGTAATCCACTTTTTCTTTGATGGTTTGAGATGCTAGCTTATCATATATTAATATTTATATCATTCTAAGACTGTTTATGTAAAACTACTAATGTCCCTGTAATAAAAATTTAGCATTCTTTGATTTCCTCTCTTCCTGCTCAGTTGGCTTATTGCCTTTACTTTTATTGTGCTCTAGAAGTCCTTTACAGTGTTTACACTCTCTTTTAAAGCTTATTTTTGACATTTGCATTAAGCTTAATAAGTATTTTTTTAGTTTGTCCGTTTTATTAATCTCTAGGTCAGCTGGTATACATTTTCAGTTACAAATATCAGAAAGGATCAATGATTTCTGGTCTCTCTTTATCTTCATACACCCAAGAATTGGTCTTTCTGTTGTTTTTATACTCTAGAAACAGGAGAGGTAAGTGTGGAGTTTGGAGACATTGTTGCAGGGGATGAAGACAATGACAGCTGCAAAATTTTCCCTTCCTAGGAACCTGGGTTTTTTGTTTGTTTCCCTATGTGAGGTTTGTGGGATTTTTCTTTCCCTTTGAAATTCAAAACATTGACCCAGTTAAGTCATTTCATTAATTTTGCACCATACTTTATAAACTTTTAAGTTCTAAGGACCTAAACTCAAAGTCTCCCAATGGTTTAAGTCAAGTTCTGTAGGTTTTTCTAATAGCTTTTGGTCCATTTGCTTTCTTTTCTTCTGCATAATTGAGTTATAGGGTGACTTTTTTCAGATTATCTTCTAACTTTTTGACAATTTTTTTCCCGTGCTGTTTGCAGTTTGTTGATAGTTCGGGGCTCCAAGCAACTTAAAACCAAGACTGTGTTTCAGATCTCTATTTCCAGTTCCTTAGTGCAGTGCTTGGCCCAGAGAAGATGACGGCTAAAACTTTGTTGAATTATATTGCAATAAAATTGCTCAAATTTTTTAAAAAGTGAAAAATTATTAGGAAATAATTTTCAGTGCCCATAATAATTATGTCTTGGTATAAAATGACTGATATAGGCCCTATTAACTGTGAGCTCTTCCTGGAAATTATATTATGTATGAGAATTTTAGACTAGAACCTCTAATACTATTCAGTAACTTTAAAATCAAGCACAGCCCAGCCCCTAAACACACCATCGTAGTGGTGATTGAAAGACCTGAAACAAAGTATGGAAATAATGACTAATACTTGCTGAGCCTTAGGTAGAAGGACCCCAACAAGTGCTCCACATGCATAATCTTATTTAATATTCTCTGCATTTGTTCGGCCTTGTACTTGCTGATGAAGGAACTGAAGTTTAGAGGGTCATCTGCAAAGCGTCCCTCTAACCTTTAACTGTCCCTCGGACAGTAAGTGGCTGACCTGGGATTTGAGCCCAGGTCTGGTTAATTCCAAAGTCTGTGATTTAACCATTATTCTGGACTGAATGTCTTTTCCTTTTCCCAGTTGTCTCACTGTTGTTGGTCAGTGACCCTATAATATTTCTTGACTCCGTATACGTAATGATTCCATCCCCCCCGCTTTTCAGACCTCTGATTTGGCTCCATAAAAATCTGAATATTTAGGGTTAGAGGCCATGAAAGTGGGAGGTTTACCCTAGATCTAAAACTAAAATGTCAAAGTTATCACTTTTATTTTCATTGTATTTGCTTTTATCCAGATAATCACACGCCGGTTGTTAGCAGTAGTTACAAAAAAGCAGAAGCGGGGCATGGTACCTACAGGCAAGAGGGTTACAGTCTGGTTACGCAGGATTGTGTGTGTGGAGAGAGACACCACCTCATGTTCCTCCTTTCTAAACTTCTCACCTGTGTGATAGTTTGATGTGGTATTTCAAGTTGCTGTTTAAGATTCTTGGGAGGATAAGGAGAGTCTGCTGCTGGAACGGTTGTTCCCAATCACCCTCATTATTCCAAACTTCTCACAACCAAATCTTGACCCATTGCAAGGGAACCTGGTTCCCTAGATTGTCCTCCCCAAGTCGTCCACATCTATGGTATGTACGGAATGATATCTACTTGGCGAGGCGTATGAAATTTCAGTCAGTCTTGTGCTGGATCATGATGCCTTAGAGGAAAAGAGGATGATGGAGACTCCTTTTTTTGACCTCTGTCTTATTTGTTGATGACTGGGGCTAAAGCTGCTTTTAAGGAATAGCAGTGATAGCAAAGATTATGAAAAGGATGAGCAGGAGCAGTATGGTATATTAATTAAGTAATTGAGCTTTGGTTTCCAAAAGCCCTGGTTCTGAGTCCCTTCTCCATGAATTAGTAGCTCTATGACCATAGGCAATTTCCTTAAAATCCTCTAAACCTTGTTCTTCTCACAGCTGACATTGAGTAAGTACTCAAATAATAGTTATCAGTTTTAATATGAATTCACAACATGTATGGGCTTTTTGTTTTTCCACCTGGCACTCATTTTTCCTTCTTTTGGTTGGAAATGCATGTTGATTTTCTTACCTCACCTTTGGTGTAATTGTCAAAGTTCTCAGCCTTCATCTAAGCAAGAGGTGGACATATATGGCAGGAGCTATGCCCATCAAACTCCCTTGGGACTTCTAATCTTGAACTAATGGACACTCTAAAGAAATTGTCCATTGGTTCCTGCTGCATGGAGCTCTAGAGCTGCTTCAATTGATTTTTTCCTTCAAACTTGGTACTTTGACTACCTCATGTCCTTCCATGAAAATCCTCTTCTGCAAACAGTTGGCCAGGCTTCATGTTGTTTACAACCAAAGAATCCTGCCTGCTACATCTAATCAATCTTTTCTATTCTTGTGTGGGTGATTTCTTTATTCGTGATTTACTCCAAGAAATCATTTCATCAATTACTGTAGTCCTACACATTTCTCTTGAAAGTAATTTAACAGTCAACATAGTCTTCTCCTACGGTGTCTAACACTTCACTGTGAAGTGTACTCGTTTTCGCCAAGATGTTTCTGGGCAACTCTAAACCCCAAGTCATCTGCAGTAGCCTCATTCATAACTAAGAACAGGGAATCCGTCTTCTCCATGACATACTACACCCGGGCTGCTGCCCTATCAGTTCTCTAGACTAAACATGCCCGGCTTTTTCATCTGCTCTCACAGGGTTTCATTTCCAAACCTTTTATTATGTTGGTTGCCGTCTTCTGAACTCCTTCCAGTTAGCTGGAAAGCAAACTCTATCCAATAATATCATTTCATCATGGAGATCATTAAGGTCACATCCTGTCCAGAAGGTGACTGTGTAGCCCCACAGGCATGAAATGTTTTCTTCTTGCCTGAGGTAGCTGTGAGTGTCCTGGGTCTCCTGCCCAGGCATACCCTAAGCATGCAGCAAATGAGACGGGTTAGCAGGCAGGTACCCACGTGTTTAAGTGAAGAGTCATTGCTTATTCGAGCAGCACTAATCAGTTCAATTTCTCTTTGTGGCTGCTTTGAACTGCAGATTCTTCTTCCTAAATCAAGACACCAAAACTGGGTGATAGCTAACAATTACTGAGTGCTTATGATGTACCAGGCACTGTGCCAAATGCTTCACATTTATGAACTCATTTAATCCTTACAGTAACCCTTCACATTAGGTTATTATCTTCACTTTACAGATGAGGAAACTGAGTTATACCCGGCCCAGGTTACATGGGTAGGAGGAATGTGAACCTCTGGATTTGACTGCAAAGCCCATGCCCTTAACTAAGATCTTTAAATGTTTAAATGTCCAAGAGAAACAAGCTAGAAAATTTGGACAAAAAATTAGGAGGAGCATGTGCTTTTTTAAAAGGCAGAGCCTTGTAATTCATGTAGCATGGAGAGATGATTTCATGGAAAAAAGTACCTCATGCATATTTCCCTTCCTGGAGATTAAAAACGACTATTGTGTATTGATGCCTCTAAAAAATCCTGATGTATAGAAACCTGTTAACCTACATTCCGTAAAGTTGTTTCAATAGAAAACACCTCTACTTCACTAAGAGCACAAAAATACATAGTAGGCAACTGCCTGCTAAGGTACAACACTAAGCGATGCACAGACTACCTTTGATTATCATAATGACCTTGCAAGAAATACCTCATTATTTCAACTTTATAGCAGAGGAAATCGACTCTCAGATATATTTGCCTCTTCAAAGGTTGTGTATGGGTAAATTACTGCTGAGAGGTTTTGTACCAATTCTATATGATTTGAAAATGTCCTTGCTTTGTTCACACACTTGAAATATTTCCTCACCTAAGACCTCAAATGAAGAAAATTCAATTTTAATGGTTGTTATTGCCTCATCTTTTTGGATGTCTTGGTCATGTGATGACAGCATGATGAAGAACAAAGAACACCAGCTTGGTGTCTGGAAATTTTAGGCTGGGTGGGTTGTCTAAACTGCCAAACTGTTTTCTCCAGTGATTGTACTATTTCGCATTCCCGGTTGCCAAGTATGACAGCTCATCTTTCACCTTCTCACCTACTTGCTATAGTTAATCTTTAAAATAATTGGTATTCTCATAGGGGTGCAGATACATCATAATTTTAATTTGCATTTCTATAGTAACTAATGGTGTTTAGTATCTTTCAGGTGCTTGTTTGCCATAATATACCTTCTTTGATGAAGTATATGTTCAAATATTTTGCCCTTTAAAAAAAAAATCAGATTGATTGTCTTATGAGTGAGTTGCAAGATTTCTTTATATATTTTGGATAGTAAATAGATTTCAGATATATGTTTACAAATACTTCCTCTTAGCCTGGGACTTGCCTTTCCTTAAGAGTATCTTTTGAGGAGGATATATAATTAGTTTTGATTAAGTCCAGTTTACTTAAATTTTCTTATGGCTTATGTTTTGGTGTCATATTTAAGAAGTCTTTGACTAACTGAAGGTGACAATGATTTTCACCTGTATTTTCTTCCAGAAGTTTGATAGGATTAGCACTTACCTACTGGTTTAGCATACATGTGTAATTAATTTTTTTAGATAATATAAATATCTATCTGCACATAGATGTCCATTTTTTCCAGCATCATGTGTTAGAAAGACTTTCCTGATTGAATTATCTCAGTATCTTGCTGAAAATCAATTGATGATGTAAATGTGGGTTTGTTTATGGGCTCTCTATTCAATTCCAGCCATCTGCGTGTCTATTCTTACACTAATAGCTGCACGTTTTTTGTAGATGACCCTTATCAAGTTGAGGAAGTTCACTTCTATTCTTAAATTACTGCATTTCTATCAAAAATTGGTGTTAAATTTATTATTATTATTATTATTATTATTATTATTATTATTATTATTATTATTATTATTATTATTATTATTAATTATTATTATTTGCATTCACTGGGATGACCGTATAATGATCTGTCCTTCCCATCACCACAAGTTTACTGTGGTATGATTGGTATACAAAAAACTGCACATAATTAATGTATACAATTTGATGGGTTCAGACATATGTATAAACTTCTGTTACCATCACCCATCAAGGTAATGAATATCTATCACCAACAAAAAGCTTCTTTCTACCTCTTGTTTTGCTTTGTTTTGTTTTATGGTAAGAACACAACAATTTGTTTTAGTGCACAGTACCTTCTTGTTAACTAGAGGGACTATGTTGTACAGCAGACCTTTGGAACTTAGTTATCTTGGATAAACCATTGAACAATTTCTTGAATCTCCCTCTGGTGTAGCCTTCATTATGGTCTGTTAGTTTGCTGAATTCACACTAAATGAGTCTCAAATATTAAACAAACCTTGAATTCTTGCAATGAACAACCCTTAAACATGGTGCATTATCTTAATATTCTGTGGGGTTTATTTTTCTTGTAATATTTTTGTCTGGTATTAGATCAGGGTAATACTGACCATATACATGAGTTGGAAGAGATTCCATCCTCTTCTGTTGTCTGGAAGTTTTTATGGAATTAGTATTATTTCCTCCTTAAAGATTTAGTAGAAGTAACTGTTGAAGCTGGGCATTAAGTTCTCTTGACTGATTCCCTATTTTTATGGGGGTGGGGTGCAATTAGATTTATTTATTTATTTAACCAGAGGTACTGGGGATTGAACCCAGCACCTTGTGCATGCTAAGCAGGCTCTCTACCACTGAGCCATATAACCTCTCCTGTAAGTTCTCTAAATGGGAAGATTTTTTAGCTCTGAGTTTAGATATTCAGATGGTGTATTTCCTTTTTGAGTGAGATTTCATAGTTTGTGTCTTTCAAGAAATTTTAAAATTTATTCAAAATTGTTAAATTTATTGGCCTAAGATTTTCCTAATATTAACAATTATTTACTTAATGTCTGTAAGATCTGTAGTGATATCTTCTCTTTCATTCCTGATATTAATAATTTGTCTTCTCTCTTTTTCCTATAGATCTGGCTAGATCAGGGGCTGGCAAACTTTTTTCTCTAAGATGTCAGTATATTTTGAGTTTCTTCTTCCTCCTCTTTCTTGCTGCCCTACCTCTCCTCTTCTCCTTCGACATCTTTTTAAAATGCAAAAACTATTCACAGCTTGCAAATTATACAAAATCAGGTGACAGACTGGACTTGGTCCATTGATCATAGTTTACCAACCTGGGCTAGAGTTTTATCAATTTGATTAATAATCTCAGAACTAGCTATTATTTTCACTGATTTTTTTTATACTGTTTTATACTTTTCTATATTATTGATTTCTGGTCCAATCTTTATTATTTCTTTTCTTTTGTTTACTTGGTGCTTTGTTTACTCTTCTTTTCCAAGTTTCTTACTAATGTAGACATTTAGAACATCTAATTGAAATCTTAGTTCTTTTCTACTATAGGCAACTAAAGCTTTAAATTTACTTTTTAAGCATTGTGTTAATTTCATCTCACAACTTTTCATATGTTGTGTTTTTGTTTTTATTAATCTCAAGGTATTTTCCAATTTCTCTTGTGAATTCTTCTTTGATTATGGGTTATTTGTATTATGTTGATTGATTTCCAAATATTTGTAGATTTTCCATATTGCTATCTGTTATTGTTTTCAAATAGAGTATCATTGTAGTCAAATAACATATTTTTATGATTTCAGTTGTTTTAAATTTATTAGACTTATTTGCTGACCAAGAAGATGGCCTTTCCTGGTAAATATTCTGTGCACACTAGAAGAGAATATGTATTTTTCTACTGTTGTTGAGTACAGGGTTTATAAATGTCAAGTAGGTCAAAATTTTGGTAATTTTGTTCATGTCTTCTATATTTTTATTGATTTTATTTATACTTGTTTCCTCAACTACTGAAAGAAAGCTGTTGAACTCTCTAACTATAGTTGTGGATTTATTTATTTCTCTCCTCAGTTACACTAGTTTTGTTTCATATGTATTATATTGTTTTTGTACTTTGAAACTCTCTTCCTGGGTTCATACACATTTAGTATTGTTATGTCCTTTTGATGAATTTACCCCTCATTGTGAATTACCATCTTCATCTTGGTATTATTCCTTGCTCTAAAACCTACTTTGTAGGAATATTAATATAGCCACTCCAGCTTTCTTTTAACTAGTGTTCATAGTGCACCTTTTCTATTCATTAACTTTTATCTGTGACTTAATATTTATGTGTCTTATAGAGGGTATATAATTGGGTCTTCCTTTTTATCTAACCAGACAATCCCCACCTTTTAATTGGGGGGTGTTTAAACTATGATATTTAATGTAATTATCACAATCATTTAATTTAAATTTAGCAGATTGCTATTATCTTTTCTATTTGTCCCATCTGCTCTTTGTTCTGCTTTTTCCTTCTTTCCTCAGTTTCTTTTGGATTAATTTAGTTTTTATTTAAATTCCATTTTATCTTTACTATTGACTTGTTAGTTAAAACCACTTTGTTTTATTATTTTAGTGATTACTCCAGGGCTTACAATATACATTTTCTTATTATTGTCTACCTTCAATTCACATGTAGCATAAGACTCAGAATGCTTCAATTTCCCCACTTCTTTGTTATCGTCATACATCTTGCTTTTACATATACTATAAACCTAAGAGTTCATTGTTATTATTGTTGCTTTAGATAGTCAGTTATCTTTTAGTGAAGTTTCAGACTAAGAAAATCTGTTTTATATTTATTCATATTTTTATCATTTCCAGAGCTCTTCATTCATTTGTGTAGATCTACATTACCATCTGACATAATTTCCTTTCGACTGAAGAACTTTCTTTAACATTTTAGTAGAACAGTTTTGCTAATAACATTTTCTCAGGTCTTTTTTTTAATTGAAGTGTAGTCAGTTTACAATGTTGTGTCAATTTCTGGTGTACAGCATAATAGTTCAGTCATACATATAGATACATACATTCGTTTCATATGCTTTTTCATTATAGGTTACTATAAGATATTGAATATAATTCCTTGTGCTATACAGTATAAACTTATCATCTATCTATTTTATAGATAGTAGTTAGTATCTGCAAATATCAAACTCCCAATTTATCCCTTCCTACCCCCTTCCTGCCCTGGTAACCATAAGTCTGTTTTCTATATCTGTGAGTCTGTTTCTGTTTTGCAAATAAGTTCATTCATCTTTTTTTAAGATTCCACATATGAATGATAGCATTTTTCTTTCTCTTTCTGGCTTACCTCACTTAGAATGATGGTCTCCAGGTCCATTCATGTTGCTGCTGTGGCATTATTTTATTCTTTTTTATGGCTGAGTAATATTCCATTGTGTAAATATACCACAGCTTCTTTATCCATTTATCTGTCGATGGATATTTAAGTTGCTTCCATGTCTTGGCTATTGTAAATAATGCTGCTGTGAACATTGGGATGCATATATCTTTTCAAATTAAAGTTCCCTCTGGATATATGCCCAGAAGTGGGATTGCTGGATCATATGGTAAGTCTGTTTTTCGCTTTTTGAGGAATCTTCATCCTGTTTTCCATATGGCTGCACGAAACTACATTCCCACCAGCAGTGCAGGAGAGTTCCCTTTTCTCCACAGCCTCTCCAGCATTTATCATTTGCAGACATTTTAATGATGGTCTCTCAGCCCTTCTTAAAAATTATTGAGATATAATTAACATATAACATTACTAACATTTTTTTCTTATGATGAAAAATTTTAAGATTTGCTTTATTAGAATCTTTCAAATATGTAATACAGTATTATTAACTATAGTCACCTCTGTACATTATATCCTTATGACTTATTTATTTTATAACTAGAATTTTGTAACATTTGAACAAATTCACTCATTTCACCCACCTTCCACTTCCCTCCTCTTTCTGATGACACTCTGTTCTCTGTACCTATACACTTGCTTTTGTTTTTGTTTTTGTATTTTAGATTCCACATAAAAGTGAGATCATACAGATACAGTATTTGCCCTTCTCTGTCTGACTTATTTCAGTTAGCATAATGCCCTCAAGGTCCATTGGAAATCCAAGATTTTCTTCTTTTTTATGTCTGAATAATATTATATATATGTGTGTATGTGTGTGTATATGTATATATCTATCACATTTTCTTTATCCATTCATATGGATAAAACTTTTTAAGTTAGTGTTTTTATTTTCTTTGAATAAATACCCAAAAGTAGAATGGCTAAATTATATGTAGTTCTATTTTTAATTTTTGAGGAACCTCTATATTGTTTTCCGTAGTGACTGCACCAATTTACATTCCCACCAGCAGTACACAATGATTCTCTTTTTCTGCCTTGACAACACTTGCTATTTTTTTTAATCTTTTTGATAATAGCTATTCTAACGGGTGTGAGGTGATATCTCATTGTGACTTTGATTTGCATTTCCCTGATGATTAGTGACATTGAACACCTTTTTATATACCTGTGGGCCATTTGTATGTCTTCTTGGAAAACTGTCTATTCAGATCCTCTGCCCATTTTTTAATTGGATTCTTTGTATTTTTTGCTATTGCGTTGTATGAGTTCTTTACATACTTTGGATATTAATTCTTTATCAGATCTATGATTTGCAAATATCTTCTCCCATTTGCTAGGTTGTCTTTTCATTTTGTTGATGGTTTCCTTTGCTGTGCAGAAGCTTTTTGGTTTGATGTAGTCCCACTTGTTTATTTTTGCTTTTGTTGACTTCGCTTTTAGTGTTAGATCAAAAATATCATTGCCATGACCCATGTCAAGGAGATTACCATCTGTTTTCTTTTAGGATTTTTATGGTCTCAGGTCTTATGTTTAAGTCTTTAATTCCTTCTGAGTTAATTTTTGTGCATGGTGTAAGATAGTGGTCCAGTTTTATTTATTCTTTTGCATATGGCTGTATAGTTTTCCCAGTACCATTATTGAAGAGACTTTCCTCATTTTATATTCTTGCCTCCTTTGTGGCAAATTCATTGACCATATATGTATGAGTTTATTTCTGGGCTCTGTATTCTGTCCATTGATCTATGTGTCTGTTTTTATGCAAGTACTATACTGTTTTATTTACTATGGCTTTGTAATGTAGTTTGAAATCAGGAAGCATGATGCCTCCACCTTTGTTTTTTACATTTTTTAAGCCAGTCATACTGATTGACCTTTTTGAATGTAGAAGTTAAAGTCCTAACTACAAGTTTGATAAGAAGAGAGTAACATCAAGGAATTTTTTTTACTCATTTATTCATTCATTCAACACATATGTGTGGAATGCTTACCTATACCAGGCTCTGTTTCTACATTATTAGACCCTGAAATATACAAATAAAGAAGACAGGAAATTCTCTATCCTCGTGGCACTTTGATTCTAGTTGGGAGAGATAGAAAATAAACAAACTTTTAAATAAATAACATGATTGCCGATGGTAGTAAGCACTGTGAAGAAAAAGGGGGCAGGGGTTGCAACTTTATGTAGGTAATTCAGTGAAGGCCTCTATGAGGGGGTGACATTTGTGCAGACTCTGAATGATGGAAGAAAGACAAAGCTGTAAAGATCTAAACAGAGGGAAACATAAAATATAAAGACCCTAAAGTAGAATGAACTTAATGTGTTTAAGGAATAACAAGCAAACCAGGTCCGGTGGAGCATAGTGAACAAGAAGGAGAATGAAAGGTAATGAGGTTTGAGATGAAAACAGGGGCCACAGCATGTAATACTTGGTAGTGCTGGCAAAAAGTTTGTGTTTCAATCTAAGCGTGAAGGGGGTGCTTTTGGAGGGTTTAGAGCAAGAGAGGGACATAATCAAATTTACATTTAAGAAGATTACTCTGGCTGTTGTGTGATGAATAGATTCTAAAGAATAGAAAGTGGGAGACAAGAGCTTTGCAATAGATTAATCCAGAAAATTAAAATTCTTTGCATGTAAAAGTCAACAGGCATTTGAAAAAGGAGAAGGGGAAAAGATGGGTCCAGGAAGGGAAAACTCAGCGATTAGTCAGAAGGCTGGAGTTAATGGAGAAAAGCATCTACTGAGAAGATTCCTGGTGTCAGGATGTCTGGGAGACATTTTAAAACAAGGCTATCTATCTATTAGTTAATTTTAAGTTGTCTGTAGGTCAGTGATGTAAACTCCCTCAGCGATTCCAAGCCTTCGTGAAAATTTGCTGTATATACTGTCCTGTATTCTTGGTACTTTGAAGATGGAAAGAAATTGGGCTGCTGTCCAGTATAAGACCACCCAGTATAGGAAAAGGAGAACATACAAAATATGGCAAGATAATTCACAAGATGAGCTAATCCATCGGATTTGAGAGTATGAAACCGTCAGTGATGAGCGAAAAACAGAGATTCCTCCAAGATTCTCAGGAGAGACTGGGATAAACATTGCGTTTCCCAGGCCATAGGTGATAGTGGTCTGAGCCAACTCAATTGAAGCCTGAAGGGCAGGGTGACCTAGCTGATTGCAGATCACACATGTAACAGAAAAACAAAGAGACAGGGTAGAGTTTTATGCTGTGACGTATCAGTTGCATAAATTTTCAAGCTCATCTTCCCCAATCAGATGTTTTCTCCAGCAGTTATTGTTATTACTAATTAATTTATGTATTCATTGGACGAATATGGACTCAGCACCGGACACTGTGTTAAGGGCTGAGGATACTGCATTAAACCGTGTAGGAAACATAGTATAGCCACACCCGCTGAGGTAACCTGACCCTGCGCAAGCCTTTGGAATGGCTAGGTTTTGGGCTTAATTCAGAGGTGGGCATTTGGCCTGATGAGACACAAGGCATTTGGGAGAAAGAAGCTGCCTCTTTCTTCTGTAGGGACTTCTGCTTTCCTGTATGAGGGGAGGCAGTAACTGCTCAAGAAAAAAAAAACTTAGCTGTTATCATTGTTACTGTATATTCTTTGTCTTTTCCTTAACTTTCTGATTTCTCTTACTTTGTCTTATGTGAACTAAATTTCTAAAGTGGTTTCCCTTCATAGTCAGAATCTTTTATAATCTATTCTGACACACAGTTTGCAATGACAAAATGTTTGGTATATGATCAAATTATTTCCAGGAAAGGTCAAAATCAGTTCTAGAACAGAGTATTTTCTAAACATTTTTAAAAAAAGATAATGGAATTACCACTTTGGGAAACTGTTTGGCAGGATCTATTGAAGTTGAATAGACACATAACCTACAACTCAGGAATTCTACTCTCAGTATATACCCAATGGATTAAGATAGATAGTGATATTGGTATGTTCATATACAGATCTGAAGACACTACAAAGATGTTCATAGCAGTGCTGCCCATAATAGCTGAAAACTAGAAATAACTCAAATATGCATCAACAGTAAAATGGATAAATAATGTGAATTTCAAATGGTTACACTATAATAGCAATGAAAATGAAAGGAGTGCATGCAGTGATATGGCTGAAACTAACCGACATAATGTTGAGTGAAAGAAGCCAGATACAAAGAGTACTACTTGTATTATTTCTTTTGCATACAGTTTGAAAACCGGCAAAGCTCTTGCATGGGGATGAAAGTCAGGAGAGTGGCTACCCTGGGGGGTGTGTAATGACCAGAAGGGAGCAAGAGGGAGTTTCGGGCAGGATTGTGGGCCTGCCGGTCATGGTCTGTTTCTTGATCTGGGTGATGGTTACTTGAATATGTTCACTCCATGAAAATTCATTGAGATGTATACTTGAGATTTGTGCACTTATCTGTGTGAATATTATACTTAAATAAAAAGTTCAATTAAACAGTAGAGGTAAAATGCCTTTTATTACATTCCCTGGAGTTCATAATTCACATTTTGAAATGCTGTGGATTCTCAATGAATATTTGGTGGTGATAAATGCTGTCATTTTAATTAAAATGTTCCTTTTATCACCCTCCTTGGGGGTAATTTTTCAGCAAATATATGTTGGGAGGTTGTAAAAAAATGAAAAGAAAAACTAACCAAGCAAAATAGCTCTAAGCCAGCATTACATTTAACTATTATTACAAAAAGGAAGTATATCACTGAACTCTCAAGCAGACAGAATTTAAAAATTCCATTCAGCTAGACATTTGTTTTTATTTTTAAATTAAAATTTTAAGCTTTTATTCTTCACCTGCATCTTGGCTTCCTTGCTCCAGTGCAGTTTTTAATTATTTCTTTCCTGGACTACTATAATAATTAGTCACAATCTACCCCAGTCTTGTTCCCTCAGAACAGACCCTGTCCAGCCACCATCGTGGCCCACCTAACCGCAAATCTAATTATTATATTCCCTGCCTTCAAACTATCTCAATTAATAGAAACTCCATTCTTAGAGTTCTCTGTCCCAACAACTTTGCCTCATCCTTGATTCCATTCTTTCTGTCAGAAAAATCCAATTAAGTCTATTTTCAAAACATAGTCAGAATCTGTCCACTTAATGTCACCAACATTACTACTGTCTCAGTCGGTCACCATCATTTTTTGCCTAGACTGTTGCAAAGGCCTCCTAACTAGTCTCCTCGCTGCCATGCTTGTCTCCCTGTAGTCTGCACTCGGTGGAGCACCAGAATGATAAAAAACAAAACAAAACAAAACCGTAAGTCGGACTGTGGTACTTCTCTGCCTGAAGCCCCCCAGGGGCTCTCGCTTTCACTCAGAGAAGGATCCAAAGCCCTTGCACAGACCTGTGAGACCTCTGCCCTGTCATGTCTCTGCCTTTATCTCTTACTTATACTCTCCACTCCAGGCACACTGGTTTCCTTGATGTTCTGTGCACATGGCAGGCACACTCATAACTCAGGTATTTCACACTGGCTGTTTCCTCTGCCTGGAATGCTGTTCCGCAGATATCCATGAACATTATTCCATCACTTCTTTTCAGTCACTGGAGGAGACAGATGTCTCCCTCTCCATACAACTTACCTAAACAGGCTGACTTACTCTGAAGACCTGCTGGATGATGAAGGAATTAAAACTAGAAGGAGAGAAGGAAGATAGATTCCTGTTTTCAGGGAATTAGAATCTACTGATTGTCCCAGACTGTTGTAGACAATTACAAGGATGTATCATACATGCTGCGATTGAATTTAAAAACACAATACTAAATTCAGAAGAAAGCCCTGTAGATGTGGAAGTAAATTGCATGTAGATGGGAATACAGAGAATGGGAATAGAAGAGGACTGAGAAAGGAACACGAGGGAACAGTCAAAAATGTGATTGAAAATTCAGACAGGAAAACTTACCCTGGAATCCATTACGTATACAATTTCAGAAGAAGGGGGATGGTCTGAATTTTGGTACTAGAGTTTGTGATTTGGGGACTATATAAAAGTTCAAGAGAGAATTAAAGAAATAGAGTGGTTGGCAGTGGATGGGAGCCTGCATAAATGTTGGAGAAATTGAATTGGTGGATGTGATCTATATAAATTATTCTTTGAAGAGGTTCATCAAGAAGGGAAGGAGGAAGTTGGGGTGAATTATGGGGGATTTAATCTTTGTATGAGGCAATGGTACCAAGAGAGGAAAGAAGTTTGAGAAAACTAAACTTCTATGTGATAGAAGAGGAGCTTGTCATCCTTAAAGAAAGTGCACTAGGGTTCTCAGGGTGCTAGTGTTGCTGGAGAAAAGCCGACAGATGATAAGTAGATAGGTGTGTCTCAGGAAAGTGAAACCAGCCTGGCTGAGTAGGAAAGCACAGGATTGGATGATTGTACAGAACTGCCATCTTGAATTATCCAAAGGAAAGGATAAGAATAAGGAATGACTGTAAATAGGGAACCAAGAGGTATTATCAGAGTGTATCTTATGATCAACACAATATTAGCAGCTGTGAAAGCATTCCTTTTGGCCATAGCTTGAATTTTGGGGTGGGGAGTGGGGAGCTTAAGTTTCATTTTCCAGAATGGTCACATTTACTCGTCATCGTTTTAGAGACTTTAATCACATTGTCTCTTGGGCTTTATCTGTGAAATCTAAGACTTCTAATTCAGTTAATATAGCCTAATTTGAAAACCACTACAGTTCCATAATAATATACATTTCATTTCTTTGGGTTTTCTCTCAAACGATTTCATCTGTATTGAGGTATAGTGACATCGCTACTTTAGCAGAAGACACTGGTTATATTTTCTCCCCGACTTGAGTATGCCGTTTTCAGATGCCCAGCATTTTGTGAGTCCTTTGGGCCACAAGCAGCACTGATGCCACTAAGAATAGTTGACAAGGCTTCTGAACCTCCCTCCTAGGTAGAAACTGACAGTTAGAGGTAGAAATGGACACATTACTGCAGTGATAAAGTGATTCTTAAATTCCACTGATTTTAGATACTTTCTTTACCCGCACTCACTTCCTGCTGTTTAATACATGTATTAACTTGGTTTGAATTAGGGGCAAAACTTGGTTTAATTTGCTGAGCTCTCCAAAATTATGTTCAAAGTGTGTCTAATAATATTACTGGAAGAGGGGAAGCAAATTACACTCAAACTTCCTTTTGAGCTTTCCAGCCATGACCTTAGAAATCATGGAGAAAACCATAAAACTGAATATTATTTGTCATTATATATTATTACATGTTATTACAGGGCATTTATTGTTTTATATGATGTGTGATGATTAATGAGATTTCCCCTTATAAAATTAGAAAGCAGACCAGCATTTTTGGTAATTCCATCCTTGTGTTCAGTACTGTTTTCCTATCTTGGATTTAATAAGTGAGTTGGAAACCTGGAATCATGTTAGGAATTAGAAGGCAGACTATCCAATTTTCATTTAATCCCTTACTATTAAAGCTAGACACAGAACCATGAAAAGAAAACTCTTGTAGGTGAAAAAATATGTATTAAAATATCTCTACCTTGCATATCACATATTCCATGAATGGATTTTAGCACTGCCCCACTGCTGATGGCATCGCTAACTAATACTCCGTAGCTCTACCACAGTAGTGAGAGAAGGACTTTTCATTTACGCTGCCACCACGCTGCCACATAGCCAGGGTCCTCCTGACCCCATATGGGGGCTAAATCCATTGTGCAGTGATACAAGACTTTTCCCTGCACAGAGAAGTTGGATGTGGCAGCTCCTGGTGTTAGAGCACAGACGGGCATGATTCCTACTGGTTGTCTACTGCAGTTGTCCCACAGGACAAAGGAAAACTGTCACCAGAGGATGATGAGAGTGATAGGTACAGGGAATGGGTGGGAGAGGTTGAGTTGTCCGTGGAGGCTGCCTCAGCTCCCACATGGCTCCAGGGCTCTAGTGATGGACAGCAATCGTGGTGCACATCCCTGGGGTCCTTTCAAGAAAATTCTCATATTCCAGCTTGTTATGGGTTGAACTGTGTTAACTTCGTCTCCCACAAAATTCATACGTTGAATTCTTGACCTCTAGTACCTCAGGACATGACCTTACTTGGAGATAGAGTCTTTACAGGGGTAACCAAGTTAAAGTGAGATCATTCAGTTCAACTCTAATGCCAGTATGGCTGGCCTCCTTAAAAAAGGAGAAAATTTGGAGAGGGCAGACGATGTGAAGAGACATAGAGAAAAGATGGCCAATCTTCACGCCAAGGAGAAAGGCCGGGAAGAGGTTTTCTCTCAGTGCTTTCAGAAGAAACCAATCCTATTGACACCCCGATTTCTGACTTCTAGCCTCCAGAACTGGGAGGCGGTGCATGTCTGTTGTTTAAGCTGCCCAGTTTGTGGTGATTTTTTATGACAATTAACTCACAGCACTTCTGCCATTCCTGTTTCTTTGACTCCCCTCCACCGGCCCCCTCCACCGGCCCCCTCCTTCCCTGGTTTACTCACCACCCACCTGCCCCTTCGCAAGTCCTGTCTAGTTTCATACTGAGTGGAAGCCTTGTTCTTTTCCTCAAGCCTCCATCTCCAATTGTTTCTGTGTGAGGAATTCACCCTTTGCCCCCTAAGGATCTACCCTTCAACTCAATCCTCGGGAAATGGATTCCTTTTTCCTCTGCATTTTGTGCTCATCTGTCTTCTTTGAGCAGTGGAGGGGAGCCATCCTGAGTGACTAAATGGCAGGACTATACATTTTACAAAGGTGTAAAAGAAAATACCAAGAGGAGAAAAAAACCTTAATTAATAGTTCAATAGCGTCATCATGCTGCCTGTATGTAGATATGGATTTATCAGTACAGTTGCCCCAGAATGGGCCTCTATATTCCCTGACACTGTACCAGTGTCTCTTTAACCTCAGAGAAATAAAGTACAGCAAGGAAGTAGGAGGACTGAAAGTTAAGGAATGGCTCACGCTTGTAAGACTTGGATGTTTTTAGTGCAAGCAGTGTTGTCAGCCCACGATAGCAGCACAGCTACGGGCAGGAAAACAACCTTTAATTAATATCCACTCCACGGTGCCTGGTGGTTTCCAGTGCACAGCCAAGGGTTTTTAGGCTTGTGGATACAAGAGTGACATGTTTACATAGTAGAGAAGGGAAAGCCGAGATGAGCCCCTCAACCTCCCAAGAGAACCGGCGCACAGGGAAACAGAATCGGGAGAGCCAGGAATCCTGCTCAGTTGTAAAGCATTTAATACAGTGGCTTGTGGTGAGTACTCAATAAATGTCTGCTGGTATTATTATGACATTTCGTTAACTCTGAGATACACTTTTAAAATTTTTTCTGGAGTATTTTAAAGTAATACTGGACATCGTGTTGTTTCACCTGAAAATACTTGCAGCGTGCATTTCTCAGTTGTTGGTTTGTTTAAACATTAACCACTCATGGAGATTTTCTGATTGTTTTAGTTTTTCTATTTTCTTATTCTTAAAAGGATTTGCACAGACTCACTTCACCGTATCTACTCCCACACCCACCATCTGCACCAGATTCTCAGCCTCCTGCCTATTCCTGTCATCAAATTCACCCTCAAATCCAGTCCTACACTTCTGCTCTGTTTTCCATTTCTTCATATCCATTTAAAGGATATCACTCTAGAAATTTGCTATTTTCTCTCTTACATCATTCAATATTTCCCTTCCACTGAATCATTCCATCAGCATACACAAATGTATGTTTTTCTTGCAATTTTCAACTTCCTTTTGGCCATGCTTTTCCTTCCAGCTAGGGCTCACTTCTCCCTCCTTTGGCATCAAAACTTCTTGCAAGATTTGTAAGGCACACTTTCCTTCCTCCCTCACATTTTCAACAGCTTTGAAATCAGAGTACCCATAAAACGAATGCTTGCAATCACATGAATCTAGTAATGATTAGTAAGAGCAGAGCAATCTTGTATCTGCTTCTGCTGGCTTTGTCATGAGATTAGAAAGCTCTAGTTGAACCAGTGGCTCAGAGAACAGGCTCTAGAGTCTGAGTGGATTCAAATCTTGGTTCCTCCAATGATTAGCTGTGTGATCATGGGCAAGATTTTTTTTTTTAACTCTAAGTCTCGGTTTACTCAACTATAAAATAGGCAAAGAATACAATTACATAAGTATTAAATTTGTTATGAAAATTAAATCAGATAATATAGGTTAAGTGCTCAGCAAAGTGCCTATTACATGGAACTCAACAGAGTAGCTTTCATCCTCATTTATCATCCTCATCCTCATGATAATACATCATCTGATATGCAATGTAAACAGGTTTACCATGATGGGCCACACCAGAATAATCAAAAAAGGGTTTTATTCACATTATATAACAAGCAGGGCAACATTTCACTGTTTGCCCCATTCTCTCTTGGTGAAAATACCTGTCATCCAGTTGTGGTGTAATCACAGTATTATCAACCTAGCAAGGAAACACCAGAATATCGTAAAAGGCAAAGTCCATGGTCTTCAGTAACCTATTGAAAATTAAAATGTAATTAGTGTGGTAAAACAATAGTTTACATCTTTTAATTACTGTTCTGTTTTTTGACAGAATGTTTTAATTATTGTTTTCTTTCCTCTTCTCTTATGTTTCTGTTGATTTGTTGCCAGTTTAATTGTGCCACCAAGACCTCCCAGTTCTGTAAGTTGCCCTCAGGGCAACTCTGCTTCATTGTTTTAAAGTAAACCAGATATCCAAATACCTACAAAACAAAAACAAAATTTGAAGGGATTTTTTTTTTAATGAGGAAAAAACAAGGAGAAATAAATAACAAGGCATAATACTCAAGATATAATGGGAAATTTTCAAGAGAGAGCCTCAGTTATATTAACTTTACACCTAAAAGAATGATTATTATTAATAAATAATAGACTATAGACTTATCTATTTAAAACAGAGGAACAATGAAATAATAGATTTTTAAAAGCTTTTTGTTTTTCTCCACAAGCCAAAATTTTTTTTCCTAATTGTATTAGAAGAGCTGTATTATGCAGATAGATGATCACCACGAGGTACATTAGTCAAGTTCACCTTCAATGAACAAGTGTTCTCAGTTGATTCTTACTTTATTGAACATTTTCAGTTGCCATTAGGGTACAAATTTAGCAGAAAGAATTTTTAAATGGCAGTAAAAGGTGAAGAAGACATTGATTATTGTGTTTCATGATCAATTGTTTTTATGATTATCGTTTGTTTTCATGATCAATGTCTTATGATCAGTTGTTCTTTATGATCAAAGAAATGAGGTGTTCAAGGAGTGAATGGCCTATTCCACATGAACAGCACCATGAGTGATGACAGTATTGTCTCTGAGTGTTGGTTCCACCACCATGTAAACCTTGAACAAATTACTTGACTTTCTGAATCTTAATTTTGCTATCAGAAAATGGGGATAATGTTAGAAGCTTTCTTATAGGGTTGATGTGAAAAATTAAGTGAGATAATGCATATAAAACATATAGTAAGTGCTCAGTCCCTATTAGTTGTTGTGATAATAGTATTATGAAGCTAAGATTCAGTGCAGACCCCTCTCAGTGAGTATACACGTAAATACTTCCCCTCCAAAAGAAGCAAAAATAAATGTACAGACTATTGCAGAGTGATCTGGCTGGGAGCATTGGTTGGGATTTGGTGTCTCTGTCTGTGTGTTTTCTTGTTCCATTCCATGAAACAAATGGCATCCCAGAGCCACCACCATGGCTCAGTTGGAATACAGCTGTGGGGCAGATCCAAATGTCATACCAATAGCAACTTGGTTGTTTTTTTGAAGAATTTAGCTTGATGAGTATCTTGAAGCAATGGTATAATATAGTGTTTTTCATACGGTTTTCAGCATGACCCATAGTCAAAATAATACTTACTCTTATGAGGTCCCCTCTGTTATTTTCTCTCTTCTCTTCCCTTCTCTCCTATCCTAGTCTGTTTCATTAAAAAAAAAATACAGGCATACTCTGTTTTATTGCACTTCACTTTATTGTGTTTTGCAGATTTTTTTTTATAAATTGATGTTTTGTGGCAATCTTGCATCAAACAAGTCTGTCAGCACCATTTTTCCAATAGCATTTGGAAAAATGCTCAGTTCTGTCTATGGAATGTGTACTTACTTTTACTTTAACCTGGGTACCCAACCTCCACACCTCATGGCATTTCTCTTGCCTTACACTCTATACAGTATATATCTCTCTAAATAAATCTACCTTTACTCAAAAAAAAAAAATGCTCGCTTCATCTCTCTGTGTTACATTTTGGTAATTCTCACAGTATTTCAAACTTTTTTCATTAGTATTATATTTGTTATGGTGACCTTTGATCAGTGACTTTTAATGTTGTTATTGTAATTGTTTTGGGTGCCACAGAGGTGCCCATATAAGACAGCAAACTTAATTGATAAATGTTGTGCGTGTTTTGACTATACCACTGACCTGCCATTCTCCCATACCTCTCCCCCTCCTTGGACCCCTCTATTCCCTGAGACACAATAATACTGAAATCAGGCCAATTAATAACCCTACAGTGGCTTCTAAGTGTTCAAGTGAAAGGAAAGGTTGCATGTCTCTCACTTTAAATCAAAAGCTAGAAATGATTAAGCTTAGTGAGAAGGCATATCGAAAGCTGAGATAGACTGAAAGCCAGACCTCTTGCACCTAACACTTAGCCAGGTTGTGAATGCAAAGGAAAAGTTCTTCAAAAAAAAAATGAAAAGTGCTACTTCAGTGAACACACAAATGATAAGAAAGCAGAACAGACTTATTGCTGACATGGAGAAAGTTTGAGTGGTCTAGAAAGAAGATCAAGTCCCCCACAATATTCCCTCAAGCTAAAGCCTAATCCAGAGCAAAACCCTAATTCTCTTCAATTCTCTGAAGGCTGAGAGAAGTGAGGAAGCTGCAGAGAAAGTCTGAAGCTAGCAGAGGTTGGTTCGCTGGGTACAAGGAAAGACGCCATCTGTATAAAATGAAAGTACAAGATGAAGCAGCAAGTACTGATGTAGAAGCCATGGCAAGCTATCTAGAAGATCTAAGATAATTAAGTAGGGCAGCTATAATAAACAACTCAGTGTAGATGGAACAGCCTTAAATTGGAAGACGACGCTATCTGGCATTTTTATAGCTAGAGAGAAGTCAATGCCTGGCCTCAAAGTTTGAAAGAACAGCCTGACTCTCTTATTGGGGCTAACACGTTTGGTGACTCTAAGTTGAAACCGGTGCTTATTTACCATTCCCCAAATCCTAGGGCCCTTAAGAATTATGCTCAATCTACTCTGTCTATGCTGTATAAATGGAACAACAAAGCCTGAATGACAGCATACCTGTTTATAGCACAGTTTAGTGAATATTTTAAGCCCACAGTTGAGACTTACTGCTCATTAAAAAAAAAAAAAGATTTCTTTCAAAATGTTACTGCTTATTGACAATGCACTTGGTCACCCAAGAGCACTGATGGAGACATACAATGAGATTCATGTTGTTTCCATGCCTGCTAACACAACATCCATTTCACAGCCCTCTGTGGAAATTACTCTGTGGATCACAAAGTAATTTCCACTTTCAAGTCTTATTATTCAAGAAATACATGTAAGTAAGTCAGGTTTTAGCTGACATAGATAGTGATTCCTCTGATGGATCTGAGCAAAGTAAACTGAAAACCTTCTGGAAAGGACTCACCATTCTAGATGCCATTAAGAACAGTCATGATTCACAGGAAGAGGTCAAAATATCAACATTAACAGGAGTTTGGAAGAAGTTGATTCCAACCCTCATGGGAAACACCTTTAGATAACTGATCCGGGATTTTTCATGTATTCCTTCAATCTCTTTGAGTCTGGATAGCCTCTATTACAGCCCCTTGTGGTGTTCTGTAAAGGTTGCTTGAGAAGAAGGAGGTGGAGGAGGGGCTGGAATCTTCTCATTATCAGCAGCATCTCATGGCCAGACTTGTTGAAACATGCAAGGCAAGGAAGTCTTGAATGTTCTCCAAAGCTGAGAAGTATAGTACCAATCGGGCCAGTTGGGAAGCTGGCATCAGGGCATCAATCTCAGTGCAGCTTACTTGTGAAGATGGTCAGGACCCAGAGAAACACCTGCCTCTTCTAACTAATCAGTCTCAGTGTGAGAAATCGTGCCATAACGCTATGTACCACTTTTGTTCATCGTATCTCTTCAATTAGATCATAAGCTCTTGAAAATAGAAGTAATATGTTTATTTTTTGTCTTCCTCCACAAAGGCATGCCCACTGTTCACATTCAGTCCATATGGACTGAATGAAACATATGCTATGGTTGTATTTCCCAGATTTATTATTTAATTTTAGTTTATTCTGTGATGGAAAATGCCACTCCCCCCACCCAGAGTCCGGGTTGATTGTTCGATTTTAAAAATTTTAACAAGAAATGTAGAAAAGCTGACGGTTTGTGGATGTGCACAATTAGTTGGCTATCTGGAGTAATAGGGGCGTTTGAAGTCTTCTGATGACCTGAGTAGCATGTGTGAAACTTGTAAGAATTCAAACAATTCATAAAGCTCTAAATATCTTGACAATTTCATTTTCTAAATTACAGAGGTGATGAGAGTAACTTATGATGAGCTGGGAAAATTCTTCATCTGACTTTCTTTTCTTTTTTTTTTTTATCATTTTTTATTGATTTATAATCATTTTACAATGTTGTGTCAAATTCCAGTGTAGAGCACAAGTTTTTAGTTATACATGAACATATATATATTCATTGTCACATTTTTTTCTCTGTGAGCTACCATAAGATCTTGTGTATATTTCCCTGTGCTATACAGTATAATGTTATTTATCTATTCTACAATTTTGAAATCCCAGTCTATCCCTTCCCACCCTCCGCCCCCTTGGCAACCACAAGTTTGTATTCTATGTCTATGAGTCTGTTTCTGTTTTATATTTATGCTTTGTTTGTTTTTGTTTTTGATTTTGGGTTTTTTTTAGATTCCACATATGAGCGATCTCATATGGTATTTTTCTTTCTCTTTCTGGCTTACTTCACTTAGAATGACATTCTCCAGGAGCATCCATGTTGCTGCAAATGGCGTTATGTTGTCGGTTTTTATGGCTGAATAGTATTCCATTGTATAAATATACTACATCTTCTTTATCCAGTCGTCCATTGATGGACATTTAGGCTATTTCCATATCTTGGCTATTGTAAATAGTGCTGCTATGAACATTGGGGTGCAGATGTCATCCTGAAGTAGGGTTCCTTCTGGATATAAGCCCAGGAGTGGGATTCCTAGGTCATACGGTAAGTCTATTCCTAGTCTTTTGAGGAATCTCCATGCTGTTTTCCACAGTGGCTGCACCAAACTGCATTCCCACCAGCAGTGTAGGAGGGATCCCCTTTCTCCACAGCCTCTCCAGCATTTGTCATTTGTGAATTTTTGAATGATGGCCATCCTGACTGGTGTGAGGTGATACCTCACTGTAGTTTTGATTTGCATTTCTCTGATAATTAGTGATATTGAGCATTTTTTCATGTGCTTATTGATCATTTGTATGTCTTCCTTGGAGAATTGCTTGTTCAGGTCTTTTGCCCATCTTTGGATTGGGTTGTTTGGTTGTTTCTTATTAAGTCGTATGAGCTGCTTATATATTCTGGAGATCAAGCCTTTGTCAGTTTCATTTGCAAAGATTTTCTCCCATTCCGTAGGTTGTCGTTTTGTTTTACTTATGGTTTCCTTTGCTGCGCAGAAGCTTGTAAGTTTCATTAGGTCCCATTTGTTTATTCTTGTTTTTATTTCTTCTAGGAGAAAATTTTTGAGATATATGTCAGATAATGTTTTGCCTGTATTTTCTTCTAGGAGGTTTATTGTATCTTGTCTTATGTTTAAGTCTTTGATCCATTTTGAGTTGATTTTTGTGTATGGTGTAAGGGAGTGTTCTAGCTTCACTGTTTTACATGCTGCTGTCCAGTTTTTCCAACACCATTTGCTATGAGACTGTCTTTATTCCATTGTATATTCTTGCTTCCTTTGTCGAAGATGAGTTGACCAAAAGTTTGTGGGTTCATTTCTGGGCTCTCTATTCTGTTCCATTGGTCTATATGTCTGTTTTTGTACAAATACCATGCTGTCTTGATGACTGTAGCTCTATAGTATTGTCTGAAGTCTGGGAGAGTTATTCCTCCAGGCTCTTTCTTTCTCTTCAGTAATGCTTTGGTAATTCTAGGTCTTTGATGGTTCCATATGAATTTTATTATGATTTGTTCTAGTTCTGTGAAATATGTCCTGGGTAATTTGATACGGACTGCATTAAATCTGTAGATTGCCTTGGGCAGTGTGACCATTTTAACAATATTGATTCTTCCAATCCAGGAGCATGGGATATCTTTCCATTTTTTAAAGTCTTCCTTAATTTCCTTCATCAATGGTTTATAGTTTTCTGTGTATAATTCTTTCACCTCCTTGGTTAGGTTTATTCCTAGGTATTTTATTACTTTGGGTGCTATTTTAAAGGGGATTATTTCTTTACTTTTTTTTTCTGTTGATTCATTGTTACTGTAAAGAAATGCCACTGATTTTTGAACGTTAATCTTCTTTCTTTCTTTTCTTAACTGTACGGAAGTGTCAACAATAGAGGCGTGCATTAGGATTCAAGCCACTGGTTTCGTCTTCCTTTCAAGAATTTTGAATAGTTTTCAAAAAGGCCAGTTTACAAATGTCATTTGGGAGGGAAGTAAACTTGCCCCTGAGCTGAAACTTTATATGCCAAGTTGCAATAAAGATCACGTTTTATGACAGAGTTAACATGAATACATGAGCTGCAGGGGTTCTCATGAAAGCACCAGGCAATGAAGATATGACTGCGGGAACAAGTCTTCATGTTTTCCTCATTTGGTGGAGCTCACTTATCTCAATGATTCTTTAAATAAAAGGGAAGTGCTTGCTTTCATTTAGTTTCCTCTGAGCTAGAGAGCAAAATGTAAGGCTTTGAAAAAGACCTCTAGTCTGTAGGCTTCATTAAAAGCAAAACAAAAGCAGACAGCAGCTGTAGTGTCATAAGGACAACAGTAGCTCTAGCACCCAGTGCACTGGTGACCTCGACAGTCACCGAGATGTAGTGGACACTCAAGGACTGATGAGCTAGGGCCCACCACAGGTGAAGGGTGGAATCTTCTTCACAGCCCAAATGCTGTCAGGTGCCTTGTTGTTTGAAGAGTGATTCAGAAGAGCTCAGATGAAAGACAAAGCGGCCGCTGGAATCCTGGCAAACCAGAAGCCTGCGTTCCTCGAGAACTTGGGGCTTGCCAGGTGGTTCATTTTGGCATTTTAGGGGAAGGGTGAGAGAGTGTCTATGAAGTCTGTGAAGTGTAGCTAACAGAATGAGGGGTTTCAAGAATTCATTCATCCGTCAAACATAAACTGAGTACTTGCTCTGGGGATTCTGTTCATTTTATCGATGGGGAAATGCGGACGCCCAGACCTTTACTGGCTATCCTTAGGTGTCTGAAGTTTGGAGTGCCCTTCTTCCCCAGTTCTCTTGCTCTAACTCCCTTGTTCTAGAATTTATTCCCTCCCCAGCTGTGGACACAACCCCCACCCCAACTCACAACTCAGTTTTCAGCTTAAATGTGACATCCACAGAAAAGCTTTCTGCATCACCCTCAACAACCCCGTCCTTCCCCCGAATTTGGCCAGACTCCTCTTGACACCATGTTGTTATTTTCCTTCCCTATACTTACCACAACCTCAAATAAATAACCATTTATGTAATTATTTGTTTCAAAAGCTCCATGAAGGTAAGGACAGGTCTGTCCCCTTGTCTGTGTCCTAAGGACGTAAACAACGCCAGTCTCAGGGCAATATGAAGACACTTACAGGAACTGCCACCACCCAGCTTGTGTTACTAGAGCTAAAACAATACACAAGTGTGTGGAAATTCAAAGAACTATTTTTGGATTTTCAGATTTTTCTGATTGTAAAATTCTGGACACACAGCTGTTGCTTGGCTGGAAGTCTGCCTGGGAACTGGTCTGCCTACCCAGTAGTTTGACCCCTCACATGGTAATTTGTCCAGATTCACAGAAGGAGTCAGTGGAAGAGTTGGGATTCCAACTCAGGTCTGACTGAATTCCAAATCTGCCATCTTCTTTCACACCAGGCAGGAGGAGTGGAAGGGGAAAGGGAAGAAGAGGAGAGGAGAGGAAACAGAGACGTGGTTTCTACCTTTGTGAGACTGGTTTGTGCATCTAAGGCTATACTGTAAACATATACCACAAGGTCTGGGCTCCTTGTAATTATCTTTTTATTCACTCGTTCGTGTAGTTGACACTTACTGAGTGTGTATCGGGCGATAGGCATTGGGATACTGAGACAGAGAAACTCTAGCTCGTGACCTTAAACTGCTCAAGGTTCAGCAGGGGTGACGTACAAGGCCGCACAAGACGGTGATTCAATCCGGTCACTGCTGTGACAGGAGTAAGAACAGAGCCTGAAGGAACCAGTTCTAGCACTCTTGGGTTTCCACTAGTACAATTTAGAGTAACAGTTCTTTATTTTATACCAATTATAGGTCCTCTTTAGGGAAAAAAATACAGTGTAGCATTATTGGGATACCCCTTGAATGCACTCCATTCAAGAAATGCCGCTTTATGTTTATAGGGCAGGCACGCTGCATGTCTCCATTGAGATTTTTGTGTTAGAAAAACTCACTACAAAACATCCCACAGCCCCGAAGAGAAGCATTTAAACAGATTCTGCATTAAGAAAAAGCTTCTGTCTCTCTTCCTACCCAATATTGCACTCACACATGAAAATCTGCCACTGCTTTGATTTAAAACATCATGACATATGTGAAAACAAATTTTCTCCTGTCTCTTACTTGCCAAGGGATGATTTTAAATGCTTTCCTTGGCTACCCTCCCAATCATGCTCTGTCTACTGCAATTCCCATCTCAACTGATGGTACCCCCATCCTTCCAGTTGCTTAGGGATCTTTAACTCCTTTCTTTCTCAAGCCCTTCTTTCATATGATAGGAAATTTCATTCATCATACTAAAAATACATCCTGTATCTGATCATTCTTACCACCTTGGTGGGTGCCCCCATCATCTCTTGCTTGAATCATCATAATAGCCTCCTAGTTGATCTCCGTGCCCCCGCCCTTGCGCCCTCACTCGCCCTAGTGTATTCTCCACACAGCAGGCAGCGTGATGCTTTTACAACTCTCCAGTGGCTTCCCATTTCATGCAGAGTAAAAGACAAAGGATCTACACAGGTCTCTGAAGCCCTAAAGGATCATCCCTGTCACCTCTCTGACCCCAGCCCTGGACTCCCTCCGTCTCCAGCCCACTCTAGCCATCTCTTGGCTTCATTTTGTTTTGTAACCCTGCTAGTCATGCTCCTTCCAGACCAGTGACTCTCAACCATGATTTTTTTGTCCTCCATGGGCCTTTTGACTCTGTCAGAGAGATTTTTGGCTGTTACAACTGGGGCTGGGGTGTGTACTACTTGCATCTAGCAGGTAGGGGTCAGGGAGGCTGCTGAGCACCCCGTAACCTACTGGACAGCCCCAGCCACAAAGAATTTTCTAGCCCATAGTGTCAGTAGAACTGAGGTTGCAGAACTGACTTAGACATGTCCAACTCTCTCACCTTCAGTTCTGGGCTCAGACGTCACTTTTTCAATGAGGTTGTCCCGATTTAATACTCCTGTTCCCATTTTTCTGCTCTACATTTTCCTTTTCATAACCCTATCACCTACTCACATACTATGTGACTTACTTTTGCTTACTGTTTATCTTCTATCAGCCCAGCTGGATTATAGGCTTCATGAGAGCAGGTGTGTTTGCCTGCCTCAGTTCCTGATGTAGCCCAGAGGAATCTCTGGCATTGGTAGGCCCTCAGTATATTTTGTTGCATAAACAAATTTAATGCTCATGCATGAAAAACTAGCAGTGGGACTCTGGTAAAGTATCAGCTTTTGGATCCTCATTTGCAACCCAGAGTCATCCTTATGGGTATTTTAAAAGGAAATTATCTTATCAAAATTATCATTTTGTATCATCTGTTGAGGGGTAGTTTGAAGTTCTGGACTTGTGGGTTTGGTGACCTTTTCTTTTGTATTTTATGACCTCATTTCAAGCACTATCAAAATACCTTTGAAATAATTAGAATAATATCACCAAGACACTCTGTTTTGTTTTTCTCAAGGTATAAATAAAAAACGTGCACTCAGGTGATTTTCTTTCTTCATAATTGATGTGACTGTCAGGTAATATTTACTTAACAGAATTCATAGTATGTTACCTTTCCTTGACTAAATGATGCTCAAAAAATAGACAATAGTGAATATTTATAATTTTTAGACTCAAAATAAGAGAAGGATAGATCCTTTAACTTACCAGTGCTATTTTTTAGGCACTAATACAGATTTAGATTTTAGCGTTTGGTTCTTTTCAGCTTGAAAACTCTCCAGGCATAATGAATTGGTTATTTCCTCTCACAGTTCAATAGCCATGATTCCCAGTAGGTCTTTATAATGGTTTACATTTGAACTTTTCTTATTTTTATTCCGTGGTGAGTTTGCTTTTATTGGAAGATGGTTTTTACTAAATAGACACCAGTCAAGTCTAATTTTGGGCACTTGGGGGTCTCTCTTGCCTGCTCCTTCTTCAAGAGCAACACTTGTCTCTCTGGAGGGAAAAGGGTCAAAAAATATTGCTTATTCTCATAATTTTGCAAATGTTTGCCTTCAGATCTCATTATGCCCCTCCCCCCAACCTGTTTCCATTCACACTCAAGTTGCTCATTTCACAAGGAGCCTGGAAGTCCGGTACAAGGAAACCACACATTTTCAAGTAAATTACAGGTTCTGAGATGATAGAATTTTGTTGTCTGGGCCTCTGGTTCTTTTCCTTCCTTTCAAACATGTAATATCAATTTTCTGTTTAAAGGGTGTCGCTGTGTATATGTCTTTCTTAATCCTAATGAAACAAAAGTATGGGATTCACTGCTGTCTTCTTTGTTCTGATGATGCAGTAAGGTTGGTTGCAACACAAGGGAGGAAACTGGCAAAGGGCTTTTTACTTTTAAGCACAGCTTTCAAAATAAATCTTCGGGCAAATGCTTTGGAGACATCTCAACAAATGCCCTGTGATCTTCAGCTGGACTGTCAAGTTATTTTTTTCCCTCCCTCCCCCTTTAAACATCAGTAGCTTTACTGCTTTTCTGCAAAACAAACAGAGCCAATTCTGGGTAGCCAGGGCAAGGAGAAGAGTCAGTGATTACAGACGATTTCCATTATTATTTCTCTTTTCTGTGTTAAACACCCAGGCAAAATCTCTTCTTACTTTCATAAGATTTGAGTGTGTCTAAATAAATTATTAATAACTTAATAGAGGTCCCCAAGGGTTCCAGGAGATAAATGTGCACAATTTTAATCTTAGGATTTGTCTTAATTTCTTGACTTTTACCCTCTTTCATTTATAAAGTAAATTTCCTCAACCAGGATTCCTGGAATAGTTTTTTTTTTCATATATTGAAATGATTTTAAAATTTCATTATCTTAAAATCATAGGTCTGGAAAATAGGTCCCAGACTTCCTAGGGCCATCTTTATGTGCAGAAAAAACATATATCTAAAGTCTTACATAGATGATGAAAAGGTGGATGGTTAGAATGTACATGCACTAAGTAGACTTACATCAGTGCCTTCCTTGAGCTTATGGTAACCAGTATTTCCTTAGGTTGTCTCTTGGAGGACAAGCCATTCACTTGGTACATGCACTAAAGTATTTTTACGTCTTCTATATAATAGAGTAACATGAATATGTTATTACTATCTGTATGATCCAGTACCCCTGTACACATGCAATTAATATGGTTCTTGAGTGTTCCTGAGTATTTTCTTTTTCTGAAATATACTGCATGCAAATTATCATTCCACGATAACAGAAAGACATAAATCATTCTGGAGGAACTGTAGCATACCAATATAAACTTCCAGTTGAGAATAGCACACAGTGGCAATTATATAATTAAGAGTCGACATGAGACTAAGATACTCCGAAGAAGGATTTTGCTGGGCCTGAGAAGACAAGAACCAAGTGGAAGACACTCAGCTATTTGTCATAACCAGTGACCTTAACGGAAAAAACGTGACTAGATTTGTTTCCCCAAATGGTGCACTATCTTGGTGATTCAGAGGGGAAGTACAAGTTTTAAAAATGGCTTATGCTTAGGAACAAAAATCAGATCTCTTCTCTGTTCCTACAGTGATATATGTCAGAAAATAAGAGTTGGTTCTCAGTCTGATCTGTCCACAGATGCATGGTTTCTTTCTTTAACCAGCTGTAGCTAATTGCATGAGAGCCGCCTCTTGTGCTGAACATGAAAAGGAAACCTGTAATTTATTGCAACAGACCATACCATTTCTGCTGTACAACTGCCTTTCCTGTCATGTCAATGAGTGGATTTCTCATGGTACATTGGCAGCTCAGAGACTGGAAAACAGCATACGCTAGAGAGAGAGAGAGAAGGAAGAGAGAGAGACAGAAGGGTTTCAGAAGCCCTTCATGTGCTTTACACAGAACTCAATAAAAGAATAAACTAGAAACAGAATTTCCCTTTGCAATCTGCCAGGGGCGATTTTTTTTCCTTTTGCTATTGTTTGCACATAACTCTTTGAATCAGCTACACGGACTTACTAAGATACAAGTACATGTGTGACAGGCAGCATAGTATTAATTTCCATCAAGCAGTCATCCTCACATATCCAGAGAAGGGGCCAGGGAGACCTCCACTGTAAATAGGATGGGACCCCCGATATACCCTCCATCCTCCCCACGGGCTTTTCGTGGATTCAGGGGGCTTAGGAGTTCAGCAAGGTGTAAAACAGGCATGAAATAACTGGGCCTGATTCGGATGAACTGGATCTATCCATCAAGATGTTTACTAGGAATTCAGTTCCTAATGAACTGGACTCCGCCCTGCCTTAAGGCCCACTTGTAAATGCTTGTCAAAGTGGGGCCCTTCTTTTGTTGAGTGGAAATTCAAATGAAAAGACAGGCTATTTTGCAGGAGTGGAAAGAAACAAGTTGAGAAAGTGCCATGTATGTTTTCCAGTTGACTCATGGCCCCCTCAATAGTCCTTTTGTGTGAGGGTGGTAAGTTTTCCCCTGACGCTCTGACAAGTGTGAAGAAGGGAGCCCGGGGACGCTAATTCCCAGACTGTTGGGGGTGGAAACTCCACAAGGGTCTCCAAACTGAGCTGTTATTATTGCAGTTGCACGTGGCGCCTGGAGCCACACAAGTTGGGTGACTTACACCTCCCCTCCCACCATGCCGGTAGTTTGGGAATGATTCTAATTAAGCATAGGATCCCTAAGGGCCATCCGTCTGCCCGTCTCCCTATGACTGGCTCTCCAGATACTCCCCGGGACCATTTCCAGTCTCAGCCACTTCTTCGCGATACAATTTGAATCAATTAAAAATACTCAATTTTGCTTGTATGACTTTAGAGGCAAATCCTGCTACATGCTTTGTTCCTGTACATTGTGAGGCAGTGATATTACTAAGGAAATCAGTAAATTATGTCCATGTGAGTAATTAAGAAATAACTGAACAACATATTAAAGTATGTTAAAGAGAAAAATGTCATTGAATCGCACATACATATATGAATCAAATATGCGTGTGTGTATATATATGTATACATACATGCATCAAATTCCAGCAGTCAGCAATGTCTAATCAGATTAATATTTGCTAACTGGAAAAATATAATATGATTGTGTTTATCCCAATTCACATGATGCCTATTTTTCATCCCTTGTGGAAATAAGGAGTAGAGAAGGGACTTTTCAAAAACCTCCAAAAGTGAATAGTGACCAGTTTTCCAACCACAGCCCTCACAAATAAGCTTCTGCTTTTGATTTCCTATACTACTTTTCCAGAGAGAAGTTGTCCCTTCTATTCCACAGGGGGAAAAAAAAGGATTCATCATACAAAATCACACAACTAGCTCTGTCTATGACAGTATAAGTCTTTGAGTTATAGAAAGTCTAGAATTGTTATAATATCACTAAATTCTCTTTTTTCAAGCTATTTCGGGAAGAAACTATTTCTGCACCAGAATAGTTAAACAGAGAATACACTATACTACACAGTTCTTAAAATTTACCCTATTGAATAAATCAGATACAAATTGATTCCTTAAAACCTCTAATTTCCAGGAAAGGTACATTTTATTCCTTCTCATATAAAAATACATAAAACATTCATTTAATTTTATCAACCCTTTGACCATTAATACTACATACTTTGATTTCAAATATATTGTCAGAAAAGCTTTTCAGAAATTGCATTTAACTCATGACTTCAAAAATTTGAAATAGACTTAATTAAACTGTACTTAATTCAAGAATGCATTTAATTGTTTGAGATTAGTGATAGAATTTGTCACTTTTCAGGGTTTGTGAGAATACACTGCAATATTGTTTTTGTTAACATTGGAGTTCTTGAAATGATTGTTTAGTCCAGGACTAAATATAGTTCTTCTTAGGCAGATTAATCCATGAATAGCAATTTATTCTCAAGGCTAAAACAAGAAGAAATTGTACCTTGACATTAAGAAGTTTCTGGGAGACAGTATAGCTCAAGTTGTAGAGTGCATGCTTAGAATGCAGGAGATCCTGGGTTCAATCCCCAGTACCTCCTCTTAAAATAAAGAAATAAACAAACTTATTTACCCCCAAAAAACCCTAAATAAATAAATCACTCTTCAAATATTTATATATATTTGAAGTTTCAGTTTTATTCGGGAGTCAGGAATGGTCGCCAAAAATGCCTGTAGTACAGAATGAAGTGTTATGCCATGAGGTATAAGATTTAGTTGTTGCAGATCAACAGCAGAAGAGGAAGTTATCTCTGGATGCTGTAATCAAGGAAAGCTTCATGGGAGTAATAAATGGGTTTCTTCATGATCAGCTGGAGTGTTAGAGCCCCTGTCATTACCTGGAGGTCAGGAGGCCTTTGAGTCATGTTGGTTTTCCACAGGCAATAATTTATACACATCCTATCAACTGTAGCTTTGTGAAAACTTGTGAAAGGACTAATGGCTTTAAGTAATTGGCCGAGAGGAAAAGTAGAAAAAAGGAGGAAAACGAAAGAGACATTTGCTGAGCCCTTGTATGCCAGACTCTGGGCTGGAAGCTTAGCTGATATGTGTTATGCCCTTAATATTCACAATGACCCTGTAAGCAGTTTATTACTCTCATTCTACACATGAGGACACCAAGGTTCGGGGTTAGTAATGATCTTACTCACGGCCACACAGCTAGTAACTGTTATAGCCAAGATCTGAACCTAAGTAGGTCTCATCCCAAATCCCGCGCTCCTTTCTGTATAGCTTACTGCTCTTAGCAAGGTCAACTTGGAGGCCTCTTTTTAAAAACTTTCATCCTTTGCAGTAGAGAAGAATTTTAAATATATAGTAAATGTAACTTAATTTCTTTAGTTTGGTCCAACTGTATACATGAATTCATTCATAAATCCCTTAGACTAAAATCCTTATTTAGATTCTATGTTTTGATTTGGAGGTCTGAAAATGTGTATCTTTCCTATTTAAAAAAAGTTCTAATTTGCACTAAGCAAGAAATAATGAGAATGAATATGCCAAGAAGGCAATTTAATTATAGAAACATGTGGGGAGAGCATCCTGCGGAGAGAGGTGACTCAGCATCCCGGCTCAGCCTGGCCAGTCTGTCTCTTAAGTGACCTAAATCCTGTATCCTGAGTGAGGCTCACTCTTCTTAACCTTTTTGGTTCTGACCATCTCCCCTTGCTCCTTGTCTATACTCTGAGACTGTACAGAAGAGAAGTCATCACACACACTCAGTTGCCCACATTTCCATGAAGAACTGCTGTACGATAGTAAGGAAGTAGTTTTGTTTATAATCTCAGAAGAATATTGCTTTAATAGATGCTGACTCTGACCAAGGCTCTGATTTTAATAAGATTAATTTCAAATGCAGATTTTGGTTGGAATTACAATTTTTTCCTGCCTTCTAGTTTCTGTGACAGAAAGAAATATGCTCTGAACTTTTATCTGACCTAGGGCAGGAAGAACACCTGCCAAAGTGCCATAGCAGCTTCAGCTGGTGATGCCAGGAAGTTGGACTGAGGCATTATATTGACGCCATACAAACCCGGAAACCAATGGTCCTCTTGGGCTTACCTTTGAAGGCAAGGCTTCCTATTCTGAATGGAAATAAAATATTGGGCAGATGTATGGCTTGAGTTGACTATATTAGGAGTGAGTAAGATATAAGCATTCAAAATTCTCCCTGAATTATTTATTTTGGGGTGATTTTGGGGTGGGGCTCAGGCACAGCATATATGAATACAGATTTACACACTTTAAGTTGGACCTAACTACCTTGCACCTGCTGGTGACTCATCCTGGATAGATAAGGATCAGTGGCCACTGACGGTCACAGGTGGGGAAGTGTACAAGGAAGGTGGCACTCACAGGCACCAGGCAACGCTGCCCACATCAAAGTCCCGAGCATACTCTGATTTCATAGCCCTTTCCATTGCCCTTTTATGTTACTGTGACAGAGGTTTCTGTGGTTAAAATCGGATGGTGTATCTGCCACTCACCCATTCAGGATCAAATACCCAGAACTTTAAAGTATAAAGAGCACTGGCGCACCAGTGAATTTCCTCTGTTTTCTCACTGATCCACACCAGTGTCTCTCAGCAAGATACACCGGGTGTAAAAACTTCAGAGCTATACAGATTTTAGGTTTGAGATAAGTCACAGTCATCTTTCAAGGAAAAAGATACTTGATTTTTTCTTGAACGTAACTATTGTGTCTCTCATTGTTTCTTCCCTCCCACACCATTTGCAATGCCATGTTTTCCTTTGTGCTGCTGTGATGTACCTCTGTGGCATGCTGGCAGAGTGTTTGAGGTGGTGAATTCCCAAGATGGCCCTTCCTTGTCATTTTGACCCCTTTATGAAATATGTCGTTCCTGCCAGACCTAAAACAAAGCAACATGAGGAACACAGGCACTGGGTCAGAGTAAACGAATGCACTGGTGACTGATCCAACGTCTGTTCTTGTGCAACACATCTTCTGTTTCTGTTTAGGATACAAACTCAGTCCTCTGGCTGGACCTACCAGTAGCCCAGAGGAGAAGGCTGAGGTCCCTAGCTTTGGTGGCAATTTTTGCCATTGTTATTGTGGTGGGAAAAGAAAAAACAACGTTCCATTTAAATTATAATAAATCCTGAAAAGAAAAATCTCCTAACCATTCAAAAACTCGATGGCCTCATCCAGTGATTTTTCAAACTTCTTGAATCTTTCATTTTACCACATGATGTAAAAGTTTCTGGATTTCCACCAGGATGAAAACAAAAAGCTCACTTTTCCCAAGAAGGATATTTAGAGTATACTATTGTATTGATCATTATGGTAAGTTTGAAGAACTTCAAAATTATAATAGAATTTTGGGGAGTAAGATTAATTGTGCCCATCTTTTCACCAAGAAAAGTGGAAATTAGAAGGAGCATCTAACGTCCAAAGTTACTGTCCCATTTCAAAAGTTCTCATCTGAAGATGGCAAATCCACTTAGGGCCAATTCTCTGTCATTTCCTAGACAATACGAGTAGGTCCACATGGCTGCAGACCACCAGCTGAACACCGGCCAGTGTGTGTCCCCGAGCCAGAAAGGGTTTGTGCGATGCTTGTGCCATGCTGAACTAGGCTTTGATATTCTGGAATCACTGGAATGAGAACTGGGCAAATGGCCTTGGGAAGAATATCTACAAGCTCCACTGGGCCGGCACCAGGCTGCTTATTCAACTCAACGCCTGGAATGTGTTGAAGGGACTGTGCGTGCGTGTGCGTGTGTGTGTGATGCAGGTGGTAGTGGTGCTCAAGTTTGTCATAAATGGAAATCCTAGGTTAAAACATCCATGAGCACACGCACACACACACACACACACACACACACACACATTCCTGGCCATCCCTGACTCTTCTAGAATCAGATCTTTGTGGGACAAGGTATTTGATATTCTGTACCAACCAAGGTAAAAGATTTTTCAAAGGTTGGAAGGAAGCAGAAAAACAATTTGATAACCCCCATACTGTATATTAACTTTTCGTCAAACCTGACCCCTAACTGACATACCTTCCAAATAATGGCTGAATTGGAGTGTGCACACAGCACACACCCAGCCTCTTTGCAATGAATCAAGCCTCAGTCTGCCAGTGGTGATAGTGCAATGGGTTAATAATTCTCAAATGGAAGTCTGTCATCCTTTGCTGGGCTGCTAATTAAGATCACCTGGAGTGACTTTCTACGCTCTACATGTCCAGCCTCCTCTTAATCAGAGAAAGGAATTGTATGGCTCATGTTTAATAAGCTATAGTACTGTACCCTACAAAATTCTCATCTTTGTATGTACTGCCTTATTTTTACCATTATGAATCAAAAGGAAGAAATTTGTTTGGATAACCAGTTTCAGAAGGGCCCATTGAGATTTCCAAGGAATCTTAGTAACATTTAATAACTTGTTGAGAAGTGGGTTTGCTTTCTTTTCTTTCTTTCTTTCTTTTTTTTTTTTTTTTTTTTTTTGTTGTTGTTGTAAGCTTCCTTGTAACACAAATGGGTCTCAGAGATCAAATTGTTGGCCATTTGCTGACTTTGAAGCCAACTCTTAGCTTTGTCCATCTTTTATGCTGTTGTCTTAAGAGACTTCTCCTTGGCACCTGCCTTTTATAAGCCTTGAATGTTTGCCTTTGGGGAACTCTACCTTTTGTGCTTCCATAAAAAAGTCTAAAAAGTCTAGAAAGTTTGATTCAATGTGACTTCATTCAAAGGCAACTGAAATTAACCCTAAATTTTAAGAATAAAACATTTTCTTGTTTCAGGATACCTTCTTCCATCTGGTCTTTTTGTCAATATCTCTAGCTACTTGACCTGCTTTATTTTGTCACATGTCATTTCTCACTTGACATATTATATTTTTGTTTATTTGCTTATTATATATATCCCTCCCACTCACTCCACTAGAATGTAATCTCCATGAAGACAAGGACTGTGTTTTGCTCTTGGTCTATTAAAATGGTGCCTGGCATATACTGAGTGTGTCATAAATATTTGTTGAATACTTGAACTTTCAGCAAATGCGAAGATAAATGTAAGAATTTATTTTTCTTCCTTCAGAGAAAAGCAACAAATATCAGCTCTATTGGCAAGTCTCTTGCTAGAGTATTAATTCTGCCTTTTAAATAATTTTGAGAATTTTTAAATACTATGTGGCTATTTAGAAATAAGCCTGATTTTCTAGCAAACTAACCAAACTTCTACACCCAAATAACCATTGTCCTTTATGGTGGTACTCTTGAGAGAAGATATACCTATTCAAATAAAGCTCAGAATATTTGGATAATTCTCTTTGAAATTGGGGGAATTCTCACCTGAATGGCTATTTGTCAGCTATGCAACCAAATTGACCCATTGCTTTAAAAAACAAAAAAAAAAACCAAAACCTTATTCTTTAATTTTTGAGTAGGCAATACACTTGCATGAATGTATTATTTAGATTCAAATATTTAGGAGTATTTCAGATATCTTTCTTTTATTGATTTCTAACTCAATCCCAGAGTGGTCAGAGAACATAATTTGTATCATTTGAATTCTTTTAAATTTAGTTAGATTTGTTTTATGGCCCAGAATATAATCTATTTTAATAAATATTCTGCTTGCACTTAAAAAATGTGTATTCTTCTGTCTTCTAGGGCACGGTTAAGTTACCTGGAAATAGTTTGAATATTTGGGGGACCTGTTAGACAGGGTCAGAGAAGCATTTATTTTAGGGCTAGTTTTTCTCCAGTACTAAGGCAATAGCCTTCTGAGTACTTTACCTGACGTTCTTTGAATTATGAGGTTCTTCCACTTTGGACAATAAGAACAGAAACTATTCTTTGTCTGGTGTGAGTTCCAATCAATGTTTCCTTCAGTCCTTTTAAATGAGTCTCTCCAGCTTTAGTTTCCTCATATGCATGAGATAATCACTACCCAGGTGAAGACTAACGAGCCCTCTGTAGATGGCCAGCCTACTCGCTATTTGTCTGTCTCTGTCTCTGTCTCTCTCCCCTTCAGAACACAGAAACAGCTATGACCCAAGTCTGACTGATTAGGCTGTGACTGTTCCCTCCTGTTTACCCATGTCCTAGTTCCCTGGAAATGTCTTCCTAAACTTCCAAATCCACAAGTTAGCATTTCCTGTTCCTGCTTTTAAATTGATGTCAGTGGATTCTTTCAAAATAGTACTATCTCCATCTTGCTTGTAAGATACTTGATTCCTCCAAGAAAAATGTACATCCCTCACCCCCTTTTCCTGAGTTCTGGACAACTTTTCTTGGGAGGGATTCGGAAAAACATAAATTTTCCAAGAAATGCTGGGATGGAATTCCAGCACTATTTTACAATCTCCCTTGCAGTTAAACTTGGCCATGTGACTAAGTATATGGGTGGAAGGAAATTGTGAAACTTTATTTTGGAAGAGGAAGCCACTTACTCTGGCCTTCCTTTGTCCTCTTTCTTGGGGTTATAGGAATGATAAGCCAGCCTAGATAATGCTGCTGATACTACAGATATCCAAGCTATAAGGTGGACAGAACCTGAGTCCCTGGCAAGCCTTATGAAACAGTTTCCCTGCAATCCTGGAATGTTTATTTCTGAAAAGTTTTACAAAAAGGAAAATCTTACTTTATTTAATCTACTATGGTTTAGATTCTCTTTGAGGTAACAGCTTAGACCAAAACTAATAAAAAAGGTATATTAAGTTCATTTATAGCTACCACCATGACAGCTGAATTTGATCTTAGATCTGTCATACTATTTTATGCTTTTTATTTTTTACAATTAAAGAAATTTAACTTGAAGTTTGTTTGTTTGTTTTGCTTTATGTATGTAGATATATTTTTTCAGGAAGATTTGTATTTTTCTTTTCCACGGATTACCTTTATAACAATTTTCCCTCTTTCTTTTTCCTTTCACAATTTTTTTAGTATCATTTTTATTTTGTCAGAATATTTACATTCTGTTTTCTACTAGTTAAATATATTAAATGTTTGCTTCCTGTCCAACTGTCATAGTTTTCCTGGCTATACTTTGGTTGGCTATAGTTCATCTCAAATAATATCCTCAAAAAGGACTCATGGGAAATATATTCATTGAGTTCTTGCCTCTTTAAAGTTGTTTGTCTGCATCCTTTATATTTTCTGGCTGTGAGATCATAGAATCACATTTTCTTTCCTTGAGCATCTGTCAATGTTATTAATCTGTTTTCTCCTGCATAGAATACTGATGCGAAGGACTCAGCCCACTTTTGCCCCAAAATACTATTATAATTTAGACCTACTTCCTCAAAGATTGTAACATAGCATGCTGATTTATAAAGTGATAATGAGAAATGATAGGGAGATCATATTTTGGTTTGGGACATACCTGCCATTGGCTTTTATCTTTAAGAATTACATAAGGATAGAGCATTGCCTCAGAAAGAATGAGAAATACGGATAATAAGAAGGTAGTCTATGCCTTCATGTAATTCAGTGTACATATCTTTAAAGATAAAAGAAGGAAATATTTATAACGTCTTTACACTAACCAAGGATATAATTTAAAACTCTCACACCTTTATTGTTCAAGTGAGTCTATTTATTGTTAGAGCAATGACCCAGGAGGGAGGTCACATGGACAGAGATTAAACCATTTGCCGTGTTTCTTTAGTTTACATAGTGGGGAGTTGATGGACCTCATATATCACTTCAAGTTGCCTGCAAACTGTTTGAGGTAAACCAACTGAAATGGTTTTATATTTGCAATATTTGACATTGGCATACTTATAATTACCCATGGATAATTAAGAGTGTTTCTAACTAATGACAATTGCTATGCAGTAAGGCTGAGATGGCCAAAGACAGTCATTTTATCATGAGTGACAGACATTTCAACTACTCCTTGTAAAAATTTTATATTTTTAAACTGGATTTCAAGTTTTGTCATTGCCAATTAAAATATTTTTTGTTTTCTGAGAGCGTTGCCTTATACAGTCCTTTACTGTTCCTTTGCTTACTGATTTATTCAGCAAGCACTTATTGCGTGCCTACTATATGTCAGGCAGAGAATCAGTAGTGAACTAAAACCAAAGTCTTGGTTCTCCTGGAGTTTATATTCTTGTGTGGGAGATAGAAAGACAGACAGACAACCAACCAACCAACCAGCCAGATGTCAGATTCTTACTAGGAACCAGCCTGCATAGGGACAGAGCTATGGGAGAGGGGGTATTGCCTTAGATATGGTGATCAGAGAAGGTTTCTTTGAGGGAATGAACAGAATCCTAAATGGGAAGAGCTGGGAAAATGTTTCTGGAAGACAGAAGCCTAAGCGCAAATGCCCACAAGTGGGAACACGCCTGGGTATCCTGGGAATAACCAGGAGGCTGCACAAGCTAAGGAAGCAGATGCAGGTGGAGAGTTGGTAGGAGAAGATGATGGGGGCTGTATAGGAGCTTGTAGGCCATGACGAGCACCGTGGGCTTTACTCTATGGAAGCAATAGATTTATATCTACGGGAGGACACTGAGTAGAACAGCGCCATGACATAATTTGCATTTTAAAGGAATCCCTGATTGCCATGTGGGGAATCAATTTTAGCGAGCATCAGTGGGAGCCTAGAGACCAGTTGGGAAGCTATTGCAATAAGCTGGGATAAAGGTGAGGATGGTTGGCCCAAGATGGTAGAGATAAAAGGAGATGAGCACTGCTTAGATATAGGTCCTATTTTGAAGTTTAGAGCCAATAGGATATGCTGTTAGATTGAATGTAGTTATATGGGAGAAAGAGGACATTCCAGGACACTTCCAGTGTTCAGCATAAGCGCACGGCTGAATGATGGAGCCATTTACCAAGAAGGGGAACATGGGAGAGAGTGCTGGGTGAGAGGGCTTAAATGAGCTCAGTTATGACATATGAAAATAAGACCCTCCTGGATGCCAAGGTGCAGAAGTTCAGTAGGCAGTCTGATCTACAAACTAGGAATTCAACGGAGGGTTCAACACTGGAGATGATAATCCAGGAATGTCTTCATCTACACACTGCCTGAAGCTATAGGACTAGACACGTGGGGTCACGTGAAATCTGACTTTAGATGACAAAGAAAAAAAATATGAGGACTGAGCCCTGGAACATGCCAGCTTTTAGATGAAGGGAAGAGGAGGAGACTCCACACAAAGGACTGAGAGGAGAAGGAAAAGCAGGAGGAGGATGAAGCGGAAGCCAAGTGAGGAAAAGGTTTAAAGAAGGCAGGAGCAGGTTTTAAAAGTCGTGAGCACAACTGCACCGCGGTTAGGAAAGGTGCTATTGTTAGAGGAAGCTGCGTGAAGGGTGCACAGGAACTCTCTGAACTATTTTTGCAACTTCTGAGTGAGTCTACAAGTATTTGAAAGTAGACATTTAAAAAAAGATTGGTTAAAGGCAGTTTCAAGAAGTGCGAGCAAATGCTGCTGACGAGTCAGTTAAAAAGAAGACTTGGAGTTGAGTGTTTAAGTCGGTGTCAAGGAGCTCTTTGACGGCTAAGAGCAGTTGCACGGAGTGGTGAGGACAAAGGTTTGACGTGAGAGTTTTCGAGAGAGGATGAGAAATGAGGATGTCAAGACCGGGAGTAGAGGCAATTCTTTAGAGGAGTTTTACTATGAGGGAGAGCAGAGAACTACTGCAATGGGCAGAGGTGTAAGTGGAGCCAGAAGAGCATCTTAAAACACAGTTAAAAGCTGACCTTCCTGCTGCTTAAATCCTTATATTTCACTACCCTACCCACTCTTTCTTTCTTTTTGTTTTCTTCATCGTCTTCTTTTTTCTTTTTTTCTTTTTACTTTTTTTGGCAGGGGGCACCCTTTCTGGCTCTGATGTTTTAAATCACTTAGTTCTGATCATTTTGCATCATCTCTGGCCACTCATGAGTTTGCTATTTTTTCTTTTTTAAATTATGCTTGTCCTTTAAACTTAGTTCCTTTGGTTTCACTCTGCCATCTGTCACTTTGTAGAAGTCTGCATCATTCAGAGTGTCCGTCAGGTTCTATCTTCCACAGACTGTTTTCTGCCCAATGAAGTATATACTTAATTCTTGTAACAATCTCAGAACTCCAGAAACACGATAACGTCTGTGCAGACTTGAGATCCAGGGTTGTGTGTGTGTGTGTGTATGTGTGTGTGTGTGTTTAGCCATTAATCAACAGAGTTCATTTAGGAAATTTTGCAGAAGGGATGTGGCCCTGGGTGTATCAAGGACACAAAAAGAAGGGAGTATGTGCAGGGCTGTGTGCATCTCGTGACTTTGGAAGCCTGAGCACTCCAGCTAGCTGTGGTTATGGCCCTAACTTAATAGGCTGACTCATTTCTGTGGCTGCTTTATAATTTTGTATCTCAAAGGACCACAGACTCTATCTCTTGTTGCCTCCTTGAATGTCTCCTGCCAACACTTGTAACTGTAGTCAAATAGGCAGGGCAGGGTGGAGCTTTCTAACTGACAGTGTGCACAGCGTTTGCCTAAGTGCAAGCAGAAAAATGCATAGAGACATCCCCTCTCCCGGTTGCTTGTCAGAAAGATTCTATAGCAACAAAAGGCAAACACCGAGTTTCACGAAGCACATTAAACAGGGAAAACAGGCCTCTCATCCAATGGTTTAATTACAGTATAGGGCATTCATTTTGGCAAACCATGCTTAGAATTTCAAACCACTCCACATGTTTCTCAATAGAAAGGGAAGCTCACCCCAAACTCCACAAAGCTTCTCACACCCTACAAAACCAATGGTGTCACAGGAGAGGGTTCTGTTTGTTTGGTTTTTAAGTTTTCAAGCCATCCCCATTAACAAGAATTGACTAAAATGTGAGAGATTCTTTTCTGCTTTTTTCCTATCTTCGAGTCAGTCTGCCTGTCCTGCCTGCATGCCTTGTCACCCCCTCTTTTTTATTTGGGGTTTTTTGGGGGAGGAGTTTTAGGTGCATGTTTCTGAGTCAATCACTTCACCAGTTTAAGACTCACTACCATTATCAGTCCAATCAAGGCCTCTGCAAATCGCTATTTATTTCTTTATTTCCCCCTCCACATGCAACCACTCTTAAGTATTTACATGTTTTGGGATGTGCATACAGACTTTGAGTATTGTGTGTAGGCATGTGTTTTTAATTTGCATAAGTGGTTTTATTCTATCAATTGCATTCTTTAAATTTTTAAATTGAAGTATAGTTGATTTACAATATTATATTAGTTTCAGATGTACGACATAGTGAGTTAGTATTTTTATAGATTATACTCCATTTAGAGTTATTATAAAATATTGGCTCTATTCCCTGTGCTGTACAAAATACCCTTGTAGCTCATTTATTTTATGCATAGTAGCTTGTACCTCTTAATCCCCTGCCAGTATCTTGCCCCTACCCCCTTCCCTCTCTCCACTGGTAACCACTAACGGTAAATTACCTTTAAAATTCATCATTACATTTTTCAGATCTTTTTATAGACATATGAAAATATATGCATATATATTCATCTAGGAAAGTGTATTGCTTCTAACGACTTCATGGTATTGCTACAGTCTGCATCATCATATTTGATTCCTCCATTCCCTTAGTAATGAACACTTAGTTTGCCCCAACCCTAACGTAGAGATCATTCTCACATATGCTCACTTTCGGCATTTACCCGGAAGTGGAATGCCTGGGTCATGTGGTAAAAGTACACGTGACTTCACAAAGTACTGCCGTGTTGTTCTTCAGAATAGCATTGCTAATTCCTATACCCACCAGAAGTGCACGAGGGCTCTCACTGCCCTGCATCCTAATGAACACTTGATATTACCTGACTTTGTGATTTTTTGCACATCTGGCAGATGCCAGTTATTGTCTCTTTTGCATTTATCTTATTACAGTTTCCATTGAAAAACTCTTTGTATATGTACCAGTCACTCAGTTTTCCTTTCTGTGAACTGTCAATTCTTCCCCCTTCCTCCCTTTCCAGTTAGACTTCCTATATTTTCTTATTGATTTGTAGGGTTTATGTGGGTATTCTAGTGATGAATGCCTTGTTGGTTTTGGATAAGGTGATTATATGCCAGATTTATGCCCATTGTCCTAGCTTAATAAGTAATAGGACCTTCTTTTGCTCTCAAATGTGCCCTTAAGTTTAGATGTTACAAATATCTTCTCCCAGTCTGTGACTCTTCTCTTGATGCCATCATTGGTGTTTTAATTGCCTTATGCTTTGTGCTTTTGAGGTCTTTTAAAGAAATCTGTTTTTTAATCCGGTTTTTCTGTTATTGAACATTTAGGGTTTTCGGGCCGTTTGCTATTTCAGACAATGCTGTATTGAACGTCTTTTGACACCTCTTTGTCCATATGTGTGAGATATTTTCTAAGGTATGTATCTATGTGGCTGAGACTGCTATGCACTAAACAATTCCTGTCTTTTTTCCCTCTGTACACACTGTGGCTGGAATACATTCCACAGTTTCTGTTACCATTGTTAGCTGGGTACCATTTGACTGGCTTTTGGCCAGTAGAATGTGGGTAGAAATGATATATAATGTTTCCATTACTGGCTCATGAAAACTTCCCACAGAGGATCCTCCAGTGTTCCTTTCTCCTCTGCTTTCTGGTTAGATACGGAGGATGCAATGGAGAACTCAAATCTGGGTGATGGTGGTGCTGCTGGATGGAAGCACTTTGGGACCTGGAATCACTAGATGTAAGGCCATCACTGAACACTAGATTGGGATTTATGCAAGCACAGGAAACATTCTGTTCAGCTATTAATAGATCTTTTTGCACTACTGTATTAGTTTGCCAGGGCTGCTATAACAAAATACTGCCGGCTGGGTGGCTTAAACAACAGAAACCAATTTTCCCACAGGTTTGGAGGCTCAAAGTCCAAGATAAGGTTGGCACAAGTTGGGTTTTTCCTGAGACCTTTCTCCTTGGCTTGCAGATGGCTGCCTTCTCTCTGTATCCTATATGGTCTTTTCTCTGTATGCACATCCCCAGTGTCTCTCGGTTTGTGTGTGCAAATGTCCTCTTATTATAAGGACATTAATCAGATTGGATTAAGGCCTCTATACAGGCTCATTTAACTAAATTACTTCTTTAAAGAACCTATCTCCAAATAAAGTTACATTCTGAGGTACTGGTGATTAGGGCTTCAACATACAAATTTTAAGGGGGACACAATTCTGCACCTAACAAGCAGTTAGCAATATTTACCTTGACCAGTATTGCCAAAAAGTGGAATTGCTAGATCCTAGGAACTTTATATGATATTGCAAAATTGCTCTCCAAAATACTCATATTAACTTACACTCTGACCGTTTTTTTAATATTCTTTTTCATTAAAGGTTATTATAAGATATTGAATATAGTTCCCTGTGCTATACAGAAGAAATTTGTTTTTTATCTATTTTTATATATAATAGTTAACATTTGCTCAAACTCCCAAATTTATCCCATCCCACCCTCTTCCCCCCAGTAACCATAAGATTGTTTGCTGTGTCTGTGAGTCTGTTTCTGTTTTATAAATGAGTTCATTTGTGTCTCTTTTTTTTAGATTCCACATAAGAGTGATATCATATGATATTTTTCTTTCTCTTTCTGCCTTACTTCACTTAGAATAATGATCTCCAGGTCCATCCATGTTGCTGCAGATGGCATTATTTTACTATTTTTTATGGCTGAGTAGTATTCCATTGTATAAATATACCACAACTTTCTTATCCAGTCATCTGTTGGATGTTTAGGTTGCATCCATGCCTTGGCTATTTACATAGTGCTGCTGTGAACATTGGGGTACATGCATCTTTTCAAATTAGTACACTCTTACCCTTTGTGCAGAATAATTCTTATCTTTACATTTTTGCCTTCATTTGGCTTTGTCAGACTTTTCCATTTCCTCCAACCTAATGAGTAAGAAATGGGTATATCTTTTCCCATCCCTTTACTTTCTACTTTGATATATCATTTTTTTACTATATATTAGTCAAAATTTTATTGATTTTCATTTGTTTATTCAACTTGAGATCCTTTGTCTTTTAATTAGCAACATTTAAGCCATTCCTATCTATTATAATCTTAGTTTTAATAGGACTTACTTATGCTATCTTACTTCATGTTTTTATTACTTACACTTCTGTTTTGTTTTGTTTTGTTTTTCTCTTTCTTTTATTTTCTTCTTTTTGCCCTTACTCCAGTCATTTCCCCAACCACCATTTTGGAAATGTTTATATTTTTCTTCCAATTATGATGTTCATTATTTGTCTTATGTTTTCTGTATGTGTGTGTGTGCACACATGTTGTTACTTGCATAAAGAGACATGAGTTGTTTACTCAGACATTTTCCATATCATATAGCTTCCTCTTGCATTTTCTTTTGTTCTTGCCTAGTTCTCTTTTTCTTGAAATATATCCTCCACATGTGTTTTCAGACTGCTTTTGTATGATATACAATTTTGGATCTCATAACTATAGTAAAATTTTAATTTTGCTCTTGTAAGTAAATAATAATCTATCTGACTATAATATTGTAGTTTCATAGTTCTTTTCCTTTAATACTGAAAATATCTTTCCGCTGTCTTCTTGTAACCAGGGATGCTACTGAGAAGTTTATGTTAATCTGATTCTTGTTTCTTGGGTAGGTGATATCCTTTATTCTCTGAAGGCTTTTAGAATTCTTTTTCTTTGATGTTCTTAAATGTTACTATTTATGTCTCTAGGTGTGGCTTTTTCTTTGTCCATACTTGTTATTCTATGAGACTTTGCAATCTCAGATATTATATTTTTCTTTAAACTTAGTAAATTCTGGGCCATTATTTCTTAAAATATTTTGATCGTTTTGTTCTTTTTCTTTTCCCTTGGGATTTCAATTTTATGAATGTTGATACTTCAACTTCTTTTCTCCATATTTTTGTATTTTTTTCTCATTCTTTCTCATATCTCTTTATTCTTCCTGATGCCCGGTATGTTCTTTATCTTGATCTCCCAAATTCCTAACTCATACTTCACTACCACCCAACTATACATCTAATCCATTAAGGACATTTAAAAATCAATATATTTTCATATTCTGTATCTATAACTGGATCTTCTTTATAACTACTTTTTCCTTATTCATATTTTCAGTAGTTTTTTTGAGCTAATTTTATTTTGGCTTTAAAATGTGTATTTTTGCTGCATCGTGACAAAAAAAGAAATAAAATAGTATACAGATTAGAAGTAGAATTCCCCTTATATATAAAAGACATGATAATCTATACAGAAGATTCTAAATAATCTACTAAAAAGTATACTAGAACTAATAAATGAGTTTTTCAAGGTTACAAGACAGAAAGTCAATATACAAATATATATATATTTCTATATACTAGCAATGAATAATCAGCAAGTTAAATTTTTAAAATATCATTTACAATTACGTCAAAATATTAAAAATACCTAGGGATAAATTTAACAAAAGCATGTACAATGTGAAAATTATAGAACATTGCTACAAAAAATTAAAATACTAAACATAAAAAAGATATATTGTGTTCCTGAATTGGAAATATCAGTACTGTTTCTACTCCTCTCAGATTAATCTATAGAGTCAATGCAATCCCAGATAAAATCCATATCAAACTTATTTGTAGAAATTGAAAATTTGATTCTAAAATTCATATGGAAAAATATTTAGAATCACAAAAACAACTTTGAAAAAGAAGAACAATATTGGCAGATTTACACTAGCTGATTTTGTTCTTATTACAAAGCTACAGAAATCAAGGTAGTATGGTACTGGTATAAAAAGAGATGTAATTCTCAATGGAACAGAGTAGGCTAGAAAGAAATACACATGTGTATGATAAATTGATTTTTGGCAAAGATGCCAAGGAAATTCAGTGTTGAATAATAATCTTTTTAACAAATGGGGCTGGAACAATTAATCATATGCAAAAAAATAAACTCTATCCTTACCTTATACTATATATAAAAATGAATTCGGAATGGATTTGAAATGTAAAACCTGAAAATATAAAAGTTCTGTAAAAAACAAGGGAAAATCTTAGTGACTTTGAAATTGGCAAAGCTTTTTAAAAAATACTACACCAGAAGCAAGAAGTATAAAAATTAAATATATAAATTAGACTTAACTCAAAAAGATCTTAAAGTTTGTCCTTCAAAATGATTGTTACAGAAAGGAAAAAGGCAAGACACTGATTGCAAAAAAAAAAAAAAAAGGCAAAATAGATACTGACAAAGAAACTGTGTCTAGAATATACAATTAATTTTTAACAATTTAATAAGAAGGCAACCCTGTTTTTTAAATGGGCAAAAGATCTGAACAGATAGTTCATTAAAGAACATACACAAATAGGAAATAAGCACCTGAAGAGATGCTCAACATCATTGATCATTAGGGAAGTACCAATTAAATCACAATAGGATAATAGCAGATATTCACTACAGTGAATAGAATTTAGAAGGCTGCACATATCCAAGTTCTAGTGAGGATGTAGAACAAGTGAAATTATCATGCACCATTGGTGAAAATGTGAAATGGTACAACCACCCTGAAAAAATTTCACAGTTTCTTAAAAAGTTAAACATATGCCTACAATATGTTCAACCGTTTCCCTCCTGGGTATTACTGACCCAACAGAAATGAAAGCATGACTTGTACATGAATCTTCATAGCAGCTTTGTATATTTGTAATAGCAAAAATCAGGAACCACCCAGAAGTTCATCAGCAGGTGAATGGATAAACAAGTTGTGTCATAGCTATGTAATGTAATACTACCCATCAATAGAAAGAAATGACCTAGTGATATATACAACAGCATGGCTGATTTTAAAATAAGTATACGCAGTGAACACAGCCGGGAAGAAAACAGTATAATGCATATTTCCATTTTTATAAAATTCTACTAAACAAAACCTATAGTGACAGAAATCAGACCAATGGTTGCTCAGGGACAGAGGGTGGAAAAGGAATGGGGAGGGGAGTAATCAGGAAATTCTCGAGGGTGATGGAAATGTCCTTTGTCTTGATTGTGGTGATGGTCTCATGGGTGTATAAATATGTCAAAACTCATTAAATCGTACACCTTAAATAACAGTTTATTATACACTAATAATTCAATAACGCTGAAAAGCAAGATAAGACAAATTTAAACAAAATCAAACAACAACTGTTAGGAGGCAAAAGCACTTATAAAAGCCAAGATTCTTTCCCCCTCAGGGCATTTGCTAGTTTAAATTACAGTCTGTCCTAGTCTGTGGTGTATATTTTTATTCTCTTAATAGTGCCTTTCAAACCATAGTTCTTAATTTCAATAGACTCTAATTCACTAATATTTTTCTTTTATGGAATATACTTTTGATTTCATGCCTAAGAACTCTTTGCTTAACCCAAGGTTGCAGATATTTTCATCCAAATTTTTTCTTCTAGAAGTTTAATAGTTTTAGGTTTTACAGACAGGTTCATTTTGAACTTTATTTCTGTGTCTGGTTTGAGGTTGGATCAAAGTCCATGTTTTTTGTATATGATATCAATTTTCTTAGTACCTTTTGTTGAAAAGACCATTGTTTCTTCATTGAATTGTTTGCACCTTTGTCAAAAGTCAATTGACAACATACGTGCAGTTCTATTTCTGGGCTCTAATCTGAGGCTTGATGCATGGGGGCTAAATGAACAGTAGCAGCCTTGTAGCTCGCAGCAACCTCTAGGTTAAAAAGAGAAAAATTAGTTTTCATGGTTATCACAGTAATCAGAAATGGAAAGATCAAGATCCCAGGCAGAAATAAGCTTCTAAGAGGCTGAAAGTCCACTCAGGGATTTTTGCCTTCTCAAAGAACTAGGGGAAAAAAAAAGTTGAAGTCCAGAGTTTCCCTTCCCCACCTAAGGGAGAAAGGGTGCTGGTAAACACTCAGACTTTCATTGAGATCCTTGAAGGACAGAAATGAGGTTGGAAAACACCTTTCAACTATTCCATAACAGCAAACTCATCTGATTTTATTGTAGTGAACAAATGTAATAATTTCTCATAAATTATCTGTGTAATACAATGAGAAATAGCTGTATCTGTTTGCAAAGTTTCTACTTTCAAAACTGAAGAATAATACACATGCAGAAACCCATACAGATCTAAAATATACAGCTCAATAATTATCACAAAGTGAACTCACCCCTCGGACCACCACAGGATGAAGAAACAGAATATCACTAGCATCTCAGAAGATCCCATTATTCTCTCTCCCAAATACTACAGCTCTCACCTCCAAAAATTCACTCTATGACTTCCAGTTCCATAGATTAGTTTTGCCTCTTTTTAATCTGACATAAATGGGAACATACAGTTACATATATATCTCTTAAAGTTGTTCTGCGTTATGGATTTGTGTAAGGTTATTTTTAAAAATATTTCCTGAAAAACAATCTATTACTAATGTTGCATAGATAGATAAATAGATGATAGGAAAACAGATATATATAGATTTAGATGCAGTTATAGATATTGGTATAAATATAGATATAGACTTTCCCCAATAAGGGTGCTGGCTAAGAGAATAAATATTGTAGCATATGATGCTATGCACTTCCAGCCAGTGAGTGTGGGTTGTATCAGTCAGAGTTCCAGAGGGAAACAGAAGTTGTAATTAGTAAGATTTTTATGAGAATTTGATAAAAGGACACTTAGCACAAGTGTAGGCAATATTAAGGGGAAAAAACAAGGGATGCTAAGGGGGCCAGAGACAGCAATGATGGGCAGCATTTACTAACCTCAGGCCTGAAGTAATGAGAGAAAATAGTGCATCAGGAGTCCAACTGGAGCCATGGAAGAAGGACCTCCTGATAAAAGGTGTGCAGCAACTGCCACAACCAAGATTCTGAAGCAGAAGAGAGTGGGCGAGAATACTCCCCAGCCTCTCACTCTTCCCCACAGCTTCTGATACTGAATCCAACAGGAGGCCAGAGTACCAGAGAGCCCAGATGATGCAGTCCATAAGGTAATGTTCACAGCCCCCCTACCACTCCCAGAGAAGGGCAGAACAGAGCAGAAGATTAAGAACTTACTCAAGTTTAAACATGGTTCCAAGAAAAAAAACAATAGAAGAAAAATTAGTAAAACTTAAAATTGGTACTTTGAAAAGATCAGCAAAACTGATAAACCTTTAGCTAGATTGATCAAGAGTAAAAAAGAGAAGACTCAAATACTAAAATCAGGACTGAAAGAGAAGAGCTAACTATTGAATGAAATAAAAAATATTATAAAAGAATACCATGAATGATTGTATGCCAACAAATTAGATTACCTACATGAAATGGGCAAATTCCTAGAGAGACAAATTACTAAACTGACTCAAAAAGAAATAGAAGTGAATGAAATGGAGGTTAAAAATTAAAAAATCAAAAGTTGGTTTTTTGAAAATGTCAACAAAATAAACAAAACTCTGACCAAGAAAAAAGGAAGAAGACTCAAATTACTAAAATCAGAAATGAAAGAAGGGACATCGCTATCAACCTTACAGAAATAAAAGAAATTATAAGGGAATACTATGAACTCCTGTATGCCAGCAAATTACTTACATAAAATAAACAACTTTCTAGAAAAATACAACCTGCCAAAACTGACTCAAGAAAAACTGAAAAATTCAAATAGACTTGTGACAAATAAAGATACTGAATTACTAACGATAACAACAAAAATCTCACAGAAGAAAGCCCAGGATCAGATGGCTTTTGAAGCCACTGATGAAAATTATTTAACAAAAGAGTATTAATTAAAATTTAATACTAATTATTCAAAAAAACTTTCCAAAAAAAAAGAAGAGAAAGGAACACTTCTCAACTCATTTTATGAAGCCAGTATTATCCTGATACCAAAATCAGACAAAGTCATTGCAAGAAAACTACAAAATAATATGAGTATAGATGCAAAAATCCTCAACAAAATATCAGCAAGTTGAATGAATCTGGCAATCTTAAGAAGGATTATGTACCATGACTGCATTAGTACCTACACAGTATATAGAACCATCTGTAAACCAGGTGTAAGTCTTCTCTTCCTCTATCAACTCATCCTAGGGAGCTCCCCATGAGGCCATAGGTAAAGGCTAGGAAAGAGAAGGCATTATAGGAGGTGTGGGGACCATGGGCATTTGGGCCACTTATTGCAGTAACTTACTTATACCTTCAAGGCCTGCTCAGGCACAAGCATATATATGCACCACTTCTACTTGACGACAGAATGGTGTTGTGCATACTCGGCCTTATGGCTTGGTGGGTCAGATAACACGCAGTTCTTCATGGGCAACTTAGCTCACTTGGTAATTTTGTGGCCCATAGTGAGGCATCCAGTCTCTACTAATGCCAAGTAGGAGGCCAAAAGCTTCTTATCAAAAAGAGAGCTGTTATTTGCAGAGAATGGCAGGGCTTTACTCAGAAATGCCAAGGGCCTGCACTTCAGTTCACCATAGGGCCTGTTAAACTCTCTAAACTCCATCTGTATTTGTCACTGAAATTTCCAGCACAGTGGATCTCCTGAGTCTTACGGCCTATGTGTCAGAGAAGCTTGTACAGCAGCCTGGACCTGTTACAGAGCCTCCACTTATTCTTGGCCCCTCTCAATACTAGTTATGATTGTGGAATTCCAGCCTCCAGAGCTGGGATGAAATAAGTTTCTATTGTTTAAGATACTAAGTCTATAATATTTTGTTATGGTAGCCTGAGCTAACAAAGACAAATTTTGGTACCAGGAGTTAGATGCTGATGTAACAAATTACTGAAAAGGTGGAAATGGCTTTGGAACTGGGTAATGAATAGAGAGTAGGAAAGTTTTGAGGTGTGTGGTGGAAATATGGAGGTTACAGGTGATTCTGGTGAGGCCTCAGACAGAAATGAAGAACATGTTGTTGAAAACTGGAAGAAAGTGATTCTTGTAATGTGGCAAAGAACTTGGCTGAACACTGTTCCAGTGCTTTGTGGAAGAAAGAACTTGAGAATGATAAAATTGTATATTTAGCTGAGGAGATCTGTAAGCAAAATATTGAAAAAGTGGCTTGTTTCTTCCTGACTCTTTATAGTAAAATGTGAAAAGAGGGAAATGAATCACTCTCCCTCTTTCTCTCCTCCCTGTAATGACACAGTGGGGAGGTGAGAATCTGCAACCCAGAAAGAGAAACCTCAACAGAACCTGACCATGCTTGCACCCTGATTTCAAATTTGCAGAACTGGGAGAAAATACATTTCTGTTAAATCACCCAGTGCATGGTATTTTATTGTGGTAGCCTGAGCAAACTAATATAATGACCAATTGAGATTTATCCCAAGAGTGCCAGATTGGCTTCACATTAAAAAAATCAACTAATGTAATACATCACATCAATAGAATAGAGGACAAAAACCACATGATTATCTCAATAGATGAGGAAAAATTACTTGACAAAATTCAACACACCATAATGTAAACATTCGACAGCTGGGAATAGAAAGAAATTTCCTCAACCTGAGAACATCTATGAAAACCCACAGGTAACTTTATATGTAATGATAAAAGACTGTATGCTTTCTCAAGAAAAAGATGTTCAATCTCACCACTTGTATTCAACATTTTATTGAAGGTTCTAGCCAGGGCAATTAGGCAAGAAAATGAAATAAAATGCATCCTGATTGGAAAAAAGTAAAACTATTTCTGTTTGTAGATGACATGATCATGTATATAGAAAGCCTTAGTGAAGCCTTAAGAATTTGTGCTAATAAAAATCTATTAGCAAAAATAAATGAATTTAGCAAGTTTGCAGGAGCCTAGATCAATATTCAAAAATTGACAGTATCTCTATGCAGTAGCAATGGGTACACCAACAATGTAATTAAGGAAACAATTGCAGTTACAATCGTCAGAAAGAATAAAATACTTAGGGATAAATTTTTTAAAAGAAGTGAAAAACTTTTACTCAAAAATGACAAAACATCACTGAAAGAAATTTTAGAAGACATACCATGTTCATGGACTGGAAGACTCAATAGTGTTAAGATGGCAGTGCTCTCCAAATTGCTCTACAGATTCAATCCAATCTCTGTAAAAATTCTACCTTTCTTTTTGGAAGAAATTGACAAATTGGTCCTAAAATTAATATGAAAATATAAGGGACCCAGAATAACCAAAACAACCATGAAAAAGAAAAACAAAGTTGAAAGACACACACTTTCTCATTTTAAACTTATTACAAAGCTATGGTAATCAAGATAGAGTGATTCTGGTATAAGAATGGAAGTATAGGTCAATGGAACAGAACTGAGAGTCCAGAAATAAACCTCTACATTTATGGTCAATTTATCTTCAGCAAGGGTGCCAAGACATTCAATGGGGGAAGAATAGTCTTTTCTACAAATGTTGCTGAGACAACTGTGTATTCACATACAAAATGATGAAGTTGGACACCTACCTCACACCACATACAACAATTAATTCAGAATGAATCAAAGACCTAAATGTAAATGCTAAAATGATTAAAACTCTTAAAGAAAACATGGGGTAAAGCTTCATGACCTTGGATTTGGCAATGGTTTTTTAGATATAACACCAAAACCATAGGCAGCCATAGATAAACTGGACTTCATCAAAACTAACAAGTTTTGTATTTCAAAGGATACTACCAATAAAGTATAGAGACAGTCCATAGAGATTCAGAAATATTTGTAAATTATTTATCTGGCAAGTGTTTATTATCCAGAATATGAAAAAACTCTTATAATTCAACAATAAAAATATAAATAACCCAATTTAAAATTGAGCAAAGCATTTGAATAGATATTTCTCCAAAGAAAATATATAAATGCCTAATAAAAAAATGATACTCACATGAAATGATACTCAGCATTATTAGTCATTAGAGAAATGCAAATCAAAACCACTATGAGATACCATTTCACACTCACTAGAGTAGCTATCATCAAAGAAATGGAAAATAACAAGAATTGGGAAGATGTAGAGAAACTGGAACCCTCAAGTGTTACTAATAAAAATGTAAAATGGAGCAGCCACTTTAAAAAAGAGTTTGGTATTTCTTCAAGAAGTTAAGTCATAGAGTTACCATCTGACCCCCAACATTCCACTTCTAGCTATAAAACCAAGGAAAGTGAAAACATATATTCACACAAAAACTTGTACATGTGTTCATAGTGACATTATTCATAATGACCAAAAAATGGCAAGAGTCCAAACATCCAGCAACTGATGAATATATAAACAAAATGTGGTATATCTATACAATAGAATATTATTCAGCAATAAAAAAGAATGGACTACTGATACATGTCACAATATAGATAGATGAACCTTGAAAATATGCTAAGTGAAAGAAGCCAGATACAAAATGCCACATATTTTATGATTCTGTTTATATGAAATGTCCAGAATAGGCATAGCCATAGTGACAGAAAGTTGATTAGTGGTTGCCAGGGGGCTGAGGAGAGGAGGGATTAGGGAGTGACTACTAGTGGGTACCAGATTCCTTTGCAGGGTGAAGAAAATGTTGTGGAATTAGACAATGGTGATGATTGCATAACCTTGTGAACATACTTTTAAAAACCTCACTCAGTTGTACATTTATGGGTACATGAACTATATCTCTATTTTAAAAAATATAGCACTGTCTATATTGGTATAACCACATGATAAGACTTAATTAGCTCATCCTGGGAAACATGAGTGGAACCCGGCCTGATGGTGCTCTTTCTTGGTGCTCTATTATTAATCAGTCAGTTAAGCTGCTCCTGTTACTAAGCTGCTCCTTGAGCTGTTAAGTTGTGTTCAAGTGATCTCCTCAGAGGCAAAGCCTCCACTCCATCCAAGTTGTTATTACCTCACCTGCCCCCTTCCCCCCCAGCATGTCTTAGCAGGGCTCCAGGGCTCCAAGGCCCCTAAGGCCCTGTATTTAGGTGTGTGGTCAACTCCCTTGCCCTATGGTGCCAGCATCTTGCAAGCATGCCCATGGTGATGACTGAAAGGAGGCAGAGCACTCCCACAGTGATGAGCTGATTTCATTTTTTGTGGGGTAGAATGGTGTTTCCTCTGAACCTGAGTTGGTTGACTGTCCTGGAGGGGACTGAGTGAGTGCTACATTCTCTCCTTTTTACTGCACAGACATTGGAATGATACCTGTCTGACCTAAATGTTGCCACTCATCACAGCCAGACTAATCCTTTCCCCCTGCATTCCTAACTGGATCAGGGCCACAGCAAAGCTCTGTTTCTGATGGGAATGTGCAGTACCCTCAGGTATGGCTGTGTGGAAATAAGGAAGGAAGTCACTACAGGTCCCAGCTCACTATGCAGATGCTTATCTTTTATTTTGGCTGCTAGAACAACCTCTGAACTGACTAATCCTGAGTATCGAGATATTTTAATGTTCTAATAGGAGAAGAGACAATTTTCTCTTTATAGTTTGGAAATTAGAATTGGAGTAATATCTTGAGTTCCTTTGAAAGTATTTCTCTTCTGGGGCTAACCTAAATTACAAATCAGAATCAAAGCAGGAAGGGTATAGCTCAGTAGTAGAGTGCATGATTAGCATGCATAAGGTCTTGGGTTCAATCCCCAGTACTTCCATTAAAAATGAATGAATGAATAAATAAACTTAATTACCTCTCCAAACTTAAGAAAAAAAGATTCATAATACCATCAGAATTTACAGATTTACAAATCGATTCATTCTCATTTTCCCATGTTTTCTTACCTCTCTTTCTTACACAGAACTTCATCTTTTCCAGATTCTTCCAATTCATTTTTTAAAATCCCTTCTCATCTCTAAACAAAGGAGAACCATGAAGTCTTAAAAGACTTCCTTGCAGGAAGGGGCCAAGAGGATGGGTTTGAGATTATATTACTATCTGTTTAATACAGTTATAGTAATGGGTTAATAGACTTACAAAAAAGGGTAACCACAAGCCAGAAACGTACAAGTGAGTCACAAAAACTAAATAAAATCCAAGATAATACAAATAAAAATTACCAACCACAAAAGGAAGAAGAAAGGAACAAAGAGGAAATACCAAATCAACTGCAAAAATAAGTTCAAAATGGCAATAAACACACATCTATCATTAATTACTATAAATGTTAATGGACTAAATTCTCCAACAAAAGACATAAGAGTGGCAGACTGGATAATAAAGCAAGAACTTTCAATATGCTGCATACAAGAGACCCACTTTAGGGAGAAGGACACATATAGATTGAGAGTGAAAGGATGGAAAAGGATATTCCATGCAAATGGAAAAGCCAGAAAAGCAGGTGTAGCAGTACTGATTTCAGACAAAATAGACTTTAAAGCAAAGGCCATAAAGAAAGATAAAGAAGGACATTTTATAATGATTAAAGGAGTAATACAAGATGAGGACATCACACTCGTTACTAAATCTGCACCCAATATAGGAGCACCTAAGTACATAAAACAATTACTAACAAAGATAAAGGGGGATATTGATGGGAATACAATCATTGTTGGAGATTTTAACACCGCATTAACATCACTAGTCAGGACTTCCCAAAAGAAAATAAATAAGGCAACAGAGAAATTAAATGATACAATAGAAAAATTAGATTTGGTGGATATTATCAGAGCATTCCACCCCCCAAAAATAGGATATACATTCTTTTCAAGTGCACATGGAACATTTTCTAGGATTGATCATGTACTTGGGCACAAAATAAGCCTCAACAATTTTAAGAAGATAGAAATTATTTCAAGCATCCTTACTGACCACAATGCCATGAAACTAGAAATCAACTACAGAGAAACAAAAGAGGAAAAAAAGAAAGCATGGAGATTAAACAACATGCTATTAAAAAACCAATGGGTCAATGATGAAATCAAAGTTGAAATTAAAAAATACCTTGAGCAAATGAAAATGAAAACACCACCACAGAAAATTTATGGAGCACAGCAAAGGCAGTGCTAAGAGGGAAGTTTATAGCGATACAGGCCTTCCTCAAAAAAGAAGAACAATCTCAAATAAACAATTTAACCCACGAGCTAAAAGAATTAGAAAAAGAAGAGAAAAAAAAAAAAAAAAAAAACCAAAAAGACCCAAAAGGCAGCAGAAGGAAGGAAATAATAAAGATCAGGGAGGAAATAAATAAAATAGAGATTTAAAAAACCGTAGAAAAACATCAATCAAGCCAAAATCTGGTTTTTTGAAAAAGTAAATAAAATTGACAAACCTCTGGCCAAACTTACAAAGAAGAAAAAAGAGAGAGCACAAATTAGCAAAATAAGAAAGGAAAATGGAGAAATTACAACAAATAACATAGAAATACAGAATATCATACGAGAATATTATGAAAAACTGTATGGAACCAAAATGGATATCCTAGAGGAGATGGACAAGTTTCTGGAAACATACAGTCCACCAAGACTGAATCAAGAAGAAACTGACCACTTGAACAAACCGACTAGAAATGAAATCAAATTAGCAATAAAAAACCTCCCTACAAATAAAAGTCCAGGACTAGATAGCTTCACTGGGAAATTCTACCAAACATACAAAGAACTCATACCATTCCTTCTCAAACTCTTCCAGAAGACTGAAAAGGAGGGAATACTCCCAAACTCATTCTATGAAGCCACCATCACCCTGATACCAAAACCAGGCAAAGACACTACCAAAAAAGAGAATTACAGACCAATATCACTGATGAACATAGATGCAAAAATCCTTACCAAAATATTAGCAAATAGAATCCAACAGCACATAAAAAAGATTATACATCATGATCAAGTGGAGTTCATCCCAGGGATGCAAATCAATCAATGTAACACATCACATCAACAAGAGAAAGGACAAAAACCACATGATCATCTCAATAGATGCAGGAAAAGCTTTTGATAAAATTCAACACCCATTTATGGTAAAAACTCTCACCAAAGTGGATGTAGAGGGAACATATCTCAACATAATAAAAGCTATATATGACAAACCTCAGCCAGCATAGTACTCAATGGTGAAAAACTCAAAAGCTTCCTACTAAAATCTGGGACAAGACAAGGATGCCCACTATCACCACTCCTATTCAACATAGTCTTGGAAGTCCTAGCCACAGCAATCAGGCAAGAGAGAGAAGTAAAAAGGGATCCAAATTGGAAAAGAAGAGGTAAAAGCGTCACTATATGCCGATGATATGATACTATATATAGAAAAGCCTAAAAGATCCACACAAAAACTACTAGAACTAATCAGAGAATTCAGTAAGGTAGCAGGTTACAAGATTAATGTTCAAAAATCAGTTGCATTTCTTTACACTAACAATGAATCAACAGAAAAAGAAAGTAAAGAAATAATCCCCTTTAAAATAGCACCCAACGTAATAAAATACCTAGGAATAAATCTAACCAAGGAGGTGAAAGACTTATACACAAAAAACTATAAATTGATGAAGGAAATTAAAGAAGACTTTAAAAAAATGGAAAGATATCCCATGCTCCTGGATTGGAAGAATCAATATTGTTAAAATGGTCACACTGCCCAAGGCAATCTACAGATTTAATGTAGTCCGTATCAAATTACCCAGGACATATTTCACAGAACTAGATCAAATCATAATAAAATTTATAGGGAACCACTAAATACCTAGAATTGCCAAAGCATTACTGAAGAGAAAGAAAGAGCCTGGAGGAATAACTCTCCCAGACTTCAGACAATACTATAGAGCTACAGTCATCAAGACAGCATGGTATTGGTACAACAACAGACATATGGACCAATGGAACAGAATAGAGAGCCCAGAATTGAACCCACAAACTTTTGGTCAACTCATCTTCGACAAAGGAGGCAAGAAAATACAGTGGAATAAAGACAGTCTCTTCAGCAAATGGTGTTGGGAAAACTGGACAGCAGCATGTAAAACAATGAAGCTAGAACACTCCCTTACACCATACACAAAAATCAACTCAAAATGGATCAAAGACTTAAACATAAGACAAGATACAATAAACCTCCTAGAAGAAAATACAGGCAAAACATTATCTGACATACATCTCAAAAATTTTCTCCTAGGGCGGTCTACCCAAGCAATAGAAATAAAAGCAAGAATAAACGGGACCTACTTAAACTTACAAGCTTCTGCGCAGCAAAGGAAACCATAAGTAAAACAAAAAGACAACCTGCGGAATGGGAGAAAATTTTTGCAAATGCCCAAACCAACAAAGGCTTCATATCTAGAATATATAAGCAACTCACGTGACATAATAAGAAAAAAACAAACAACCCAATCCAAAAAATGGGCAGAACACCTAAGCAAGCAATTCTCCAAGGAAGAAATACAAATGATCAATAGGCACATGAAAAAATGCTCAATATCACTAATTATCAGAGAAATGCAAATCAAAGCTACAGTGAGGTGTCACCTCACACCAGGCAGAATGGCCATCATTCAAAAATTCACAAATGACAAATGCTGGAAAGGCTGTGGAAAAAAGAGAACGCTCCTACACTGCTGGTGGGAATGCAGTTTGGTGCAGCCACAGTGGAAAACAGCATGGAGATTCCTCAAAAGACTAGGAATAGACTTACCATATGACACAGGAATCCTGCTCCTGGGCATATATCCAGAAGGAACCCTACTTAAAAAAGACACCTGCACCCCAATGTTCATAGCAGCACTATTTACAATAGCCAAGATATGGAAACAGCCTAAATGTCCATCAACAGATGTGTGGATAAAGAAGAAGTGGTATATTTACATAATGGAATACTATTCAGCCATAAAAATGACAGTATAACACCATTTGCAGCAACATGGATTTTCCTGGAGAATGTCATTCTAATTGAAGTAAGCCAGAAAGAGAAAGAAAAATACCATATGAGATCTCTCATATGTGGAATGTAAAAAAAATTTTTAAATGAACATAAATACAAAACAGAAACAGACTCATAGACATAGAATACAAACTTGTGGTTGCCAAGGGATTGGAGTTGGGAAGGGACAGACTGGGATTTCAAAATTTGTAGATACTGACAGGCATATGCAGAATAGATAAACAAAATTATACTGTATAGCACAGGAAATATATACAAGATCTTGTGGTAGCTCACAGTGAAAAAAATGTGACAATGAATGCATGTATGTTCATGTACAACTGAAAAATTGTGCTGTACACTGGAATCTGACACAACATTGTAAAATAACTATAACTCAATAAAAAATGTTAACAAAAAAATAAAAAGACTTCCTTGCTGCTGCGGTTGATCTCTGGTCTCTTCCCTCTTTCAGCTTTGTATTTTTGAAGAGTAAATCTGTGAAATTAACTTTAGTCTCAATGATTAATAATACTAATTGTCCTTTCAAAGATGGTGTAAAAATTAACAGCTTATGAGTAACGCTTATAGGAAAAAAGTAAGTTACTTAGATATTAAATGATCATGTAGGTAATATATTGCTACTCAAAATGCCCTCATATGTATTGAAATATTTATCTAGACATCATCATGCTGTTTCAGAAAGAACACAAGTGCCCCAACACTTATTTATCAGGCAAAGCTCTTCAGAATATCTACCTTGGCTCAAAGAAGATTACATGGGTCAGTCTCATAGTAAGTAAACAACTGAGTCAGAAATAATTGGCCATGAAGAATATGTTTTCTAATTCAAGTGAATTAAAATGTATGAACTATGATTCAGTTGGCTTTAGGATTGTTTTCAATAAAAGAAATGAACTCCACCCATTTATTTTTACTTTTAAAAAAGCACCTTGGATCATTGACCTCTCTTTTTTGGGGGTCAAGATGCATGAAAGCCAAGAAAGGTGAAATATGGTTTGTACAGCCATTGTACAAGTTCAACCAGTGTATAAGTATATGGAGTCTAAATCACTGCTCCCCTCCTCTAGTGATTCTCATGCCTTACCATACATTACAGAGTAGTGTCTTCCTTCTGTCATAAAGGGAAACATGGTTTTCCCCTGTTGATTTGGGTTTTATGAAAATTCCCCACTTTCATCTACTAACAACAGAGCAACTTCCTGTAGTTAATATTCAATGTGGTCTGATCATAAGAAAATGAATTGATATTTCTATACATTTAGCATGTGTAGTTGGCTTAGCAGGCAACACATTGCCATTAGAATTCTCATCTATTCAGACAGATTTATATCCCTAATTAAAGCCTGACACTTTTACATTTGAAATGACAATTCAATTTACAGGAAAAGTTTTTGCTTGGGATTTTCGAAACCCTTAGCTTTTACCCTAAATTGTGACTGCACCACAACTCATCTTACTTTCTGAACCTTTTGCCTACTCCAAGATTTTCTCCTAGTGAGTTATTTAAAGCTCTTGTTAATAATGTCTCCAGCCCTTTAAAAAGTTTAGCATCAACTAATGAGCAATGAGTCATCATTGTTAAGAAGTATTAACACTAGAGTTGACTTGTGGTTTTATCCTGGTGTTGGTTGTAAATGGAACTGTATCTGTATAATACCGAAATCATCGATTGAAGAGTTCAGGAAAAAGTTAATCCTTTGGTTATATTGTCTGGGTTTTTTTTGTTTCCCCAAAGTTAAATGATTGAGTCATATAAATTGTTCATTTCAACAGTAGGGGAGTCTCATTAGTCTCAGTCATTTTATTAAATATTTGTGGAAGATAATTAATGATAAGTTTAAGAAGGTAGCATGCTATTTTTGCTGATTCAAGAATGTCTACGCTGCCAAAATATATATCAGTATATCAGTACGTATGAGTAAAAGGTGAGAAAAATGCATAATAAAAGTTAATGTTTTTCAGATGTCACCAAATAAGAGTAATGGATTTAGTCACAGTGTTCTAACCCCTTCAATTTTGCTTTTCCAAGTTAATGTCCCTCTTCCTCTTGTAGCCAAAGTGCCATCATTTTTTCATTTATTTTGTGCTTTTGAACATGATAGCAGGATGGCTTTTGCAAATATACTTTAGTCAAATTTTCTTGGCTCTAAAAATGGATATAATAACATAGAAGCAATGGTTGAGGTGACAGCATTTATAATACTTCTTGAGATCTGCAGATTTTGATATTGTAACTGTAATATGAATTGTTATTGAAAGCACCTGCATTTTCACAGTCAGGTTTAAAGAGATTTTCATCTTTCACTTGTGGGCCCAGAATGTTTTTAAAAATCTCAAAAGAGAATACTACTCAGTCATAAAAAAGAATGAAATTTTGCCATTTGCAACAACATGGATGGGCTTGGAGGGTGTTATGCTAAGTGAAATAAGTCAGAGAATGACAAATACCATATGATATCACTTATATGTGGAATCTAAAGAATAAAACAAGCTAGTGAATGTAACAAAAAAGATTCACAGATGTAGAGAACAAACAAGTAGTTACTGGGGGGAGGGGCAAGTTAGGGGTGGGGTGTAATAGATAAAAACTACTATGTATAAAATAAATAAGCTACAAGGATACAACACAGGAAATATAGCCAATATTCAATAACCACTATAAATGGAATATAACCTTTAAAAATTGTGAATCACTGTTATACACATGAAACATACATTATACATCAACTGTACCTCAATTTAAAAAAGACCTGAAAAAAATGATAATTTGCTATAATATATATTGAAAGGCTTTTGAAATTTTTTTCTTCTTGCTGGGTTGGTGTCCTTATTTAAATAAATAAAAATATATTGAAATTTAAATATAGTTCTCAAGAGAGGACTCCAAGCAAAATATCATTGTTCTTCTGATGTATTTCAGAACACCACCACCACCAAGTTTTGTTATAAAAATAATTTTTAAAATTTATGTGTTTAAAAAATTCTAAAAAGAAAGCCAGCTTTTTTTGGTTATAAAAAAAATTTAAAGACCAGAATGCTTGAATATTTATCCAGAAATAGTTCAAGAAACCTAGGTTTTTCCCTCAATTTTATTTTGCAGATGATTAGAAATGGTCAAAATATCAAAAAGAAACTTTTAAATATTCCAGGAAAAAAACATTGGTATATTAAAAGAGTGGATTTGAGAAATGGCAGGAAATCAAAAATTATTAATGGGAAAATAAATACAGAATAATTATATTATGTAGAGTTTATATACATCTAAAGCTTCAAAGTGTGTGAGGTATCTTTACATATTAATTCAATTTTCACAATATACCTGTGGGATAATTGGGACAACATTTGTGCTTTACATTTGAGAAAACTAATATTGGGCATGAGGTTGCACTGTTGGTGTCTCGCTGATGTGAGACTTGAACGTGTATCTTCTGATTCTTGGGAGTGATTGTTCTGTGCTTTAGAAAGGAAGATAAAGCTTCTATTTTGCCATTAGCTGATTTCAGGGAAATCAGAAGATAAGAAAGAAAGGCAATATTTCTAACAGTTTGCTTTAAGATGAATTGCTGTCTTTTTACTTTAACATGAACATCCCAGGCACTTGGTCAATGAAAACACGTCGGTCCACACACCTGGCAACTCCAATTACCTAGTTCTTTTTCATTAAATGTGTTGGGTGTAGACCAAACCCCCGAGGGAAGAGAGTTCTGCGTGTAGAGCTTCATTGGATTATGCTAAGTCATCATCTGTGGAGGACCCCTTCTGTGGCATCTTACCTAGTGCTTTCTCTTCATGTGGAGACAATTCTGTGGTTACAGCTCATTCTCAGTAAGATCAGGGCTCAGCTCATTTTCATGGGAAGATGACGAGCTTCTTAATCCCTTCCCAAAACTCAGCCTCCCTAAAATGTTGAGCTTGGTGGCAAAGAACTGGCACATTGAAAATGGAGAGATGGTCGTGGGAGGCCATTTTGGATGTTTGGATGTTTACTTGTTGGTTTACTCATCTCTTGAATCAGCACTCACACAAGCTGGATGAATAGGGGCTTTTTTCCAAAGTAACACTTATTGTCTATGACTTTCCTCCAGGTTAATGAGTTCAGCATAGTGCATTCACATTGAATGCACTCATATGGAATGAAAATATGGCGACAGGATTCTGAGGTTGGCAAAAGTGTTATCACTTAGCTTAGGTCATCAAAGGATGGGCTCTAGATTGGAAATGGAAGGGGTAAAGAAGCAGATAATGAAAACAAAAAGTAATTTGAACAGTTATCCCCGAGGAGATCCCCATTTCTAGGGCATCTGAAACTCTCCGGGGTGCCGTGTATATTTGAAAAAAAAAAAGTACTACACCCATTTTTTTCATCATACAAACTATAGGAAACAAAAGTTTTACCAAATCTTTTCAGCGGATGGAGACTTTCAGAAAACTGAGAAATCATCTGGGCAGGAGACTTTAGTGAGAAAAGTTTCAGAAACCCTCAATAAAAAGGAACCAGCAATTCCGAGAAGGAAAACAGTTTTATAGGAAGCAGGGATTATCCCAACTCAGATGCTACTGAAAGCTGATAGCTCAAGTGACTTCTGTTTGACAAGGAGGTTGTCACTGTTGACAGGGGTGACTGGCAGGGTGGGAAAAGGAGGGGGAATGAAGCTCTGCAGAAAGGCTTCAGAGGAAATTTGACACCTTCCAAACCACAGGTGTGAAGGTAAGTGAAACTCGTAAGTAAAAGTTGGTGTTATTTTTCAGGGTCTGACATGCCACATACCTTTAGTACAAAATGTAGACATTTGACTGGACAATGTGAGAGAAGTTGGAACATGGGAGGCCAGGAACTGAGGGGTCAGAGGATTGTTTTCTGACCCTGAAGAGACTCCTTTGACTATTCTTGTATTGTATTCCGCAGTTCTCACTAAAGCTCCAAGAAAACGGACTAACTTCTTTCCCTGCCAGCCCAGCCTGTTTCAGATACCAGGCTGAGGCAGGCTTTCTTCCCCAGCTCTCAGTGGTCCTTTACTGAATGCCTGAGCTTGCTGTGTTTGGAGGGAGAAAAAATGTTTTAATGTGGAATCCTGGCCTTCAAGGATTATAAGTAATCCATAAAAAACTGGGGCATAATGAATTCAGCCTGAAGATGGATTTTTCTCAAATAGAACTAACAGTAAAATGTAGAACACAAGTGCCAAGTCAGCAGTATAAATATTAAGTTTCACAGGAATTCAGAGGTGGGAGCATAGTAGGTGGAGAAGCCTTTTGGGAGAGGTGGAAGTTGGGTTACGTCTTTAAGTTTGAGAAGCATTGCGACGGCCTGGGTGAGGATGGCTGCAGATGAGGGGGTGTGAAGAAATGGGGGGTAGGGGTGAGAAGGACACCTCCAAGGGGCAAAGGAGCTACTGGAGCAAAGGGACAAGACATTCAGTTGAATAACCCTGATAGGCACCAGCAGAGAAACCAAACAGTGGCATCTGTAATAGTCATTTTCGTTCGGCTCCAGGAGCTAAGCATTTGGGTTTGCTGAGGATATACACAGTTCAGTGTTTTTCATGGGGAGGGAGTGAACTGAAGTGGATAATAGAATGGGCTCTGGGGGTACCAGACCTAGGGCTGAACCCAATTTCTGTCATTCTTCATCAGTCTAGCCCCCACCAGGTTCACCTCTTTGTGTATCTAATTCAACTGGTAGTTGTCAGGAGATAAGATAGTTAATGCTTACCATGATCCTCAGCACAATACATCTGAACTATCAGTTTAATATTACTGTAATTAGAAATAAGATTAAAAACAGTCATAACAAAATCTCAAAGCCAAGTAGCATCATGGAATTCTCAATGTGTATGTAATCACAGAGGTGATTGCCCGTACAGAGTGGCTCTTCAGAACCTGCTCTTGTTCTCTGATCTCAGGATGGATGCAGAAGAGAAAATGGTAGCTTTTTTTCTCTCTGACCACCTCCCCCAAGTCCAGAGGGCTCTTGGGGATCCTGCCACAGGCTTCTGTGTGGATGTGTGTTGGCTTCCCTGGTGCAGAGGGGGAAGGCCACATCTCACAAGGGGACGGTTCCCGACTCAGGCGAAGATGGAGCAGAACGCTCTCCTGCATCTCCATTGTGCTTGGGTCTGGGGCAGGCTCAATTACCAGTGCCCTCTATTTATAATTCACATTAAGTTGTTTATTTCTTGCCTCTCATTTTAGCAGGACAAGCAAGTTAAGGTGGGCCACTTTCTAGTAGATTGTGCGAAGATAGATTTCAGCACTAGCTTGACTTGTGGGTCTGATGTGGAGAGAAGAGAGTCAAAAGGAAATATTCTTGTGGCTTTCTAGATGACTGAAAGGCGGCAGGGCTGTTGTTTGCTAGAGCAGCCGATTAAGAAGAGTGACATTCTGGCCACCAAATGCTAATAGGCCCAAGTGGAAGTGTGGTGACCAGAGTTGAGTCATAACTTGAGAGGAAACCAGTCTTACCCGTGTTTTTTGTTCTTTTAGTGGAGACCCTTAGTAAGCCCTTCGAAGACAGTGGCTTTCGACAGAGGAGAGCGACAGTAACCGTTGGCCACAGCGAATGGCTCTTCTCACTTTTGTGTCGGAACAAGAACCAGTTATGAGAAGCCTGGGTTTGGCTCACTTTTGGTGTGGTTAACGTTGGTGGGGAGGTTACTTACAGATCTCTTTGTTTCTTAATGCATTTGGTCTAAGATAGGCTCTCTGGACTACCTATTGTTGTGACTAGTGGTCTGGCTTGCTCTGTCCAACTTGTTAACAGAACTCAAGCCACCCTGTGTCCCTGAGAGAGGGTGTCACAAAGCCCCCCTCTGCCTGGGGCCGTGTGAGGCATCCTCAGGACGCTCTTTGAATATGAAGGCTGGGTGATCTTGCACCCTCCTCGTAGAGCGACCTAAAGCTTGGGGTGCTTTGTGATTTCTCCGGACACTTTATCAGACAACAGGAATACAGAGGACCTCTGTTTCAATGCCAGAAACTAGCTTTGTCCCATGTTTATTCTGGGGGATGACTGGTAATCTGAACTCTTCAAATTTGGGGGAGAGCCCAGTGTCTCTGCAAGAATAAATAGGCAATTTGGACCAATTCTCCTACAGAGGAAGTTGAGTTTTATGGGAACTGAAATCAAAAATCTATAACCCTTCTCCACCCCGAAGTAAATAAAACAGTGCTCAGATTGTCACTTAGCAGAGGCCTGGCCTTGCTGTTTTTGTCACTCTTCACACTCGTTGATGTTACTTCTCCGATTTGCAGATATTCTCAGATCAAAATTTTCCATGTCTGGTTATCCTTCTCATGCAAATACGTCTTGCGCAGTTTTCTGTTTCAATTAGCTTACTGAATAAAGCATCATTTACAGCACCCATTGTCACTTCCCTGTTGGGAACTTGGTTCGAAATCAGGTTCAGGCTGTAGATTGAGACCCAAGTCATTCTTTCCCAGTTCCTTTGGGGAGCTCCCCGCTGGGAGGCTTGCAAGATGGAAACTGTACCTGCCCTTCACAAGGGGCCTCCTCCCGTGTGGAGGCCCCAGCAGGCACACAGGTAGATTATTATTTCTAGGAATACGTGCCCATCTCTCCTCTTGCCAGGTGGCAAACTAATTTCCCCAGGAGAAACAGTGGAAACAATACCACTCTGTACTTGCCTCTGTGTTTTCTACTGTGAGAGGCTGTTACATAAGCCAGCCTCCAGGGGGTTTTGAGGTGCCCTGTGTAAGCCAAGTGGCAGCTGACTGATCATTCTTTACGTGAATCAGGTATTCATTTCAGCAGCTGAAGTCCCTAACATAGGCAAAACCCTACTGGGGTCCTGCTTTCCTATTAGAAGACACCTGCAGACCTCTCTACACTTTGGAAGGAAAAAAAAAAATCTATGGAAAGGGTAGGGTTCCTCAGTTTACAAAATAAAAACTAAGACGAGCAAGTGGGCTTCCTCATTCTCTTACCTGAATCAACTCAGAACTGACAAGGAGACCAGTGGAGAAGCCAGAGATTCTGAAAGGGAAACCGAGCACTTTGCAGGCTCTGCCCCACGCTCAGGAAGGCTGGCAGGAAGTACTCCCTGAGCAGGTACTTCACACGCTAGAGCGCGGAGAGGGCCACGTTACTGATGCCAATCCTCGTAAATAAGACCTCCAGGGGAAATCATTTCTCAAGGAGGGTTTGCTTTTCCTTTTTGTGTAAAGATAGACTTTTTAAAAAAAATTCCTTCTCAGAATGGTAAACAACTCTCTGAAGTAAAAGTGATCTCTATAAAAGACCTTCTCCAGTTGAATCCACTCTGGTTCTGATGTAATAATGCATCAAAAGTTAGAAAGAAAACAGTCTTGACTAAAGTTTTACCAATAAGCGTCCTTAGCCAGAGGAGCCGACACAGGGTGAAGGGAGAGGTGCAAAGTCCAGCGTGAGACCAACCATGAGAACTCCACGTAGAACCCCACTCCTGGTCAACACAGCTTTTAATGTCCACAGCTGTTCTCTTTCATCATTAAGCTCTCAGCATCAGACCTGTCCTTCTCCTTCGATGCTCTGCTCTGGGATGCTGGCTTCCTGCAAACACATGTATTTCTCTGTTGCTACTAGTTCTCTGTTAGGCTCTGCCTCCAGGGTATGGTAGAGGGAGACCACAGGCCTGGAGGAGGAGAAAGTTTATTGTCCTTCCTGCTACCTCTGAGGCCACTTTTACCAGATGTTCCTTTCAGTATCGCCCAGCAACCCAAGCCATGACCGTCAGTGCCAGTAGCAGGACTTGGTATCAGTTTGCAATTTTTCCAAAACTTGCAGAGCCGGTCACAGGGAACCCTCTCAGAGACACTGTCTCAGCCAGCAGCATCCCCTTCTCAGATGTCTGGGCCACTCCAGGGGCCCCTCCACTGGCCTTAGATAGACCAGCACCCGCCAGCTGCCACCTTCCCGGGGGAGGTGTGAGTCTACCCTCCACAGGACCCATCCTCCAAGGTTAAGACTCTGCACCGTCAGAGCGGTGCTCCCTCCTCAGACACCTGAGTGTCAGATCCACTGGGGCTCTTCCTCTGAGCTTCTGGGTTATAGTAATTTCTTCTCTTCCTTTTGTTTCCTGCCCTACAGGTGGTAACTGCATGCTGTTTCCATGAGAGCTCAGTGTTTCCCTTGTGCATCTTCAGTAATTCAGTGCCTAGTAAATAATTCTTTGTATTAAATTCTCTCCACTAGTGTAACTTATCTCTTGACTGGTCCTGGGCTGATAAGATAGACTATCTTTCTTTCACCTCTTAGCTATTTCACTTAGACACTGACTAGATCTTGCCAGGCGTCCCTGGAGCCAACCTAAGAAGGGTACTCTTTGGGGTGGGGAATAGCTTGTTACTCTTTATTCCCTGGACCTAAAAGACCAGAGTTTAGTATGAGTTCTTACCCTGGGCCCCAGAAAGATGTGAGAGGTCTACTTACTAGCTGAGTTAGCCTTTGATAAGATGGAATGAGGACAGTCTCTTCGTTTTTAATTGTTAGGGAAGACTTAGAGATATTCCATTTTCTCATTCTAAGTCTCTACGGAAAACAAAAATGTCAGAATTCTTTTCACTCCAGGCATCAGATATAATAGAAATAATAGATCTGAAAGATTTACAGCATTAGGCAAGGGGAAAAGGTTGATGGGTTTAAGTGACATAATTGAAGCTCTCAATGTTAGAAACCCCTTTTATAAGCTGGGACACCTAAAGGCTTGGCAAGTGTCCATACTCATTAGCCATCTGCATCCCTACTGACTGTGTGTGTATACTGAAGGATTTAATGAATCATAGACATATGATCACTGCACAGGAAAAAAAAATGTGTTGTGCCCAGCACACTCTTTTCCATAAAGAAGGCATCATTGGGAAATGCAACATGTGCAAACAGGCCACAAAATTGCAGCAAATTAGTCCTTATTATCCACTCATGTATGCAGAAAAGTTTTAAAAGGTAATAAAGTCCTCAGTTCTTAAAATTGGCACTTTGGCCTCCCTGTTTTTAGAGTAAAATATATAGCTCTGGGTAACTACTGTGCATGCAAGCATTTAGTTTAGCTTTTAACTACCTTTCAATTCAGGAGGCATTTCAAATCATGTTGTCACCTGTTCCCCAGTTTTCCACTTCAGGTTACCATCCCAAACTACCTCGTTAAAATAAATGAAAACAAACAGGATTATCCAAGTGAAATGTCACTATTGCTATTATAACGTAAGAATGTTTTGGCATTGTTCAGTAAAACTACAGTTCTAGGCTGTCAGTGTAACCCATGGAAATTCAGATGACATCTCATTAGTTCATCTGTTCCATATTTGTGCTTGTGCTCGGAATAAATGATAATGCAGTTCCATACACGCACAGCATCATAAGGGTCATTGTTTTCTCTATGAACAATGATGCAATTCAATGGCTCCATTATCCTTGTTTGTCAAGTATCCTGTTTGTTGTCATTTCTGAGCACAGTGGATAATCCTGTAACTTAAATATGGGTATGCCCACATGGAAAAGTCAAACCTCTACACCTTTCAAAAGAGTTTTTCCCAAGCTGCTTTCTAATTTTCTAGTATTTACCCGGGGTCAGGGGGAGGGAGTTGTGCTAAAAACCTAGTGAACTATGTGCAGACTTTTCTAGAGTTTTTAACCGGAAGCACTGGTTTTAGGTTCAGTATACATCTTATGAGATCTGGCCTAATTGAAAGAGATTGAGAGAGAGAGAGAGATGGACCAAAAGTAGATCAGAAGGAGAGATGATGAACTACCAGGAACAAAAGCGCAGGCACTTATCTGCCTGACACAGAGGCACCCCAAATTCAACACAGGTGAGTTGATGCAGAGTGTGCCGTCGTCTTTAGAATGCAGCTTGAACGTGTGGCATGTCATCCAGCACATGGCAGCCACTGTGTGCTACTGCGTGGTACACAACTGTATTCCCCGCAACTTTCCATCTGGCCATTCTTCAGCCAGATGTACAGGAAACGGAGAATCAAAGCAACTAATGTGGTCACATGTAAACAGCACATCTGACACTGGGGGAGCTTCAGCTTTTTAAGCACAGGACTCACCACCAGGGTGACAGAGACGCTAAGAAGTGAGCAGAAAAATGATGATTTCTGAGAACTCAGAACATGTGGTGAAGCCATGGTACAGAAAAGTTTGTTGTCAGCAGAGAAAACTCCCATTTAGGTCCAACGGTAGTCTGGGAAATACAGCTACATTTTAGAAGTCTTTTTGTAAGTCATTTCTTTCCTTTAAATGACCATCTGATGGTGTTTCTGCCTTTCTAGCACTGGGAGATTTCGCATTTTCCTCCCCATTGGATGTGCCTCCAATGATTGTGTCTTAAAGTTTCCACTGTTATCACTTGAAACATCGAGTCGGATGAAGCCAATTACAAAAGGAAGAAACTCAGATGGAAGTGGGGAAGCACAAGGTGACAAATGTTCTTTTAGCCGGCTCTTAGTAGTTGTGTGGCATTAGTCAAATTACCTGCCGTCTTTGAGGCTTAATATTTCCACCTTGAAAATGAGTATAAAACACCTATCGCATAGAGTTTCCGGGATGATCGACTTGAGACAACTTTAAAATGCATCAAACCCAGTGCCTGGAGTATCCTGGGTGCTCAGGAAATGTTAACTCCCCACCTGCTCGCTTCCCGTCTCCACTGTGCTTCCGGGCATCTTACCAGCTGTGAAATGTCTTCGCCTGAAAATGATAGAACCACATTAACATATGTAGAGAGTTTAGTTTATAACTATCTTTTTGGCTAGGTTGGCTCAAGTCACAGTGGAAGGGATTAGTTCTGGAAAATGCTAGCTTTCCAGTCATTTGGGGAAGGCTATAAGGGGATCAAGAGTTCATCTTTCTACCTAAAAAAATGCCCTCCAGTTCCTGCTCTCTGTAGGTCAGAACCCAAAACTGAAAGAACTTAAAGGTGGTGGGGTATGGAGGGCAGGAAAAAAAAAATGATGTGATTCTGGAACAAATACTTCCACAGCCTCTGGGCCAAAACAGAATGTACACATTCACCCAAAGCTAGGTCTGGATCCCTAGGGACAACTTCGGAAATTAAAGTGCCCCAAGTGCTTTAGAATTTTTATGAAGTCCCTGGCATTATATGGATATGGATAGGGTGACTGTATATCCTGATTTTCCCAGTATGGTCCAGAATTATGTGTTCTTTCACCATAATTAATAACAGCCCTTTTGTTCTCCAGGGTATCACAGCTTGAATGATACATTATACAGTTTTTATTGCCATGGGGTACTTGGAAGGCTCCAAGCCTCCAAGTGTAGGTCACCAATCAAAAGAATCTATATTGGCCCCAGAATCCTGCTATAGTTATTGGTGCTTTGGGTACCACTTCCAATAAACACACAATTTTATCATCCTTGAATAACACCTGAGTGTACAATAAAGAACTCTGAGGGACAGGTACATCAATGAATAGTTTTAGATTTTCGATCATGTATCTCTTTGAGGGTCATAATTTACACAACATTCATTTTCTCTCTTTTTCTCGAACTGTAAGTTTTTCCATATACTTCTGAATTCTCCATTTAACGGACTTATCTTTTTGTTCCTGAGCACTTACACACGTTTAATTACCGAAGCCTTATAGTACATCTCAATATCTGATAGGATATGTTTTCCCCTCACCCAACTTTATTATTTGTTAAAAGTTGCTCGACCATACTTGCAAATTTATGTCAAGTGACAGACTTTTATTTACATGGTGCAAAGTAGGAATATCAAAACCCTGTAAAATTTCCTTCTACCAGGCTGACCTGTTTCATCTTAGGATCTCAGGTTTAACTGTATACCTGGATTTGATTCCTCATATGTTTATACATGTTATAGTTGGGTGGTGAGATGTGCTTGTTTTTGGTGACAAGTGTTATGAAATAAAATTTCGTCCTAATTCAGAGCAGACTATTAACATGATGGTACAATCAAGACATTCATGGAAACTTTATGACAAAAACATTCCAAGAACTGCAGAAGAGCACTTCCCTCATCTTTTCATGTCACACCCATTAAAATGAAAACTCCTTTTGGCACAGCTAGGGAGAATCAAGGTAGAATGATTCGTTGGATTGTGCTAGGCTACAAAGGGCTTTTCCCTCTTTAAATTAATACAAACTGAGCTATTAAATACAAATGAAAATTAATGGCATTTATAGCCATTGTTATGGCCATGACGTTTGTTCAAAACCCTTCACGTTAATAGGGAAGAGAGTGTTTATGTTTAACAAGTCCATGCCGGTTGTTTTTCAGCATCTTTGAAAGGTTTCACCAATTAGGAGAACCTTAAAGTTGCTGAAGTTTCAGGGGTAAGCTGACAGCTGGAGTGTTGGGGTGCTGAGTTTTGCCCAGAATCAGATTTTCTCCTAAGTCTGTAGAAGTTTTCATGCTAAGCTTCCCAAGTTGAATTTATTGGGTATGATATAGTACTCTTTAAGGAGAGATCTACATATCTGTGGATTTCCCTATGAAATCTGCAGATCTCAGTATAAATAAATGGGCTTGGATGGACTACAGATGTGGGCTAAGAGTCTGCAGATGCAGGTTGAAGGTGCAGATGATATTAATCAAAACACATATGTAAATATGCCCTTCCTTTATCACCATGGGTAGAGTGCTGGCTAGGACATAGATTCATGTAAGAAAGAGATAGGTGTTCCCATTTGGGTTATCCATTCAAAATATGGTACACTCACTACCTAAATCAGGCTGCTCCAGATTTCCATTTTCCACCAAAACAGGAATCCTACCACTCTACTCACTGACCATGGACCTCAGCCTCCTACAAAGAAATGTTAAAAATGGAGTGAGTTGAGAACTTTCTCCTATAGTCCTTGACTTTATCTCCAGAAAGGAGAATAAGACGCCACATGGCAGCCTATTCTCTTTGCAGCAAATCAACAATACACAAAGCCCTCATTTTTGTATCATTGTCCCCACCCTGTTCCCATGTTTCTTATCCTAAGGTCTCTCCAGGGTGGGCCTGCACACAAAAACTCAGAAGAACCCTCAGTGGTTCCTTCTCCAGTATCTTCTTTGCTAAGTGAGGGGTAGAAGCCCCAGGCTAGCTTTTATGGTCCCTCTTTTTCTATGTTCTGTTTATAGTCCATGTTTAAAAATTCAACTCCACAACATTGAGTGCTTACTATGTGCCAGTGTCTGCTCTAGATTCTTGGGACACATCACTGAACAACACAAAAATATTTGCCATCATGGGACTAACCTTCTAGCTGCTCCCCAGGGATCCCTGCCCCTCCACAGGGAATGCGTTGAGGAGGGCTGAGCTCTGAGTTAGTACCCTAACAAAGGCAGCTTTGCATCCCTTAGTCCAAAATTTTAACTGAGGAACAATTGAAATTTCAGCATATTGATATTTTAACTAAAATTACATTCTCTTATCTTAAAGAAAATAACATGAGTCTCTTTTCAGCTTTTATTTATCATTTTATTCTCGTATCTATCTATGCTATTTCCCTTTGGTGTTTTGGACTTTAGAAATCACTGTGAGGAACATGTTTTCTGTACTTTACATCAATAGTTGGTGATAGCTGCTGCAAAACTTGGATTTTAATCCCTCTGCAAGAATTACAGCAGGATAAACTGCCAGATTATGTCACTGTCCTAACTGATGTAAAAGAGGCTGTATTTAATCCTTTCATGCTCTTAATTTTCACCTTAATGCCATGATGCATTTGGGGAGAGGGAGGTTGTTAGACTGAAAATATCTTTATATTTTCAAAAGATAATAAAGATAGTTTCAAAGGATAGTTTCATTAGGCGCAACATTCTAGGTTGATAGTCTTTTCCTTGACATTTTTTTCTTTCTCAATCAACATTTCATATTAATTTCTTAACAGAGATTCAGTTTCCACTTGATATTCATATTTCCCCAATTTCCTAAAAAAAGGTCTTTTTCGAGTTGGTTTATTTGAATTAGGTTCTAAACAAGGTGCACACATTGCATTTAATTATCAACTCTCATAAATCCCTTTCAAACTTTAACATCTAACATTCTCCCTCTTCCTACTGCCATTTTTTCTTCTGTTGAAGAAGCCAGACCCGTTGTCCTGTGGAACACCCGCGGAACCCTGGCCTTGGGAGGCTGCTTCCTAGTAACGTCTTCTAGCTTGTTTCACTAACTCCTTGTTGCCTGTAAACTGGAGATTAGATCTTGAGGCTTGATTGATTAATAGTTTTTTTGTTTTGTTTTGTTTCGTTTTGGGTTTTGTTTTTTGTTTTTTGTTTTTCCTTTTTTTGTTTTGCCGGGGAAGCAGGGAGGCCAGGGCAGGTGGCAAAGACTATTTCACGGATCGATGCTATGTGTGTCCTATTGCCTAACGTCGAGAAAGACACACTGTCTGACGGTCAACACTTTTAAAGGTGCTAAAACTGGTCAGGCTAGTGGGCTTTTAGATAATGTCAGCCCAGTCCCTCTGTTATAAAATTCTGGCAGATTGGAGGGGGTTATTTCTGAAAGTGTTTTTGTTAATATATAGGTAAGATGTCTTCCAAGAATACAAACATGCACTAAGAAGAAAATAAAAATTATCCTCACTCTCACTCTCCAGGTTGTAAACGCACACATACACACACACACACACACACACACACACATATGAATGCTATGTGAACAGTTTTGTATCCTGCTTTTTTTTAGTTTACATGAACTGAAAACAGTGTTTAGATGCACTTACACTATAAGCAGAAGTCTGCCCCGCATCTCTAATCTATTTCTCTTAATTGATGTTGAAATAATGCAGCTTAGTGGGGGAGGGAAGTAGCTCAGTGGGAGAGCGCATGCTCAGCATGCATGCGGTTCTGGGTTCAATTCCCAGTACCTCCATTTAAAACAACAACAACAACAACAAAAGAAATAATGCAGCTTAGAAACCAGTTATTCTATAAGACAATCAAGAAGACAGATTAAAATGTTTTGTATTATTTTACTGTAAAATATACTCTGAGTTCTACGATAGAAAATAGCTTTTGCATTACAGTGAAATAAAGAGAGGATTGGTTTTCTTTGGGAGGAAGGCTTCTTTGAGTAGCCAAGTGGCAAGGACCAGTGCTTCAAAGGGGAGCTATTTGTGTTCTGGGGACTGAGATTTATTTTGAAAAGATGGAAGCATAGGGTCTACTTCTTGTGCAGCATGCGGGCTCACACACTGGCATGATGCCTCTGGGTGGAAAGAAGTCTGAAGCTGAAGGCAGCTTTGGTACCTGTGCTTGAACCCATCCTGAGCAGATCCCTGCCTTCTGGCGTGCCAGATCTCCTGAGTCCCATTCAAGCAAGGACAGAGTAAGATGTAACACACTAGAGAACACTGTTCATGCTTCTCTGGTTTCCTGATGGAATGTGAACCCCACTATTTACTCCACAGACCTCCAATGCAACATCAAAGACACACCGCTAGACCCTCATCGTCACTGCCAGAGAGGTTTTAGATGACTTAAGTTGAGAAGCACTCTGTATATTCTGCTACTCCAGAAGGTTTTCAGCTCCATCTGGAATCAAGTCCCCCACCCCCAACCCCCAGACTCCATATTTGAAACCCGCTAGTGGAAGCTCTTAAATACTGCTTTCATTAAGATGCTCTTCAAAGTTATACTTTTGTTTTTAACACTTTAAAAAGGTGAGAATGTGGAGGATGGCCATGTACAAACTTCTGAATTGTTATAAAATGTTGTGGGGGATATTGTCCACAGGGCACTCCATGTAAGGCTACACTTGAAAATTTTCATTTTGGCTTCAGAGCCAGGATAAAGAAAAAAGTTTTTCTTTTGAAACTGGCAGACTTTCCCCTTCCTAGTAAGTAGACTGTGTTAGCCTAACCTACTATAACAAAGACGCCCAAAACACAGTGGCTTAAAACAGATTGGATGTTTATTATTTGGTGTAAAAGTCCAGAGATAGATGATCTAGAGCTCATAGGAGGTTCTCCCATCATTAACACACAGCTTCTACCTTTGGGTTCAAAGTGATTGTTCCAAGGGGCAAAGGGCAAGGGAACCCAGAAATGGCTTAACTTATTCCTGCTCACCTCCCACTGGCCAGAAATTAGTCTCAAGGCCATGCCTGCCTTTGAGGGAGGATGAGAAGAGCTTGGCGATTAAAGAAGAAAGAGGCATAGATATTGGTGGACAAACTCAGTATCTGCCAGAATTTGCCCCTCTGGCCATCCAAGTACTCCTGTGCTCCCTTCTTCCCACACGCAGCATTCTCCATCAGGCTTGAAGTCCAGAATCTCTGCATAATGTACAATCCTCTCCATCAAGTCTAGCTCTAACTCCTGTAGTCTGGTGCCCTAGAAACAAAGAGACAAGTTATCTTCAGCCCCACCTTCCAACCAAAATACCACAATAAACAAAGTTTTATGACCATTTTATTGTGGATAACCACAATAACAACTCCAATTCAGAAAAGTGAAGAATGATGAACATACAGTAGCCACTAGTCCACAGCAACTGTTAAACCCCAGCAGATGGGAATTGCAGGTTCTGTGCCCTGGCAGTGCAGGGCCCCTTGGTTGGACTGGGATGCTGGGAGTAGCTCTTCTGGTCCTGTGGGAGGTTTTCTTGCCTTTATCCTTCATGGCCACTTATAAAATGGGCATAGCCTGTTGCCTGCTGGTAAAAGTTCAGGAGTCTGGGGATTCTTTTAAGGTTCAAATGGACACTGTCTTTTGCAGACTGGGCTTGTGGTTTCTTTGGCAATACAGTTCCCTTAAAACCCAATAGACTCATAGTCCACTTGCTTCCTGTCAGTTCCAGATGCCACTAACTACTGCTCAAGATCTCATCTATCCATAAGTCTTAAGGCAAAAGATTCTATTTTTTCATTTCCTGATCTCCATGTTCAACATACCACTCTCTCATTTTGCTGGACACTCCCTAAAGGCCTTTAAAACAATAGCTTTGAGTGAGAAAGCAACACCCTTAGGGAGTGGCCCCATTATAGGGAACACTCAGTATTAGGCTCTAAGAAAGGCTTGATGTCATAGTTCCATCTCTCCATATATTTGCTGGTACAAAAGCAGATGCATTTTCAAACTGCTGAGTGACCAGATTTTCATTCAATTTAGATTGTAGCTTGCAGGCATCTGCTTGCAAACTGACTAGCTATCACCTGAGTTAACCTCTTGTGTAAGCCTTTGCTAAGATTGTCAATTACTAGTCATCTACCACTGGTGGTAGTTTTACCAAATATTTACCATAACATGACTAAAGTCAACAGCTTTACATATTTCAATATCAGTGTTTGTTGTTTGACCATTATGGCATTACCATCTATTTTTACTTCAGGACTCCACTTCTAAGTACCAACTTCCATATCGGTAGGGTACAGTCTAAGCTAATGAAAGAAAAAGATCCAAAACTCCTGTAGCTCCAGCAAAGTAATAGCCCAAAGGTCAGCAGTCCAGGTCTAGTATAGAGATTCTGCCATCCTAAACACATAGCTCCTCTGGATTCCAAATAGCTGCTTCAGCTCCTGCCACTACATCTGCATCCCTTCACATGTCTATTATGCTAAAGTGTATGACTTGTAAATTGTACTTATCAATTCCACTTATATCCCTTTGGCTAGAAGTTAATCTCTTGGCTCGGTTAGCTATAAGGAAAATGTGAAACGTCATGTTTAGAAAGGGATACACGTTGGTGAGCAGCTACAATTCCCACTACAGAATTGAATTGTCTTGTTTTTCTTTTTGCCCAGGCAATTAGGAAGCTCAAAGTCAAATTTGTAGCATTTGTGTGTATATGAATGTGTATGTGTGCAGACTTATGATCTACTTGCTTCTATATGTATATATGTAATATTTAAAACATTTTCTGTATTTTTCTATATTTTTTCCATAGTATTGATTTTCTATCTTGATTTTATTAAACTGTTTATACATACATACTTTATTGTAAGCTGACTCAAGTCCTTTTCAGAAAGGGCTGTGGTATAAACAAACAGTAAATGTGAATATGAATAACGAAAACTCTAACATAGGACACTTCCAAGGAATATTCAGCTTCAGTTTCCCATTTATGCTGGAAAATATTAGTCATATCAAATATACCAAGTTTGAACTCCATTAAATTTGTAGCGTGTTAACCCGTCTAACACATTACTTGATATTCCACCATTAGAAGTTTCATTCCTTGGCTAAAGACTTATGCCATACTACACTGTGAGAACTCGGGAGGGGTGATCAATTAAAATCTCAACAGACATCACTGTTGTTGTGAGAATGAGCTGAACACACCAGTTTCATTGTAATAGTTGGTAAGAAGGGGCGGACATGAGAAAATGTGACAGGAGGCCACTGAGCCTTCATCCTGGGCAGGCTGAGATGCCTCAGATGGCATGTAAGGTGGACACCACAGGAGGCCACGTGGTAATGGAATAGCTTGTTGAGGTGCACTAGAGCAGTGGAGGTGGGGGAGGTGGAGGAAAGCCTGATCATCGTCAAATTTTATTGGGTGCTTACCTGTGCCAAGCAACGTTTAAGGTCTTTATGTGCGTGTATTACCTCATTTAAAACAAGGGGGCCCTGGAAGTCAAACAGGAGAAGACAGGCTTAGGTGCCAGGAAACTGAACGCAGCTGCTAACACTGTCTTGCACTCATTTACCAAGCACTTTCACAGAGTGGGTCTCACTTGACCTTCCTCAATCCCTGCTGTGCAGGCTGGACAAAGATGAAGAAACAAGGCTCCAAGTGGCAGAGCTGGGACCCCAACCTACACTTTCCCCCTAGGCTCATCTCATTGCAACCCAACCATGCCTCCTCATTCTACATCATTTCACAAAGAGTTGGTCTCATAGCTAAAAACAAAGTTCAAAAATGTTTTCAAGTGTGGAACATAGGAAGATTTTTAGATCAGTAATGAAATGAAAGATTTCAGCATGAAAACATCATATTTTATTCCAAAAGCTAAGAAAGAACTTTCTCATGGAGGCTGAGGTGTTAGGCCTCCTGTTGAAGCTGGTCCCTCCTTTTCTCATGCTTATTCTCTCCTTCTTGGAAACATTGTATTTAGTCTTTCTTTACCGAGAGCTTCTTACCTGCAGCCTCTCAACCATCCTAAATCTTGCCCAGTCTACAGGGAAAGGTGCCCTCCAAGCACTGCCCCCAGATTTTACCTCATCCTCTCCTGTCTTTGTCCTCAAGCTTCCTGAAATAAGCATGGTTCACGCCTCATCTCTGTTCACACATTCCTCTGAAAATGGGTCTTTGCTTCTGACACCTTTTCTCAGTAGTTGTTGATGATCTTCTGACACCAAATGCAAGGGACTCTTCTCAGTCCCTCCCTTTCCTGGTCTTCCTAGGTATTTGACCCAATTGGCCACTCCCTCCCGTCTCCTTTGCCTCCTCTGTCTCTCTTGGTTCATCTTCTACTTCTCTGAACATTCTTTCTCAGAATTCTTGCTGGGTCAATGTTCTCTGTGCATCTCTCAGATATTAGAGTTCCTGAGTGTTTTCCTGTTTCATTTCTATTCTTTTCTCACTCTTACCTGCTCTACCTGGATATCTGTCTCCATCTCCATCTCCCTCTCCATGTTCATCTCCATCTCCATCACCCTCTGTACCATCTCTATCTCCATCTTTATCTCATCTTATGTCTATATTTCAGTTCCCCAAACTCCTGAAGAAATAGCTGATCTCTTATTGAACAACCTACATTTTCCCCACAAATTTTTATAAACAACTGAAATTCATTACTTTTGAAATTGAACTTCTTATGGTTTCCCCTACTCAGTCCTGGACATCTTCCCACATTGCTCATGCCAACTGGTGACAGCACCATCCACCTCATCCCCTGAAGGAGAAACCAGGGATCATGCAGGACACCTTCCTTTCCTCACCCCCTACACAATCATTCCTCAGGTCTCACTGACTTTGCCTTCTAGCCATCTCTTGGATCCATCCTCTCTTTGTCATCTTCTTCATTACAACTTAAGTTCAGGCCACCTTTCGCTCCTGCCTGGAGAGTGGCAATAGATTCCACTGCCTCCAGGCTCATTTCTGTCCCATCTCAGCAAGGTGGTCTTGCTAAAACACAAGTTAAATTCTTCTCAAAAACCCTTAATTCCCCATAGACTACAGAATGAAACCTAAGCTTTTCTGCAGGGTGTGCAAACTCTTCAAGAGCTGCATCCTATTTTTCTACCTCCCCAGCCTCATCCCTGCTACTCCTCCATCCATTGGCTCTTTCTTTCATTTCCCCCTGCCCCCATTTCTTGGTCTGTTATGCTCTTCTCCTCTCCAAACTCTGTCTATACTCTTGTACAATCTCTACCATCCATTCACCAAATTGTCCATTAATGGAGGTCTAGTCCAAGTATACTGGGACACTAGAGAAAGGAACACCACGTTTGCCTAGGGAACTCTGCACAGAAGAGTGTAGTGCTTGTGCTAAGCCTTGAAAGATGAGGAAAAGCTTGTTCCATGAAGCCTCCCTTGATCCCCTCAGGATTGATAAGTCCCACCTCTTTCCAGTATTATGCTGCTGCCCTGTACATTGACTTAACTTTTCTCTCCTGGTGGACTGTGAGCTCCTTTAGTGTAGGGACCACATCATAGTCTTGGGAGTAGCCCCAGTGCCAAGAACAGTGCTGGCACTTGGTAGACCTCAATAAACTTGTTAAGTTAGACTGAATCAGAGTAGCCCAAGGCCACTGAGCTCATTAGTGGCAAGTGGTTGGCTTGAGAAATGGCACCCCCTCCTCAGGAAGACCGGGCCTAGGATCTTGACCTCATTAGCACCTTGTTCCAAACCGACCTGCCAACTGGCTCTGACTTTCCAAACATTAACACAACACATGAGTCCACGTGAGCTAAGTATACGCACACCAAGCATCAACATGGCATATGGATGTGTAGTATATGGAAACTGAACTCCTTTCACTCACCAAGTTTACAGCCCTTTTAAACTGCCTGGGTTAGTTTTGAATCAAACCCAGATTTTCTAGTGTTTCAGTTCGTTTTCTTTTGGCAAACCCATCTTCCTGTTGTTAAGAAGAAAGCCTTTACAAAGATTATTTAAAAGTTTCACTGGTTTCTTGAACATCGGCTAGCTCTTATAATATAGGATTTTAATGGTATGAGTGTAAATGAATTAGAAACACATGGATTAATAGCCCCCCTAGAATCTTTAGGCTGTTGAAAAATTTAGAGGAGATACTTGAGAGAAAATATGGTTGAGGTTCCATCAGATCCCAAATGTAGACTAAAGATATTCTATGAGCTCAAAAGTCTGGCTGTGCCAGCTTATAGGAATGTCATTTCATTAATAGATATGTAAGTGAACTATTTAATATCTAGAGTTATCATGAGTGGAGTGAAACTCCTTAGGCCATAAGGTCCTACTTAAGCAAAATGGCTGCCACCAGATGATGAGGAAGCCTCCAGCTCAGAGTTTCTAAGTTTGATCCAACTGGTAACAAAGAGAAGCTTTCTTTTCAGTTCAGTACAGCAGCCCCATGGAGGCTGGTGCCCTTGATGCTGTTTCCTTAGGAGCACTAGATACGGGGAGACTTGGAACACTGGAATGAGAGGAAAGTCATGCAGGGGTCCGACCTGTCTCTTGAATGGAAACTCTTTCATGATGAAACCACTGCCTCATTTGGCACAAGTTGAGCACAGGCTGGGAATAGCAGGGTAATTGCAGGTCATGATGATCTAGGAGGATTAGTTAGTTTGTATAAACATGTTCCGAGTCCAGCTATGTTTCAGTTAAGCTGCACACAGAGAAATACCAAAGCAGGCTAGCCCTGATTCAGTGTCACAAACTGTTTATTTGTACAAGAGATCCCTAGAAGTCTACTAATCCGGGAGACAGCCATCTTAGGGAATTAATGGAGCCCTGTCGGTAGGGGTTATTTTAAAACCAGATGAAACCAGGCCCTTGAGAAAGCAGCGTAGAAAGTAATCCCACATGGAATCCTGTTGTGAAGCAGGGACAGCGGATCTTTGGAAACAGCTTTCCTATCACGAATGTGTATTGATTTCGTTTGTTCTAGAGGGATCGGAACTGGTAAGCGTACAGGGTTGTGGCTTACACATTTAGGTAAGAATGATGTTTATGTTAGGTGCTCCGTCCTTATGTAATGTGCTTTCTCTTCTTGCCTGCTGAGAAAGAGCCGCAGCTTTCCTGAGGTTCAAGTGGGCATTCAGGAAGCTTTTTTTTTATTTTTATTTTTTTTTTTTTATTTTGAGGCCTCTGAGGGAAACCACAAATGAAAGCTACACAGGGCATTGTTATCTAAACATTTACTGAGTACTTCCTGTGGGCCAGGGACTGAGTTAGGGACTGGATACAGAGATGATAATCATAGATAACAGGAAAAACAATGGAATGTCTTCAAGAAGGTTACAGTCTGGGTCTGGAGGAGGGAAGAGACAAATATGTGAACACACCATAAACATATAATGAGTTAAGGGCTGTAACAAAGTCAAGGACAAATTGCTGGGTAGGTACAAGCTCCACAGGGAAGCGAGCAACTTGCTTGGTCTGGGGAGATCAAGAAAGCCTTCCCAGGAGAGGTGATTTTGAGGGAGGTCTTAAAGGACCCAGGAATCCCACTCCTGGGCTTATATCCAGAAGGAACCCTACTTCAGGATGACACCTGCATCCCAACGTTCATAGCAGCACTATTTACAATAGCCAAAACATGGAGACAGCCTAAATGTCCATCAACAGGTGACTGGATAAAGAAAAAGTGGTATATTTATACAATGGAATACTACTCAGCCATAAAAACTGACAACATAACGCCATTTGCAGCAACATGGATGCTCCTGGAGAATGTCATTCTAAGTGAAGTAAGCCAGAAGGAGAAAGGAAAATACCATATAAGATCGCTCATATGTGGAATCTAAAAAACAAAAACAACAAACAAACAAACAAAGCATAAATACAGGACAGAAATAGACTCATAGACATAGAATACAGACTTGTGGTTGCCGGGGGGGGGCAGAGGGTGGGAAGGGATAGACTGGGATTTCAAAATTGTAGAATAGATAAACAAGATTATACTGTATAGCACAGGGAAAGATACACAAAATCTTATGGTAGCTCACAGAGGAAAAAATGTGATAATTGTGTATATGTCCATGTATGAAAAATTGTGCTGAACACTAGAATTTGACACAACATTGTAAAATGATTATAAATCAATAAAAAAATGTTTAAAAAAAGAAAAGGATGGGTTGGCTCTTGGTAGCTGATGGAAGTCAATAGTATCAATGGAAGAACCAATAGGTAGGGAAATTAACAGGAAAAGGAACTTGTCAAATGGGCTCAATAGGATTGATTTATCAGTATCCTTCCTGTCTCCTATTGAGAGAGTGGTTTGGTTTCTGTCTTCCTTATTTCTCTAATACCCTGCTTCTCATTTGTCGCTTTGACTTTTCTCTTGGATCTAATGTCCTTTAGCAATCTTTTGTTTTGTTTTTTGTTTGTTTGTTTTGCTTTGCCAGGGGGAGGTAATCAGGTTTATTTATTTACTTATTTATTTAATGGAGATACTGGAGATTGAACCCAGGACCTCGTGCATGCTAAGCATGTGCTCTACTACTGAGCTCCCTCCTTTGGCAATCTTGATTTGGTTGGTTTCGGCATTTATTGCCATCCTATATTTTCAGCTCTGTATCAGCCCTGTGGGAGATAGACAAGGAGAAAACTCTGTCCCAGCCCTCCCAGAGTGTGTTCTCCAAGGCTTGTAGTGGCGTGGCCTTTGTGTCTTCGTGGCACTGCTCTGGGAACAGGTTGATGGTTCTCCTCTAGTCCTTAAAAGACATCTGAATTGATGGTTGATAGCTCGGCCTTGTCTCAATTAGGAGGTTAGTGAAAATGTCACAAAATATGCTAAGCATGAAAGTTGAAGTTTCCGATGTGAACTGTAAGTGAAGCTGAAGATGGTGAAATACAAATCCTTTCCTATGACAAACACAATCCCCAGGAGCTGGGCCACAGGCTGATTCATTTATCTTTCGTATGTTGTAGGACAATCATAATTTTTCCAGAATCTAAAATTGCCTGTTATAGGAATATATGCCTAAGGGAGATATAAATGTTGATTTTCCTGGCACTAACAACTCCTGAGATGTAAGGATAAGGAGAAGACAGAATTTTTAAAACCTGCCATGTTGCATGAAATTTCTCTGTACTCTTTACTGCTTAATTGCTTTTATTTTATTCGTTGATCAAGGAAGAGAAGTGTTAACATAGTTATGAGTTTGGATCAATAGACTCTCATTTTCTCATCTGAGAAAAAAAGTGACATTGAATGGGAACAGCCCCCAAATAAATTCATGCAGGCATTCTCTTCTCTTCTTTATCTTGAGGAATAAAAAACTCAATTTAGGAAGGTACTTATATTTTGTATAACTAGAAAATCTTCTAACTTAGAAAGGAAAAGATTAGGCCAGGAGAATTAAGGTCAAGAGAGATGACACTGGGTCTGTAAGTACCAGGATGGAAGTGACACTAAGGACCTCTTGTCACCACCAGGGACACCAAATTCAGAGCCCTCTCACCTTAAACATGCAATAAACCAAGGCTTTCAATGTACCACTTGCTACTCAGAATGTTCAAACTGACTTCCAGAATTCTCAGAATTATTGGGAGAAAGGATAACACCCAATGAACCTACAGCTAAATACTCTAATGAATCCTAACTTTTTTCTTCCCACTATTCCCAGGAACCAAATTGAGTCAACAAGAAAAAAACTATGTAAGGAGTCACATGACTAAATGTTGATACTGACTGTAAAAACCAGAGGCCTAATCTCTTAGATCTGTTCATTTGGGGTCTGTGTGTATGTCTGTATGTGTGTTTTGGTTTTTGTATTCTGGTTATTTTAGCATTTCCCAGTGACTAACACTCTTCGGTAGCATCAGTTTATGCTGAACCCAGAACCTTTTGCTCAGGCCAGGTATGCTCATGATTTTTCAGGTATTTCTGTGAGGTTAGCTGGCCCAATCACTTACTTAAAGCTCTGTGTAGTCTACAAAATATTTTCAAATTTGTTTGCTATTTGATCCTTAAAATTGACCTACACAGTAGACTGAATAGGTTTGATTATTCACATTTCACAGCTGGGGGAAGTAGCCCAGAGAAGCTAATTTAGACCCAGTTATACTAATTTAAACCTTAATAAGTAGCAGAGCTAAGGCTTACCTCTAAGTTTCCATTCTCCAGGTTCAGAATTGTTTGCACTACACAGGAGGTGGTGTGTGGGAGAAGTCATGGGCTGGGTGAATTCCCATCCTGCCAATGGCCACTGCCTGACTTGGTTATTTTACCAGAGATAAGACCTTTTGGAGATACGAGCACCCCAGGCAGGATGATGACCAAGTGCTCCTTCAAACTGATAGTCTTTAAATGGTTTTTTTTTTTTAACATTTTTTATTGAATTATAGTCATTTTACAATGTTGTGTCAAATTCCAGTAAAGAGCACAATTTTTCAGTTATACATGAACATATATATATATATTCATTGTCACATTTTTTTTCTCTGTGAGCTACCATAAGATCTTGTATATATTTCCCTGTGCTATACAGACTCATAGACATAGAATACAAACTTGTGGTTGCCAAGGGGGTGGGGGATGGGAAGGGACAGATTGGGATTTCAAAATGTAGAAGAGATAAACAAGATTATACTGTAAATGTTTTTCTTTATTTAATGAAGGCATAGAAAACTGATTAATAACAGAGATTCAACATTTCTTTGTTTTAAGCAATATATTCATTCCCTTGTCCTTTGGGTCCAGCTCCTCCAAGTCAAAAACATTAATGACCCACATAGACTCCATGAAAGACATGGTGGAGGAGGGTAAGGAGAAGGGTCACTCTGCAGATGGCACAGCAGGTTCCTTGAGAAACCCTAGTTGGGTACATTTCTGTCCCAAGTCTCTTTTCTCTCTCTCCCTTTCTCTTTCAGGGCTCAATCCTCCCAGCTCTGACACTCTATTCTTAGCTCTTATACCTTCTGAAATCTCTCTCCCTTTCTTAGCAGAGTAACTTCTTTGTCTCAGCTTCTCTCTCTAATCTTGCACCTCCTTCCACGGGATAATATAAATCTTCAATTATGTCAAATATTATTTCACTGCCAGTAAAGATTTCCTTGAACTTAACAAACTAAAGAACCAGGGCTCAGTACTAGACTCTGGTGAGGAGAGAGGTAATTATTAAAATATATATATATGTTTCCTGTTATGTTGTTAAAATATATATGTAAATGTTTCCTCTTATTTCATTAAATTCAAATAAGGGATTAGTACATGTGCTAAGGCAGAAGACAGACAAACTTACATTTCACCAGTTATGTAAGAAACATGGGATAAAATTATTCTGAATTAACAGGCACCATATTCCTGATTAATTTCAAGAGGTTTACATTCCTTTTATTATTTCCTCTTTCAACTCACTTAGATTGACTAATTCTAAAATAGCCTCAAAATATATAAAGCAAAATTTCTACAGGGAGAAATTTACAAATGTAATATATTTACTAGGAGATTTCAGTGCATCTTTCTTAATTATTTGAAGCTCAAGCGTCAAAAACTCAGTAAAGATATAGAACATTTAAACAACACAATCAATGTACATGATCTAATAGGCACATATACAGATCCTATACCCAACAATTAGAGAATATACATTCTTCTTAAGCGCATGTGAAACATTTTTCAAAACAACAAAACTTAAAACAAGACAGTTAAGAAGGAAGAGTTGACGATGCTATAGAGAAGCATTAGCTTGATTCCACCTTTAAATCTTGTCTTGATTTGGGGCATTACGAGCACTAAGTGAGCACAGTACTTATAATCACTGTGTCTGAAGCCTTGATCATCCCTGGGAAACTCATCTGTTTTTCCCGTTTGCCGACCCTGCCCTGAAGTGAGAGGGACCTGCTTGTGTCTTTGACAACAAAATTGAATTATATGAGCAGTCTGATTCAACTCTCCATCAGCTTTATTTTCTTCAGCTTTACTGAGGTATAATTGACAAAATGTACATCAGAATAATTTGCTATATATACATCATAATAATTATATATATATAATTTTATATATATATATACACACACACACACACACACACACACACACACATTGTGAAGATTCCTTTTGTCTGGTTAATACATCCATCACCTCACGTATTTATCTTTATTTTTTTTTTAGTGAGAACATTTGAATTTACTCTTAGCAAATTTCAATTTTAGTGTTATCTACTATAATCAACATGTTTATTGTTAGAGCCTCAGGCCTTATTCATCTTATAGCTGAAAGTTGGTGCACTTTTACCAACCTTTCCCTATTTCCTCCACTCCCCAGCCCCTGGCAACCACTTTTCTACTGTTTCTATGAGTTTTGTTTTCTTTTTTTAGAAAAGATATAAATATTTATCTTTCTCTGTCTGGCTTATTTCACTTAGCACCGAGGTCTATCCATGTTGTCACAAATAGCAGGATTTTCTTCTTTCTCATGGCTGAATAGTATTCCTGTGTGTGTGTGTGTGTGTGTGAGTCATATCTCTTTATTCTTCCCTTTCCATTCATCCATTGATGGGCACTTAGGTTCTTTCCATACCTTGGCTATTATGAATAATGTTGCAATTAACGTGGGGGGGACAGAGATCTCTTTGACATCCTGTTTTCATTTTCTTCCAGACATGGGATTGCTGGGTCATGTGGTAGTTTTATTTTTACTGTTTTCCATAGTTGCTGTACCTATTTACCTTCCTATAAGTTCCTTTTAAATGATTCATTTGGCAGCTACTTAATTGGATTGCCCTTTCATTGAGCTCTTCTTCTAAACATTCATTTCCTCATCTGAAAAACAGGGATAATATTTACAGGCACTGGTTTGGTGAGAATTAAATGAGGTACCGTAATACAACATACTTAATCCCAGTGTCTGTTCATGGGAGATAATTGGCAAACCTGAGCCACCCACTCCAGCTCACCCCCACCAACACACGCTCATAATACTTTTCTTGTCACTTCAGACCCAACTACCATCAAATATTATAAATTTTCCAAGAGACAGGAAATTCTTCTTTTTTCTCTTTTTTAAGACTTATTTTTTTAGAATACTTTACACATCACAATTACTCAAAGTCCATAGTTTACATTACAGTTCATTCTTAGTGTTGTACATTCTGTAGGTTTGGACGTGTGTAATGAAATGTGTGACATAATGATGTCTATCATTATGATCACACAGAGTATTTTTCACTGCCCTAAAAATCCTCCCTGCGCTGCCTGTTCATCCCTCCTGCCCTTCCCCCAGACCATGAAAACTGGCTGATCCTTACACTGTCTCCATAGTTTTGCCTTTTCCAGAATGTCATGTCATTAGAATCATACAATATGTATGATTTCAGATTGGTTTCTTCCACTTAGTAATACGCATTTAAGCTTCCTCCATATGTTTTCATGGCTTGATAGCTCATTTCTTTTTTACACTGAGTAATGTTTCATTGTCTGGCTGTCCTACAGTTTATTTATTCATTCCCCTGCTGGAGAATATCTTGGTTATTTCCAAGTTTTGGCAATTATGAATGAAGTTGCTAGAAACATCCTTGTGTAAACTTTTGTGTGGACATAAATTTTCAACTCATTTAGGTTAATACCAGGGAGCACAATTGCTGGATCATATAGGAAGAGTGTGTATAGTTTTGTAATAAACTGCCCAGTTGTCTTCCAGAGTGGCTTTGCATTTCCACCAGTAGTGAATGAGAGTTTTCTTGCTCCACATGCTCTCCAACATTTGGTGTTGTCAGTTTTCTAGATTTTGTCCATTCTGGTAGGTGCATAGTGATATCTCATTGTTTTAAGACCTTGTCTTTTTATCCTTTATGCTTAGCATAATGTGGCAAATGTGGGGTACAGAGAAGTCACTCAATAGATGTTTCTTAGTTGACTCCCCAGATTAACTAGTCTCTCTCCCTCTCTTCCTATATGTATATACATGCATACATATATAGGCATATACATACACACGTTTCAGCCTGAAATTTTTTTAACATTGCTAGCAGCACACTTATGTGACAATAAAAGGATTATCTTTAGAAAAGAGATAAGAGATAAGAAGTCTTGGTTACTCAACATGGTAAACCATTGATTCTTACACCTGAGAAAAAGTTAAAACACTTATGTTCACTGAAATGATCGTATCTGTGGCAAGCAGGACCTTAACTGTCAAGGTTCGGTCTGAAAGACAAATGTTCCTCCTCCTTACAGTAATGATCTTTATCTGCCTATGAAGGATAAAGGAGTCATTTGAGGTGACAGAGACCTTAAATGCTGGCTCTGAGAAATTCTGTTACTAGTTTTAATTAATTCTTCCTCTCTGGATGGAGTGTAACCCTCAGAATTGAGCTCATTTCTGACTCATGTTTTGTTGGACATCATTCGTGACCCATCTATGGAGTGTTTTGTAGATTAGTGTTGTGTTTTGGAAATACAAAGAATGCTGGGAAATTCAAGTAAGGCTTTAAGAACTGACCACAAATTTGGTAAATAACATCTTCCTAGCCAGAATGTTTAAATGTGGCCCTTTGAATATAAGCATTTTTAGAAAGTATATTAGCTAGTTTGGTAATTCAGTTATAATTAATATCTTCTATTATTTTCTCTTACTCAAGTGCTGCAGAGTTATTTTCCTTGAGTCTCAATTACTTCACACTTTTTTGCTGTGAGCTAATCCCCAGTCATGCATTAAGCATCTCCTATGTGCCCTGCACTGCATTAAATAAGACACTAGAGGTCCAGGCTAGAGTACAAATGGAGGCTTACATGCATATGCCTAAATATTTCAAGGTTGCAAATGACAAAATATGATCCCTCCTCTCACCATGTTAAATACACCTTCATGACTACCTAGAAGGCCAAGTTCAACTTTAGAACTCCCCAATTACTTGAGGTCCCAGGCCCCAGCTCTCAGCCTGCCTGCTCCTGCTCTGACCTGTGTCACTGGACACCTTGCAGGCATACCTGTGGATGGTCTAGCCTGTTTCTACACACTCTGCCCATATCCCTCTACAAATAGCCAATCTTGGCCACTCCTTGGATCTAGGAATGAGCACACACCCTCTTGGTCCCTTCTCTGAAGGACAGATCTAAGGAAAAGGTCTATGCAGCCCCCTAAAGGAAGGTCAGACCATTTGGACAGGAAGTTCCTGGGGTCTGGATAAGCAGAGCATGGTCTAGAAGCAGGGAGCATTGGATCTGCGTTGACATAGAATCCAGGAAACCACATTTTGTTATGACTTCTCACCTCAAATGGAGAGATGCCACTGGAGGAGGGCCAGAGAGGGGTCTCTGAAGCATGGAACCTCTTTTTTCTAGGTGTAAGGGCATTGCTTAGGCTTGATAAGAAACTAAAATCCTGAACAGATTGAAGATGATTACCCTGTAGTCCACTAAGAAGATAGATGTATTAGTAGTGAACTCTATACAGTGTGGTCTAGGCAACAATTTAGACATGTCTGTTGTAATGGATGACATAGGAAAGGGTGGTGTCACTGGTAGTGTCAGGAGAAGTGTCCTTTAAGCTGAGTCTTGAGAGATAAAGCATTTGCCAGGCAAGTGTATGCTGGATATAGACAGCAAAGAAGAGAATGGTAGGAGATGGAGATGGACAAAAAAGCCTGTGGTCAGTTTACAAAGGGCCTTGAGTTTGAACTTTATGCTGACAAAGAGGAGTGTGAGCTAGAGATATAGGGAAGAGGAAAGCTGAAGAGATGAGCATGAAGAGATGCTGTTAAGAAGTATGGATTTGAAGGCAATGGGAAACCTCTGAAGTATTTTAAGTCAATAATTGAGTTGAACATATCTGTGTTTTTAAGCAACAATGATGGAAGTGTGGAAGGGGGCTAAGGTGGAAAAGTAGAGGGAAATCAATTAAGAATCTGGCCCATGATAGTCTAGATGGGAAATGATAGATAAGTGACCTGGACTAGGCAAAGGTCACATTCAAGAGATATATACGGTAGGAGGCCATTGTGATGATGGGGATAAGGAGCAAGAAGAGGGAGCTGAGGATAATGCCTAAATGAAAAATGGAAGTCGTTTAGAAATTAGTTATCACTGACTTAAAATAAGTGAGCTTTTTGTTCATTTCCCTGGTGATGTCATATGCACCCACCATGGGGCTGTGCACACAGGAGCCACCTACAAATCAAGCAGGCTGATGACACACTCTCCAAAAGGAGGTGTGACACAGGCCTCCAAGACGACAGCCCAGCCTTACACCCCAATGTTTTCATGTTGATGAATGACTTAACCTTTGTAAACATTTAATCTACCTGATTTAATATTATTCCACAAAGAGTTTATCAGGCTTGCAGTGAATCAAGACCCTCCATTTCTTCTTCTACATGTGGATCCTTCATGGGATATTTAGGAAACCAGTGACATCCAAGAAAAACTGGCATTTAGAATTTTGGAATATAGTACAAGGCTTGGATGAAGATAGATTTATAACAACCATAGAGGTCTTAACACCATGGACATTTACCTTTTCATGTCATTCCCATCCTTTGTTCTCATTGATAAGGAAGAGTTGACTGTAGTGATTTCACATGCAATTCTCAGGTTTCATCTCTCTTTTATATGTCCTTTTCCTCATCCCAGAAACAATACAGGAAACCATAATAATAGTTCAGTTCAGTTCCTTTAAGTGTATAACTCCACTTTTTTTTTTCCTGTTGACAAAAATGTTTCGTATCTATTGATTAATAAGAAATAATGGGACATACATTTCTCTGGAAATCTAGGAAACAAATCAGTTGAAAAGCCATGCCCTGAATTTCTCAACTATTCTTAAGATTGGGTCAAAGTACAGGAAGAAAATAAAGTCTTCTTCAAATTCTTGCCCTGTTTGCAAAATCCCTGTTTGGAGGCAGCATGTTCAGGGTAAACCCTCTGCCTTGCCTTCTATTCCTATTGGCACACCATGAGATATTGGCTAAGTTGCTTCACTTTTCAGTATAAGCTCTCCTATGTCCACAAGGTGTTTGATCATGATTGCCTTGTCAACAAGCATTTATTAAGCGTCTATTTTCGTGTGCCACTGTACAAGGTACTACATCAAGATGTCTACCTGTCAGAGACATGGTAAAGATCTATGAGATAACAAAAGCAAAAATGTTTTAATGTCCTTGAAGGAATGAAACTGTGCCAAGTCCAGAGATTATGAACTCAGATTCTTAGCATGAAGAAAGGTCTCCACAGTTTTCATAATTTTAAATTTATTTAGTTGACCTGGAGATCAGGATTAATCCCAACAGAGAAAAGTTAGCGTTGCACAGAGAGAAATTCTGTCTCAGGGCCTGGAATATTACCACATATCGGAGGATCCCAAAGCGGGTCAGGGTAAAGAGCAAGTCTGGATAAACAGCTGCACATTTATACTGGCCAGTACAAATACTGGCCAAAAATTTGGGCAAAATCATTGCATATGGAGAACACTATGCTGGTTATGCTCCAGTTGGCTTAGCAGATTAACTCTGCCTTTCCTCACCCTGCTTTATGTCCTGGGCAGCTGACCCCTAGGGACTGTATCACCCAGTCTCCCTTGCCACTGCCTTCCAGTTGAGTTAGACCAGTGAGAAACATCAGCAGGAGATCAGAACTTGGAAGGAGATGGTGTCAGGGTATTTCTTCCAGGCTCCCTGTCTTCTTTGGGTGAGTCTCTAGCAGGGAATGTAGCCTCCATGAGGTTCTACTGGGTTCAAGCAGCACTACTCCCCCCAACCTTGCCCTTCAAAACTAAGGGTGGTAGCATCTCCCACTGCTGCTGGTCTCTGGATGCCTCAACATCTCTTGTTTGTTCCTTAATCCTGACCATAGCTCTGTAAGTAGTCATTTCTCAAACTGTCTTCACCGGAAACTTCTGGGGTGATTTCTTTTTCTTACTAGAGCCCTGGCTAATGTGTACAGTTACCAAAAAACTTATAAAATCCATAAAGACCACTGTGTAGACTCTAAGATATTTTTCACATGAAAAACAAGTCCCTAAGTTTTTGAATCAACCTCTCCACAAGATGACCCCAATATGTTTGGATTTCATTTCTTTGAATCTCTGGAAATATTCACCCAGGGACATGAATGTTCTGATGTAACCATTTTTAAGCTGAGAACTCATTGTAAGGATATCTGAGAAGGGGTGAGAAACCCCAGAGAATACTTCCCGCATTGTTCTTTTCCTTTACGTGGTTGATGACGTGCATTTTAAGTCAGAAGAAAGCAAAACATTCAGTAATTCTGGCTTTTCTTGGGCAATAATGGGTTTTGCAGGTCTGGGGAGAGGATTTTCTCTGAGAGGTTGAGTGTGCATGGAAGGAGAGTCTGTGCCACACGCAGAGAACACGATGAGGTGTCCGCAGGCTGCAGTCTGGGAGGATGCTCAATTGATCCAGAGCTGACCTTTTCTGACTCACTTTACCTCCCCTCCGCACTATTAACAAACACACTAGCAAGTGGGGAGCTGTAAATGAGCTGTTTCCTGCAAGTAAGATTTTAATGAGACTTTCTAGCTGGTCACATAACCAACACAAGATGATAAAAATGTGGATTGTTGACACCCTCCCTCCTGCTAGTGATGTAAACCCTGGTCAATGTGCTGAAAACAAACTAAATTTAATTTTAGTTTACAAAATCATAACGAAACAGAAAATTAGGTCAAAATACGTCTGTCTCTGGTGGCGGTAACAGGGACTTTTGCACAAAGCCAAGTAATCTCACAGCAGAAGCCCATTTTTGCCTGACCTAGTGTCGTGGCAAACACAACATTTTCTAACCGGCATGCTTCATTTGGCGTGATTTGGCTAATGAACCCTTCCTGGGCTTAAAAATCAGGCATGGAGGTGGGTTAGAGAAAGGGAAAGTTACAATCCAACTCTGTCTCCATGGGAGTTGGAAGGTCTCCATGGAAAAAAAAATGTGTTTCCTCCCCGTGATTTGTCTCTGTTCTTTATTTTTGGATATTGTTGGGCAAGAGGGGCACACGGGGCATAGACGTGACCAGGAGCCAGCCGGCAGGAGCTGATGCAGAAGGAAGAAATGGGAAGATGAGTATTTTTTTCCCCATTGCGTTTTCTACTCTTCTCAAGGCAAATAATCCAAATTCCAATAGCCTTAACTATTAGAGGCAGCTTTCAAATGATCCCACTCATTCAGAACCTAGCCTGCCGCTTGCAACATCTCTTGTTGCTTCCAAGGCTGAAGAAAATGCAGAGGGATGAAAAGAAATAGGAAAAAGACAAGATTGAACAATAGTGTTAGCTGATCTATTTTTTTGATGTTACATTATTTACTGATTTATTCATTCAACAAATAAGTACTAGGCACTATTATGTGGCCGGTAGTAATATAGATGCTATGGATCCAAGAGTGACACAATATTGAGTCCCTCCCCTCAAATACCTTACTTCTGAGTGGGGGAAACAGACAATAGACTAAAAGACAAAGCGATACGTAGTGTGACATCTGGTATCATAAATACTGATGTGTGTGAGGCTCTGTACGAAGAATTTACTTACACCGAGAACTCATCTACTCCTCACAGCACACAGGGGTAGAAGGGTTATTGTGTCTGCTTTATTCTGAGAAGACAGATTCAGAGAAGAAAGGAACTTGTCTCAGGCTGTCCTAGGTGGAGCTGAGCCCAGGTCTGCCTGGCCTCACAATATGTAGCCATGTCTTTGTTTGGCCTCCCCGTTGGTCCACCTATATCTGCCTACCCAGAGAGACACCCCCCACCTCCCCAAGCGTGTCCTCTCTGCAGTCTCAGAACACTTTCTGCTTATAGAATTCTCTTGGAAGTTGACCATGGACAGCTTCACAAGAGCTGCCATCTCTTTCTATCTGTTATTGAACTATTTTATTTGTATTTAGCCTAATTAAAAGCTTGATCATGATTGAAATGTTTCTTCCCAACTTTACTATAAACTCCTTGAGGGTCAGATATATTTAACAGATTTTTATCCTTTATGGCCCTGGAGGTACTCACATTATGCCTTGTACACGGTGGGTGTGTAATATGGAGTTGACTTATTTGAGTCTGTAGAGGACGTGGTCCTGGCAATTCCTTGAAGGAGCTTCATCCTTCAAGTCATAGATGAGATTCTTGTTCTTAATTTCTCCCCTCAGGGTATCTAGGGCTAAAACTTAGACCATTTCTTCTTTTAAATGTGTAGTCTGCCTTATAATACCTCCTTGGAGGGCAAATAAACTGGTCCAAAGTGTTTCATCATAGCTGGCACATTCAGGTCCTCTGTATCCTAAAACAGTCACACTTATGGAAAAGAACTGAATTGCTAGACTTACTATTTAAGCTGGGAATTAAAAAATAAAATACAATAAAACATGCAAAACAAAACGGGACTGGGAATAAATGATTTGCCTTTATAAAATCTTCTTAATGGGGGAAACAGCCCTCCAGACATGAGGCTCAGTGTCCACTGCAAATCTTGCTAACGAGCATCTGGAGAAGCAGGTCATCCTGGGTCTACTTGCATCCAGTCAAGGCTGCTCTTCTACAAGAGGACTCATCTTGCATCCTTACTCCCATAAAATATCATTCCATTTCGACACATTTCTTAAGCAAGAACGCAGAGTCAGGCAGCAAGTATGTATTTTTAAAAGTATAGCCTTTATGGGTGTATAAATACTCTGCCTTGCTCTTGTCTACTCAAAATTCACTGGAGCCCAGGAGTTTGAGCAGAGTGATTCTGAAAGGAAATGTTTTCAAAGTTCAATCGTGTCTTATTGCCATGAATGTGATCTTTCTGAGTTGTTATACAGAGGTATCCCGTAATTTGAAGTCTATATTTATATAGAGAGACATAAGAGAGTTTTATTGGAGTTAGTTCAGGATGTGAGGCATCTCCCAAATCTCTGCTGAGCTGACTCCCCACCCTTTTTGACATTTACTTGGTCACCGTATGAGCCACCTCTTCTCTCATTTAAATCGCTCGAGAACTGGCAATTAGAAGACATTCTTCTTAGGAGCAATTTCAGCCTCCTTGAGATTGAAGTGCTAGCCTGGCTCTAGAAAAGGGGCATGTATACCATAATTTTGCTGTTTGTACTCATATAACTTGGTGTCTTTGGGCTGGGCATATTGCGGTGATGAGAAAACACAGCGCTCAACTTCTGTGGGTCTGCCCAGTGCAGAAGGAGTGGTCCCAGATGTGGCTAATGTCCTGTATGACGTCTCTGAAAACTCAGAATAAATTTGTTGGTGTTGAAGCCTTGGGTGCAAAACAGTCACGTGTTCAAACCATTAGAGTTAGGGTGGTAGAGGATGAATGAAAATAGTGAGGGAAATGAGACAGCAAGTGATTAGATGCTCATGATCAAATTTCAGAGTCAGGAAGATGCTTCGCTCATTCCACAAACATATTTTTTACGTATGCCAGGAAATCTGCTAACTTCTTTGAATGGAGAGGTGAAAGACAGTCCCTTTTTAGGGTATTAACAGAGAAGTAGAGACAGATAAGGCAACAATCTGTTGAATAGTCTATTAGTTTCCTAGGAATGCTGTAAGAAAACAGCACAAACTGGACAGCTTAAACAACAGAAATTTATTCACAGATCTGGAGGCCAGAAGTCCAAGGTCAAGGTGTCAGCAGGTTTGGTTTCTCCCGAGGCCCCTCTCCTTGGCTAGCAGATGCTGCCATCCTCACATGGCCCTTCTGTGTACTTGTGTCCCTGGTGTCTCTTCTCCTCTTATAAGTACGCCAATTGTGTGGGATAAGGATCCTAACTTAAAGGCCTCATTTTAACTTTATCACCTCTTTAAAGACCTTACCTTCAAATGTGGTTCCATTGTGGGGTACGGAAAGTTGGAACTTCAACACGTAAATATTGAGGATGACACAATTTAGCCCGTAACAGTCTATTAAAAGTGATGATAGAGGTTACCCAGGATGCTTGGGAAGCACCAAGGAGGGGGGCTGTTAGAGAGACTTCACAGAGCATGAGAAATACCCAGGCATTGTGGGATATAGAGCAAACCGCCTGGGTACAAACAGTGGGCTCCTCCCACAGCTGGAACAAGGTATGAATTAAGAACTCATGAGTACACGGTGACATTATGTACTTTCAGAACCACACCTGACATCCAGTCTAAAAGTTCTGCAATAGTGTATGTCCTTACAAAACCAAGGCACAAAACAGGAATGTGTACAGGTAGGAAAGATATCTAGAAAACAGTCATGGGTGTTAGCGTAGGACGAAAGCAGAGCTTGAATAAATGCAAGGATAGAATGTGTGGGTGTTCCCACCAACCACTTGTTGGGGACCATGCCAGGGCACTGTGAGAGGGCTCCTGGGACCAGCAGCAATTCTGTATTCCAGTCTCTTCTTTTAGGCTTCTGCCACCAGGGACCTCTCTCTGAGGCTCAAACCAATGGTGTCCAAACTCCGTTCCTCTGTATGATCTTTCTTGTTTAGCAGATAGATATTTTTCTCCTTAAAAGAGGCTTCTAGAAGCCAAAGCTTTCTGGATTTGCACCATCTGTGGAACCACACTGAAACTTCAGTGAATTAACAAAGTTATAGATTGTGGTAACAAATTAAAGAACTGAGGACCTTCCTGGCTTGTACTGGTGTGATATCTCTATGAGGCATCACGCCAAAAAAAAAAAAAAAAAAAAAACAAATAAACAACAAAGAAAAAAAAACTCCATTTTCCCTGCTCAGAATCAGTGACAGTAATAATGGTTAGAATTTAAAACCAAACTAGGATAATTTGGGGTTTGTGGAATATGAGGAAATTAGAGATTCAATCAAAGACTTTCTGTTCCTCAGAATAAGCTACAGGTGGGTAAAACAATTTATTTGAGTTGGGTTTTGAGGTTTAAAAGCAGGAATTCTCTTTTCGGAGACACTGAAAGATGTAAGCAGTGTATGATTCAAAGATGTCCACCATATGGATTTGAATGGATCGGTTTTCAGAGAACAGTGACATCAGAGAACATTTCTCAACTTCTGAAGCCCTGTGAGCCCAGGAAGCATGGGGAGCTTAAAATGCCCTGAAATTAATTTTCTTGCTTTTATGATTTTAGCCAGTGTTTTCATTTTAATATTGATACCCAAAAGCAGTTTCTCAAAGGACACTTAAAATAAAAAACATCAAATAACCCAATGACACTATTCATTTACTTGAATAACTAGAATATGAATTTCAAATATTGCTGAATTGTATCAAATTCAAATGACTAGAATCAAATTTGCATAAATTCAAGTCAACGAGGGGCTTTATTCAAAAGTATTATAACTTTGAAATGTGTGTCTAAAGCTGGAGGAGGAAATGGTGGTAAAATCTGGAATTAAAAATCTGTAAATGTTTTACTTTTTGCCATTTTTGTCTTTGAACATCTCTGTTCTTTTTGATAATTCTCTGTTTGACTTAGTTTATCCATTTTTACCTATTATTATATTTATAAGCTTTTTCCACATTCAACATAATGCCACAATAGTGCAAAGTTCAATTAATTTTTATTTATATGTGAGTTTCAATCACAGTCCCAACAGGAAATTTTTACACTGTCTAGTCCATTTATCTTAGCAAGAAGAAGAAACCTCAAGCATGAAAAGGAAAAAAACACTTCCCAATGACAAAAAATGATACAGTAGCTGAGATAAGCCTCCAGTATGATTCCTGGGTCCTCCATTCCAGCATCTTCTCTCACCCTGCTCTTTGTTCGTCTCTCTGGATGTCTGGGACCTTGTCCTGACCCCTCCTCCAGCTCGGACCTGATCAGCTGAGCAGGGGTTGGAGTTAAGGATGGATGGAAAAGGATCATAGCCACTACTGAGGTGTGGGGTTTGCCACAAATCAAGGCCAAAATCAGATGAGTTTTGTTTGAATTTTAAGTTGTTTTTCAATTATTCACAGTCCTCCTTCCTTTCACTAAAACAGAGAATGAACAATAAAAACCAGCCATCAGTCTAGATGTTCATACTAGATTATGGAATGAGGACTATCCTCAATGCTTCTCCATCACATTTACAGGTATTATGGGCCTTTGCTTGGTCAAAGCTCTATATGAAAAAGGCTTTTAATTGGCGAGGTCAGGGGAAGGGAGGGGGTGGTGGTAGAGCAAGTTCTTTCACTTAAAAAATATCATTATTCATCTCCAATTATATGCATGAAAAATACTGGATGCTGTGAGGATGCAAAGTGGTATGGCATGGTTTGTGCCTTCATGAAGCTTATAGTAAAATTTTTAAGATTAAAAAAATACAACTTTTCAACTTAAAAAAATTCCTAGGCTGCCAGTTAGTAATGGTTGCGTGTTCTTCTCTTTGTATTTACTGGAAGGAGAAATTCTAATAGTTTAGTGGGAAAAGGCATCCTTGGGGTTTTCCGCTGGCATTCTAGAAGGAAGCATGCACTGTTTCAGACAATACAATAACGTTCTTCCAGCAAGAATGAACTAGCCCAGTGCCTAAAAGTGGTTCAAGGCAAAAGTTCCTGAGAGAAAGTAATTTGGGTGAGCCTTACACAGATTCCTAAGGGACCAGCCTCCCTGTCATCATAATGCTGATAAAGAAGGAAAGAAAAACAACAAAAGTGTTTCCGCTCTCACTCTTCTCTGGAATGCCCTTGCCAGGTGCCTGTGACTGACAGCTGAAGGCGCCATTTTCTCTTTGACTCTACCCAAGCTTCTCTTATTTTGGGGAGTGAGGTGACTTCTGCCTCTAGGATTCCTTTAGGTATAATGAAATTATTTGCTGAAAATTTCACTTATGAATATGAGACTCTTTTCATAATGATAAATGAAATTTTTATTCATGACTATAAGTGTTGACTTATGAATATGTAATACATCATTTTCCACAAACGCCTGCCTTCATTTCTTGCTGGTCATCCACACCCCACCTCCATCCCCCCATCCTCACCATGCATCCCCCATCTCCTGTCCACCTGCCCCCTTCCCTTTGGGAGACTGGATGCTTTGGTCTCTCTCAACAAAATCATGCCAACAGGAGCCCATTTCCTTCAGGAGTTAGCAACCACCAGACTCCCCTTGGCCAAGCAGAAATCTGGTTTTCAGCCAACTCAGCATATTATAAAGGAATAGGAGAGCTAGTGAGGGAGCCTAGAGAGATGCGAGACTCACTGTTCCTTTCAATAATGAAGAAACATACTCATGAAAATGAGCACAAAATTGAGGACGTTCAAGAGTAGAGTAGCTTTAAATTAAAGAAGGGCTCAAGGGTGTCAATATACTTGTTAAGCTTTGTGGCAGCTTTGTGCATAGTTCAAGTTATTTGTACCCCTGGAGTTTTTGCTCGATATCGGATAAGTGTAGTTATTTTTAAATGAAAGGGTTCGGTGGAAAGCTTTGGTTCCCTCCTCATGGTGATGTAGCACGTATGTCTCTTTTAGAAAGAAAAGTTTTGATATGTGCCCCTAACAAAGCCTTCCTTTCACACACATAAAATGTAAACAGAACCACTTAACTACAATATAGCCGAGAACCAGCCTTACAAGGGTTTTCAGTGTTTGAAGAGCCTGTTTTTGCTCTGTGCTTTGGTCACGATGAGTGGAGAGGGGGCTTTCCTGGAAGCTACGTTGTCAAGAAGTGCCCTGGAGCTGGCCTTCCCCACTCAGAGCGTGTGAGGGCCCCCGGGACGTCCCCATCGCCCAGCTCGGGCAGCAGCAGAAAGCAGCGTCCACGTCAAAATAGTCAAGTCCCGCCCAGAGAAACTGTCCTGAGGGTGACGGTCACCAGAGTCAGAGGCAGACTTGTGCGTGTCTCTCCTTTCCTTTCCAGGGTTGATCCCTCGTGTTTAAAGTAGGAGACTCTCAAAGTCAGGAAACTAGTCAGACGTCTGCACTATGCAGTGACGCTGAGGCCCCTGTGAACCGGAAACAGACATTTACAGTATCCCTTTCCAGCTCAATCAGTTCCAAATATCAACCTCTGATGCTAAGGGGGGCCGGCTGTTGACCCCAAGTCTAACCTGGACAGAGTCAAAGGACAGGTCACCAAGGTCATTTTTATTTTTCATTTTTACTGTTTAAAGAGAGAGTTGGGTGTATGATGTTGGCACTTTTACAAGAGGCTGGTAAAGGGAGAGGAAAGAGGAAAAAGTAAGACTGTTTTTAATTCATCAAACTGCTGCTGATTTCGGAATAATAAACACAAGTCTGTTTCCTTGATTATTTTATAAATAGCAAATATTTGGGTAAAGGAATTTGATAAGTGCGCAGACTATAGGAATTGTTTACCAAAATGATGCGTCAGTTAAAAAAAAAACAAACAACGGTCCCCCAAAAAACTCTTGAGTATGTCTGTGAGATTCTTCCGTCTGGTTCCCAAGGTCCTTAGTCATCATTTCCCTCATCTTTTGAACTTGATCAAAGCAAAAGGGGGGCCTTGGAGGGGAAAGACTGCTTTCATTATGCAAAGGGCAATAAGGTAGTGCCCTTCCCAGCAGTTAATAGACAGGAATGCTGTAAAATACTGTGTGGTTTTCAAATACCAAGGCGGAAGTTTTCTGGTTTATAACCTTCCTAGTCATCTTGCCTGGCCTCCTGGCTTTCTCATGCATTAGTGACTGATTCCATGCTAAACCAAGCTGGTAGGCTGTGGACCTGCTGTCCCGAGCAGGCCGGCCATCTGCCTGGTGCTAACTAGCATGGCCCCCAGAACCACCAGTCTTGGGCTTCTCCTTCAGACCCCAGCCGAAGTTCTGGGATTTCCACAGTGCTCAGTTACTGTAAGAGCCTCCCGACTTAAATCACTGATCCAAACATGCAGCAAATTGCATTTAAATGAGCAACGCAGGCCCTGAGGAAAATAGGAGGGAAAATATAAACTGTGGTCACTGCATTCTTCTGATATTTAAAAATTAAAATGGAAATATTTTGTCCACTTGGATTTCTGGGAACTTTAGGATGGGAAAATTCTTCTAAAGTTCTTGTAAGTGGGGTATCCACTTTTTGATTGAATAATTACCAAGGGAAGAATAAGGAAACAATATTTTATTTGTTGGTTGGTTGGTTGCACAAATATTTTTTTGAGCATCTATCATGGTCAAGGTCCAGGACAGATGATGATGAGCAGGAAGGGTCTTGCTCATATTCTCATCAAGAATGGAAAACACCCACCATTGGATCATGGTTCTCTCAAGGTGAAGACCCTTCTTACTGTGGAAAGGAACACACAAAGAAACCATGCACCTCCAGGCAGCATTACAAGTCTCCCATTTTGCGGGTCAGGTTTTCAATTTAGAACCTCTGGAAGTTAGAGGTCATCAAAGCCCACCCCACAGCCTTGCTCTATCTGGTAGTTCCAAAGTCCCTGTGCCCCCAAGAGACCAGCACAGCACTATTTGTAGGTCGGAGGGCGGATTCTCTCTGCTTCTGAAGCATAGCATTCCTGGTGAGGGATCCCGTAGCCCTTCCAGACAGGATTAGATGGTTTTGGTGTGGTCAGCTTTCTCAGAATAGCTCCTTAATCAAGCTTGTGAAGTTTGTCCCCAGTCCTAAATCGAAAAAAAATCTGCTTTTAACCACATTGGTCTCAGGGTCTTTGAGTTACCTGATACATCCTTAATCCAAATCATAGGTTGTTCTAGGAGACTCAAGGACTCATACAACTTAAATGTAGCACTGGAAGGCAAAAGACTCTATCTGTCCTGTTAATAACCAGCCAAAGAGAAGCAGGAGTCGCAGGCAGCCCAGAGGAGGACATGTAATGACAGAAGGGATATAAACAGAATGGAAGAGGCTCCCAGGCAATAGTCTTGTTTTCATAATGGAGTCTTTTAACATGATAGGGTCACGTTAAACACAAACTTAATTCATTTGCCCAAGAAAGTAGATTAGATTTAGAAAACATTTTTCTTTTGAGCAGCTCAGAGAAAACGTACTACAGCATCTAGGACTAATTATATTGGAGACTCTCTTGATGTGAACCTGACATCATGCTGACTATTTAAGTGGAGGTCAGAACAGCCTTCAAACTTTGTAAACCACATTATACTTATACAATACCTTTCATTTGAACATTTGTTCTCCCAGTACTTCTACAAGGGTGGAGATAATTTATGGCTTATTTTATGAGTAGAGAAACCAAAATGACTAACCATTAACAGGTTGTATTTTCCCAGTTACCCTGTAGGTAATGGGTAGGTTTAAGAAAACAATCCAAGACAGAAAATTCCCAGTTTCTTGGCCTTTACCCTTAGACCTTTACACCTTAGATGCCCCTAAATGCAATATTATAAGAGCATAAAAAGCCTTGTATTAAGGATCCCAGTGGACTATTATCTCATTATCATCATAGGACATTTTGACAGGGAGTAAGATAGTTACTATGTATGAATTCTTTCAAATTTAGTACTGCTTTTAAACTGAGGCAAGAGGGACTCTTACCCTGGTTCCTTAGCTTTACAGGACACCACGTATCACAGACACAACACCTTTATAGACCAGCATGTGGGTTCTCGGTGTGGCACGACACAGACCATATCCCTGAACATCTGCCCCGATGATTAACCCCGCTCAGGCCCCAGGGAAACACTGTTGCATTTCTCTCGCTCTGTGTCCTCAGGATGAAAGGACTGTGACCAAATGTCATGAAGGCTTGTGGGCTGTGCCACTGCTGACAACAGAGGTGGGCATGGCTTTGGAATGTGGGGACTATTCAGTAGCAGAAACACTGAGGTATAGAAAACAACAAAGACAAATGAATTAACTTATCAAGTCCTTCCTTTCAGATCACAAAATAGTAGTTCCTAGAAGTGCTGAGCAGCCGTTTTCTTGCTCCTCTTCAAGTTCCAGTGGGTGGTTCTCGGGGTGTGCAAGAGCTGTTGTGACACTCACCACGGCTGCAGAGGGTGGCTGAGGAAAATGTTGCAATAGGGGACCTATAGGGCTAAATGTACCATCTGTGAATCATGATACTGATTTCCAACTTGGACATAAATATTAAAGCATATTATACAGACCTCAATTCATACAGTAGACAAACGCTATATGTGGACCTGTTTAGAGGTCATTGTCGCCTTACCGTGGGGCCTTGGACAGGTCGTAACTTCCCTGGGCCTCTGTTCCCCATTTGTAAAGGAGTGTTAGAGTGGATTTTCTCTGAAGTCTCTTTCAGCTCTAAGAAATTAAGTAATTCTACTTACAAAGTCAAATATTTATAAGCAAATAAAGTTGTCCATTTATTTATAGATTTATAAAATGTAATAATGTAAAGTTTAATAATATTACATTATTAAATATGATAAATATAAATATGGTAAATGTTAGATTATTTATAAATTAATATACTTATAAATAAGTACTTCTTATAAAACCACATATAACTTTATATAAAATGTACAATAAACCTTTTATAACTCTTACACCCTTCTCATCCTCATTTTGCCTCTCCAGCCTCATTCATTCATTTCTCAGGCATTTATAGGGTCTCAGGTACATGGCAGACATGGCGCTCTACTTAGCGTAAGAACTCAACAATGACTAAGTCACACTTTATGTGCTTCAGCATCAAGAAGACATGTAATTAGATGAACAGGCTACAATAAGGTCAGTGCAATGAGGGCTGGGCCTGCAGAGGGAAGCAGCCCACGGGGCACTGGGTCCCTTACCTGCCCTGAGGGCTGGTGGACTACAGGAGGATCTTTGAAGAAGGTAGTGTGTGAGCTGAACTTGAAGGACGGGCAGCAGTTAGCCCGGCTGAGAGAAGGGTGGCACGGCTCAGGCAGAGAGGGCAGCACAGCGAAGGCACAGGGGTGGGGAGGAGCGTGGAGCTGGAGGAAGGCAAGCGCGTTAGCAGAGTATCCAGCGTGAGCCGGAGTCTGGAGAAGACAGGCACTGAGAGTCTTAGATGGACCTTCAGTGATGGGAAACTCCAAAAGGTTATAAACAGGAGGATGACATAATAGATTTAGGTGGTAGATGGATCACCCCTTGGCAATGGTCTGCAGGGATAAATTAGCAGAGGCCAGATTAGAATCAGAGGAACAAGTTGGAGACAGCAGGCAAAATTCAGAGGAGAGACCCTGAAGGCCCAGGGTGGGGGCAATGATAGGACTGATGGAGAAAGGGGGCGGGATTACAGTCATATTTTGAAGAATGATGTGGAGCTATTTAGATGACAATCAATTCAGAGCATCCATTCCTGTATTGGTCCATTTGATTCTCCCAGCACGAACTGCAGGATGAAAACATTACCTGCTCTGTGTTCACAGATTTCCATCATTAAGATAGTACTTGCCCCTCATTTTACAGGATGATGTGCAAGTTGAAAGAGGGACACTGGCACCCCACATTCCAAGAGGCTCATTCACTGATACTCATCAGCTTTGGAAGCTCTGAGTAAATTCTTTCCAGTCTCACTCTGTCATCCCTTATGCATTCTAAAAGTGCTTTGTGGAGAAGTGTATGCCACTGAACAGAACTCATGCCATTGGCCTCATAGATTTTCAGTTTTCAACAGAAAGAGCTGATTCACAGCCAGGGACACCAAGCAATCACTTCAGTGCAGGCATCTGCAACTCTCTTGCAAATGAGTCAGAAACCGAGGGTTGGATTTTCCCTTATGAAAGGCAGATGCCTTTCAAGTTCAGAGGGCACATTCATGGCACAGTGAGATTGCCCCCAGTTCTCTGGAACTGAAGGCATTTGGTAAGATTTGGCCTCCCACGACAGCAAGGGTTCCACCAGAGGACCAGCACTTGCCCTCAGGAATCTCCAGAGAAGCGTGAGGCTGCTGTCCCAGCTAAAGCTCTGAGGTCCGAATGGCATTTACAGGGGTCTGTGATTTATACAGATTTACATAAGATTGAAAGCACTCTATGAAAACTGCTCCTACAATTACATTTCCTAAGAAATACTAGGGATTAGAATGTCACTATTCTCAGACACTCGGGCACACAGTTTTCTGTAAACAGTTTATACAGAAATAAAGGAGCAGGAATGATCAGTTGCCAATTTGTGTTCGCTTTTTCATACAGAGGCTCACTCTGGCCAATTCCATCTGATTTATGTACCAACTGCCTGTAGCCAGCTGGCCGACAGTCATCCTGACTCCTTAGCACTTTTAGAGCATTTTAAAAGTAAGCCCTAATAAAAGGCTTCCTTTCTGTTATCCCCGTCCTTTGGGATGACGAAAATTCCCCACAGAAATTGTGCACATTTCACAAAATCCATAAATCCTAGGGGTGACATTTTAATGTCCTGAAGTCAGTGCATGATAAATGTCTCTTGTTGTAAGTTAAAGCCTTTCTGGGATGTGTTGACCTTTGAAGTGTCTCCAACAGATAGGTTTTCTCTCTTATTCAAGAATACTATACATTGGTTTTAATTCTGTTAACCCCAAAATTATGATAAAAATTCTTCTGAAATGTTTGGCTTATTTAATAGCCTGAGATGATGCTCCAATTTAGTGACATGAATCACTTTTTCCCCCTAACACTGAAGAATTAAAAACCAAATATCACTTTGAGGAGGGGAGTATATTATAAGTGAATACATTAGAGAAACTATAATGGGCATAAGAATTAAATAATGCACATTGTTTAATATCGATACTTGGCTGTGTCAGCCTATACACACACATACTTCTGAGTACTGACACTGGGGAAAGTTTGTACAGCAGTGAGCCCAACAGGTGCGGTCTCTGCCCTGTTTGGGTTTTTGTACTTTCAGGTTAAACACCCTTTAGTCCAACTGAAAGATATTCTTGTACCAAAATTTAAAATGGAGACACGGAACTATGTAGTGCAATTCCACCTATGCAAAAAATATATACATGAGAGTAAACCAGTGTAGAGAAAAGGGAACCTCCTACATTGTTGGTGGGAATGTAGTTTGGTGCAGCCATTATGGGGAACAGTACAGAGATTCCTTAAAAAACTAAAAATAGACTTACCATATGATCCAGCAATCTCACTACTGGGCATATATCCTGAGGGAACCCTAATTCAAAAAGTTACATCCACCCCAATGTTCATAGCAGCACTATATACAATAGCCAAGACGTGGAAGCAACCTAAAGGTCCATCGAGAGATGACTGGGTAAAGAAGTTGTGGTCTATTTATATAATGGAATACTACTTAGCCATAGAGAAAGCATAAAATAATGCCATTTGCAGCAACATGGATGGACCTGGAGATCATCATTCTAAGTGAAGTAAGCCAGAAAGAGAAAGAAAAATACCATATGAGATCGCTCATATGAGGAATCTAAAAAAAAGACACAACTGAACTTATCTACAAAACAGAAACAGACTCACAGACATAGAAAACAAACTTATAGCTACCAGGGGGGAAATGGGGTGGGAAGGGATAAATTGGGAGTTCAAGATTTGCAGATACTAACTACTATATATAAAATAGATAAACAAGTTTCTACTGTACAGCACAGGGAACTATATTCAATATCTTGTAGTAACCTATAACGAAAAAAAGAATACAAAAAGGAATATATGTATGTATATGTATGACTGAAACATTATGCTATACACCAGAAATTGACACAACATTGTAAACTGACTACACTCCAACTAAAAGAAAAGTAAACCAGTACACATATGCACACACTTGTATGTGCTTTAAAGACATTCGAAAGACCAGAGGAATACTGTAGGATGAGGAGAGAAGGAAAACATTTTTATTTTCAATGTATGTATCTCTGTATTCTGTGCTTTAACTCTGTGTACAACTTATTATTTTAAAGAAATCTAGGCTTAAGAACCAAACAAGGAGTCAAGGTATATCTTTATAAACAAACGTGAAAAGGTATATTATTGAATAGAATGAAAAGCAATTTATAAGTGTATCAAGGAAGATTCCATTCTTGGAAAAAACAAATAAATAGAGGATAGATAGAGGGGAAATTGAGGGTATAAAACAAACTGCTATCAAAAGTTGTCGTCCCTCTGGGGATGTACTGAAAGAGAAGGACTCTCATTTCCTCTGAGACACATTTCTGTGACATTTGACTATTTTTTCAGTGAGCATGAATTGATAGAAAAATAATTTTTTAATAAGAAAAACATTGTGATATGCCTTATGCCAAGCAACTTCAGGAAATTCTTCTTCATTTAAGTGATAAAAATAACTTAGAGAATATTAAAGCAAAGGAAAAAAGCATACACACACACACACACACCACACACACAACCCCCCCCCAACACACACACACACTTTTTTCCCTTTCCAGTAAAGGACTGTAAGCACAAACCTTCACCCAGTACTAGATTTTCCAAACCCTTATAATTCTCTTTTGCCCTTTAAAGTCCTAAATCAGAGAGGCCTTCCTACAACAATCCAGGTTCGGCCCCTCTGTGGGGGAGTCACAGGGAAAGGCCTGGATGAGATGCTGTTCAGCAGTGCAAATTTAGATTCCTCAGTGCCACCTTTCCACAGCCACGCCACCAGGAAAGGATATTTGGTTTGTCCGAGGGGCAAATTCCTTTCTGTTCTTAACCCTTCAGCTTGACCTTGAACCCCAAGCCTTTGCTATCAAATGGGCTCATTGAGATGCAGCAAGCTGATTCAGTTTTCGTTTTACTTTCAGGCACTCATTTGAAGGTTTTCATTTTGAATTGGCCCGAATCTGCGTCTCAGACCCACACACAGCCAGCGGCAAGCTCTCACATGGTGGAGACGGTCTAGGCAGGCCTGTCTGTACTTTCACTTCCCACCCAGATTCCTGAGTACAAACCGATGGGCGATTGCGTCAGCTTCGCCAAGGAAGACCAATTAGACAATCCTGAAATCCCCTTGATGACACAGCACACATGAAAGCCTGTTTGTACCATATCACGTGGCTAAATTTAGATGTAGTCTGGCTACTTCACAGACAAAGCTCTTGAAAACAGGCAAAGAGATCTATCCAGGGACACAAAAAACCCTGCCTGGGCTGGTTCATCTTCACTTACTCTGTAATGCAGACAGAGGAGGAGCTCATTCCAACCTCAGCCAGCTGCAAAAGAGTCCTTGTTTCTGTGAAGTTACTCTGGAGAAGGAAGTGCCTTCTAGGTGCTGGGAAGCTGGTGTCTGCCAAGCCCACACAAGATGTAACTGGCATCCTGAAAAACAAGGAGTCAGTTACCCAGCACGGAGTTACTGACAGTATCCTGTGTGTGCTGATAACAGGGCAGATAACGAGCACAGGAATAAAATCAGTTATCGCCAAAGGGACACGAATCCATAGCCAAAGTATTAGTAATACCAAGGGCATCATTCACGTTATTCATTAAGTACTTGGAACACATGCATCATAGGCCTTTTAATCCATGTGAAAAACTGGACGTTTAGGACATGCTGTGGCCTGTAAATGTTGCCTGTAACTGTGGCGTTGCCAATGTTTTTAGTCGTTGAAACCAACAAGAGCAACATTATCCATCTGAGACTACTTGGTGTTTTGGAGGCTGTCATAGGTTCTCTTTTCCACGGAGAGATGCAACAAACTATCTGGGCATGTTAACCAGTGTTTTCTTTTAGAAGAGCTTATCTTCTCTAGAGTCTTTTGAAATATTTTAATTTGCAGAATAGAGTCTTTCCACTCCTTCCAAACTATGGGGCTAGAGAGCTACAATCTAAGATGGACTGAAAACTTTTCACGACAGCGCCTTGCAGCTCTTCACCCAGTGATGAGTTGATGGATAAAATCTCGAAGGGGTGAAGAGAAATACAGGTAAGGGTGAGGATAAAGGGGGCAGAGTGGAACACAGGATGGAAATCCAAACAGCTTTGGAAGACATGGAAATCCAAGTTGTTCCACGAGATGACTGGTGACCAGAAATGTATACAAGAAAAAAAACAACAGCAGCAAAAAGAATCCCCCAGTGCTTTGCTGAGGGTGTCGGTTACTGAGGTCCTCTTTCCCGCCCATCATTCAGGAAGGCGCTGGAGCCAGCTGAATTCATGTGCACCGAAACAGAGATTTTGCATTCCAAACCCATAAATTCACTTCAAATTTCGTCTCAAAGCACTGAAGTGAATTACATAAATGAGGGGGGAAAAATGGAGTCCAAAGAGAAGAAAAATAAATGAATTAAATAAGGAAGTAAAAAATAATCATAGAGAAAATTATCATGAAAAATTGGATATAATTATATAGCTTTATGTGTGTGTTATTTTATGTTAATAATAATATTCATGTTGGTTAAACATGGCACTTTTTATCAATATCTCAATTTTCAATACATGATTCTTTTAAAGATCAGTTTATCCCGAAGTCCTGATTTTCAGAACTATCCCTTCTGCGTTGTTCAGATTTGTCTTGTCTACCCTGAAGTTTCTAACAAACTTTCGGCTTCCATTTGTAGGTCTGTTGCTTCAGCCATATCTCTAAAATGAGAAGAAACCAGGGAATGGGTGAAAACAATTTGAAAATGAATTTGCCAGTTTAAAAGAAAAATGCCGTAATTCAAAATACGAGATGAATCAAAGGGAGGCATTGCTCAGAAAGAAAATGCACGCACACAGACACACACACACTGAAAAGAAAACTGTATAATTAGGCAAGTTTGTTCACTTTCCAACAACAAATGACTCATTCATCAGTTCATATGCCACATATAGTACACGACTTGAATATAAAATGGTATTTACCTTTCAACAACAGCAACAAAAGCCCCTGAGGTCTCGCATTACCTCAGTTTTCCCTTAAGTTTCTCAACCTGCTAAACAAGTCTGTTTGCTCATCAGAATAGCTGATCTGCGGCACGTGAATAGACGAGGAAAAGCAACCAATTATTTTTCTGCTTTGCACAAATAACAGCTACAGTCACTCTTCTCACCCAAGGCACTTCCCCCTGTCCCTTTCACTGGGAGCTGACAGACAGACAGACAGACAGACAAATAGTTCTAAAGAAATAATTATTCAAAAGCTTCTTGCAGAGCTGAGTATGGACCAAGTGTTGACTAAAATTTTAGAAGGAATGTTCTAGAAGAATGTAGCAAATAATGACTCAACGGTTACTTCAGGAAGAGACCTGCTGCCTCATGTTTGGGGTCTGCTGGTTGGGTCTTATTTTGAGGGGAGAGGCTTGTTGATACTTTAAGCTTTTTTTGTCAGAGCTCTTCCCATAGGAGTTGGGGAAGGACTTTGTGTCTCTGGATGGTCTCTGTGACCTCACACTCTCTGGCTTCTGGGTCACAAATGTCTGGCTTTTATGTTATTAAAGTGCACAAAAGATGAATAAGTGAGGAGATTTCTCAGCTTCATATTTATGCATGAAGCAAAACCAGAACATGTCAATATTGCTCAATGCTATGTTGTGAGTATACTCGTATTAGTTACATTTCTTACTGTACCTTTCCATATTTTTTAACTTTTAAAACAAAGACAAATAAATTCATAAAAGAAGCTTCATATTTCTATGAAAAAAACATATTTTACTTCATGAGTCAATGAAATAAACATCCTAATATTTTTTCATGAGGAAAAGTTTGCCACGAGTATTCCATTTCTAGAACTAAGGCAGAAGTGTCTTGTGTAGAGTAGCTGCCAAACATTTGCTGTTTGAGATCAGGAAATATTAAAGTGTATTTAAAAGTACATAAATAAAATCATACAGGAGGATTAAGAACTTAAATGAAAACTCTCAACCTGAAAAAATGAAAGAAATCTGGATTTTTAGTCTAAGTTCTGCTGCTAACTTATTATTTGAACTTGGCAAATGTCTTAGCTTCAGCTAGGTCTCAGTTTTCTAATTTTAAAAGTGGAGGTGATAATGCCTTTTGAACTAACGCACTTGGGTTTTGTGAAGGAGGGATGTGTAAAACTGCTTTTGAAGAACAAAGCACTATTTGAATGTTAGGTAGTCTTATGAAAAAAGAGAGTGCTCTCTTCTGATTTCTTTCTCTTACAAATGCCATTAGTAAAAATTGTGGTTAGAGTGAAACTGGCGTTAAAAGAACATTCGTGATCTATGCACTGCCAATTACAGTGTGGCTTCTGGGCATTTAATGAGTTTTATGTGATGGTCATGATCCACCTTGATACACAAAGAGATTCATTCTCTCAAGCCTTGATTGTAGAGTGACTTCCTCTTTCCATGGTGGAATTTTACTGGACCTGACATCCAGATGGAAAAAGGACAAATGTTCCAGAAGTGTTAGATAGATCCACTCTAACTGTGATTTAAATGTGTGGTGATTAATGTCCCCAATGCACATACTATCTAATTTGTAGTCTTTTGAATTGAAGGTTGCCCTAACCACATTCCACTGGTTTCCCTCTTACGACAAACTCACTCATACTGTTGGGCAAAACCGTTGTTCAAGGGGCATTTTCCGTCACAGATGTGGCAGAGTATCCTCGTTCTCAGCCGAGAACAGCAGTCAGTTCTAACATCCTGGGAAAATAGTCAATTTAGCCTGTGATTCATGTTGGAATCATGCATTGCTTTCTAGTAAGAGATTCCTTGGAGTTGTGTCTACAGTTTAATAGCAGATGACTTTTACAAGAACATTTTGCTGAACAAAAATTCCCTTTGTAACTTTTAGAAATTGAGTTTGCACAAGAGTGCCTGCATAGCACAGACATTACTGAAGAGTGGCCAAATCCAAGCGCAGTCCTCTCTCATAATTTTCCAACTCTTGATTAATAATATTTGAAACCGAGGTTGAGATGCCACTACTCTCAAATGCGGTTTTTTGTTCTGAGGTGATTTATTTCCCTCCCTGCAGTCTATCACATTTTACATCCTGGGAAGAGAACCACTGACCTCCACTAAGAGAACATTTTTAATGATCTGGGTAGTTCTTGAGATGCTTTATGTCTTATGATTAAGCAACAGACTTGAAAACACAGGCATTGTAGAGATTCCCAGAACTTCCCTTAAGCTGTTACAAAAGTCTCAGTTTTCTCGTGCTGTCCTTACACCTCAGTTTTCTCACCTGGAAAACTGGAGAACAGTGCTCATCAGCAGCACAGAGCTATCCTCTAGCTTTAGGTGGGGAATGTCTACCAGGAGAAAGTGCTGCCAGAGAATTCATCAAAGTATTTGATTTTGTGGGGTCAAATATTTGTGTGATCAGTCCTAGCATTTTGGCAGTTTTATTTAGGAGAAAGTATTTAAGAATGGGAAAATGTGTTCTTTAAAAATTTGTAGAGAAGAAAAGCAAGCCTTTCGGCTGTGTTGAGGTAACCAGTAACTCTTTCAGATGAGGGACCAATCTCCCTGTAGGAAATGGCTGACTCTGGAGACATGTCCACAGGGCCTTGCACCTCACATTACTAACACCGTCTCAGTAGCACACAGATACTTTTGGTGACCTTGGTACCTACAAAATTAAGGCTTGTGGAGGTTTGGGGCTGTGTCTTAGTAGATGGGAAACAGGGTCGGAAATAGAATCAGGATCAAGTTTCCATTTTCCCGTGCCTCAGGCTTGTATGGGTATTTCATATCAGGGCTCTAGAAAGCATCTTTTGTAAACCTTGAAAAGACAGCATGAATATTTCCTCAGACACATGTAGTGTGGTCCAGCTCCCTCGTGTCACCATGTCACCATGCAAGATGGTTGAATTTCTATGGGATGATATACAACCTGGAGTCATTGTAGCTTGTCTCATATGAAATTGTGAAACACTGCTAAACGATCGATGTACAAGAGGCAGGCAAAGCAGACGTGAGAGGAGATCTGGTAGGAGAAGTGAGGCATGGATTCTTTCCTGACTCTCCTACTTCATAAGGCTGAGTTAGGAGCCTTTCCTCTGGACGCGGCAGCCCCCTGCACTCCCCTCCGTCCTCTGTACTCACTGCCCTGCTCCGTAGACTTGTTTCCTTTACTAAGCTGAGAGAATCTTACCATAAAGACAGCACACAGTGGAGAGGCAACAACTAGAAGGTCTCCTTTTTCTTCCTTTGTCCTTCTCTTTTATTACTTTAATTCATTCATTCTTTTATCCAACAAATATTTTTGAGCACCGTGTCCCAGCCACCTGAATGTATTATCATATTTAATCTTTACAACTCCACCATCACTCCCATGTTCAAGATAAAGGAATAAGAAGTGAGATCACTTGCTCAAGTTCAGAGAGGAGAAAAAAAAAAAAAGGAGGAAACCAGGATTTAAAATTAGATCTCTCTGGCATCAAAGTCAGTGCTTTTTCTCTTCCATCAGGCTATTTCCCAGGCCTAAGTGGTTACATAAAAGGCAACGGAAATGGAAGTAATGCTTAAGGAAGAGTATGGATGGGTTCTTTATCTGAAAGGATCTGGGTGGTAATCCAGAGATACCGGACAAGGTGACTGACAAACACAAAATGACATATGTCACAGCACTTCCTAAAGTATTTTGCAAACTTGTAAATAACCAGCGTCGCGGTCAGTTCTGTAAAGTGGAGACTAAATACGGCGTAAGGCTTTCAAGGAGACAACATGACAAGGCAGAGCCTGGGGAGGGGACTTCAGTCAGGGCTGGAAACCAGAACACAGTTTCGGGGAAAAGATTTCTAAGTTAAAAAGGCTGATCTCTCCAGCTGGGAGAGGAGAATTCAAGACTCAGAGGAACAGGTACCAATTAACATTTGGCAGGAAGGCAAAAAAAGCCTCAGGAAAATGCCAAGGATTTCATCAGGATCAACTTGTACAAGAACGTTAAGTTCAAGATCACCAGATGGCATTTTCTGAGGTACCTGGTATTATAAACAGAGATTTCTGATACAGGCGTTTCCTCAGAGACAAAGGAAAAGTCACAGATTTTTATTTGAGGACTGACAAGTGGCACCGGAGGAAGCCACACACACGTGACCATGACTTGAGGACATGGAGACACCCAGAGGTAAACCAGACAAGGAGGCGGATTCCCTTCTTCTGCCTGGATTTGTTTTCTTTGGTCTCCTTGAGGCTTACTGGTAATAGCCAAGCTCAAAAAAATAAACTTTTGGTATCTGTTTTAGGAAACACACTTTTCATGTTTCTTTCCGGAAACCATCCTTTTATGAGACTGGAAACGCTGCTATCATTTTGCCTATCAGAGGAGAGAAGATTAAGATTTTCTCTTGGCTAATGTACGGGATAAGCAGAAAGCTTTTGAAGCTCTTTGAGTCATTTGGAAGAAAGCACGAGGGAAATTTATTTTCATTCTTGTTCACAAGCAGGCAACATTTTTCAGGATGCTAAAAGTAGGGCATTTGTTGCTCTGCTGTATACACAAAAGTCTCCTGTATCTGTGTCCCTTCCCTACGCATTTCCTTTGCCGTCCGCCTCCCCAGCCCACCCCCTCAGCCTGCGCCAGCCAGGAACATCTTCTTATATCTTCTTTGTTCCCCTTCTAGCTTCCACCTCTCTGCATTCTTCCATATGGCTCCATATGCTTCAAATAAAAGCCCATTGTCCATCTGACAAGTCACTTTTCTCTGTCTTTCATATTCCTCCTTATGAGTCACATCCCCTGGAAGTCCATCTTCCTTTCAGAGTGTCTTTCTTTCTGAACCACTTCCGATCCTGAAATGATGAAGAAAATCACAACAATACGTATTTTCCTGACTTCTTGTCACGTAAACATTCTCAGAAAACTTCCTCTCAGAGATTTTCCATCCTTTTCCTTTTATGATGTCTTTGGAGGGACTGTAATATGTCCAAGGGGCAGGGAAGCTTCAGGATTTTGCTTTGTACACTTCCTAACATGCTTGTGAGGTTCTTGCAGGTCACTGAGGATATGAGTATGGTAGCCGTAATAGAAAAAAGTGAGAAAACAGTAGACGTGCAAAAGCGCATTTATGTATAAAAGGCATTGAAAAGTTCAAAGGAGCCGATCATATTTCAGAACACACATGCCGTGAGAAAGATCTAGAGGGAGCTGTCTTCCACTGAGAGGAAACAGACTCTGCTGTAGACAAGACCATCCTCCACTGGCCAAGGCGAGGAGGGGAGGGGAGGCAGAAATAAGACACATCTAGGTTTGAATCCCAGCTTCACCCCTTACTAACAGCTTAACCTCTCAAAGCCTCAGACTTGGCTTCTGTAAAATGGGAATAATAATCTAACTCGTGGCCTTGCTGTGAGGTTTAAGTGAGGTAGTGCCTGTGAGTTGTTCTTCGGGGTGACTGCTACAAGCTAAATGCTCAATAAATGAGAACTGTGATTATTCGATGCCAAAAGGGGCATCTAGAGAGCACGGAGATGTTTGGGGAGGCAGACGGCAGCACACAATCCAGCACAAAGTGGCCAGCATTGAACAGATGAGGGCATTTCTCCGTTCTCTGGGAGGACCTCCCCCCAGCCGAGAGGAACTTGGGAACAGCAGGTTACTGAGGGTGGCTCGGGCTCAGAACCTGAGGCAGGGAGCCGCAGGTGGGGACCAGGCCTTACAAACCAGAAGCTCATACATCAGAACAAGGAGTCGAGATCTTGGCTGGACAAACCTTGGGAATGCTTCAGTGCTGAGTTCCCCTCGAGCTCCTTAGGTCCCTCCTGCCTCAGACCAGGGCTGGTGTCAAGACTAGGGAGACCAGGGGCCCACTGAGCAGCACCTTTTCTTAAGAAGTCTCACAAAACTATGTCTTTTTCTCACATGGTAAAGAATTACCATAAAATAAATCATTGAAACAGGGCAGTTTGACTTTTTTCCAAGACAGCTGTGCTCAAAAAGACTCTTCAGAAATACGTTCTCAGGTTTCAATTTGCCGTTCTACCCAACAAATTCCAGAACTTTCTTTTGTCTTGTTAGCCTGAACAGCCGTTCTGCAAGTCCTCCCAGTGGGTCCGTGCTGCTTTTTCCCCTGGCCCCAGAGAGTTTAGGCTGCTCCCTTACATTGTCTTCAGATTGAATTCATTAACATACTTTCTGATTCAGAAACACAAAGATGAAAACCTGATACATGTTGTTCCGTCAAGTGTTTTTATTAACGTGACAGAAAAGCATCATACTTTTAAAAGACATCCTTAGTATACCAGGTTTGTAAGAGCTTAGCTTTGGTAACAAATAAATGAACACTAAATCTGATTTGTTTTTCTGATGCTGATATGTATATAGGTAAATCAAAAGAATATTTCTTTGAACTATCACACCCTGGAAGATACACTGAATTATGGTAAATTAATACATTAATGTGAGGTGTTTTAAAGAAGATTTCTTTTGTCATTTCGATGTGTTAGATGACCACTTTCTAAAACTTAACACAAATTTTCTTTTCTTGAGTGTTCTGAATCTTGCGATTCATCTTTGGTGGTGGTTATGGTTTTTTTTATCATCCCCAAGGACTGTGTTCTACCAGACCCTCCCTGCACATGCTGGTCACTCAATAACTACTGTGGACAGATCGACAAAACCCAAACTGAATAGCCACAATAATTTACCTTTTATTTTGTGCATACTTACTGGCAATATTTGGGGGAACTGTCAAGGTGACTTTTCACGCTAAAGGATAGCTATAACCTGTCAACCAGGGAAACCCTGAAAAATCCAGGAAACAGGCAGGGGCTAGGTTAGGGCAGGGACGGAGGGAGAGATTATGCTGAGCAAAGAGGCTTGGGTGTCTCTCCGCAAGGGTGCATGTTGGTTGGAGCAGAGGAGTTGTCGGCCACTCTACAGCTGTCCTCTGAAGCATGGAGTAGAAAGTTTGTTTTCAGGAAGTGGCTAGTGGAATTTCCCTACTACAGACAGATAATCTATTAGGTGGGGCAAGTGGAGAGTTACTAATCGCCTCTGGGTTATGACAGAGAGGATCCATTAATCAGGCCATCCTTCTGAAGGGGGCACGCTGTTGTGGGGGATTCATGTTCCTGGACAAGGCTGGAGGGAGTCCAGTGATACCTCCAAAAGAAACTTTAATCCTTAAAACTCCACAGCCCTGTGGTGCTGGAATGAATGGAGAAAGAAATGACTCAGAGTACAATTCAGAAACAGGTCAACAGCGTCTGTAATAAAGGAAAGAGGAGAAGGCCTCTTCCAGTATATCTTTATCACCATCTGTATTTTATGTCTTTCCTTTTCATGCTTGGAGGTGAAGGTAAACAAATTTTAAACCCTTGTGTTAAAAAACAAAATTCAATTGAGTAAGTTTGAAGATCTAATTGGCTTTATTAAACAATTCATGAATCAGGCAGCATGCCATCTAGCAAATAGGAAGGTGGTCAGAGGAACTGTACAAAATGGAAGGTTCTTAAAAGCAGAAAGGTGGTGGGATATGGAAATGTTAAAAAAAAAAAATTAGATTATTTCAGGCAAGGTCACCTTCCTTTGGGGGAAGGGAGGAGGTCTAGCATGCAGATCACTGCACTAGTGTTGATCAGGAAATTCCAGACTGGTTGGTTTAAAATTCTACTCCTGGGAGACTGAAACTGCAGCCAGGTTAGGTATCACATTTCTGTTTGCTGACCTGGGGCTTAACACAGGTGACTCCATTTTGAGCCTGTTGTTCTTTTTTTTTTTTTTTTTTTTTTTTCAACTTTAACATAGTCTGTTGAATGGGAAGTGAAGTAGGCTCTAAGTTCTTTTTCAATTCTGTGTATGCGGAGAAGGGGCTGCATCTGGAGAACTTGTTGCCGGTGCTCCAGGGTCCCCAGCGTCCATGGCACCAGCTTCTGGGCTCTCCAGGGCCTCTGCCTGTGGTATCAACATCAGGAATCACACTGCACCTTGGGAGAACCCATGGGGAGGCTTCTCATTGGAAGAAAGGCCCCGCAGTATAGGCTGGGAGAGGTATTTAAAATACCAAAATGCTGAAGTCGACAAGACCAAATGAGGTACTTCCTCAGGGAGAGAAGAAAAATAAAATAGAAAAGAAAAATTCTCCTCTTCCAAATAAAACCGCAATTAAAACTGTTTCGGAGGCATCAAGTTTTCATTCCATTGCTCTTTTTCCCAGTCTGTTTTATTTGTACAAGGGGGGAAAAATCCATCCATAGAAGAAACTTCACAGAGTAAAAAGATGTGTTAGGATCCATTACCCGAGCAATTCCACACAGGCACCTGAGTCTGCATTTGGAATCTATATGGCATGGAGCACGGAGATCTTTGAATATCGATCTCTAGTGCCTAAATGTATCAGGTCCTCCAAAAATTTCCTCCCAGGTCAATCTTCTTGGTGGATCTTATTCTGCTTGTAGCACTGAATTTTCTCCTGATCTCTTCCCTCCCATGGAAATGAGAATTACCATCAAAGGGACAATTATCTTATTCGAGAGCAGAGACCTAAAATAAGTCATGAGAAACCCATCTGTGTGGCTAGGAAATCTCCCAGAATCCTGATCTTGCTCTCTTTGGCTCTAAAGCTTCCCTCTTGGCATTTTCTAGGCAGGCTTCCTGACTGTTCCTTTTGACCCCAGTGAGGTCAAGCCAGTGTGTGTTTCAGTGAAACCTTGCACTTTCCCGACATCCCTCAATGTAACGTACTATTTCATGTTTTGCTCCTGAGTTTGCCTTACCTCTTCTTCCTTCTTTCTTCCATTATCTCTGGTCCCTTAACCTGTATTCTTGATGCCCCAGGCTTCCCATCTCTCCCCTAAACACTCCCTCTCCATCCCATGCATCTCTCTGTGTAAGTGTAAATCATTAGCCAGTGACAATGAACCACTTAGGCCTTCTCGCCTCGCTTTCCCCATGAGACAACTGAACTGAAGAACATTGTAGGCTCTACTTTATAGAACCAGGAATCCCAAACCTACCTCCTTCAAAAATGTTAATACCAGGTAGAAGCAAAGAATGAGAAGAGAAAGGGTCATTCTCCCTTTCTCTGAGGGAGACAACAGTTATTTCCCCCTCATTGAGGAGATTAAATATATCTACTTTTTAAAAATCTCAAGCTATCTGAACATATGGCAAACTGATATTTTGCAAGATATATATGAGAACTCCTATATCCTCAAGGTTTATACCCTGGAGAAAATCCTCAGTGTCTTCCAAGCTAAACCAAAGAAAACAAAGTTTGATTTGCATCTGCTATTCTAATCTGTTCTATCAAGTTCATCTGTGTGATGTTATAAACACTGAGGGAGGGGCTTTCTAGTATCTCCCCTCTCTTTAGTGATGTAATCTATCTCATATGAACATAACACTTTTGCTTCAAATATAACCCTTGATTTGAAACTTTCTATTCCTCGGATAGGATGGAAAAAATAATTGGGCAAATCTTGGCTGGTCTTATAAAAATTCACAGATGCTTCTTTGAATAAAACAGTTCATAATGGTTTAAAAGAGGCTTTCTATGCTAACTTTCATCTAATATATGAGGTGGGTGGTGGGGGAGGGAGGAAGTGAATCAATGGCTGAAATCAAATTTTGATTCCAGCTTTAACCCCAGCCCCACCCACAAACACCATCTAAAGCAGGACCATTTGTCAGCACTTCAGTTATGAGCACCGTAATTAAGATTCCACAGTTCACTTCTGGGATCGAATGTTTGTTATTAATGGAAATAATTTATCTGGCATTTTCTCTGTGGAGACTCAGGAAGGTCCATTTGGACTTGAGACTCTGAACACTGGTCTGAGTGCCATTCCGTGCCGCAGGGTGGAGAGCCTGCCCGCAGCCCCCACCGAGAGGGACGCTACAGATGTCACGCAGAACTCGGTGCAGTGGAGAACTTCAGCAAGTCAGGAAAGAAAGTGAAGAGGAATGTTTTCCCTCTGACATTTCTCTAACAACTGTGTCTAACCTGAAAATGTGGCTCCAATCCTTTTCAGAACTATTATTTTCTTTACAGCAAAGTTCTGAAAACTTGGTTTCTTTTGATTTCTACCCCCCTGGCAGGAAAATGACACATTTGGGGCCAAGGCATTAAAGCCTGGTCTCTTGGGAGAAGGGGGAGGGCTATTGCTTTCCAGCCCACAAACAGTTGCAGGTGCAAAAAATGTGCACACGAAAAGGGAGGTCTGCTAGAGGCCCCTTTTAAACTGTGGCCTTTTAAGTTCAATAAATCTCTTTGCTCTTCCCTTTGTGCGCCGTGTGCTCCCCTCCCACACTCAAATGCACATCCCAGTCCTCAATGTGGCCTCCAGAAGGAATCTTCATGTTTGTTGTGAAGTTTTCCGTAATTACATAATCGGTGAAATCTGTGAGTTCGTCTTGAGGTGGCTGAAAAATGCAAGCCTGGGGATTACAGTAACATAATTAGATGGCTTCCTGTAAGAGCCAAGTGATTTTTCCCTGGGCCAGACTGATTGGTTGCCCTTGGAGGTCCTCGTCTTGATCAGTGAATCACAGTTGGGTGGATACTTCTACTGGCCAACCATCCCAAGGTGTTCCACGGTGTTTGTTGGTGTCATGGGTGAACTCTGCATATGCACTCTGCGTCGATTTGATTAAGAAAGCAGGAGCCACAAAACCAGAGGGCTGTGGTTTCTTGAATGCCTTTGTGTCTGTGTGGCAACGGAGCCAGCGCTTAGCTTGTCTGGGCCGTGGTACCTTGACTCATCCGGTGGTGTCTAGAAGCCTGGATTTCTTGCCTTCTGGGGTTTGAGGAGCAGGAGAAAAAAGAAGAAAGACCACAGCTGGGTTTTAGGTGTGTAATAGAATTTAGTACCTGATATGCATCATTTCTTGTGAATTTTTTCTAAGCCAGCTGGATGTTGACGAGTACATATTAAAAACAAAACAGAACCAGAAATAGCCTTTTATTTATTCACAGTGTTAATCTCTTAGAATCTGCTTTTCCAGTACCTAACAATCCTTTGAAATGATTATTCATGAACTCTCTAAATCCCACCTCCCTCTCTCTGGTTTTCAGTTGTGTGTGTGTGTTTGCTACTTTAGCTTTGTCCAGACTCTAGGAATTGTTTAAAAGCAAAGGCCAAGACAGGACAGCAGCTGATACATGGCTACCTTGCTATTTAGCTGATTTCTATGGAAACATCAACTGTCTATCATTGGTCTCCAACCAAGAGAGTAGTTATGAAATATGAAACGATGACTATGAGGAAAATCTCTCCCTTTATTTTATTCTGTAATAAAGAACTAGACCCTCAGGGTCTATAATTGATAATTGATGCCAGAATTTAACATTTGATTTTAAAAAATGCAAATGGAAAGACAGGTAAGTCTCAAGTGGAAAGAGTGGACACCTAATTTTCAGGGGCATCAGGATGGGTTCCATTTACTATATTCAGCAAGCACAAAATCTTCTCTGGAGCAGACGGTTCATCAGAGTTCTGATCCTCAAGTAAAAGTTTTCTGGAGTTCCCTCTTCCAGCATTTGCTCTGAGAGATGCTCTGGCCCTGCTCTCTGGATTTCTCATTTCTGCTACCATCCCACTGCTCATTCATTCTACCAGTTTGTTCTCAGAGTTATTCTAACTTCATAATTTTTATACGGAAGCATACTCTCTCTCTTTTCCTGTGTTCTCCAAGAGAATAAATGGCATAAATCTATTTCTTAAGTATTTGAAAGAATCTCTTGGAAAGCCAACAGAGCCCTCTGCCTTTTTGAGAGGTGACTCCTTACAACACATCTTACTTTTTGAATAACAACTCTTCTTGATTTTGTCTTTGCCAAATTTGAACTCCAAAGAACAAAATGGTTAGAGATGTCTATCTAAAGTATTTGTTCCTTTGCTTTATAAAATGAAAGATAATAAAAATTAAATTTGTTTGGAATTCTCCAAATTTTAATGATTTCAAAATGATTGCAATAGTCTTCCTATTAATCAAACGTATGATAAAAGAGACACTTGACAAATCAAACAAGAAGTTTGGCATTCCTGGGTTATGTTTAAGTTAAATGTGTTACTATAAATATGATCCAGGTTAAAAAGAGATATATTCATGCTTGTGAACAAAGATTAGTATGATCATTATCAATAGAATAATGAGAGAAAAAAAGACTTTTTTCCCTAGAGGTTTAAATGTCCTTGTCAACTGGTGACATTTATAATACACTTTATGGGTTAAATTAATGATTTGTCAATGTCCTCACTGTCCATAATAAATCCTTATTCCCAGGATAATCAGTGACCAAATTCCTATCAAACTGATTATGTATGAAACTTCAATAGAAAAGTAAAACTTCCCTTCTAATATTGTTACATAAAATTATATAACATAATTATATATAAATAATATAATAATTTTATGATAAAAATTAACTAGAATAATTTCATCTTATCTTATCTATCCATTAGTTACCTATGGCTATGTAACAAGTTATCCCAAAACATAGTGGCTTAAGACAGCAAACATTTTTTATCTCATAGTTTCTGTGGTTCGGGAATCTGGGCATGGCTTTGCTGGCTACCTCTGGCTCAAGGCCTCTTACAGGGCTACAGTCAAGGTGTTGGCTGGATCTCAACTTGGAGAGGATCCCCTGTGAACCTACTCACTGGCAGGACTCAGCTCCTTGTAGACTGTAGACTCGCTGTCTCTTGGCCGGAGACATCATCTCTTTGCTAAGTCGGTTTCTCTATTGGGCAGCTTGCAACATAGCAAGTGACTTCCCTCTGCATAGAGCAGTAAGAGAATGAGAGAGAGCAGGTAATATGGAAGCCATGTACTTTTTGTATCCTAATGTTGGAAACGACATCCCATCTCTTTTGTCATAGTTTGTTACTTAGAAGCAAGTCACTAGACGCAGTCTGCTCAAAGGGAAAAAAAAATTACACAATGGCATGAATATCAGGAATCAGGGATCATTAAGGAGCATACTTGTCACCCACAGGGATTTCTGCTTCTTCCTTATAATTACCCAAAGCCCCCGATGATAATCAGAGATTGAGCCTTCTGGGACGAATAGTACAATATCTCGGTAAAGTTTAGTACTTTAGGTTTCCGCTGGTTCAAGATTCTGAATTACTAGTAGACACTCCTGTCCAACGGTCATGGTATGTCCAAAACCATTAACCTAGATGATCAGCAGATGTGGGACTAATCCTACAGACACTGGCAAAGATAAACCATCCATGCCCAAATTAAATGAAAAGGCCATTTGATATTAGCTATCTATTGTGTTTGTGGCCTGTCTTGATGTTAGTTATGTGATATTAGTTGTCTATTGTTATGTAACAAATGACCCCAAACTTAATGGCTTAAAACAAACAAACATTTATTTTCTTTCCCACAGAGTTCTGTGGGCTAAGAATTTAGGAGTGGCTTGGCTAGGATGTTCTGGCTGGTGTCTTTCTGGAGGTTGAAGTCAACTCACTGTAGTCATCTAAAGGCTTGACTGGGGCTAGAGGAGCCACTTCCAAGGTGGTCACTTATACGCCTGGCATGTTAATGAAGGCTGTTGGCAGGAAGTCTTAGTTCCTCACCACGTGGGCCTCCACGGGACTGCTTGAGTATCTTCGTGACATGGCAGCTGATTTCTCCAGAGAGAGAAAGAAATCCATATGAAATATGTTTCAAACTTGAATAATGGCCTTTGTCTTATCGTTTGTCCATGTTGCAAGCACAAAATATATGATCTCCAGAGTATTAAATTATACTACACAGGAGCTACCTTATCAAATAATTCAAAAAATGTTCATCTCCCAAAAAAAGGACAAGAAGTCCTGTTGTTTATAGAGGTCAAAAAAAATCTCCATGAAACTGTGATATCTGATCACCAACTACAAAAGCACAATGCAAACTGGTTGGACCTCTGCCTGTCTCCTACCTTCTGAATCTCTTAGATGTACCACGGGATTGCCAATACACAGACATCAGACAGGAGGAGGAGTTATAGAAAAGTATTGACTATACTTGGCAGAACTTCAAGAGAATGAGTAAGAATATGATCAAATAACCAAAAAGTCCTGGGAGAGTTTATCCATAAGACAAACGAAATGAAACCGAGGCTTGAAGGGCTCAACAAAAGACTCGGAGCTCACATTGGTAGAGACAGTTGGCTTGTCATGGCAGGCAGAGTGGCTTTAATGGGGTAGAGTCTTAGGGCTCTCAGGTATGGCTGTCCACCAGAGTTCAGCTCTACAACAGCAAAAGTCTCTGACCAATCTTGATAGGACCTTGATTCATTAAAATTCATTGTCCAGAGACAACTGGCACAGACCTCTAGTAAAAGAAAAAGAGTTGATTGAGCCTGCTGCAGCAAAAGCCAATACAAAGCAGAAGAGTGAGTCAAAAACAGCACAAACCATGGAGTAAGTCAAAGAGGGGGAGCTTAGGATTGGGCGTTTGTAGGACCTGGGGGCTGGGATTAGTCATAAGATGGTCTTGGCATGATTGTTCAGAGTTCGTCAACCAGGCAAGTTGCTGGAATAGTCAGCAGTCTCATTTTCAGAACATATGATGTTTGCAGACTTAAGTGTTACATCATTCTGACTATGGCTCTATCTTGGAACATATGGATTTAAACAAAGGGCTATTATACAGTTTTGCCCTTAGGCCCTTTATCTGTTTTACTAGTCATGGTGCAGACCATTTTGCAAGCTATGGTTTCTGTTTCAACTCTCATCTTCAATCTGTGTAAGGGAATCTGAACGAACCCCTTCCTACTCATTCATGTTCTCTCCTCCCCATCTTCAGCCTCCACCCCTGACTTGGAGGAAAAAATTTATGCCCTCTATGTGTTCCTGGTGCCTAATAGAGTGCTTGGTAGACAGTTGATGCTTACTATATATTTTCAAACTGCATTGGTAATATTGAATTAATTTGGCAGTAGGTATTATTAAAATACTTTGATATCACTGTTACTTTGGCTCTAAGTTCTCTCTGATTTCCTATTGCACACTCTGGCATCATTCTCTGACCATTTCATACATATTAGTTTTGTTTTGTTTTTCCTATATTCCAATTATTAACAGATTGTAAGCTCTTAGGGGTAGGGACAATTTCTTTTTTTTTTTTTTTTTTTTTTTGGCATCGTGCACCCCATTCCCATGCCCCTTCAGCTAACAGACAATTCTCATATTCCCCCAAATATCTGTGGGGTTTAATTATGTTTTGAGATATTTGTGTATGTTTTCTCCTGTATTTCCCTTACCCTCCATATTCTCCCAGTCAGGAGGGCAGTTGGCTCCAAACTTCATTGCCTCAGGGAGGGGTTGAGGCCGGATGTGAAGCAAGAATTGAGCATCAGCCTTTGTGGGTTTTTCCCCAAAGGCCTAAACCCGTGGGCGAATGGAGAATATTTGGCGTGAGAAATGCAGAGGGGGATTCCTGGGTATAGACAGAGCAACTGGAGAAGTGGAGAGAGCAGGTGATTGTCGGCTCCCCCTATCACAGCGTCCAGCTGAAAAAAAAGAAAATGATGCAATGGAGAATGTAGAGAGAAGAGAGATGCAGCATTCTGAGGGTCCAGGAGCAGTAAGGACTCAGAACCTGCCTGCAGGGTACAACCCCAAGGAGGTGGCAAACCTTATTGCACTTTGTTTTATTTGTTTTCTTCACCAATTGAAGGTTCGCAGCAACCCTGCGTGGAGCAAGTCCATTGGTGCCATTTTTCCAACAGCATTTGCTCACTTCCTGACTCCGTATCACATTGTGATAATTCTCACAATATTTCAAGCTTTTTCATCAGTATCATATTTGTTCTGGTGATCTGTGATCAGTGATCTTTCAGATTGCTACTATGACTGGCTTAAGTTTCAGATGATGGCTAACATTTTTTAGCAATAAAGTATTTTTTAATTCAGATGTGTGCTTTTTTTAGACATAATGCTGCTGCACACTTAATAGACTACAGTATAATGTAAATATAACTTTTATATGCCCTGGGACACCAAAAAAATCATGTGACTCACTTTATTGCCAATATTTGCTTTATTCCAGTGGTCTGGAACCAAACCTGCAATATCTCCAGGGTATGTATGCCTGTATATCTGCTGCATTTGTTTAGCTGATTAATTTGTTATATAAATTTGGCAAAATTATTGCCTATCACATCTAAGAAGGGAAAAAAAGTTCATGTCTCATTATGTTAAAGGTGAATGTATTATATAAGTTTGGATACTAGCTCTGTCAAGAAATTAGCTGTGGAACTTTGAGAAAATTTGACTTTTTTAAGTCTCAGATGCATTATATACGTGTAAAAGTGTTGGGGTGACATGAAGATAAATTGAGATAATATCTATAAAGTGCTTAGCAAAGGAACTGCAATGGTAGCTATCATATATTATAGATTTTTCCTTATAGATATTTTTAGGACTGAAGAACCTTAATATTCATCTAGACCACTTAATAGTAATCTTAAAACATTCTAATTTTGACGATAAAAATACTCTTTTCCTCCTGTATATTTCTTTCTCTTTCAAAAATTAATTAATATTTCCAAGGAAAAATTCAGCAATATTTATAGAAGAAATGGACAAAAATAGTTTCTCAATTTAAAAAATTCTCAACTAAAAAATATAGAATAGGAAGAAAGTTAAGCATCAGAGACTTTGAACTTTAAAAAAGTGTGGATAAGATGAAAACACAGATAAGTTATTTGATATTGCATATTGTAATTCAGACTGAACTAAGTTGTATATACTCGTATATTATACACCCACGCCAGAAAAGGAGTCAATATCTACTGCCAGTTTTTTTCTATGTGAATTTACAACCTATCTGTCAATGAAACCTAACTTTTTGCTGATGGTTGGAATGCCACATATAGTGATGAGGAATATGTGAAAAGCAAGAGCAGTAAATGGCAATCTCCTGACTTACTGTATGTGTCACTGGGAAGAGTGATTATTTCTCACAAGTCGAGGTGAAGTCAGGGACCATGATCGGCCATACTTAAGTGGTTTTACTCTTTTCTTTTACATCCAGCAACTTGATTAAATAATGATTCGGCTCACAAGAGACTTGAGCTTGGTGGCTCCAAGTTCCTTCCCAGTCAAGTTAGTAAATGTCCCTGGTGTTCCGTTTTAAAGACGTGCCTAGACAAGGAAAGGCTCCCCTAAGTCAGCACCAGACAGGGTTACTGGGGGAGGCAGCAGCCGCAAGGAGAAACAGCAAGTCACCAGATAGAGAAGGAGACAGAAGGTCTGACAACTCCAAGTCAGCCTTCACGGATATGTCATGTAGCCTTAGGCAAAATTCAGGCTGTTGAGGGGGAGGGGGGGCCGTAGAAGCCACCCGCTTGAGGAGGAATGCTTTGAACCCTCTCTGGCTGAGGAAGGAAAATCCGGGACTTGATGGAAGATCCCAGGAGTTTCACAGGATAATCAAGGGAGACAATTCTCTGCTGGTGGTTGTTAGGTCTTCAATGAAAGCCAGGTAAAAAGTATTAGAGTCACATTTCTGTTTTAGCATTTCAGTGAAGAAACTTGAGGAACGGGGTGGTTAGTTCCCCAACACCTGTGATCTCAATGGGCATTTTAATTGGTACTGCTCCTGGGCTGGAAATAGATAGCTCTTTACCAGGAGCAGAAAGTCTTAGCACAGCCTAACATTAAAGAACTTCAGAAAAGGTATGCGATACTGTGATTTATAAGAAATATGTATTTTATCTTTGTCCGTGTTTCTTGGCTCACAGTCCCCTAAACCCGTGAAATTTCCTGAGTGATAAGAGCAATGAGAACCTCTTTTATTATAATATTTGGTTTTGTCCTCAGTTTCTGAAAATGCTCCAAAGCCAGAGAGGTGAAATGGGTGCCTTGTTCTTTCTAACAAGCCCCTTTCCTTCATGTCTGGGTTTCTGTTACTTTTGGAAATGCCCTAAGGATGGGGGCTGGTCACCAGGAGAGCCAACCAGAATAGAGGTTGGTACTTTCAGTCCCACCCCCCAATTTCCGGGGAGGGGGGGGCTGGAGGTTGAACCAATAACCATTGGCCAAGGAGTTAATCAATCATGCCTAGGTAACGGAGCCTCTATAAAAACCCGAAAGAGGCAGGCATTCAGACTTCCGGGTTGGTGGCCCTGTGGAGCTGTAAGGAGAGTGGCGTGCCTGGAGAGGGCCTGGAAGCTCTGTGCCCTTTCCCCATGTGCTCTCTTCCATCTGGCTGTTCCGGAGTTATAAGCTTTTGTGATAAACTGGTGATCTAGTAAGTAAAATGTTCTCCTGAGGTCTGTGAGCTGCTCTAGCAAATTAACTGAACCCAAAGAGGGGGTTGTGGGAACCTCTGATTTATAGCTGATGGATCCAGAAGTACAGGTAATAGCCCGGTTTTGCGATTGGCATCTGAAGCGGGAAGTAGTAGAGAGGGCAGTCTTGTGGGACTGAGCCCTTCACCTGTGGAATCTGATGCTGTGTCCTGGTAAACAACGTCAGAATTAAGTTGAATTGTAAGACACCCAGCTGCTGTCAATAATTGGTTGGTAGTGCGTGGTAACCACCCTACCCCCAAAACACACACACACATTGAAATTGGTGGTCAGAATCCCTTTAAGGTCGTTGTTTGAATATCTTTTAAAATTTTTTAAATTTACCATTATAAGCCACAGTTACTGAACTTCTGCATTCAGAGTTACACATTAGGGTTCATGAGGTTTAATGTCAGATATTTGTTCAGAATTGTAACCTAACTTTCTCTTGCCTGTAAATCAATCTCAGGTATCAGCATGCTTTCTTTTCTGAGAAACTGCTCTGTGTTAAGCACTAAAGTAGTTCTTATTTTTAATGTATTGTCTCATGCAATCATTGTTAAAGTGCCATGTGGTGGGCATGTGCCCCATTTCCAAGTGAAGAAACTGAAACTCAGAAGTTAAATAATTTGCCCAAATCCCACAGCCTAGTAAATTGAAGAGAAGAAATTTGTAGCCAGATGTAATTTCCATAAATTGTACTCATTCTTCCACAATGGCTACCTCTCATAGAACAAAATAAACGAAAGCCTTTGTGTTGAAGAAAAATCCATGTTCTCATTTGGAAAAATATTTGGGGGTCATTTCTCATTTTGCCTACTTTTATTTATATCTTGATTAGTAAGTAAAAATAAAAAATCTTTTCCCTACCATTAAAATGCTGTGATTTGACAACATAATGAATTAGGTGCTTCATTTATAACCCACGCCAATCCCCATGACATGCTATAAATGTTCAGAAGGTGAAATCTTAGGTTAACCTTAGAATTTGTTTCTTAGCAAATCCCTGCTCCCAAAGATTTACAGTCTCTCACCAGCTTTTTCCTATTTATTTCAATTTAGTTGACTAGACCCTAAAATGCACTTAGGAAAGAACACAGCTTTCTTTTCACAGTAGGCATTTTGATGCACTGAGAAGAGGAAAGGGGAAAACACATCTGAGGTAGCTGAGGCATTATAAAATATACAAAAAGCAATTGTACCATTCATGTGTTGATGGACATGTAGGTGGCTTCCATGAAATAGTCAACATTATATAATTTTGGAGTATAATCTATAAAAATATCGAATTACTATGTTGTACATCTGAAATGAATATTGTAAGTCAACTGTACTTCAATAAAAAAGAAACGTACCATATTAAGAACATTTCTAAATGTTTGACTCATCTGTGTATGAGTACACATTTTTTTCTATCTAAAATTACTTGACATATCTTACAAAGCATAATCCCAGTTTATACATTTGTTTTCTATTATGAAAGAAGTCTTTTTTTCATTATTTTAAAGTGATCTATTGCTGATACATATACACACGTGTATATATATGTGTGTATTATAGCTTATCTTTGCCTTTTATATAAATATTACTGAACAATATACTCTTTTGATAAATATTAAGGCTTATTCTTATTATAAGGCTTTCTGCACATATATTAATATGGTTTGAAAAAAGGACAATTGTCTTGCGGAAAAGAGAAGCAGTCCCTGACATCAGGAGCTGGCCTGGAGCCATTAAGCAGGCCTTGGTGTTCTTCCATTAAATATGCATAATTTTACAGAACAGCAACATCAGACAAGGCCACACTGTGACCATCGTGGATCCAGACAAAAACAAAACCATTCTGTAATCATGTCTGAGCACAGACAAATCATGAACAATGGCCAAGCCACAAAACACCAAATATGTCCCTGTTTTGGCTAATATGTGTGTTGTTGCATTTTTACCATCTATAGCTTTAGCTTCGGTCTAGTCTCCCATACCTCTAGAAAAGATTTATTAAGACACCCAGTCACAGAGTTATTCCCACTTCGTGACGGCATCCTCTCCAGAGAGAATCCTTGCTTCCTTAAACCCTCTAAAATCACTTAGCAAAAGGCAAATTATATAGTAAGTCCTTTCCAGGACCTTGTTACTGAGACACCCACAGTTCTCCATTGGCTTCATTCTCCAGCCAACCTCCTCTCACTGCAAGGAGTAGTTTAACAACTTGTTAACAAATTGTTAACAACAGGTGGGTTCCTTGTGGTCTTTGGAAGACATTGACAGTCTCTTCATATCAAGCTTTTTTTTTCCTGTTTCATTTCCATGTCTTATTACATTGACCAGATTCTGAAATAACATAGAATAATAATAGTGACAGCATACATTCCTGTTCAAGGAGACTAACATGTTTTACTGTGGAATTAACACTTGCTTTTCTTTCAATGTGAGTTCCTTTATCAATTAAGAATAGTTCTGTCCTTTTTTTTAAGTTTATTTTGAAATTGACTCAAAATTTTAATTCTTTTGTCTGTTATTAGCTTTCCACTTATAAAATGTTGCATGTGTTTCCTCCCATGAATTTCTAGGATAAATCCTTTTTGGCTGTGGTAAATTGTTCTTTTAATGAATTCCAGCTTCATTAAAGTATATGAAGTTATATAATAAGTATTTAAAGACTATTTCTTATGTGAATATAATATTCTTTAAATATTAACTATATACCAAGTTCTGTCTTAAGTCACAGAGGTATTGCAATTTGAGAAAATCTCAGGAAGGGTGGTGGACTATGGCTATAAAAGCATAGCCCATGAGAAATCCTCATAATGGAAGTGCTCTGTACCTTGACTATGGCAGTGGTCATGAATCTACATGTGATAAAACTGCATGGAATGACTGACACACATACATGCACACACGAGTAAAATGGGTGAACTCTGAATCAAGTTGGCAGATTCCATTGATGTCAGTATTCTGATTGTGATATTGCACTATGGTTATTCAAGGGGTTGTCACTGGGGGAAACTAAGTGGTGTATACACAGGATCCCTCTTCATTACTTCTTACAACTGCATATGACTCTACTATTAGCTTAAAATAAAAAGGTTTAAAAAATATTTAATCCCTGATGAATAGAATACAATCTAGTAATAGAAGTAGATGATAAATAAACACAAAAACCATATAATAACTACTATAAGGTAGTTAGAGAAAAGTATTGGGGGCCATAGGTCATACAATATTGGAATCTGGTCTGTACTCAAGGGTCAAGAAAGACCTCCCTGAGGAAGTAACATTTAAAGCAAAGCCTAAGAATGAGTATGAATTGACCGAAGAGGGAAGAGAAAGACGAAAGATTTTCACCTTTGAGGGGATAGGGTTTCAGCAGAGAAGAGTGATCATAAGGAAGGCTGACACAAGGTAAAGCTGAAAAATAGTTTGTGGACAGGTCATACTGGACCTTGTGGATAACAGTAACTTTATTATGAGAAAAATGGGAAGCCACTAACATGCTTTAAGCAAGGCAGCAATAACATCAAATTTGTCCTTTTAAACTATTACTTTGATCTGTTTTTTTAAAAGTTTTTGTTTTGGGTTTTTGGGGGGAGGGTAATTATGTTTATTTATTTATTTAAATGGAGGTACTGGGGATTGAAACCCACTACCACTGAGCTATACCCTCCCTCTTTTAAACTATTACTTTGATTTTTAGGCAAGAACAGCCTGATTGGAAAAGATCCCCATAAATATGCAGAAAAAAGAAAGCTGTCATAGGAGTCCAGGTTAGTGATGGGGTCCTTGGAATTGGGTGGGGGCTGTGAAGATGGGGGTAGGTGAGGATTCAAAAGATACTGGACCTTGCCCATCAAAAGTGAATGGATAAACAAATTGTGACTCATACTAATGGGACACTACTCGGCAATTAAAAATAAAAAGGAATGAACTATTGATACAACAGTATGAATGAACCTCAAAATAATTAGGCAGAGTGAAAGAAGATAGACCAAAAATAATGCATGGACTGTATGATTGCATTTATACAAAATTCTAGAAAGTGCACACTAATCTGTAGTGACAGAAAGCAGACCAGAGCTTGCCTGGTAATAGGAATATAACAGGAAAGGGAGACAGGGGAAGACTGCCAAGGGGCACAAGAAGACTTCTGAGAGTGGTAAGTACTTTCCTAATCTTGATTGTGATGATGGCTTTATGGATGTACACATATATCACAACATAGCAAGTTGTACGCTTTAAATATGTGCATAAAATATTTTATGCCAATTATACTGCAATAAAAATGTTAAAAACAAAAACAACAAACAGAAGACACTGGACAGATTTGGTAATGATTCAAATGTGAGATGTTGACACCACAGAGTATACCCAGAATTTGTCACGGGCAATGCAGTGGATGGAGAAGCTGTGCTCCCGGGCGCGGAGGATGAGAGGAAGTGCAGATCTGAAGCGGGGTAGGGATGGTTTGGTTCAATTTTAAATCTAAGATAAGATGCCAGTGAGACTTCTAAGTAGAGATTTCAAGAAAGCAAGTGGATCTCTACAGCTGGAAGACAGAAAAAGAGGTATGGGCCAAGGATAAAGGTGGTTTTTTTTTTCGTTTTTTTTAATCTTTGGCATATAGATGATATTTAAAGTCCAGGTTGATCATTATGGTCAGGAAGGGAGAATGAAAAGAAAGAAAAGTGGCCTAGAGGAAATTGCTGATGAATTTTAACATTTAAGTGAAAACCCAAGAGTGATGTTAGGGAAGCAGAGGGAAGAGTATTTCTAGAAAGAAATAGTAAACCCTGTTGTAAATGCTCTGCTGAGAAATCAAGTCAGACAAGGCATGGAAACGACCACTGGATTTAGCACCGTGAGCATCATTTGTAACGGGTGAAGAAAGGGAGAAGGAATACCAATGCAGGGAGCCTCACAAACTTGGCTGGAGGACATAAAGGAGCTGAAGCCAGGTGATGACTATTTTTTTCCGACAAAAGTGTATAGGCACTGGGAAAGATTTGGGGAGGATGAGGAAAGTTTAAGATGGTTGTTGCAAGAGGACATTGAGTAGACTAGAAAAACATTTCCAGTACTGAGAGAAATTTTTTTAAAGTTTAAATAAATGGAGACTATCCAGATTTTCCCTTGGGTAAGACTCAATATTGCAATGATGTGAAGCCTCTTAATCTCTATCATTATTCTTGATGTAATCATAATTATTATTAAAATTGCACATGTACTTCACACTTACATGGGGCTTACTATGTGTCAGGCACTGGCCTAATCAAAATCACAAGTTCAGGGGAATCTGCAAAATGGCTAAAGTTTATCTGAAAAATAAACATGCAAGGATAGCAAAGAAAATTCTGGGAAAGAAAGTAGGGAGTATGGATTAACCAACTGTAATTGTGGTTTGCAACAATAGAGAGCTCAGTGGAAAGAACTCAAACAATCACAAGTTTATGACAGTGACTTTGATAAAATTGGGTTTTCCAATCAGTGGGGAAAAAAAAACAGGTTTATAATAAAAAGGTTGAGACACCTAGATGGCTGTTTGGGAAATAACAAGGCTAGATTTCTACATAGTTCCATAACCCCAAATTAGATGGATCAAAGATGTGAATGTAAAAAAATTTAAAAGAACTAAACACAACCTTTGAAAATACAGAATAATATTTACCATGGACTTGGCAAAAACAAGCACACTTGCACACACACAAACAATATCAAAAGATAAATCTTAAACTGGGGAAAACATCAATTTTCAGGACAACAGATTGAGCTTTCATAGATGAATTAAAAATATGACAAGCCCGTTTTTAATAAAATGGGCAAGGGACAGAGAGTTCAGAGGAAAAGAAATACACATGGCTAATAAACATGTGAAAGGATGCCCAAGTTGTGTCACAAATTTAAAAACAAAAATTTTAACAGGAAACTGAGATGACTTTTTACTTATCAGATGAATTTAATTACCATTATTTTTGAGCACCTCCTGTAAGCTAAGTGTTTTTAGTATTTTTTATGAGGATACATTTTTCTTTGTGAGCATATTTTCCATATAAACTACCAGTTTTTAATAACATGATCAGTTATTTGAATGGAAACAGATGCCTCTAAAGAGCTTGATAATCCTTGAAAGGTGATTTTTCTTTTCTTAAGTCACTCAAACTTTCAGCAATCTTGTTTATACGCTTAATTTAACTATGTGTTCTGTACAAAAGAATGTGTTAATCTTCAAAAGAAATCTATTTTTTAATGCTCACAAAATTATTTCCCTCCCATGTAATTATGTTTTATTGAATTGACAGTATTTCTGAGACTGCAAAGTTAACATTGGGGTGTTGAAGGCAAATCAAACCAGAAATCATAGCCACTGACTCACCTGTCAGCAGGAGGTGAGAAGAACAGTTAAGGATGCTAGTATTTCTTCATCTCTTCATTCTTTTATTCAACAAATGTTTATTGAATCTCTACTCTGTGCCAGCCACACAGCTAGGTCCTGGGGATGCTGTAATGGACAAGAGAGAATCCCTGCCCTCGGATTCTACCATCTAACTGGGGCTACAGAAGTGAAGCTGAGTTGATAACACTTTCGTTGTAAGAATTTGCATTTAAGTACCTGAAATCTCCCCTTGCCTCCATTCTTTCAATCCAGGAACCCTGTAGTGCTACCCAGGGTGACATGTGACTTCTGTGAATACACTAGATACTCATTTGGGGGTGATGGAGGCAGCATATTTAAAATATCTTTCTAAATAACGTGCGACACCTAAATGCAGCTAGGTCACCGACTTCCTCCAAACTAATAAGTCTAAACTTTCTGGCAGCATGGAGGAGATAGTTCAGATCTAAATGAATCATTGGAAATGAGTAAATCATAAACATAACAAATGCTCTAATTAAAAAGATAAAGATATATGTTTAGAAGCATCATAAATCTCAGAATAACCCCCAAATGTGTCTATTTGTCTCTGTCAAAAAAATACTAGTAAGAACCAAAAGAAATAGTCAAAAGTAATTCCAAATAGTTTATACTTTTAAAAACCCACTAAGCTAGTAAATACTTTCTTAGGGGAAAAAAACAACCTCATGGTATAAACTGAAGAATTTAAAGAGTTTCATAGGATACTTTATAGAGTTCCTAAATTATATTAGATTGAATCATTTGAAATTGCCAACATTTACTATTTTTTACCTATAAAATTGGCAGTTTCACGTGGTTCACCCTAATAGCATGACATTATTTCAATTCCTAAGAGGAAATCCTTTAGTAATGAGTAATTTATGGAGCCCTCACTGTGAGCCACACACTGTTCTAAGCCCTGTCTGACATCAATCCAAGATCTTTACCTGGAGCCCTGCCTCCTAAAAGTCCAGGCTAGAATTGAGGTTGATCTTTGAACTTGGTTAAAAAATTTGTGTGTTTGTTTTCAGTAACTTTTGACTGGAAATTAGCATTGCTTTCTTTGCTGTTGTTGTTGTTGAAGTACAGTCAATTACAACATGTCAATCTCTGCTGTACAGTGCAATGTCCCAGTCATGCATAGATGCAAGCAGCAAACTTTGATGACATTAGCGATATCTGTTTTTGTCAGCAGTAGAAATCACAGATATTTTCATATTACGTTGCAGTTGTTACAGCTAAATCAAAATTACATTTACACTTTTCACAAACTTGAAATTTCCTGTTGATTTTAGACCTACTTTTATTTATTTATTTATTTATTGTAACATTTTTTATTGACTTATAATCATTTTACAATGTTGTGTCAAATTCCAGTTTTCAGCACAATTTTTCAGTTATTCATGGACATATACACACTCATTGTCACATTTTTTTCTCTGTGAGTTATCATAACATTTTGTGTATATTTCCCTGTGCTATACAGTGTAGTCTATTCTACAATTTTGAAATCCCAGTCTATCCCTTCCCACCCTCCACCCCCCTGGTAACCACAAGTCTGTATTCTCTGTCTGTGAGTCTATTTCTGTCCTTTATTTACACTTTGTTTTTGTTTGTTTGTTTGTTTTTGTTTTTGTTTTTTAGATTCCACATATGAGCGATCTCATATGGTATTTTAGTTTCTCTTTCTGGCTTACTTAATGACATTCTCCAGGAGCATCCATGTTGCTGCAAATGGCATTATGTTGTCGGTTTTTATGGCTGAGTAGTATTCCATTGTATAAATATACCACATCTTCTTTATCCAGTCACCTGTTGATGGACATTTAGGCTGTTTCCATGTTTTGGCTATTGTAAATAGTGCTGCTATGAACATTGGGGTGCAGGTGTCATCTTGAAGTAGATTTCCTTCTGGACCTACAGAAATAGACTCACAGACAGAGAATACAGACTTGTGGTTACCAGGGGGGTGGAGGGTGGGAAGGGATAGACTGGGATTTCAAAATTGTAGAATAGACTACACTGTATAGCACAGGGAAATATACACAAAATGTTATGATAACTCACAGAGAAAAAAATGTGACAATGAGTGTGTATATGTCCATGAATAACTGAAAAATTGTGCTGAAAACTGGAATTTGACACATTGTAAAATGATTATAAATCAATAAAAAATGTTAAAAAAAATAAATAAAAGTAGACCTACTTTTAGATATTACTAAATGTACTTATTACTAATCACAAATTTGTTTTTAAAAATATTGGAAAACTGTAAAATACTTGGTTTGCTTTATAGTGTATCTTCTGTGTAAAATATATTGTTCTGAGAAGAGTTTCCAAGGACCTCCCCAGACTGTCAAATGGGTCCCTGCACAGAAAGTTAAGAACCCCTAGTACCACTTGATTGTTGTAGCCACTCTGCATAGTAGGTGCTATTACCATCCCCAATTTACAGAGAAGGATCGGGTCACTTGTTGAAGGTACACAGCTAATAGCACAACCAGGTTTCACAATGAGTCTAACTCCAAAGCCCAGGCTCTTAACCAGGACCTATGCCTCCTCTGGAAGTTTCCAGGTGACCAATAGAGGTCATAATCGTCAAGATACTGATGATCATTAAATAATGTTTGTGTGAACCTGAAGATATTTCCCTTGTGCTGCAGCAAGGACCATACTATGACCCACTTGAAAAGTGTTGTCCAAGGCAATCACAGGATTACAGTATGAACAAGAGGATATAAACTGTGTAATGAGAGTGGGCTCTGGGTAATAGCAGTACTGTGAGGGGGTGAAGGCCTGAGAGACCCAGAGGAGAACGTGTCAGAGAGGGCAGACACCTGGCTCGTGGAGGTGTGACAAGGTTGTAGCTGGTGAAATTTGTTTTTTACACAGCTGGTGACCTCGGCCTTCTTTTCCTACATCTATGTTTATTTCTCTTTCTCTCTTCTGTCTCCATTCAGTTTCTAATTTAGACTTCTATCCCACTTCTCCACACACTAGCCAATATTCACCTTGAAACAGAGGGAAATATGCCAGGCTATAGTAGATGAAATTCAGGCTTATACATTTATCCATTTATTTGGGACTCTTTTTGATTAAGGTATAATTGACATATAACATATTAGTTTCAGGTGTATAACAATGATTTGATATTCATATATATTGCAGAGTGATCACTGTAATAAGTCTAGTTGACATCCAAACACCAATGATAGTTATAAAATTTTTTTCTTATGAGAACTTTTAAGATCTACTCCCTTAGCAACTTTCAAAACAGGCAATATGGTATTATTAACTATATTCCTCACTGTGCTGTACATTACATCCCCATGAACTTATTCTTTAACTGAAAGTTGATACCATTTGATCCCACCCTCAACGCCTTGCTTTTGGCAACCACCAATCTGTTCTCTGTTGAGAATGAGCTCAATTTTTTTTTTTTTTAGATACTACACATCAGTGATATCATACAGTATTTGTCTTTCTCTTTCTGACTTATTTCATTTGCAAAAGGGTCATCAGGGTCCATCCAAATTATCGCAAATGGCAAGATTTCCTTCATTTTTATGACTGAATAATATTCCATTGTATATTTAGACCACACTTTCTTTATTCATTCATTATCAATTAGGTTAGATTGTTTCCATGTTTTGGCTATTATAAATAATGCTGTAATGAACATGGGGGTGCAGATATCTCTTTAAGATGGTGATTTCATTTCCTTTGGATGTATACCCAAAGTAGAATTGCTGGGTCATATGATAGTTGTATTATAAACTTTTTGAGGAATTGCCATACTGTTTTTTATAGTAGCTGCACCAATTTAGATTCCCACCAACCAAGTACAAGGGAACCAATTTAGATTCCCACCAACATTGTACAAGTGTTCCCTTTTCTCCACGTCCTTGTTAATCCTTGCTAGTTCTTGTCTTTTTAATAATATTTGTTCTGACAGGTGTGGGATGATACCTCATTGTGGTTTTGATCTGCATTTCCCTGATGATTAATGATGTTGAGCAATTTTTTCATGTTGGCATCTGTGTATCTTTGGAAAAATGTTTATTCAGATCCTCTGCCCATTTTTTAATCATATTGTTTGTTTTTACATGTGATCAAAGGAGATGATTCAAAGTAAGGCAAAGATTCCCCACCTAACCAGGAAAAGCAACAGAGATTCCACACATACCATTTATTTCATATTTAATACAGTTAACCATTATTACATCATGAGTCAGGTCCTAGGGATTCCTACGTGCCTTTCAGTCTTACTGGGATAAACAGATATTTGCAAATATCACCCTCCCAAATCCTATTCTTTTTATTTATGTAGTAATAGATGTAGATATGATAGCCACCTTCACTTTCCTTAAAGGATAATGAGGATCCCCAGGGAACCTCACCACAACAGGGACATCCCTGCTGGGAGATGGCCCACTAGGCAAGCATGTTGGTGAGCCCCAGCCCCAGCCCCAGCCCCAGCCCCACCCCCTGTAGCTGTTCCTTATCTTGATTCACAGCTGTCAGGCTCCCAACAGTGTGGTGGTTTACAGATTGTGGTTCTGCATTCAGATGACCTACTTTTATATCTATATGTCTATATAGATATAGACATATAGATAATTTTTTTTTATTGAAGTATAGTCAGTTTACTGTGTTGTGTCAATTTCTGGTGTACAGCACAATGCTTCACTCATACATGAACATATGTATATATTCATTTCCATATTCTTTTTCACATGTTACTACTAGATATGGACTATAGTTCCTGGTGCTATACAGTATAAACTTGTTTATCTATTTTACATATAGTAGTTAGTATCTGCTAATCTTGAACTCCCAATTTATCCCTTCCCACCCCCTTCCCCCCCAGTAACTATAAGTTTGTTTTCTATGCCTGTGAGTCTGTTTCTGTTCTATAAATAAGTTTGTGTGTGTGTGTGTTTTTAGATTCCACATATAAGTGATATCATATGGTATTTTTCTTTCCCTTTCTGGCTTAGAGTGATAGTCTCCAGGTCCATCCATGTTGCTGCAAATGGCATCATTTTATTATTTTTTATGGCTGAGTAGTATTCCATTTTGTAAATATACCACAACTTCTTTATCCAGTCATCTGTCGATGGACACTTAGGTTGTTTCCATGTCTTGGCTATTGTAAATAGTGCTGCTATCAGATGACCTGCTTTTAAATTCTCACCTCGATATTCCTAGAGATATGTCTTTGGACAAGTTAGTTAACCTCTTTTTGCCTTAATTTCTTCATCTGTAAATGAAGTTGATAGTATTCCTTTCTTCATAAGGATGTCGTGGGGATTAAAAGAGATGTTTGCAAAGTATTTGGCATATAGCTTAATAAATGTTTATCACTTGTCACGGCTGATAGTAATACCACTACTTTCTCTGTACACCTGTCTTTCTTCTTCAATCTCCATGACACAAATGAATCTCACTTCAGTGAGGAAAGGAAGGGTTCAGGGATTGAGGAAGCTGATATTTCTCCTGTCAACGATAGGTTTGCTGTGGCAGAAGAAATTATGAAGCAAATATCCCCAGCTATTTGGTTAGACAGAAGTGAAAGGCCTAAAAGGGTTGACTCTCTCAGCAATAGAAATGCGATTCCAGAAAGAGTCACCTTCTAAAGTGACTTTTGTTCCCATGAAATTGTGTTTTCACAATCATGTTAACATAAGTAATTAGCCCATTTTAAATTGGAAATTTGAACTTTATTCTCATGCTGTTCTCAAAGCTTTTGGTCCAGGATCAGTGTGTACTTGAAACCATATGATAATCATGAACTTCTGATAATTGAAGCCCCTTTCATGGACTTAAGACAGAGAGATCGGAAAACCAGCTCATGTTGAGCACTAACTGTGTATCCAGCACTGTGTTTCCCACATTATCTCATTGGTCATCAGGACAGCTCAGTGAAATAGGAATCATGGCTCTGCTTTAATAGATGAGAAAATGGAATTCAACAAAACTGAGTCATTTGTCAAAGGTAAACTCAGCCAGAAAGGGGCAGTGTCTGGATTTGAATACTGATTGGTGGTCAGTGCAGTGCCCACGTTCCACCATGTATGCCACAGGCTGCCCGATGTGTTCAATGTGCTGCTCCCGTGGGAGCTGCGGGATTTTAGCTTCACATGTGAAAACTGCCTCCCCCACCTCCAGATCACAAAGTCATTTATACATTTGGCCCTTGAACAACAAGGGTTTGAACTTCGCAGTTCCACTTATACATGGATTTTTAAAAATAAATACAGTACTGAAGTACTGTGCAAGCCTTATAAGTTAACTCCCTGGATGCCCAACTGCAGATACTGAAGAGCTGCCCATATGGCAGGCAAACTACAAGTCATATGCAGGTTTTCGACTGCACGAAGGTTTGGCACCCCTAATCCCCACCAACCCATCCATGTTATTCGAAGCTCAACTGTATTCATTGTTAACTGAACTTCACAAATCCACACAAGATTAAAATCATTATTAATTTTAACCTTATAATACTGTAATCTTTGCTAAAACTGCCACTGGCCGAAAAACATGATGCTATGACAAAGGTTAAGCAAAAATTAAAAAGTGAGTGATTTAACTAAAAGAACATGCTGACTCTTAGATTTCTTAGGATGAGAATAAAATGGTTCCAGTAGATTCAGAACTTGTCGTTTGTCAAAGTCCACTGGAGGGAAGGTGCTATCTTTTTCTGCTGAACTCCATGTTCACCAGACAAGGCATATTGCAGAAAAAGAAAGTCAAGAGGTTATCTCCCACAAACATTAAGAGACTCTCAATAGGCCAGGAATGGTGCTTTGGACGAAATTCTCAAAGATCTTATCATTGGGCTAATGGTTTTAAAAGTGAACTTTTTCCTTCTATTTGGCATTCATGAAACATACCATAAATGACTGCCCTGAGTTGTTGATAACTGGGTATTAACCATTTCATAGCTCTGTGTATATGTTTACCCATGAATCAGCTTTTCTAGAAACTGATTTTGCATATTATGCTGAGCTTCGAAAAGTGCCTTGGGCTCATTCAATAGAGCTAATCCCATACAGATGAATATGCATGGCCTACAGTATTTATTTTCATTGCTGATACATAGTGTTTTCTTTTTTTTATTGATTTATTGTTTATTGAAGTATAGTCAATTACAATATGTCGATTTCTGGTGTACAACACAATGTCCCAGTCATGCATATACATACATATATTCATTTTCATATTTTTTATTAAAGGTTATTACAAGATATTGAACATGGTTCCCTGTGCTATACAGAAGAAACTTTTTTAAAATCTATTTTTATATATAGTGGCTAACATTTGTAAATCTCAAACTCCCAAATTTATCCCTTCCCACCCCCTTTCCCTGGTAACCATAAGATTGTTTATCATGTCTGCAAGTCTGTTTCTGTTTTGTAGTTGAGTTCATAGTGTTCTTTTTTTTTTTTTTTTTTTAGATTCCACATATGAGTGATATCAGTGATATCATGTGGTATTTTTCTTTCTCTTTCTGGCTTCCCTCCGGATATATACCCAGAAGTGGGATTGCTGGATCATACGGTAAGTCTATTTTTAGTTTTTTGAGAATCTCCATACTGTTTTCCATAATGGCAGCACCAAACTACATGCCCATCAACAGTGTAGAAGGATTCCCTTTTCTCCACACCCTCTCCAGCTTTTATCATTCGTGGACATTTGAATAATGGCCATTCTGACTGGTGTGAGGTGATACCTCATTGTAGCTTTGATTTTCATTTCTCTGATAATTAGTGATATTGAGCATTTTTTCACATGCCTGTTGGCTATTTGTATGTCTTCATTGGAGAATTGCTTGTTTAGGTCCTCTGCCCATTTTTGGATTGGATTGTTTGCTTTTTTGTTATTAAGTTGTATGAGCTGTTTATATATTCTGGAAATTAGGCCTTTGTCAGTTGCTTCATTTGCAAATATTTTCTCCCATTCTGTAGGTTGTCATTTTGTTTTGATTGTGGTTTCCTTTGCTGTGCAAAAGCTTATAAGTTTAATCAGGTCCCACTTGTTTATTTTTGCTCTTATTTCCGTTGCCTGGGTAGACTGCCCTAGGAGAAAGTTGCTAAGATTTATATCCGAGAATGTTTTGCCTATGTTTTCTTCTAGGAGATTTATTGTGTCTTGTCTTATATTTAAGTCTTTAAGCCATTTTGAGTATATTTTTGTGTATGGAGTGAGGGAGTGTTATAACTTATAGTGTTTTCTGATCTAAGTTTTATACCTGATACTTGGCTTCTAAGAAAGCAGGTTCTATGATGACATTCATTCATTTTTCATTCAATAGCCTGTTGTTTTCTGGCAAAGCCAGAGAGGCTTTGCCTGTTGGGGTGGTAGGGATTTAACATCACAGCTCCATGGTGACCACCAAGCTGGCTAACAACGCTCAAAATAAGCTTGACTGGTGAATGAAGTTGCTGCAGAATGATTCAGCTGTGAAGCTGAAAACCCTGGGCACCTTTCTTTGGAAGGTGAGTGTAAGCAGATAAAGTAAATCACCATTTTAATTAAAAAGTAACCAAATATCCAAAATAAAAGTCTTCCCAACATAGATAACCAAGAAAAAGCCAACTTGCTCACCTGTCTAGGTTCAGTTTGCCTTTCTAAATCCTCGGACTAGAATGTCATGTCTCTAAGAGGTTCCATGGGCTGGTACTGATTCTGCCAGTGCTAAGCTAATCCCAGAGAAATTTGGAGACTTTATAAATAGATAAAATGGGAAAAGGAAATTTTTAAAGATTTGAGAGAAGTTAGAATTTATTCCATCTGTCTAGACCTTCTTTTAGGGGCCTGTTCACTCTTGCCCTCCAACTGGGATTAGAGATAGCACAAACATCAGGGAGAAAGGCCAAGTGAGCAAGTGAGTGTCATGCAGCAGGCTCGACACTCACAAAAGTCAAAATCATACATATTTACCAATGTTTTTTATCTACTGGACTCTGCATACAAATACAGTTTGTGCATACAAATACGGTTTATCAAATCATGGTTTTAAAAAAAGAAATACACCAAATTTTGTCTAATAAAAGGCAAAAGTAACAGAATTTTTTGCGTATAATCACTCTATCTTCATTCTACTTTTAACATTTTTTTTGACATAGTGCAGATCAGAGAACACAAACATAACCCACATCAATCCTCCAGGGAACTTTGAAGCAAGAAGAGATCATAGTCTCTAAGTCATGTGATAATCAACATAGACCAGTTCTTCAACCATTATTTCAAAGTCTTCACCCAGTTTTGAAATCCTAAGGGGTTACATTTGTCCTTGGCCCAAGCATACCATTCACATTAATATGAGTGGGATATATTCTTACAGGCAAAGGGCAGTTTGTAGCTCCAATTCTGCAAGAAAAAAACATGACTTGTGTTGACATTATCTTAGGTCCTGGCTTCTCATAAGCTAACTTATCTTATCTATCATGCACCTTGACAAGTTTTCTGCTTCCACCAGTCTGTGTAGTGCTTTGTCTAAAATCCTGCAATGATAAGAGCTTTCCTTCGCATAAGCTTTTTTTTTTTAACGCCTTAATTCAATATCAGGTAAATCCAGATGGAACATTATTAGAAAATGGTTGAGCAAATGGTTGAATGTTTTTGGAGTGCCCAGCTCAGGAGAATAACTGCCTGCTCTGAGTGTATCAGGAAGCTGGAACTGTGATTCACCTCCTCCTGGCCAGGGTTGGGGGGGTTTACTTCCACTAATGTTTCCCTAAATTCTCCATTCAAGGACATCCCACCAACTGGCTAAAACTGGTGCCATAGGGAAAGGAGTAGTAAATGGTGCAGGGGTGGGGCTATTTTAAAAAGATGATCCTTTACTCATAATGATAAAGTGGAGGAAAGAAAAGTGTGAACCACACATCCCAGCAAATACGGTAAGGCATCTGCTGTAAAGATGTCTACGTTAGTAAGTACAGCTTGCAATGTGACTTTAAGTCTATTTCCAGAAGATGGGAGGAAGGCATGGCAAGGAAGAAAGGGGGCTAGGCTTTCTAGGTAAGAGCTGCTCTGGTGGCAGCTCCCGAGGAGGAGGAGGAGGAGTCAGAGTAAAGCCAAGACTGTCAGTTTGTCAGAGTGATAACGGCAAATAGTGAAGCCCAGTAACTGTCGAATCTCCAGAGTTCACATGAACTTTCACGACATTGTTTGAATGCCCAGTACAAGATGAAGTATGAATTAGCAGCTATTTGTTTCCATCTCGTTGATGAAAATCCTGAGACCGGAAGAATTAGGACCTTGGTCCTAGTGGCATGGCTAATATTTCAAACCCAGCTCTTTTAATTCCACATCCTATGTTCTTTCTATAGGACCACAGTTGTTGCAATAACCAGTTTTGTGATCTGGTCTAAGGTACAGCATGGACATGTAAAGAATTCTAGTGGGAATTGTGAATCTAGAATCTAAGACAAGTCAAGGGGAGGAAGTAGGCATTAGGTGAGCTCTCCAGTCTTCTAACGGCATGAATGTGATATTATTATCCTAGTCCCCTTAGAGGTGAAATAGAGGAGGACGAGCTACTCACAGCCCTAATGCCATGGTCTGCCTGGCCCAGCTGCAGACAAGAATATTGGAGGACTGAACATTGAGCTAGCATGAATCAACACGTGTAGGCAGGGGGTATGTGTATAAGAAAGAGAAAGAGAGAAATTGAGTTGAGATGGTAAGGGAGAGTGCAATTTATGTGTTTTCTGCTTCCTAGTTTCTTCAGTGTGCTCAAAGAGAAAGAGACAGACTCAGGAATGGGTCATTTTAATATTCAAATCATACCTCATGACTAAGAAGACTGTTCTCTAAACGCAGATGTCTAAGTTTTACTAAACCTTTGTCCCCTTCTCCTTCCACAACTTTTCTCGTAATCTGAGCAGCGACGGAAAGTATAGTGGTGAATCCTGACTGACCACATGTTGATTTCCTTCTTATTTCAGCGTACTCATCTTTTCTGTGTCTGGGGGAAAATGCCCAGATAGATGAGCCGAGGCTGTACTCAGCAGCACGCAGTCGGGAAAGGGTAATGATTGTGGCGCTGCAGCACGCGTCAGCGGACTTGTAAAATTCCCTGACAGCACACTCTTGCATGTCGTAAAACCCTTGGACATGAACTTGGGGAAAGCTCTTTCAGCCACAATAACACTCTATGTGCCCAAAAGTTCCTTCCAGCCAAGTTAGTGGCATCAGTGGTAGAGTGAATTTACTTCTTGGGAAAACTTATGCAAGTAAATGCCAGTAAAATCAAGTGCACGTTGAAGAACCACGTTTTTTAAACAGATATTTACTACCAGTAACATTGCTCATTGATATCAAAATTACCTCCTCAAGGGCCCCCTGTAAGTGACTTTTCTAGCAACGGGGATTAGCTTGGATTGTCCTTGATGCTCATATTTAGAGAAATGGTCTGCACATGCTGCCTCTGTTTTCTTCCTTTCATTTCTGCTTTAAACCAGCGCACTCCTATTTTCCACCTCTCCTCCCTTCTACTCCCTGAAACAGCATCTCAAAGACCAGCAGGAATCTTCCCTTGCTGAGCACGGCGTCCTTTTCTTAGTTCACATTACAGGCTTCCTTCTCCCCTTGGCACTGCAGACCCTCCATTCTAAAACCCTTCTTCAGTCTTCTCAGTGTGCTCTTCTGACTCCTCTTCATTCTCTAACATGTAATTTGATGATTCTTTACTTTCAAGTTCATGGACCCTTGAGAATCTGATGGTGTTTGGACCCTTTTCCCAGATAAGTGCACATATTCCAACACACCCCAAAAAATTAACCACAAGGATATCACCCACACCTAATGGATAATAATAATAATACAATGACAAGACCAAGTGCTGACAAGCATGCAGAGCAATAGAATTCTCATTCACTACCGGCGAAAATGCAAAATGGTACAGCCACTTTGGAAAACAACTTGGCAGTTTCTTATAAATATACACCTGCCAAACTATCCAGCAGTCCTACTCTTAAGTATTAACCCCACCCCCCCAAAAAAGAAAACTATGCTTCCATAAAAATCTGTATGCAAATGTTTATAGTAGTTTCATTCATAATCAACAAACTGGGAGCAACCCAGTTGTACATCAGCTGGTGAATGGATAAACAAACTGTGCGATATCACAAAGAGAATGCTGCTCACCACTCAAAGGAATGAACTACTGATGCTCATAACAACTTGAGTGAATCTCAAGTGCATTACGCTTTAGTAAAGGAAGCCAAACTCAGAAGGTTACATGTTAGTATAATTCCATCCATAGGACATTCTGGAAAAATGAAAATACAGGGTTAGAAAACTGACTAGTTGTTTCCCAGGGGCTGGGGTTGGGGGAGATGTTAACTACTAAAGGGCATACGGGAATTTTTGAAGAGGAATGGAAATGTTCTAGATCTTGATTCTGGTGATGGGTGCACAACTGTATGTAACCACTGAAACTCATAGGACTGTACGCATTAACAGGGGAATATTACTACATAAATTTTTATTTTAAAAACCTGACTAAAGAAAAAGATTGTTTTCCTCTGGATTTCAGGGATATTGTGGTGCAGGGATGCCAGGGTCAATTTACTACCATGAAACCCCTCTCCCTTTTTTCCCTTCCTTTCCTCTGATTCTGTACTTTCTTCCTGGACTCGCCCCTTCTCCTGTGGCTTCAAGCACAGTCTCCACACTGAGACTCCAAGTTTTACCTCTCCTGAGCTCTAATTCTAAATCCTTACTGGGAATTCCAAATCACCATGTCCTAAACGTACACTCTACTGAAGAGCTTTTTTCCAGAACTGCACCTTCTCCTATGTTTCCTGCATACTTCATTTAAACCTCCCTGCTCCCCGGACACTTTTATTGGACTTATCTTTAACGCCATTCTACACTCATATCTCATCAGTCACTAAATCTTGTTGACTCTACTTTTTAATTATCTCTCAAACAACTTTATCTCTCCTTCTATTTCCCAAGCTACCTTCCAAATCCATGCTGTCGTAATCTCTTCATTAGATCTCTGTAATAGCTCCCTTTACAACTAAACCCTTATCTCTTCAACCCACACCTCATTACCATGTCACAAAGGTTGGGTTACATGTTTCCTTTGCTCACAAACCTGTAACATTTCTCACATCCTGCAGGATAAAGCCTGCTCTTCTTAGCCCAGTGCTTAAGGCTCTGAGTGATTGCATTCGAACACCTTTTTAAGTCACGTCTCCTACCACGTCTTCCCCTTCCACACAGCTCCTAGAAACATCAAAATACTAGTAGGGCCATGTAGATGCTTAAATTCTCTCGGCTTATGTGAGGTCTTTTCCCCAAATACCCTTCCCCTAAAATTGTTTGGCTAGTGACAAAATTTCCATTCATGGAGATGTGGCCCAAATATCATAATCTCTAATGAAGCCATCCCCAATCATTCCTCTCAGAATTAATCTTCTTCCTTGGCACACTTTTGGCGTGTATGTGTACATGTACGTGTGTGTGTGTATCTTAATAGACCTAGTTACCAGATTGAAGTTACTTATGTAATTGCTTGACTCTACCAGAGAGTCAGTCACTTCGGGATAGGAACTGCGTCTTACTCATTTCTGTACACCCCACAACTGATTAGTAAGGGTGTCTCCCAAAAAAGACATTCAATAAATACTTGCTGAACTAAATTTAATTTAGACCATCGTCCAAAATTTTTTTAAAAATTGAATTCCACACAATTAAAATTAATGTCCATGTATACTTTAAACAAGACTTGTATATCGTGTCTACTGTGCACTCCGTTCCAAGTTGTGTACACTCTCCATTCCAAGTTGTGATTCAAAGAATGTGGAAAAGCCCTTGTCCAAAATACCTCCCCTATGTGTGTTAAATTCCACCACCTGTAATCAGAGCAACAGTATCGGACACAGCAGAAGAAAGGGCTCTGGTGCACATGCTACCTGGGACTGGCCTTCTTTAAGAGCAAAAATAAGGTTATTAGACATTTTGGATTTAAATCACTTCTAGGCTTCTGTATAACAGCCACTTTGTAAAAATAAAACATATCTGTCTGAGATTAAATTTTAAGTTTTCTCTGTTTCATGTAGGGATGAGAGATTAGTTCCCTAGCATAAGTCCTCTAAGTGTTAAATAGAATAAAATAAAAATAAAATTAAAACCTCATCAGTATTTCAAGCCTGTGGTCAATCAATAGGGATGCACTGAGGATTTTCTATGACACTAGCATTGTTCAGGATGGTCTGGGGGTGTGGGCACTGAGACAGTCTCTTTATTCTCAAGGAGTTTAGAACCCACAGCCAAGAGAAGGGGGGAAACTCATGTGTGAAATTATTAGAAACATCCCTCATGGTGGAGCATGATAAAGAGCTACCACATCTAGAGAAGAAAGAGACCTCCAGGCTCCTCTAGGGCAAGGTCCACATGTCTTATCTGAGAAAAGAAGTTTAATGAAACAGTCAGGGTGTTAGTTTCCTAGGGCGAGTGAATGACCACAAACTGGATGGCTTACAGCAACAGACATTTCTTCTCTCACTGTTCTGGAAACAAGAAGCCTGAAATTAAGGTGTCTGATCCATTTGTCTTCCAGCTTCTTGTGGCCCCAGGCACTCCTTGGCTTTGGCTACATCATCCCAATCTATGGTCCCACTGCCTCCTTCTTATCTCTGTGTATCTGTCTTATAAGGATTGATTGCATTTCGGGACTGAGAGCCCACCTGGATGGTCCAGCATGGACTCCTCCTCTCAAGATCCTTAACTTAATCACATCTTTTGCCATAATTGGTAACATTTACTCTTTTGCCAATAAGATGATATTTATTCATTTGCCATATAAGGTAATAGTCACAGGTTCCAGAGACTAGGACATAGACATACCATTTGGGAGCAGGGGGGCCCACCATTCAGACCACTGTATCCAGCTACATAATTTGCAGGTCCCAGAGCAAACTGAAAATGCCAGACCCCATATTCAAAAACCAGGAAAACTGTGCCATAAAAAGTACTATAAAGCTTTTTGATTTCTTTGGTGATCTCTCACTCTCTCGACTTGTGGTTTTTTGTTTGCTATTTAACGTTCTAAGAAAAGAAATTTTAAATTGTGTGAATTTTGTCATTCTTCTTTCTTCTGTGCAATGACAGTTTTAAATGCAAATATAATAGCATTTAACTCATATGCAGACTCACCAAAATTACACAATTTGTATTTCATAAGTAATCCATGCTTATGTATTTCACTCTTACCAGAACATCGGATATACTACACAAAACTAAATCATCTATTTCTATTACATTTCTTGACAATACTTTCTACCGACACTCATTCTCTGCCCCAGTGATGATTAAGGACAGACTGAGAGGAAAAGGCACTCTGGATTGCCCTGTCTTTTCTTTTCCTTCTATGTCGTCATTTTCAGCATAAGTGGTTGGCCAATACAGGGAAGTGATATGAGTAAGAAAGGATATGATAAGACTACTCAGTAATTTGTATTTCTTAGAATGTCACTGCCTTGATTCTCATTTGAAGCACGTTCAGGTTTAGATTGAAAGCATGGCCTCTCCAGGCTGTCAGCACCCCCGCTTACTCAGTCATGAACATAGCACACTTACCAAGTACTCACTTTGAGTCTCACTGAATTCCCGCCCAATGTGGATTTACCAGAACTCTGGGCCCACAGGGCATCGTGAATGATGTATGTGAATGAGGAGCAAGGACCAGCAGACGTACAGATTGCACCTCTCTCTCCTCAAGTTCATGCTCCATTGGGGTCATTGGACTTCACTTCCAAAATATGATTTCAAAGATTAAATTAGCATTAAGAGTTTCAGATGACAACCCGAGAGCATTAAAACAAGAGCCACCTCTGAACATGGAGCCCTTCACAACTGCATAGGCTGCATGAGACAGCCCTGCAATGAACGACCCTGTGGCATAGCTTTTCAGTGTGGTCATAGCCCATTTGTGAATTGTGATCCACTGGTTGGGAAAGCAATTTAGATGTAGGTGGTAACCAGCTTGAATACACACACACAACTTTAAAACAGAAGTGGCTTGCATATAATGAGGATAAGCATTAATTTGTAAAACAATTTGAATATGAATAACTGTGTATCTATTTCTTTTGTGGGTCATTGAAACCACTGTTCCAAAGGCCATCCCCTAAGCTTTGGACTCAGAACATAGGGATTTCAATCCCATTTCCATCCATTATTCTCAACAACCTTAAAGGACATCACTTAAATTTTTGAGCCCATGTTCCTTTACGTGCATGGCGTTCACATGGGCTAAGTGAAAGCGCTGGACAAGCATTAGCTACTCATGAAGTTAAGCCTAACCTGCTGCTTTGCTCTAATCATTTCATAAAATGACTGAGTAAAATTGACATTTGAAGGTTCTCAATCTTATCATCAAAGATGGAGTGAGGTTTTTTTTAATTTTAATAGAGTATTATCTCCTGGTTTGCTAAAGTGCTTTGAGAGATGTAATCTTTTTAAAGTCAATGCAAAAAAAAAAAAAAAGTCAATGCAGTTGTTTTTCTTGAATAGCTGCTTAACATACAAGCCTTTGAAGATAGATTTTAGCTTAATATTTATCTATAACAAGCATCACTCACAGATATCTGCCTCACCACACTACTCTTAGTGGTTTATCAAGAGGATGGATGTGCACAGTATTATGCAGATCAGATTCTCCCTCTGAGAACATACACCTTAACTTAGGGTTCCCTCAAATGGTTAGAAAAGTACTTTGTCATTTAAAGAGTCATAAAGGCTAATTAAATATCCAGGTTCACATTATTAATCAGTGTGAAGCTGATGGATCTAGCTACTTTCATTAAATTGCTATAGGATGTTTCCTAAATGCTCTATATTTGAAAAAAATGGAATGAACCAATTGAGAATAAAAAATAAATACTGAACCATCAGTAACCCTCCCCACAGCCTAGAATTGAAATAGAGAAATTGTTGCTACAAGGATTTACAGAGCATTCTTTGGAAAACGTTAATCATTGTGGCTGCCCTCTTCCACATGATCCTTAACACTGAAAATGGTGTAACTAGGCCATGCCATTTTGAGAAGTCACCTCTGCTTGGAGGAGGAAGACCACTGATTGTGGTTTTATCTTATTCATATTATGTGACATATTTAGTGCTGGTTCAGTAAAGCAAGAGGTTTATTTGTGAGATACGTATTTTGGACTCTTCATACTCTTCTTATAATGACTGCTTTAAACGATGTTTTTTAATATATCAGAGCATCTAGGTTTGATGCCAATAAAAGTGTCATTAAGTCTAAAGTATTTGTCAAACTTGAGTGCTTCTGCTCTTAAAAACTCTGTGGGCTTTCCTTTTTATATTTGCTTCATTTTGTGTTACTTTCACAGAAGAACAGAGCGCTAATAGCTACCTCATTCATTGGACAAAGACACAGTTTCACTGATTACCAGAGGGTTTGTGGTTTTAGCTACAGACCGTTTGACAAAAGGAAACCCCAATCTCTGGGTGGGATGAGAACTGAAATATGGGTGGATCTAAAGTGAATCGTTTCATTACCCTCCCTCCAAACGTATGGACTCAGGAAACATATTTCAAACATCCCCACCATCAGGTTGCAGATTTTATGAGCAAAGAGAAAGTGGGATGCCTGAAAACACAAAGTAATTCAGACACATCTTTGGCTGCCAGAACAATACTTCAGACGAAAGGTTACAGGCAGCAAGAAAGCAGGAATGGTGTTCCCCGAGAACCAGATGCTGTAGTGAAAATGCATCTTGTGCAGATTTTACTCCAGACATCAGTGTACTCACTGAACCTTTGGGGAGGTGAGAGAAAAAAATAGGAATTAATAATTTCCAGATTGAAGGCTTCGAGGCACACGCTGGTCCGCTGGCGATTAGTCAGTCTTTATTTTCTCTTCCTGTTCTGTGTCTGTGCTAAATTGTGTTTGTAAGATTTGTTTAAAGCAGCTGGTGTTCTTTCCCATTATTCTTTCGAGATTGACTCCTTCTCTGTGGTGGTAAATTGAGCGTTTCTTCTGAATTTGGGCTGAATTGGAGGGATAACAATTTGAAGGGCTTTGGGTTAAATTTGGAGTCAACACTATAGAAAATAAACACCGTGTCTAACGAGTCTTAGTAAGTACACAGAGCAACAATTTACCCACAGGGGCTCTCAATTACTTTGTATTGCTCTTTCATTTATTGTTTATTACAATCACAAGAGTTCCTGGGAATTCAGTATGCTAAATGGCCCCGACAGGTCAGTCTGCTAATGAAAACCGCTTTTCAGCTATTAGCATTTTTATTCTTAGTTAACAGCACTCTCATCAGCAAACATTTTGTGGTACTTATTTTTACCATAGTCAGGAGGAAGCAACTGACCACCAGTCTTTGTGTTTGTGTTTTAAAAGGAGGGCAGTCTATATTGTCTTATTGTCCAAAATGTTAAGAAAGAAAATAAGAATCCTCAGATGAAAGCTACTCAACAGCTATATTCTATCAAGCTAGGATCATGATCTTCAATGAACTTAAATGTCTTTAGACAGAGCACGTACTCCCCAGTTTGCCAAAGACCTGCCACTTCCTGTTATTTTTTTATTTCAGAGGTTCTGTTACCTTCCTGGCCAAACTGAGTTTACTGCCCCTCCCCAGACTGTCATGAGACTTAATATTAAGAAAGATAAGTGATTAATATAAGCTAGTGAGGATGTGGCGGGTCTGTTGATTAAAGGCTGCTGTGGTAACATAGGCAGAACATTTATGCACTGACACTGATGAATGGAAGATTTTTAGAATAGAATAATCATAGCTGTGATACAAGACACTTTCACAAAAATGAAGTAGAAAATTATTCTAGACACCTAGGAGCTGGGTCTGAGGTAATATATGAGTAAAGGGATGTATAGGACTATCTTTTAAAACTCTTTCTCCTTGGGCATGTGCCTAACAGGACGCCATATACGTAGTTAGCACTTAGTAATGCGCTGGCTAAATAAACATTTTAAAATACAGTTTTTGGAAAAATTGCAGATCAGGTATTTTGTTTTTCAAATATAAAAGCATTTCCTATGACTAATGGAGGATAACAAAGGGTGGGTGTATTCAGTTTGTATACTTCTTACTGGCCACTCAAATGCACTTGCTCTACGCTGAGAAGTAAATAGCTGAACTCTTAGATCTTGCGGTATCAAGTCACTGGCATCTTAACTGAAAATTATAAACAGAGAAGAGAGGTATCAACATAATAATAAAAAGAGAATTAACGCTTTATTGGCACTGCCAAAGAGGGTCCATTTCCATGCTAGGGTTTAGAGCAGTTCCTATTATGCGTGGGGGGAAGGGGGCAGAGCAGTATTAGGGAATTTTCAGAAAGCCCTAAAACCATTTTTATTTTCCTTCAAGTTTTGTTTCTTGAAACTTCAAGTTTTCCAAAACATCTCCCCCGTAACTTAAGCCTTTGTTTTTCAAAGGAAATTTAATTTAAAAAACATGTTTTTTCTAACTAAGTTCAAACTTGTATTATACAAATAAGGCAGATTTTTGTTTGAAATTAATTCTTGTTTGCTTCTAGAACTATGAGGGAAATCAAATTCAAAAGGCTCAGCTAATGCATTTTCAGAGTCAAATACAACATAAACTAAAACATTTCAAATTCTCTTCTCACTTCAGATTTTAAATCACTTTATTTCTTTGTTGTTGTTGTTATTATTTATTTGACTTCCAGGATCTGAGTTAAAAAAACATACCAATAAATAACAATCTGGAAAGGATATAGTGAAAACTTTGTTCAAGGTCACGTTAGGAAGGTATAAGTTGGCAAAATCTGTTGGTAAAATTTCTGTTGGAGGTTTAATTTGGGAGACTCTGTTGGCAAAATCTCTGCTAGTTTCTAGGGTTTCTCATTGGAGAAGGAACAGAAGTAACTGTAAATCCCTCAATGTTAGGAAACCTCTGATGAGATGCAAACACAGGTCCCAGTAAGCCCTGCATTTCTGGAAGAGCAAGTGCATACCCATCGACCTCTGTTTGTTGACCACTATTTTACTACGTACCGTGGTTGTGATGAAAATAAGGCACAGTCATGGATCATAGTAGAACTGCTCTGAGGAAACCTCCTTCTCAAACTGAAAGCCTTTAAAGTTACTTAATAACATCTCCTGTCCCTGCCTCACCCTCAAAATCAAGACATGCACAATGTTTTTGATTCATCCGTCTGCTAATTCATCCAACATTCGCTGGGCATCCAAATGTGCCAGATACCATCCTAGGCACTGAAAACACTATGGTAAACGAGATATCCTCTAACTTCCAGAAAGTGACAACCTTATAAGTGAGGTAGGTGGACACATAAAGAGTTATCACAAGGAAATGACTCATAGTCGTATTAGGACATGAAAGTCAGCCCATCGTGGAGTACGCTTATCTCAGAGACACAGGCTTCTTATTGCTGTTTCAAAAGCGCATGGATCAGGGGTAGACTCTGGTAATCAAGATGTCCCGTGAGTTTCCCATGTGCAGGCACCAGGACTGACTGGGCTCTGCTCCTCCTCTGCGGTGCCATCAGCAGAGACCCTCACCCCTGAGCATGCCTGCTCCTGTGCCCCACTCAGCATCAAAGAACCACCAAACACAGCTTCTTTGCCTCTGCAGGTAGAGGAAGATAAACGGATTCACCTCAAGGACAAACTGCATCACAGAAGTTTGTCTTTGGCTTTCCAGCTTACTATTTCTGCTGCTTTTCACTCTATCAGAATCAGATTTCTGGGTCCCTTTAGAACCCAGTACATACCTCTTCCCCAATCCTGTCCTTATACAAAAACAGGAAAGAATCCACCTTTGCTGCATGGTGGTTTGTTGGTTGCCACCTGTAGTGTCTAGTTTTCAGTTTTGGCTGCCCAGCAACTGAAGACTTTCCTGTGTTGGGAAAACATGGAATTTTGTGAATCTTGGGGGAGGGTAAGGGAGGGGGAAGGGGCCTGATGCTCTCTCCCTCCACACCCTGATGTCAAGGAGCTGACATGAGGCAGGGACGCTGTGAGGCAGAGACAGCTTCCGGGGCCAGCAGAGCCAACAGAAGCAGCATCAAGTATCTGGTGGCTGAGGTGCCACAGTGGTACCTAATCATCTGATGGCCGTGGTGTGAGTTGAATTTTGCACTGTTATCAGTTGAATTGGGTCCCCTAAAAGATCTTGACGCCTAACCCCCCATACCTGTGAATGAGACTTTGCAGATGATCAGGTTAAGGTAGGGTCATTAGGATGGGTCCTATTCAATATGACTGTGTCCTTATAAATAGGGGAAATTTGGACACAGAGACAGGCGTGCACACACAGAGAACATGGTGTGAGCATGAAGGCAGACATCAGGGTGGTTCATCTACAAGCCAAGGAACTCCACAGATTACCAGCAAACCACCAGAAGCTGGGAGGGAGGCATGGAACCAGTTCACACTCACAGCCCTCAGAAGGAACCAGCCCTGCTGACACCTTTATTTCAGACTTCTAGCCTCAAGAACTTTGAGACAAGAAGGGTTTCTTGTTTGTTTTGTTTTGTCCAAGCCGCAAGTTTACGGTATTTTGTTGATGTGCCTCAGCAAATTAGTATGTGCACTTTTCCCAGCTTGGTTTGCCAGCTTTTCTGATAGTTTGTTGAGCTACTTAGTGCCTTTTAATCCGTTCCTTTCCTTAACAAGAGTTGATTTCTTGTTTGCATCTTAGGACCCTTATTGATAGGTTTCAGTATCCGTTCTTCCCTTCCTCCGTCCTCCTTCCTCCTTCCCAATAGCTCCAATTTCCATTTTAGAATTCATATGGTTCTGGGAAAACAGGCATTACCCCAGGATCCAGGGTCAAGCACATGACCTCTTAGCCAATCAACAAAATGATTGGTTCCTGAGTGGGCAGGTCCTGAAAATGATCCATTCACAGGAAAGTGCCAGACATTTTCTAGAATGCTGAGGCAAGATATTCTCTTCCCTGCTGCACATAAATAAATATGTTTGTAGCCTAGCAACTCTGGCAGGCTTGCCTCAGACAGAAGCCAACCTCAAAAGGCAAGAAAGAAGGGAAGAAAGAAATGCCATTCCTTAGTGATATCATTGAGGCACTTGACCAAGCCACACCTGAAGTCAGTTCTCCCTATGGACTTCTTATCACATGAGCCAAACAGTTCCCCTTATTGTTTAAGCCAGTCGGAGATTGATTTTCTCCTATTTCCAGCCAAAAGCATCTGAACTGACCCAACCCATTTATACTTTAAATATTCACAGGATTTTGCTAAGCCTCTAAATTATGTGCTGTTTAGAAAGTTGTGTCTAATTTTATGGTGAAATCCCTTTAAAAAAAAAAAACAATGTCAATCAGTTGTGAGCAGGTGGATGACATTTTAAGTGAGCTGAAAGGTTCCCATGCAGCTGCTGAGGTGATCCTCTGGAGGAAATAGTAACAGTAGTGACAATAATGGTGGTGGTAGAAATGGCGATCTCTTCTCAAGTGCCCACTGTGTGTAGCGAATTTGAGGAAAGCTTCTGTAGAGCAGAAACATGACATGAATAGGACATTGGAGTTTGCCAGCACTTCAGGCTCTTGGGGACAATAGGACTGTCTAAAGTCTAGATCAAACTCCTCCTACCTTCCTTTCCTATATTTATACCTGCCTGTTCCTGAGTCATGCAACACAGGTACAAATGGTCCTATAATCATAGTCCTGCCCATTAACTGGAGCGAAAGAAAACTCAGAACTCCGTCCGCCCTGTGGGGGCTGGGGCTGGCACCAGTTTCCTCTTCCCAGTGGGTTTATGGTGTATCTGGCTGCTCGTGTGTGTGCATTGCATCACAGTCCCCTCCCTCACCTTCTAACACAGCCCCTTACCTTGTGTGGTTGGAGGTGTATTCTGGTTTCTAATTTGCACTTCAGTCCTGTGTTGTGACTAAAGATCTCTGAACCTTCGGCCATTCAGGAGGGTCCCTCTAAATACAGAAAGACCTCCTTGAATCTGACTATATCATTGCTGGAAAATAAGCACAGCCCCCACCCAGAGACTTCCGCAGCCTTGCCCTTCCTAATTACTAAACCTGACTTTCAGCCACTGGTTCTAACCTGCCGCAGGTCTGAGTTTACTCCACGGCCACCCTTCTCAGGGGATGGCCCCACCGCTGGCAGGCTCTGTCTCCCAATACCTGCTCTTGTAGCTGTGCTTTAGTCCCTCCTCCAGCTGGGACTCCAGCAAATGTGATGGCCAAAGGTATACAGATTATGACACGTCTTCCACCAGCAAGACTCATAATTTTAGCCCTTATTATATCTGCTCCTGGGGGTCTAGTGTTCCTCTTCTTAACTCCTTTCCATTTCCCTTTCTTTGTGACATCACCACTTACCTGGGCCTCCTGTTTCAGAATGGTCATCAAACAGTCCCCTCTGCCACCTCTATCATGCAAGGGCCCCAGTTTCTTTTGCCTTAAGTTCTTTAAAACTCAACTATTTACCACTGAATTAAAGGATAGGAGTCATTAGGTATTTGGAATCAAAGGACAAACCAAATAAAAAATGAGGCTTGAATAAAATACTTAGAGTAGTGACAGCAGAGGGATTCATAGTAAGGGGAACCCCACCCAGATGTTATGGGGAAGACACTAAACTTATGTAAGAATTACAATGTATGAAAATGACCATGACAGTTAAATAGTACATGGTAGCAGGAAAGATCAGCAGCAGAAATGCTTATTATAGACACTGGGAACCAACAAGATAAAAAGAAAAAATAATTTGCGCCATTTTCATGTTAATTATGTTTGTTTATGTAAATCACTTTACATTAACAATATTACTAAATATTACTAAGTTTCTATATTCAGCATAAGCTTCATTATTTATAGAAGTTTAGTATGATTTATGCCAGTTATTGTATGATCAAATGCTCACAAATTTGAAAAATATAAGGAATTTGGAAAGTTGGATTCCATTGATAAGGAATGATTTGAGGTGTTGCAGAGGTAACTAAGGACATCTTCCTGGAGCTCAGAAGTGTGAGTACACATGTGACAGTCATATAAGGCAGAATATGGGTACGTATCTGAGCATATGAAGTGCTGGAGGTGACATCTAGGTGAGTCTTGAGAGCAATTGACGTTTGAGATTAGAATTTAGACAGCAGAATTAGGAAAAGGGAATGGCATCACGTAAGTTTCACAGTAAGTGTGGATTTTTATGCCATTTTAGTTTTCCCTCACTTTTTTCTGTTTGCCTACTATTAGTCCATTTTGGAATAGAATAGAAAAAAATGTTGGAGAACATTCTCAACACAAGACTCAGGAACTCGTCAGAGACTAATACTGACCATATTTGGCCAACTTTCAACGTATTCTTTTCCCATATTAAACATGCAGAATAAAATAAATGTTTATTGTTCACAGAGCCCCCTGTTCACTGGATTCGTTTGTATAAACATTGTCTGACTTGTGTTCTTCCTGCGTTTGGAAAACTGGCAAGTCCATGTTTTTCTTCATTGGAAGCATCTTGGTTGGGAAGTCATTCCAGCTTTATTACAAAACAAAAGGACATTTCCCAGCAAGATCGAATTTATTCTGACCGTTCCGAGCATTGCTACCTTAACAGGATATATCATTCTGGTTTTGCAATACCCATGTTTGTATCAGGGTTTGGACTCTGGGGTCCCACACCAGGGGAAACTCAGGACTTGCAGATTCTGGCTCTCCTTGTGCTGAATCAGGAAACAAAAATGTCCCTTTTTGTAACTTGGGGTTTATCCTATTCTCTCCTAACCAGATGCACATATTGAAAAAGACTCTCTTCTTTTTGAACAACCATGAATGTGAAGACAATGGCTTGCCTAAATGATATTAAATGGAGAATATTGAGTCTATTATGGGCATCCCTTGATGTGGTATGACTTCCTGATGAATGATCACTAATGAAGAAACTGCAGTAGGAAAACTTATAATACTGGGAAAGTTTCTTGTTGAAAAATCTGTTTGGGTTAGGGGATACTTCTGAACCCAGAGTTTGTGTGGTTATATGCGGAGTCATTCTTGAGAAGTTTGTCTTTTGCTTCCCTGACTTAGACTTAGAAATGGAAATCACTTTGTTGTGCTTTGCTTTCCATAAAGATACTTGCCAAGTTTAATCAGTACTAAACTCGTCCTAGGTTCATTTAGCAAACTGGCTATGACTGACCAAAAGCTTACTTTGAATTGCAAAACTTTCAACAAGCTGTGTATAAGAGTTAAGCTTTGAATGACATAATATTGGTGGAAAAAATTACTTTTTGGCATTTCATGATAAAGAGTTGGCCCAGTACAAGTTTTGTGACCTTGTGTGACATTTTCTCTCATCTTTGGCAGATTAACTTTGTCTTGTATGCGTGTAAGTATCAGGCTTTAAGAAGATAAAACAAAAACTAGAGATTTCAACATTCATTAAAAAATGTTTTTTAAGAGCCAACTGTGGGTAAGGCTTGGTGCTGGAGGTACAGTGTTGAAAAGACAGACATGGTGCCTCCCTTGTGGCGCTCACAGAGAGAGGGGGAGCCAGGCAAGTGAGTGAGCAGAAACAGTCATGTGTGGGAGGTTTTGTTCATTATCCACAAAATAAGTCGAGGCACAATATCAGTTATCAAGAAAAGCAGAAGAACTTAAAATGTTAATTCTCTTGGAACGAAATCTTCACAAAGACATTTTTTTATTCTGTTTGACGGTTTATAACCTGTCTTTTCCTTGGTTTGATTAGCAAGCAGCTAAGTTTTTATACTATGGTCAGAATGGTAAAGAAAAAATCTGAACGATTCACAGTCAGTGGTTGGGATCCTGTAGAAGAGAGTGTAGATGACCACTGACAGACAATTTAAGTGTGTCGGTTAGGAATTGGGCCTAGGAAGAAACATTTCATTTGTTTCTATCAGAAAAGAACCTGTTAAGTATAAAAATTAACAAAACTAACAGCAGAAGACGAAATAAAGCGTGCTTTAATCATATAGCAAGTTTGAAATAACTTCTACAAGCAGGGTGAAATTTAAAAATTAGAGCTCAGCTTATGTACTGAGTTTTGTTTTATTCAGAACTGCTAGGAGCACTTGAGTGAGAGATATAAGACCCAGGCCTCCTCTTCAGCCCATCCTCTTCAAGCAGGTAAAAGACAAGTTGGCAACCCCTATGCACCCTGCCAAGCTGGGGAGAAGACACTCCACAGTCAGTGAAGAGTATGCGTCCAATACAGTTGTTGGAAGGGCATGGCTGGTTCATGAAACTACAGTGAATCCAAGCTGGCAGAGCAGAGGGTATGTGTGAGCTGGAAAACCAACTGGAGAGACAATAAGAAAGAGGTGTACTAGCAAGTCAGGACAAAGAGTTTAGATTTCAACATGAAGTGAAACAAAAAGGTTTGCAGCATTGGGAGGGAAGGGGTGGGATGACTTTGTTAGATACGATTTTTTTTTTCTTAGAAAAATCTTTCTGGTTGCATATTGGAAAACTGATCAGAAAGAACAGACTGGAATAGACCTTTACAGTAATTCAAGGGAGAAATGACCAAGTCCTGAACCTTGATAATGAAACAGAGAGGAAAGGGTGGGCCGGGTAATTGATCAGAAGAGAGGAATGAGAGGATGCTTCCAGATTAAGTTGGATGATTGAGTAGATGGTGAGACATTTGCCAAGAGAGAAATTATGGGAAGAGAAGTAGGTTTGGGTGGAAGATAAAGAGTTGGATTCTAAATGTTTGCATGTAAAAAGATGCCTGTGGGTAGAGAATTCTGGAAGGCAACTGGAAACATTGGCCTGGAGCTTCAGAGAAGAGATCTAGACTTGAGATAAAAGTTGTGAGAGGGAAATCACTCAGTAAGAGCATGTAAGGAAAAAAGAGGGTCAAGGACACAGGCCTGGTAAACATAGTCATGTAAGAGCTGGCAGACAATGAGGAATTCTAACAGATGACCAAGACGTAGAGAAAATAAGCAACAGAAGAGATTGGTGTCGTGGGATCTTAGGGTAGGGAGAATTTTCAGGAAGGAAAACATGGTGTTCATTGCTGTGGAGAGCGAATGAGGCGAGTATACTGGCAAGGAGAGTTCCACTGGGAGGGTGGGATCAGAAGTCAGCTTGATGTAGGGTGAGGAATTGATCAGAGGTGAGGAAACATAAAGAAGTGTAGACTTGTGTGAGGCTCTGTCTTTAGCAAAGGAAAGAGGGGTTAGGAAGTGTACAGGCCTGTGTGTTTATGTTTTGGACTAAAGTAGCCCTCAGCCCTACACATATGCCAAAAGAAAGTGCTGTCAATTGCTTTATCATCTTGATCTGACTTAAGAGAGATAGAATAATGGCATGTAAAATACTAACAACAGACATCCTAAAATTTCCAATCCTTCCTGCCTTCTGTAACCCAAGAAGAGATAACAAATTATTTTTAATGAGCAGGAAAAAATACAGTAATCCAAGGGAATTAGGTATAAGTGCAAAATTTTGGAAACCAATAACTAAAGCATAAGTTAACAGCCATCATACTAATTGGTAATCCCAAATCCAAATACTTCTGTTTACTTCATTTTGAGAAGATTTTGCCTTTTAAATGAAGGCCCAGCTTTTTGAAAAGGAACAGAAATCTTTCAGTTATTTTCTGAAGGCACTATATAGAAGTTAGTGAATCAGAAGAGTAGGGGAACATTCATGTTTATATGAAGAAAGGTCCAAAATGCTCTTTAAAAGTAGTAGTTTTGTGTTGATTATCAGACTGAGGGCCAGAGAGGTCATGTGACTTGTCTAATGATAGGACCAGGACAAAAATCTTTATCTCTAATATCCACCTAACCACTACCATCCTCAAAAGATTTCTTCTTCCTAAACCAATGCAAGCTACCCTTGGTTATAAAAGGACTATAATAATTCTGTCTATTTAACTCCTAAAATTTTCTTGCCAATAATCAAAAAGGTTTATAAAGTGCACTGAGCTCTAGGAAAACAAACTGTGGTCATGGAAGGCGTTTGTCTTCTATTAATTCTACACCGTTGTATTTACATTTACATCTTCCTATTTTCTTGTTGCTCTCTGTATTTTATTCCTCATCTGTCATCTAGTTTCCAATCATTCTTTTCCCCAGAGTTACACACACACACTTTAGTCTCATGAACTTACTCATCTTTTCATAAAGCTGTGTTTGCCTCTGCCAATTGAGTGCTTGGGTTCTACCTGGTCACCATGTTGCATGTGTGTTCATGCACGCAGGTGGCCTGAGCCTCTTGACTTAGCGACAGTCCCTGTTCTGAAGTCTTGTTCCCACAATTGGTACAAAGGCCAACCTCAAAGGACCACCACATAAGTGTCCTCTGTGGGATTAGAAACAGGAGTTTTTACCACATGTTTTCTGTACTGGTTCTATTTCTGAGAGCCCCTTGCACATGGCATTAAAATTGGAGATACTTAAGAAAAGAAAGAGAAGGGGGGGGGAGTACACCCTTAAAGTTAATTCTGCTGTTGACACAAAGCAGAATTAGGCTTTGGAAAATGTCCATTCCTTAATATCTCATATTGCTCTCATTTGTAGTGTAAAATGATGTGACTTACATTGTACTTTGTCCAGTAGTGCGCTTAATCCCCATGAAAGAAAGAAATGAATCACTGCAGCAAGACTCTTGTCTTCCAAATGACTCTTTCTCAAATTAGAAATGAGTAATTATTCGAGGGATAAATAACTATGAGTTTCTCAGAATAGATAAATTTCCTCAAGTCATGGGACAGCACTCACAGGATTCCCCCATCCCGAATCCTGGAAATGCTAAGCCCCTGACATCCCCCCCATTCTTGCGTTCAGGAACTGAGACATTTAAATGGGCATGAGTGGAAAAATCCACATTGGCTCACAGGATATGAATACGGTTTCCTTACTTCAAGTGACATCTGAGTGGGAATTGTGTTTCGCACTTCAATTAAGAGGCCAAGCCCCAGAGAAAGCCTCTAACTTTCAATAGCTGTGTATAAATAGAGTGGGGGAGTGAACAGTCGCCTCGCTGCTTTCCCAGGCCAGCCGTCAAGGGCATCGGACTGCAGAACCAATCGCATGAGAAACACCACTCGCGTGTATTGCCATGGTGGTTTCCATCTTAAAAGCTGGTATTTACCGTCCAGTCAAGAGTGTACTGTAGCCAAAAAAAGAACAATTATTATTTATCGTGATAAAGCGAGTCCAAGGCAAATACCAACTTTTTGGAGAAAACACACTCTCAAGCAATTCAGATGTCTTCAGGAGAGAAGTCATTTATCTTGCCTCTTGTTACACAAGTTCATTGTCTCTCTTCCAAGCTTCAGGTGTTTCTAGTCTCTAGGAAATGTCTTGCAAACTAGGCTAATATCAGTAAATAAACAGGCTAACATCAAACAAATGGCTTCTCCAAGCTCTTGTCATGATCCATGGACAGGAGTGAACAGCGTATCTCTCTGTCATGCATTGTTCTCTTTAGCCCCAGCGTGATGAGTAAGAAGCTGAGTTACGGTTTCTTAGCTGAGGTCAGCTGTCTCCAGGAACATGGGTAACTGTCTCCAACCCAGTGTGTGTACAGACAGTAGAAGGACCTTAGGTAGCCCAGAATTGAGCAAAACACAAGACTGTCCAACCATCCAGCAGCAAAACTAGTTGAAAACAGACCAAAAGCTCTCCTCCAAGTATGAACATTAAAATTTAAAAATAAAATTAATGCCAGGCCGGGTCAGGAATGTTTTATGGGAGGTGCTTTCCCACTATCATCATGACCTCAAAAGATTCTAGATAAACCACAAGTATTCTGATTTCTCTCAGAAGTACATGATGGATCTGATCTGTCATCCATGAATTATAGCTAATTATTCTGGAAGTGACTTATATTTCAGTCTAAACTATCTTTTGAGGATAACAAGTATCATATATATGTGTGTGTGTGTGTATATATATATGTATATACACACTACTCTTGCTGTAAAACAGTTTATTCTTGTTTGAGCTAAGTTTCTGTATCTTGAATTTTACAGGTTATTTTCCTCATTCTAGTAAATCAGATTTTGTAAACAAATCTGTATTGTTTTCCTCCATAGTTTAGATGATTTTGTAGGTTTTACAGATCCCTTCTCGACCTCTGCTTTTTTCAGACTAAAGAGTATTTTTGTTTTGTTTGGTTTCTCAGCAATTTCACTAAAAATATCAAGTAAACCTATAAATGTCAAAATCTTGGAAGTAGGGAACAGAATTTTTTTTCTTTTGCTCACTTTTTTAAAAAAATTTTATTGAAGTGTAGTTGATTTACATAGTTTCAGGTGTACAGCAAAGTGATTCAGTTATACATATTTATTTTTTCTCTTCAGATTATCTTCCATAATGTTATTACAAGAAGTTGAATATAGTTCCCTGTGCTATACAGGAGTTCCTTGTTGTTTATCTATTTTATATATAGTAATGTGGGTCTCTTAAACCCCAACCCCTAATTTATCCCTCCCCACCTTTTCCCCTTAGGAAAATTTTATTTTTTAGAATACAAGTATATCCTTATATTCATGGTTCCTTTACACCAGCTTTGGATTTCTGTTATTTTAGGTAAACACCACAACCACAGGAACATATCTACTGCATCTGTCTCTGCAGCCTTTTCTCTATTTGGAATGAGATTATAGCACATTGACTAGCATCAATTCCATATGAGCTGGTGTGAGTGGCAGCAATGTTATTAATTTAAAACATGAGATGCTACCAGTTTTCAATTTGGATGGTTGAAATTGTATATATGGCTATTTCCCACTTGTAAATTAAGTCTTTTATCTCCATGAACCATCTGAAATGAGAGAAATAAAAATGCTATTGCTAAATATTTGGGGGATTATTTTGCAAGCCAGTGAAAACAGAATCTTTCATTTGTTTCACCAGTGGTGGGAAGGTTTTCTTTTTTCTTTTCCTGTATAGGTCCCCTGGGAATGAGTGCACATAACACAAAACAATATTCCTTTAATTTTTTGTCCAAAAACACTATTATTTCCACATGGTAGCATCCATCCCTCTTTTCCAAAATGCCCCCAAAAGCTCCCTGAACAGATTCAGTACAACTCAAAAACATAAGAGATGGCTTATTTTAACTTCTGTACTAAAGTCTAAAGCAAGACAGCTTTTTAAATGCTGCACGTGTTCAAAACCATAGCTTATTTTCTCCAACTTATAATATTTAAAAAATTGAAACAAATTTCTCCATTTTGGGAGGACTTTGGCTATGAAAGTAGGAACTCATCAGGACACCTGGACCAAAAGGTCGGTGCCTCATCCTCCTTTGTCAGCGAGGTTTGGGGATATAATATGGCAGCTGGCTTCTCAGAAGAGAGCCAGGGGCTAAATCAGAATGTTGAACTATTAAACATCCATTATGCTCTTCAATAAGCGTCATATAAGGCAGTTTCCCCTGAAAGGATTCAGCTTGTCTGACTTGTGGTAGACAATCCTGGTCACGTAAGTTTTGGGAATATGGTACATTCTCCTTCTTTCCTATTGACAACACACACTACCAGATTCAAGGATGCAGTAAACAGTTGAGTTTTCTTTAATACACTGGTTTCTACCCTCTTTGACCCTGTAACTCTCTGTCCTGTGGCATCACGTGAAGCTATTGTTTGGTGGAACACACTTCGGAAGCTGTTGGTCATCAAAGCAAAGGTCTCAGGATCTAGCTCAGATGGAATTGAGGCTAACGTTTTGTCTCTTAAATTTTACAGGTGTCACTTGGACAAATCCTAAGGCCTCATCTAGAAAATGTGAGGTGGAAATAGTCCTCGCTCTCCCTGTCTCTGAGGGAGATGGAGAGAGAAAATCAAACACTGGATGTGAAAGCATCTGTTCAGTAGTAAATTTCCATGTAAAACAGCTATTATTTTCATTATTTTTCAAAGGGAAAAGTAAGAGAGAAGTTAGAGGACTTTGTGGTTGTGGCACAACAGGGTCATGGGTCAGTGCTTGAGCTGGCCCCCCAGAGAGGGGTCCTCTGACATCAAATTTTACAATCCTGAGCTTTATCTCCCTAAGAATCCCAGATGCCCTTTGGACATGGTCTTTGTGTTTCTTATAATGTGCCTGAGACAGAATGACCAAGCTTTGATTTTATAAGCACATTTTTCAGATAAGATTCAGAACCAAAGACATAGGAGGCAGCAAATCTACCTCTATCCATTAGCAAAAATAAGAAAAAAATTCCTGGGATTATTGGTTAAAGCAATATAAGCTGGATTTCCAACAGGACGGACAAGATAACTAGTTACTGGATAGAAGCTTTGATGTCTGGGGAGTGACTGATATATGCTATTTTGTGGCATGCAAACTCAGTTATTTTGAAAAGCACTGTTAAATGTGGCTTTCTTTTAATTTGTAATGATTAGTTATCTATGTTCCAAGAAAAGGAATGAATAGTAAATAACCCCGTAATGACAACTTTGTGCCTTCCCTGGACCTCTGTCTTTGCCTATTATCTTCCTCTATGCTTTGAGTTTGAAAAATATTTTTCCATGTTACTATTTGATAATACTTTGGTCTTATGACTTTATACTGATATGGTGTCCTATTAACTTTAAGTCTTATAACAGACCTTCTAATCAGATGTGTGTAATTTTAACTTCACTTCTCACACTGAGATTTGAAAGAGGATTTAAGATGTGTGCCGAGATTCTTAATGGTAATTAACAGAACAAGTGGGCTGAAGTAAAATAATAATAAATAATATTTATTGAAGATACACTACATATCAAGCCCTGAATGTGTTTTGGTGGTTTTTTGTCTTGTGGGGTTTTTCTGCTCTGTAACGTAGGTACAATTTCCCCCACTTTACAGATGAAGAAATGTAGGAACTAAAAAATAATAATAATAATACCTTTTATAAGTTCAGGCACTAAAGGATGGAGCTGAGATTTGAATCCAAAGTGGTCTACCTCTAAGACTGAGCTGCTTCCACTGAGTAGCACTGCCTCTCCAAGCCTGTCACAGCATATCTTTGTTTTAAAATTGTTTTTCACAAGCTTTGGTTATGAGAAAATAAAACAGCAGATTTTTCAGTACTCAGATTGGAACCTACCCCCAGGGAATATTTTGCTCAGACTGGTATCATCTAATTGGGCACTTACCCTTTTCATGACAAAATCCTTCTCACTTCATGGATTAAAACCACCTTTCAAAGCACACCTTCCTTGTAGGTACTCATGGCAAATCAACTCTTTCTAAGGACATGAGTTCATGCTTTGATTCTTTTTCTTTTGTAGAAAAAGTACCTTACAAAGTGTGTGAATAAGCTTGTTTTCCTAGGGATTTTCCAAGTGTTAAAAAATATTGCATGATTATTTTTCTACTGACTTCAGTATTCAAAATCATTTTTAATATTTTTATTCTTAAAAAGTAGCCTTAACATCAGTGATAATACCCAGCTTTACACCTTTCAGGATTCATACATCTGTGTGTTTTCAGGCCCCTTGGGTGCTAGAGAGAAAGAGATGAATGGAAATCGCTGTCCTGAGTAGGCGTGCAGACTAGAGTAGAAACAGGCAAATAAATGATAACCACAACGCAGACAGCACTAGAGTGTTACGTTAAAGTAAGTAGAAGATGCAGTTAACCAAATCAGGGCTATTAGAAAAGAATTACCCAAGGGGTTGATATCTCAGCTGAGTATTGAAAGATGGGTACCTGTGGGTTAGGCAGACAGATAAGAATGAGGCAAGCCCAGGTAACCGCTGATTTAATGTACGTGTGACACAGAGGGTGAATGGAAAAGACTGCATTTGAAAATGGGTTTTTTTTTTTTGAAATGTACTTGAAATATATTTCTGTCAAATGTAAGTAATTTTCTCAGTTGCAGACTGGGGAGCAAGGCATCAGTATTTCAGTGAGCCCCACCATTCTTCAGAGCCTTTTCTAGGTTCAAAACGAGAAAACAGTGGATTTAGTAGGGTCAGGGTGGGTTGTAGACGTAGCTAAATAGCTGATGTAATAGGATATTTTCCTGGAATCAAATCCCAATGACCAGAATCTGTGACGTCAGCACACACACGGTTTCAACAAGCAGCAATTCCACTTAAGGATTCTGTCTGACAGCCTTTTTGGATTGCAAGATTTTGAGCTTCCAGTATAGTCTCCTCTTTCATGTGTTTGCATATTTAATTTACCTGCTCATTTTTCTATTGAGAAGTGCCGTTGCATCACGTGTGTCTTAGGAAAAACATTTTTTTCTGTAGAGCACTACCATCTTAATAGAGAAGTTAGAGCAACAGAATGTTCCAATGTGACAATTTATGAATTCATAATCTTCTTGCTTGTATAACTGTATACACCATGTTCTTCTCTTTCCTCATTATTGCTCCTGTCTGCAAAAATTAGTTCAGAATCATATCCAATCATCAGTGAACAATAATGTAATTTTGGTAACATATAACATTACCAAATACGGAGATATTCAGCCTTTTTACAATTATTTCTAAAATATAACTCAATGGGAGCAAAGATTGAGAGGTTTTTGTTGCTATTATTGTTTAAATTCCAAAAGCACGTTGCCATTAATTCTTTAAAATAAGGCATTGAAAACGTGTAGATGTGAAGCCCTTCAGCGAAAATCATTCAGGTCATCTGCTTAAAGCCTTAATCTCATTCAGCTGTCTGGAAGCCAAGTCTCTCTTACTTGGAAACTCTGATGAAAGCACATGCAAGTTGTAACATGGTTTATTTCCTTTCGTTTTAACTAGATGACTTTCCCAGGAAGAACCCATCTACACAGCACCACTCCCTGTCCTTTGTGCAGAGAGGATTTGGTCATTGCAGTTCTTCGGAACAGCCCCTCGGGGTTAAATATTTTGGATGAATTGGAATGATCTTATCCCTGCTTTGCTGTAGTCTAAAACAATATCTTGTCAATCACTTACGTCATTCTGGAGAGAACATACTGCTGTAAATTCTGCCTTGAAATGTTACCTGAAGGGCCTCTAGATGATCATATTTTGTTGGATTTTAACTTCTTGGAAAATTATTCAAATCATCCTCACTTACTGTTTTAGCCAATGTATCTAAGTAGAGAACTTGCCCAGGAACGGAGATCTATTAATTAATTCAGTTCATAACATTAATTCTGTCACCAACTTGCCAAGAAATTATGTAGCACAATCAGTTAAAATAGAAAAACAGTTTTAGAGATTCAGAAATAAAAAATGTAGAAAGAGTTATATGTTTAAGTGATTTTGCATTAGCAATCTTAGTACAAATGACTAATGGATTTGCTGTTTTATTATATTTGAATCTGTTATTTGGAGCCAGTAACTAATAAGGATGAATGTAATAAAAGATCAAGAATTGTTAATAATTAGGGTCCTGGCGTAGATATATTATGGAGAACAATAATTTCTTAATTTTGAAGATAGCTCCTTTGTCATGATGACAGCAGTTAAGTATGAACATATTGAGTAAGTTCCTGCTAGGAGTTACTAGAAAATGAAATTCACCCATACTTGCGAAATTGAAGCACATTATTAAAGACGGTAATGAATTTAACATTTCAGTTAAAATCAGCAAATAATTACAATGAACCAAGAAGCATAAGCATTATCTTGATGAGTGAATTTGCTGTTTTCTCATCTGTAAAAAAAATTTGCTAAAAATCAGTCTTCAGATAAGGAAATATAATAATGACAATAAAAGTAAGTATAATGATGATTATAATTGCTGCTATTATTGTTATGCTTAGTATTTTATATCACTTAATTCTCAAAGTAATTTTATGTAGCCATACAAAAATAGTATATTATATAGCCATATCTATAGCTACATTTATGTACATGTATAATATTAGAAACAACTTTATAATCACAGAATGATTAAGTGTGAGTCCAGGAAAATATTTCATTGCTTTATTGGTTTGGGTTGTATTTTGAGTTCTGTTTTCTCCTTCTAATGGAATACAGGAAAATGCCCTAAGCATTAAGTCAAATTAATTCAAAAACAAGTAGCTAAAGATTAAAAATAAAATGTCAAGCTGGTTGTGGTGAAAAGTGGACAGAGCTAGTTTAGACTTTATATGAACTTTTTACATTAATTTAATCTGTAGTAGTAAAGCTAGATGTGTAACATACATTGTTCTCTAGATCATAAATATTTGCAAAGTTCCTTTAGTAATTTAGAGGAAAGGCACTGGCTTCAGGAAAATCTTACCGTCTTAATTATCTTAATGGATAATATTTCCCATGATAATATATTCCATCTAAACTATGTTTTCTCTACTAAATAAAAGACAAAGGAAACTGTCACACTGTTCAATAGAAACTTTGCAGATACTAAAATTCAAACGTTTTGTATTGGACCAGAGGAATTTGATTTCATTCAATATATTTCTGAAATATTATAATCCAGATAACTCATTTGAGTGAATATCGTGGAAACCAGAGTGGTAGACTTAATACCCTGAGGAAACCATGAATGACCATTGTGTTTTGTTTTGTTTTTTAAGCTAGTATATTATTTGCATACAAATCCCATGGAAGCCAGGCACGATGATTCATACAGTGAAATACGAAATTAGCATACGTTTCCTGAAATTCCATCTTTTCCGTGAAAACTTTTATATCAACTAATTAGAAGAATTGACTGATTTCCTAGCTGAGTAAGCTCAGTCATTTCCTCTAAGTTCACTTTTCCCCTCAGCGTCCGTGTTATGACACACTTTCTTCATATGTGGTTTGCACAGGGTTAGGCCTGTTAACTGCACAGAGATACAAATGGACAATCTGAGTAACTGTTTAGCTTCTTAGACTGTAAGTTTGTCAGAAACTCAACCATGTCTGTTTATCACCTACTTTTGACTCAGCCTTGCTTTGCCTATGATCTTTCATGTTTGAGAATGATGAGCATGATGGGGAAGAGGACGGCAAAAATGTCTGTGTGAGTGGAGGAGGATCATAGGCACATATCGAGAGTCCTTTGGCTGAAGAGCGTAAGGTATGGGCAAACAGCAAATAATTTCAGGTTAAGTTGTGAAGGGCTTTCTTTGACCTGCCCAATGAGGGTTTTATCTTGGAGAGGCTATATGATGGAATTGGATCATCATTTCTTTAGACTCCATGTATTAGTTATATGACTTTAGGTATATGATTTCAACCTTTATGAGACTCAAGTTCCTTATAATAAATGAGAACAATCTTAGAAGACTGATATGAAGCTGAGAACCTCTGACATTAGACTGACGAAAGAAATCATGATTGTACCATTCTTGGTATTGGATCTTGTACTGAATATTGGCACCTCAACAAGTGATATCTACTGTTATTGGGAATCAAGAAATCCATACTGAATGCCATGCAAGATTATATATGATTCAGAGTTAGGTTCTAATGGTATCTACCCTCAATGTATAGGTACATCTCATTCTTACACTAATGCCCCATTGAGTATTTATTCAGTGGATTACATAGTTAACGAAGAGTAAAGTCGAAGAGCAAACACCAAGCCCTGTGTCCCCATCCTCTGCAAACCTTCCCCCAGAGCTTTCACATCTGACATAAATATAAAATCTTTCTATTTCTTTTCCTTATTAAAAAAAAAAACACCTTGTCATTATTTTTGTAACACCATCTTGCTCTTCAAAAATCCTACTAATAATTTGGGATAGGTAAACACAAACTTACACTCTGAATTCTCACCAGGTGTATCTTTAAAACATAGTTAAAGAAATGTTTTCAAATTTTTCAAAAATTGGGGCTTTTTTTTCCTAAGTAATGGATTTGTTCACTTTGATTTAGGAAAATTTTCTTACATTTAAAATAGTGCCTGGCACATAATAGACATTCAATAAATATTTGTTCAGGTTATTCCTTAGCATTCTGAGCTGTATATTATCTTCTTTTCTAATGGAAATATAATCTACATATAACATTATATTAGTATTAGGTTTATAACCTAATGATTTGACATGTTTATATTGTGAAACAATCGTCATGGTAAGTCTAGTTAACATCCATCACCAAACATAATTACAAACTTTTTTCTCATAATGAGAACTATTCTCTTAGCAACTTTCAAATATACAATAGAGTATTATAAACTATCATCATTATGCTGAACACTACATCCCCAGGACTTACTTAGCTCATAACCGGAAGTTTGTACCTTTTGATCCCCATCATCCATTTCATCCATCCCCTCTCCTCTGGCAACCACCAATCTGTTCTCTGTATTTTCTTTTTGATTCTACATAATCTTCCTAATTTATCCACCCTTGTGACTTCCATGCTAATTTCACAAACTCTTTGAACCCATAAAATAAGGAAAATAATGTCCTCCATAAAATTTTCTTGGGTTGATTAAATGAGACAATAAAACATTAGGTATGTTCAGAAATATTAATGCCTAACACATGGTAGTCAACCAATATTGGGAACTATTATTATTGTTAAGCACCAGTTATACATTGATGATTTCTAAATCTCCATCACCAGTCCAGACTACTTTCTGCCTCCAAACACATCTGTCTAACTTCCTATGACATATCTCCACTTGGGTTTTCAACAGCCATCTCAAACACAGCATGTGCAGAGCACATCTCAACATTCCCACATGATCCCTCCTTTGTCCCATCACCATATTTTCTACTTCCACTAAATTCCTTGGCTGCCCAAGTCAGAAATCTGGGAATCATTCTAGGCATTTTTCTTCCCTTACTCCTGCATCCAAAGAGTCTCAAAGCCCTGATGACTCCACCTTTGACTAACTCTTGATTCCATCTACCCCTCCATGCATCCTGTACATCTCCACGCCATGCTTTCTATCATGACTATTGCAAGAAGCCACTCATGTGCACAGTATCTGAACCTCTAATTTCAGTCCCCTCCAATTCGTCCTCTAGACTGCTTCCAAAGTGTGACTGTTGAAGTGCAAATCTGAGCTTGTCATTCCCTTCCTTCAGGTTAAAGTCCCAGTTCCTTACCCTGGACCATCAGATCCTGGATTTACTCTTCAGCCCCATCTTTTTACCTTGTGCTTTTACCACGTCAGGCATCGCACACCTCCCCAACACTATGTGCTCTAAGCCTCCAAGTCTTTGCACAAGCTCTGTCCTTTTGCCATCTCCACATATCTTCAAGATTCAATTCATATGTCACTTTTCTAGCAAATCTGTCTTTCCACACCAGTTGCAAACCACCAAAACTGCAATCTCTTCCTACTCCATGCTAAGCAGGTCCTTCCTCATACTCATATAGTATCTGTGCCATTGAGATGATAGCCCCTCTCATTCTGCATCTGTCTTTTTTCTCTGTCTTCCCTCTAAGTGATGAACACCTTAAGGGCAGAGTTTTTTGTTTTTTTTTTTTCCTTTAAATTAGTACCCAGGATGTTGTCAGGGATATAACCTGTGCTCTGGAAACAATTATTGCATAAATTAAATAGATGCCTCTTTAAGTTTTCTGCTCTTCATTAAATCTTTTTCCTTTAGTGGAAAAATACAGAATTTGGCATTTGAAGACCTATATTTAAGTCCCAACCTACTAGTTGGAGTCCTTGAACAAATTAGTTACCCATTTCAAATTTATTACATTATGGTGAGGAGCAGGGAAGTAAACTTTGTAAATAGTAAAAGATTTTTGAAAATTTAACAAATGATAAGATGCAGAGATGAAATATATTGTAGCTCAAGATGAAACTATGTCACTGAGATCCAACTTTGGTCATTGGAGCTATACACTCTGCAGGCATCTTTCTTGGAGAACATATAGCTCAGGTACAGAGACACCTATGTACAAACCTGGATTCTACTATTAATTCTTATTGGTTGTGTACGTTTCATAAGTTACTTAGACATCTTGGGCCTTAATATTCTCAACTGTAAAATGGAAACAGTAATAGAATTTCCCCCTAGAACTCGTGTAACGATTAGATGCATTAAGACCTATGAAACACAGCAACTTGAACATTGTAAGTCCTGAAAAAATGTATGCTTTTGTTATTAAAAGCCCTTCTTCTATGAACGCGAGAATCACTATTCTATTCAAAATTTTTAAGTTGTAAGAACCTAGTGGTCAAATGTTGCTAAGACTAGAATCACTGAGTGTAGAAATAGATTGAAAATTTTGATGCAACATGCAAGACCCAGAAAATACAAAGATATCAGTTATTTATTGTAAGTATGCTTACCCATTTATCACTGTTAGGAGGATAAATGGGTAAGTATACTTAAAATAACCGATAGAGGTCGAATCAATGGTTTTACTTATATCAATTTTCCCCATCTTTTTTCAAAGAATTTGATAATTCACAGTTAAACCTGACTCATGCCTCTGCTGAAGTTTGTCCTAAACTCTGCCACATTATAAACTCACTGCTGTTACACACACACACATATATCACATTCTAAAAACACTTTTCTTACTTTGTCATTTGCTTTTAACATTTTTGGTTTCTTCCCAAAACGTACAAGATAAAAGCCAAACTGTTTTTTTATACTCTTTTTTTTTTTATTGAGGTATAGTCAGTTTTAACTTGACATTCAAGGGCCTCCATCACTGGGCCATCTCCTCCTTCTGCATTTTATCCCTCCAATTCTGAATCTACTGCTCCTGATACAACTCTATGAACATGCTCTGTGAATTCCTGCTTCCTAATCTTTGTTCATGCCATCCCTCCCTATTAAACCTCTCTAGATTTCTTTCCGCTTTCTACATTCCAAAATTTTACCCATCCTTCTCTGACCCCAATAGCTACTGGTATGGCTAATCGCTTCTACTGATGATGACGTTGGTAATTAACATTGATTGAGTGCTTACTTTGTGCCAGGTACCAAGCTAAAGGATTTATGTATGTTATCTCATTTAAGTCTTTTAACAGCTCTATAGGGTAAGAATATTATTTGCATCTGAATAAAGCTGAGGCACAGAGAGGTTCAGAAATTTGACAAGGTCACAGATATAGTAGTGGGTAGTAGGGCCAGGACTTGAAGGAATGCCTGCCAACCTCCAAGTTCAGGCTTTTAACTACTAGGTTGTGCCCTCCCCTACTGCTCTCCCCTACTGTCCATATTGATTGACCTCTATAGTTTTGATGTTTGCCATTTAGTACTTTGTATCATTAGTTAACTCTTCTGTATGTGTTTGCTCTCCCATTGAGATGTTTATTCTCCACTTGCCTCCCCAACCTATTCTCTGCCTTGCTCTGGGTTGTAAAAGCCTTACGGTTTGGGCTGCATCATCCACTTCCTTGACCTCTGGCTTTCTGATGAGTTGGGCCAATGGAAGACAGCAGCAGTAGACCAGATGTTTGGGAAGAGAGAGCTGGGGTGATCCTCCTTCTCCCTCGCTGCTCCTACCTTGTGTCACCAAGTTTCTCTACAATCACAGCTCCTGTTGGACAGCCTTCTCCTAGGTCTGCAGGGCCCTGGTGTTCTGATTACATGGCTCTCCTTGTTCATTCAGGCCCAGTGGTGGTAATAGCTTCCAGCTGTTCCTAGTCATCTTGGTGTTTCACTATTCCTTGTTGGTTTCCTTAATCTTGATCATACCACTATAAATAATCCTTTCTTTAAACCAGTTTCAGTTAACTATTTGTAAATATGCCACCTGATTCCTTACTGGAACCCATATGCATCCACCACCACCTCAAATTTTGAAAGAAACTCTTAAATGTAGGAGCTATTCAATAAATATTGACCATTGCTCTTATTAGTGAAGGAATATGCGTATATAATGAAATTAACTTATGAAAATGAGTCTATAGTGATGACTATCTTTCTTATTTGGAATTTTTCTTATGGATCATTATCAACTGTGCCCAGAAATTGTAATCACTTCTAAGCATCAAGTCATCATAAAAGAGGAATGTGTAGAAAATACTTGGAAAGTTTTAATTTGACATTTTATAAATACTTCCTGAAAACTTCCTTTTTCCCTTCCAGATTACTTGATGATATAGGATCTTCCTGATAGGTGAAATGTGTATTTTAGATATAGGCTAGTCTGGCACAGAACAGGGCAACATTTGCCCATGGACCTTCCCAAGCATCCGTGTATGTGTGAATCTGAGTCTGTGTGTCTATTGAGTCATCAGGGGTGCTTTCCTTTGAGGTTATAAACTGCCCTTCTCTGGGAGGGTGTTCTAAAGGCTGGCTGTTCCTGAGCCTGTCCTTCCTGTCAGACGTAACTTCATGCTTCTTACGATGATCTAAGGAGCCTCTTCCCTTCCAACCCCAATTCCAGTGACACTTACAAGTCTATTCAACCTAAACCTAACTTTTTTCCAACAAAAAGGTAACCTGCATTTGGAAAAATCAACAATGGCAGTAAACAAATGCAGTGTTTATTTTTGGAATTAAGGAAGGATTTCCAGTTGACTAACTTTCTATCATAAAGCATTGATTGGATTCTTGTATCTAGACAGGACTGTTACCATACAAAGAAAGCAAACATATAAGAAGAAAAACATTTTCTACTATTTATGGCAGTGATACTTTTTTTTTTTAACATCTAGGCAAATCTATTTCTATTAATCCACTGGAAAGTTAAAGTGAAAATTTTCAGAAGAGAAAAAAAATGTAAGTTTCAAACTAATCTCAGTTATTTAGTGAAAGTTTGGTACTCAAAGATACAGAAAACACTATTTGGTGGTCATTGACACAGGTCAGTACAGTTTTTCCTACTTCTTCCCCCTTTGTGAAACTTTCCAAGATGGTGGAGTCTTGTTTTAATTGGAGCAAACAGCCCAAAAAGGAGCATGACAGTAGGTTTCTTTCCGCAGCCACCATCTTGTCTGGTTCAGGTATCCTTGCCCATTTCCTTGCCTCATGGGCAATAGCAGTTTTGAACTTGGGGGTGAGGAGTTTATTGAAGGATTATTTTTGGGTAACTGAGACAGGTGAAAGGTTGACTTGGTGGTATTTTCTTTTCCTGTAAGAATGAAAATAGAACCTAAATACTGGGTTTGAACATCAGAGATGTCACAATAAATTCAAGTACTTATGATTTTATAAACAATTATTGGGTGTCTAATGTTTTATATGAAATGTGTTTAGTGACTTCACTTGTTCTAATAGTTGTGCAGGGAGCTGGAAATCTGTTTATTTTGAGAAAAATAAAAACAGCAAGAACATAAGAACCCTTTCAAGAATGTAAGAACCCTCTCAAGATTAGCATTTAGGGGGAAGGATAGTTAAGCTTGGTGCAATCGATAATTCCTCAAACATAATAATTAGTCAAGAATCAATGCAGCTTTCTAACCCCATTTACTAGGTAGCTTAAGGGTACATATTGTGAGCAAGGTGCAGACCATTATGACTTTCTACAATCAAGACAACAATTAACCTAGTAGGTTAATTAGGGGAGCCCCATGGTGTCCTACATGTTAGTAAGGATTCTCTAAGTTCAAGATCTGATTGTTCACTTTTACAGGTCTGGAACTTTACTAATTAACATCCAGGATCCATTAGACCTAAAGACAGCAAGTCTCAACCCAGATTGTGTAACAGAACCAATCAGCAGAGGTTTAAAATTTTAAACGTAGCTTGCCGTCACCTCCTGAAATTCGGAATCAGTGGGTCTAGGGTGGAACCTTGTTGAGTCTCTATTTTTAAAATTTCAAGTGATTTTGACACAAAGTTAGAAATCACTGTCCTAAAACATACCACTTACACTGCCCAAAGTCTTGAGAGAAAATGTGTGTGAAGATACTAATTTAACCTTTCCTTCCCACCTTTTCTCCCCCACCCTTTCTTTCCACCCTCAATATTTACTGAGCACATACTATGTACCAGATACGTAGGAGGCATGTTCCTAACAACAGTTATACATCTAAGTCCAGGGGTCAGCATTTTCTCTTTCCAAAAGGTGAGTTTACTTGGAAAGGCAAATGAAAGTTAGAAAATTGCTTGATAAACAACTAAGCCATTGATTAATTTAACAAGAATTTTTTAAGTCTTCACTATGTATTCATTAGAATAATGTCACTGAATGATTTTAAAAGAGACTTTCATTTCACTACTGTTGTTGGATGTGTCTCTCTTTACTATTCCAAGATATTCTCTACTTGCCAACTCCATCAGTGCTTTGTGTTGGCAAGTCAGCATAGCCCTATCTAGGACAGGAACTGGAGACTTACGGACATTCTCTGCACCTCTTTTACTGGATTGTGAAGACTTTTTTTTTTTTTTTTCACATTTGTTACTATATCATGTCCTTTCTTCCTTTCAAAATAATTTCATAACTTGTTATCCTTCCTTAGTTTGCAAGTTTCATTATGGTTGCTCAGAGAGGAAAGCACCTTATTCATTAAACTACAGGTCATATTCTCAGGTGGCACATCCAGGAAGGTTGCTTGTACCCAGATGCTCCTATTTTCAGGATGGCCAAGTACACAAGGGCCTCAATTTGAGAGGCTGGACCCTCCCTATCCTGGATGGTCTTTCTCAGTCACATCAAGCTAGGGAAATTGAAATCCATTTTATTTGGGTAACTGCAGCATGCTGTCCAGTTGGGCTACTCCAGGAACAGATTCTCCCATAGCGGTGACCTCAGTGAGTCCCTCCTCTTAGAAGTCAACCACGCGTTTCACCCATACTTTCTCCACTTTTTAAATGCCTTTCCTTTATTTTAGCTATCCTCCACTTGATAATGCTTCCCAGTGTAAATCCCTAACCCAGACCTTTTCCCCTAAAACTTAGCCTCAAATCCAGCTACTTACTGTCATCTCTACCCAAAAGACTCACATGACACTTGCATCCAAGATAGAATTAACCTTCCCCTCAAACGTGCTCTTCCTCCTGTATTCCCTACCTTGACTGGTGGCAGTGCCAAATACCCGGTGTCTCAGAGCAGAAACCTAAGGGGCATCTTAGATTCCTCTCCATTCTATTTCTTCTCCTTATTTGTCCCACTCAATAAATCATCAAGTACTTTTGAATCCACCTTTTTAACATCTCTCATACCCTCTGCCTGCCTTAGTTTAGGGTCTCATAGCTCTTAAAGTAGTATTATTATTGGTTTCCATAACTATCATCATTTCCCCCTTCAATTCAGCCTCAACATAGCCACAATAATAATATTTCTAAAATAAAATTTGATCATGTTTTTCCTTTGGTCAAAAATCTTCCCTAGCTGCCATCATTTATAGGATAAAGGTAGGAACGCATGCAAAAGTAGAAAGGCATTAAACTATGTGAAACATGTAGGGGAAACAAGCATTTTGATAGCATCTGGGTTCATGAGTGTGAGGCAGAGGATGGAGAAGGTAGGCAGGGGCCAGATCATCCATAACAAGCCAGATATCTGCTATTCCTTCATCCCAGAATGCTTTGACCGACTCCTTTCACTGCCGGCTCAGAGGTGACACCTGGAGCGCATTCTCCAACACCCCTACGTGGGAGTCCATCACTCCGTCCCCATAGCTAATGCTGTGTCTCCTGTTCTTGGTATTGCTGGTCTAATCACAATTTATTCTAATTACTGGTTTGCATGTCTGTCTCCCCTTTAGGCTATGAGCTCAGTTAGGACAAGAACTGTGTCTAATTCACTCCTAAGTCCTCGTATGACCAACTGCCCAGCACACAGTGAGCCCCCAATAACTGATCTCTTTCTCTCTGCTTTCTTCTCTTTAATTTTATACAAATGTGGGCAAGACATAATGATATCTTAACCAAGGGTGATGATAGGAATGCAGAGGTAGAAATAACTTTTTAGAACTTAAATTTAAATTTGAGAAATGGACTAGACTGAATCATTCACTAAAGAGAGGTGAGAAATGATTGTCAAACCTCTTCCTAAAACAAGAAAGGAAGGAGCAGCTCATCTTCCTGGTTTTCAGTGATAATGTATCAGTTGCAGTTGTTTGGTATTTTAATTATTTTATTAATCTCTTATAGCTTGTGGTGAATCTAACAGTAAGTTTGCACTGAATCACATTAAATTTAGTTATAAATATTTTTGACACATTTTCAGTGTTGTAGTCTAATTTTTAGAGTTAGCTTTAAAAAAAGAGGTGGGATTTAAGATAAGCTTTAACAGACTACAGTTGAGTTTCAAAGCAACAAAATTACAGTTTAGAAAAGATAATTCTACTAGAATGTTAGCAGAGTTTGGACAGGTTATTTTAAAAGTCAACAGAGATAACAACTGAACCTAGAGAAAAGAATACAGGTGAGGACAAGAGTGCTCTTTGGGTGGAGAAAAACTTGTTCTGGCCACCTCAGTAGTCAGAGTGGACACAAACCGCAGGAGACAAGTATCGGGCTCCTTTGCAACAAAGACAGCATTTGATCCAGAGAAGGCCATGTCCCTTCCAAGGAAGTGGGCTCCTGTTTGTGGCAGGGCTGGTGGAGGGAAACTCCTGTAAGAGGCAGAGGGCATGCTGGGGAGAGGCTAGATTTAGCAAATCCACCATGCCTCTCAGTTTGTGTCTTTGAGATCTGACCTGCTGGTCCTTAGTTCTTCTGTTAACTATTCATCCTGACTCAAGAATGAGAGCAATGTGAAATAAATGTGCTCACATGAATCATTCCTACCTGGTCTGTTCTCCCTACTCAGCATACAACCTTTGAATCCATGCCGAAAAGAAAACTTTTTCCTCCCATCAGATCCCTCTGCTGCTGGGAATAATTTTAGGAACTCTTTCAGCCCTCAGCCATTGGTCCGGTCATAACTGCAATGCAGGTAGCCTCGATGAGTCAGCAAAATGGATAATGACGTAACACCCATCGGATCGTGACTTTGCACCTCCGTGTTGGTGTCTGTCTTTAGACATTTGCTGGCCTTCCAGCTTATGGCTGTGAATTAGGGGTATGAAGAGTCTTCGTTCTACTAGCCAGCTGGTTGTCCTTTATATCCATGCAAAATCAGTGCCCTGAGACAGAGACTGCAGTGATGCCGGGGCATTCTTGGGGCTGCCCTACATCTCAGCCCTTACTCCAGGCCCCAAAAGCCCTCTGCTCTCTGACGTGTAGGTGCCAGCAGTGTTTCACATAAGCAGAAATGAGAAACATTCTTTAGTTCTGGCTCTCTCCTCCCCCTACCAAACTTGTAGAATTACTTAAAATGTTTACTGAAACCAGGTCTCTGGAACAGGCACAAAGAATCAAACAGCTTATTACTTAAGATGATCTAAGTGCTGCATAAAACTTGCATTAGAGTCATGTGCAGTGAAACAGTGAAACTTGTGATTAAACAATTTCCGTCTATATCTTTAGTTTTATCTTTCAATCCATATTATATATTTAGAAGGAATAAGACTGAGTAGATTTGAATGTCATCAGATGAGATTTTAGCCAGTTTAAATGAAAAATTACACATAGGTAGGTCATATATTCAGGTATGTTAAGAAAATGTAGCTCTGTAATTTAGTCTATAACTAACATAGTTTGACTCACAACCCCAACCACTTTGTGGATAAAAATTTTCTAAAATTTCAATCTAATTTCATATTAGTATAATTTGCTAAATTTTTTGAAAAATTGGGCAATCGTATCTCATTTTCATAGAAATGCTTGAGCCCACCGAGAACCCATGCCCCTTAAGAGGATGTCCAAGGGTACGGAGGAAGATGTGTGACTTATGTGTCCTTGTGGGACTAAGGTGAAAGGACATCCTGGTCTCATGCTGGTCCTTTGATGAATGCTGGTAGATCTACTGTTCTTCAGAGCTGCTTATTATCTGGAGGCTGTTTGTCCTGACAGTTTCCATGCTTAGCCTGCTGCAGGGGCAACTTGAGAGCTGGCAGTTTCAGCTTTCATACAGCCTGCTAGAGTGCTCTGGTTGATTGTCCCGTTCTCCTCCCTCACCTCCTCTAATGAGGGCAAGCTCAGCGGTTCACCCCATGGCTCTCTGGACTACAGTTTTGCCTTCCAGCTCAGTAAATCTCTGTTCAGTTGTATTCAATCTGCTGATGAGGTGATCAACCAACATTTCTTTTCAAGTATTACCTTTTTAATTTCTAGACATTCTATTTTTTAAATTCTGCTCACTCCTTATTCATATTTTCAACTTCTCCTTTATTTATTCAAACATATTAAGTACAGTTCATACTCAGGATCCGGCAAATCAAACTGGTTAAGTCTTTCAGAGTCTGTTGCCAATATCTGCTTTTTTAAGTTCTCCTTTATGTAATTTCTTAGTGTGTTTTGTGATTTGTGACTGTGAGATGCTCATTTTCCTTAAAACTTTTTCCCATAAGAATCCTTTGAGGCTTAGATTGAACATCTAGCTCTCTAGAATAGATTTGTGTCTATTTCTGCCTATTAGCTAGAAGTACTACCAACTGGAAACCATTTAAATTAAATTTTCAGCTTGAAAGTATGAATTCTAACAGCTAATCTTTCCAAAATATGTTTATGAATTCTCAGTGAGATTTTTTTCCCCCTCCTTTCCAGAACCAAAGGATAGACAGCAAGTTATTTTGTACCTCTTCTGTACAGTGGAGTTTATTTCTTATTCACCTTGTTGTATGGATGCAGCCATTTGAGATACTCCCAGCTTTAAGCAAGAATTCCCCATCATGGTGAAGTGCCGAAATTTACCTTTCATTCCCTGAACCCCAAGCAGTAGTCAGAGCAGAAGCCCAAGGCTCCTAGTTTTAGTCAGAATTCCTCAGGTTGGAACCCACTTTTGGCATTTGTCTACCTTTCACCATTCCTGGTTTCTTTTTCATGTGCTTGGTGAATTCCTTACTTTTGTGCCAGCTCAGTGAAACATTTTTGTTCTAGCCAAGAATTTGTTTTGATCAGGAGTGTCATGGAGGGTATCTACTCCAGCATGCTACTGGAAATATCACCAGCCTTTCTTCTATCATAAATAAGAATGAACATTTACATGGCAGAGATTTTGTTTCCTAGAGCTCTGGAACGAGACAGATCTGTGTTAGAATTCCAGCTCTTTGACCTACCATTGTTTGACATGAGGCAAATTTTTTACACTTTTTAAACCACTTTCCTCATCTGTTAGATGGAGATTATAATACTCTTAGCTCTCGGGTTAATATAAGGATTGAAGTTATCATATTTGTAAAGTACTGAGCAAACTCCCTGGAATCTAGTCAGTGATTAATAGCTATTTTGATTGTTAACCTTATTTTATAAATTTACTCCATGCATTTAAATTTTTAACAAATTGTTTACTCAATTAAACAAATATTTATCTGATGAGTACCGTGTTCTAGATTCTAGAATTCAAATAGTGAATAAGACAAGCTCCCTACCTTTTGATATTTATATTATAGTAACAAAGACAATGAACCAGTAAATAAATAAAAATAATATATACTACCAGGTACTAATAACTGCCACAGAGAAAAAGCAGGTTAGGAAACAGAAATTGATTGACTAGGATATCGGTGCAGTGCTTCTTTACATAATATGGTCAGATAAGTCCTCTCTGAGCATAAAATAATTTGAACAAAGTCGTGAATGAAGTAAGAGAATAAGCCATGTAGGTAACAGAGGAGAACAGCCTCCCAGGCAGAGAGAAGTATAAATAGAAGAGTTTGGGTTAGAAACACAGCTGTCCTGGTGGGGACCATCTGGACGGTGAAGATGGGCTGGAACAAAATGGTGAGAGCTGAGGTTGGAGAGATGGGTAAGGGACTGGATCACAGAGGGCCTTGTGAATCATGATAGGGACTTTGGACTTTATTCTGAACAGAATGGAAAGTCACTAGAGTATTTTGTACAGGGGAACAACTTGATCTGATTCATATTTTAATAAGACCATTCTGGATAATGTATGGGGAATAAACAATGGAAGTAGGGCAAGTTAAGCTGATGGAAAGCCAGTGAGGAAGATTATTGATGACCTAGAGAGAGACAATCAGGTTTGGGCTAGGATGATGGTGGTAGACATGCTGAAAGGAAGACATGACTTGAAAGTAATGGTCACAGGCTTTACTGCTAGATTTCGATATAGAGGGACATAAACGAGTTCAGGATAATGGATATCTAATATTTTGGGCTGTGCAACTATGGCAAATGAGATGGGGAAGAATGGGAAAACACTGAACTTGTTAGGCCAGGAGATCAAGTTTGGTTTTGTACACATTAGATTTGATGTGTCTATTAGTGGAAATGTTGAGAAAGAAATTGGATACTAATAAGTCTGGATCTGTCAGGGTCTGGAGGTAAAATCTAGGTCAGCAGCATATGGATGGTTTTTAAAGCAGTGAGACAGGATGACAGTGCCTAACGCATGAGTGTAGGTACAGAGACAAAGAGTTCTGAGGATTAAACCCCAAGATGCTCCAACATTTAGACACTGAGATTGAGAGTTTGGTGAGACTAGAGGAAGACAGGGAGATTGGAGTACCTGAGACATCAACTGAATAAAATGTTTTTAATAAAAGATGGTTTGTAACCATTGCTTCAAGTGCTGCTAAGAAACCAAATAAGGGTTAAATTTTTTTTTTAATTGAAGTATAGTCGGTTTACAATGTTGTGTTAATTTCTGGGGTACAGCATAGTGATTTCAGTTTTTTCAGGTATGTGTGTGTATGTATGTATTTGTGTGTATATATATATATACACACACACACACTTTTTCATATTCTTTTTCATTATAGGCTATTACAAGATATTGAATATAATTCCCTGTACTGTACAGTAGGACCTTATTGTTTATCTATTTTATGTATAATAGTATCTGCAAATTCTGAACTCCCACTTTATCCCTCTACCCTCCCCTTCCCCCCTGGTAACCATAAGTTTGTTTTCTATGTCTGTGAGTCTGTTTCTGTTTTGTAAATAAATTCATTTGTGTCATTTTTTTTAGATTTAACATATAAATGATAGCATATGGTATTTTTATTTATCTTTCTGGCCTACTTCACTTAGTATGATGATTTCCAGGTCTGTCCATATTGCTGAAAATAGCATTATTTCATTCTTTTTCATGGCTGAGTAGTATTCCACTGTGTGTGTGTGTGTGTGTGTGTGTGTGTGTGTGTGTGTATATAAAGGGTTAAATATTGACTATTGCAATTGACAAGATGGAAGTTGTTGATTGGAATGAAAAAAGGATTGGAAGGACTTGAGATGGGACAGTTAATATTGAAACTCTTTGGGATAGTTTTACAATAAAGAGGAGAAAAGTAATGGGGATGTGAATTCCAGGAGCATTTTTTACAAGATGGCAGATATTTTACCAGGTTTGTATGTTGTTGGGCATGATCAAGTAAAGAAGATGATATTAATAATTAAAGAAGATATGAATGTGACAATGAATATATGTATGTTCATGTATAACTGAAAAATTGTGCTCTACACTGGAATTTGATACAACATTGTAAAATGACTATAACTCAATTTTAAAAGTTTTAAAATAATAATAATAATAATTAAAGAAGATATGGATAAAAATTGTAGGAAAAAACTCTCCAAGTAGGACAAGAAGGATAGAATCCAGAGCACAAAGTGTGAGCCTTAGAAGCACAGACAGTTCTTCCATCCCTCACTTTATTCAGATCTCGGCTCAGATCTAATCAGAGATGTCTTCCTGAACATCCTTCCTAAAATTGTACTCTACCTACTGATCAAATCTGTGCTTTCCTTCATAATACCTTGAATAGGTATTTGTTCATTGATTTATTGTTTGTCTTTTACCCAAGAATATAATCACCAAAAGGAAAAGGACTTTGTTTGCTGTCTCCAGAATTTATAACACTGGCTGGGTATAGAGTCCCCCTTAATAAATACTTGCAGATTAAATGAGTGAAACAGGAAGAAAAATAGAAAAATATGTGTACAAATGCAGGTAGGTTAGATTTGGTGGAAGGAAGAATAATTATTTCTCTTTTCACTACTTCTATTTTCTTAGTGTAATGAGATGCAGAGTCACCAGTCTGCAAATGAAAAGAAAGTATGAAATATTTGCACCATGGAATAGAAGGAATACACTACAAAATGTAGCTGAATTACCAGGAGATGTCAAGAGACCATATAAAACCTGTGGTCGAAATTGTAAAGTGAGACCAGTTAGTACCTTTCTTGAGTTTTCTTTCGCCTAAAATCTGTCAGTTGGGTGCAGGCACAGAGAAAGCGGAGAACTAGGTTTAATCATTGTCAGGGTTTTTGCTATTAAGAGCGTAACAGAGGGAGAGGGGATTATATTAGTTTCCAAGGACTGCCATAAAAAAGTTACTGCAAACTTGGTGGCTTAAAACAACAAAAATTTCTTCTCTCACAGTTCAGGAGGCGAGAAATCTGAAATCAAGGTGTCAGTAGGATTGGTTCCTTCTTGAGGCTCTGAGGAAGAAACCGACCCATGTTTCTTTCCCACCTTTTGAGGATTTCTGACAGTCTGTGGTGTTCTTGGCTTGTGGCCGTGTAACTCCATTCCCTATCTCCATCTTCATGGGCCTCCTTCCCTGTGTCTATGCCTCTGTGTGTCCTCCTCTTCGTATAAGGCACCAGTCTTAGATTTAGGACCCACCCCAACCCAGTGTATCCTCATCTTAACTAATTACATTTGCAAAGAAACTATTTCCAAACAAGGTTATATTAGAAGTCTCTGAGTGGACATGAATATTGGGGAGACATTATTCAATTCACTCCAGGGGTTGAGTACATATACACAGAAGTGATTATAGCAACGAACAATAGAGTCTAGTAGTGAAAGAGCTGTTGGGACATGCAGTGGGGTATAGATAGTGGGCAATGGATAATGGTCAATGGATTGGTGGACCCTATCTGGTCAAAGAAATGGAGTAAGGGAGACTGGAGGAGGTGCTATAAAGGAAAAAAACAACAGAATAGAGGAAGCCAAGGAACTGTGGACAAAGTCAAGGACAGCACATTAGCTAAATCATCTCTGGGGACAGTAAAGTCCACAAGGGTGGTACCAGACAGAAAGGTAGTGAGTCATGTGCTACAAACCGTAGTGACTGAGGAGGGATGACCAGATTGTCAGGTAGTTACCTCGCTAAGGACAGATAGCAGCTGGTTCTTTATGGCATGTGAGCTTGAAAAAACTGGAGATTTTAAGAGAGAAACACCCACCCCCAGGTGCTATGGAAGTTGAAGTATGAGAACATATCAGCCTCCCTCCAAGAGTAGGCTGTACCACCCTCAGGGAATATTCAGATTTCAGGTAGAACAAGGATTTGGGGAGCATCAGTTGAAGATGCAGATGATTCTGCTGACAACAGCATTGTGGAAGGGTCTGGGAAATGATCAGAACAGTGGGAGACTGGATCAGACTACAGAATGTATATCACTGTGGGGAGGGGATCATGGGGGGCAAGAAGCTAAGGAGGAGATATGGCCCAGGAGACATCTGGTGGTGATGAAAGGAAATAGGGCAGACCTCCACTGTAGGCACAGATTTAATTTAGTTAATCCTCCTCTTAATGTGGGGGGTGTGCTATCCCCTACCTTCTCAGTTATTATTATTTATAATAACTCCAGAATGAGTATTTGTATCCCATCCCGAGAGTTACAGCAACTGCACCTTCAGATTGTCTGTGGTTCCCTGTGTTTATTAATACTTGCCTTTCACTGGAATGAGAGAGTCTTAAAAGTTGGACTCATGAACAACCCAACTGCTTTATTCATAATACCTTGCACACAGTAGGAGTTTCCAAATGGCTCATTGATCATGGTGATTTGGAACTCTAAAAATAAAACACTTTTTAGTTCTCTTCCTCTCTGCTTCCCTTTCTTTTTTGGTAGTCTAGGGGGGAGCAGCATCTATATTAAAAGATTTTTCTACCTTCATAATAGTTTTCTAGCCTGTTTACTTCTTCAGGGCACATCGTGACCATGTGACAGGACGTGTGTGCTCTAAAATGACAAAGTGTGTGGATCCTAGCCAGGAGGGTCAAGAAAATACTTCATAAACAAAGCTGTAAATAACATCTGGGCTGTCTAAATACAGGAGGACCTGGTAGCTTTTCCTTTTGGCTGTTTTGTTTGATCGCAGCCTTCTCCCTGTAGACCCAAATGAATCAGGGAGCCACCGTCTTAGCCCCAAATTACTTCAGGCTAATTCTTGTTGCTGAGAATATATGGCAGACCGTCCCAATGGGAAAACCAGAGCCTGCAGAGTGAAATGACAGGAAACCAGTGAATCACAGCACTGAGGAAGAAAGCCAAAAGGTCCGAATAATCAAGATAAAGGCTTTGAAGCATGAAGGGGAAATCAAGCTTATAAACATTTTTTAATCTCATCTTACAGAAGATATTTGATGAGAATAACAATAATAATTTAAATTGATAGACGACTTCTCATCAGAATACCTCAAACCACAACTTTCCATGTAGACATTAGTCAACTTAGGCATCAAATATTCAATTCATATTCATTCTACTGCAATTGATTTGTAGACTATTATACAAATATCCTTTCATGAATGGAAGTTACATCAAATGAAAGGCAAAAGTGATTTTTAATATTTTGAAAGAAAGCTGCATTGTAGAGACTGCAGAAAACTCTGCCGTGGCTACAGGTACAAACTCCTCAGCTATGCTGATGAGTCGTGGAACAGTTGTACCTTTTCTAGATGATGTAACCTGTTTGGTTAGGGTATGAGCTCTGCTAATGCAACCATTACAAAGAAATTGATCAGTGAATGAGTATGGTAATGTATTCATTCTTCCCAGCTTCCATAATGGGGACACCCAAAAGGAAAGGGAGGGTTGGAATAGGAAGGGTAAAAGTGCTGTCTCCGAAGCTGCGTTTTTGACGCATGAGGAGCCATTTCCCCAGGGATGAGAACAGGTGCACCTTTCCCTGTCTCTCCAGGGAAGGAATGAAGGCTGACATCTTGAAAATGCCGTGCTCTATTCTGCCAAACTCACAAATACACCATGTGAGATGCTGGTGGAGGTTGGTTTACCAAAATGATTTTCAAGAAAGGAAAATCAGGAATCAAAGTGGGCTATCCTCCTGTGAGACTTAGTGGTTTAAAAAATTCAAGCCGCCATGGTCTCTGGGCTGGCAGCTGGCAGCTTGATGCCCTTGTGGCTTGTAGGTGATGCTGCCCAGTGGAGACCCCAACAGCCTGAGAAGCTGAGTTTATAGTGGGGAGAGCTCTACAACCAAGAGACTGCACACAGAAAACTAAGAGAGGAAGAATCCATGGAACCAATAGCTTATTCATAACATCTCATGTGGCACGTGAGACATTTTCCAGGTCTGAACTGCTTGTTTGGAATCCATGTTGGTATCATGCTGAGGGCAGATATTAAGGCATGTTCCCCAGATCCATTAGTGGGGCATCCATCTCAAAACCAAGTTGGCCAGGTTCTTTTAGGATTTCACAATGGAACCTGTTCTTTGAGAGGCAAGAATGCAAAGTTGAGTCTCCCATGACAGTGTAGAGAAGTCGATCCATTAAAATTAAAGCCTTTGAGGTGTCTACCTAGATCTGCTGTTGTTCAGGAAGTAACTCCAGTAGGAACAGGTAACAACCATCCAACCTGAGTGTCAGATGAGCTCTTTAGATGAGTGGCTCACAAGATTTACTGCCAACCTGAATCAAATGGGTACACCCACACTGGTATCAGCACCACCTGTATAAAGATATATAATGTATAATAAGTCAGCTCTACTCCTAGAGAACCTGATTGAGTCAGGCTATGGTAGGACTCAAGAATATATACTATTAAAGCTCTCCATATGATTCAAGGCCCAGCTGGGTTTGGGAACCACTTGTGTCCATAATTAATACTGTCCAGGAGTAGCTTGGGGATGAAACAACTCAGAGGCAGCATTACCATCCTCTAGTGAATTTTTGACTTGAGAAATAACTTCAGGTAGTGAGTTAAATTTTGTAGAAATATTCATGTGCGTTACATACACACACACGCACATGCCCCAGTGATAGAAAGGAAAACTCTAGATTTGATCACCCAGTTGCTGGCCAAATTCTTTCCATCCACTGAACTTCCTCAGAGCTCTTTGAAGTCAGCAATTACTTTGTTCTCAGAGGAGTCATTCTGTGGCGAGGAAAATGTTGAAAGTTTGGCAATGTAGTAGGACTTTCCAAATCTGGGTCATTTCAAAATATTTATCTGTATGTTGTTTATCCTTTTTCAGTATTTAGACTTCATTCTTTCTAATAACCAAAGAACAATTTATTGCTATTAGTCACCTGGAATGCACAATAAAGATAGTAAAGTTGCCAGTGATGGTAAGAGAAGGCAGCTAATTTAATAATTTCTTTATTCATACCCCCTTCCCTCTTTCAGAAGCACAGATTAGTAACTGAACAGAGCCCTTTGCACAGTACCCAAAACAGAAGGATTCCTCAGTAAATATGAGCTAGGATTTTCATTAACTCATTAATTACCCAGCCCTGCTCCTCCCGTCAGTTTACCATTGATGTTCTAAGTGAATATTTTATGCACACCCTATTCCTAGCTTCTAGAGTTACTATTCTCTGACCTCCTGTTTTATCCCACATGTTTGTTCCTGACACTTACAGAGTGAGAAATCTTTGGGCAACATCTCCACTGAGAGTTGAAACTCGGCTTTTTTTTTTTTTTTAATGTTCTCTTAGATTCCCTATATGCAGGAAACCACAAATCCTAATGTCGATTTCCTGTATTGCTATGGAATTTCACGATGCAGGGATTTCACTTTTTAATAGTGTCTTCTGTCTGTGCATAAGGCTGTCCATACCGCGATGCTCACTGTTGTGTCTGAAAGTACACTGACTCATGACTTCAAGCACGGATGCCCCAACCCGTTTCTACTCTCCATCTCTGCTGTGTGGTACCAGCTCAGCCTGACCCTCCAACTCCAAAGGATATTGAATGGTTGGCGTATACTCAGTACAGCTGCCTGCTAGTGTCCTTTGTGCTTTTTGCTCTGTAATGGATTAAGTGCTGATATTTATGGCAGCTTTACGGATAACCCTGAGGACAAGATAGCTTTGGTGTCTCTTGAACCATTTATGTCCCTTCAGTGAATACATCCACTGGATTTATCACAGCACATTATCAATCAGGCACTGCTGATCATGGCGAAATTCACAAAGTCAGAGCATGTGTGTGTCGGAGACTTTGGAAGACAGGCAAGTTACAAAAGAGGAACTGCTTCAATCTGTTTTCATTTTACTGTCCTACCTCTCCGACACACACACACATTCACACACACGCATGCACACAGCTTCTGTTTTTCCAAGAGCTTTTGAAATTTTGTTTGGCTCTTATTCCTGAGGCCAATGGACAGGAAATGAGAATTGGATAGGAAAGGAGCTGAAAACGTCTTCTACAAATTTTTTTGTCATGTGGGGTATGATCATTTTCCCATCTAAAATGTTTTAAAAACAGATTTACCAGGAAATATTGCTTTATATAGAAGGACTGCCATTCTTTAATAGTATACAGTTATTATTATCACTACCAATTAAAATCACCATATTTATAGTTCTCTTGAATAATGCCTTTCATTTGACCATCTGAAAAGTTTAGAAAATACTGAGATAAATTTCCCAGCATTGCAATTCCAGGGGTGACATTCTAAGGAAGGCCCTACCCTGTTGAAGGAATATTTTCCATAGAACTGCAGTGCTTGAGGGAGAAAACCTTTCTTAACTCTTAAATCAGTTACTCTTTTAACTTCACTTACTATAAAGGAACAGTTTCAAAGGACTTAATCTAAACATTTCTAATTCTGTTTAAGATGTTAAGATTTCCTACTTCCCTGTGTCTTTATCGCTTATACATTTGCTTCTCAATCTATATCACAAGAGAAAAAAAAAAACAAAATAAAAACAATGTAGTGAGTTTTTTCCTAAAGATCTGTTCTTCAGTATGAGATTATTTCCTACTTACTATTTTGGTGTTCAATGGCCTTCCTTTTTTGAAATTACAGATACAATAGATGGAAGGTTTTTGTTTATTGTCCTCGCTGACAATACACAAAATATCGACCAGATTAAAAAAAAAAATCCACCTTTCCTCATTGGTCCCCAAATTTAATTATGAAATTTTACTTGTTAAGGAAATTCAGAAGCCCTGAACTCAGCACTGTGCCTTTAGGCTCCCACGACAAAAGATTCTGCAAAATGTCATGAGTGGGGTTTGCAATATGCCAGACCGTGAAGGGATGCCTGCTGGAGACTTTGCTGCTATAACCTAAGAAATAGATTAGGTGACTGTTGCTGGTGTCCCAGAGGTCATAATTCTTCTTCAGATATTTCAAAAGGATAAGGTAATTAAGTTAATAATCCCTGTTGTTATAAATACTAGACGTGGCATTGTTCGTTTATTGCCTTCTAACAGCCATGATATCGACTTACACAAGAATAACTTGGGAGAAGTCCTGGCATTGAAGACTCTAGAAAGAAACTAGGATCAAAGGCTCCTAGATTAAAGGGTTGATTTAGGATAAATGTTAAAAGGCATAATGTGAGCAACACACTTATTACAAACAAGAAACCCTAGTCTTACCTACTGCTCTGTCTGGTGGCAGGCATTTCACTTCCTGTGAAAGCAAAACAAAAATGGAAACATAAATGAGTGAAGTAAATTGTCACTTGGGCAATTAACATAAAAGCACTTGTATTTATATACCTTTAATTTACATTTCAAATGAAGTTTAATAGTTAAAGTAGGTAAGGCCACAGGAAGAAAAAATTTGACTTCTGGATATGTATATATCTGAATAATATAAACAATAAATGTGCACATAAGTTTTACAAGCGTCAAAAGTTCACTTATCTGTCTGTTGTATTTTGAGATCATAATATTTAGAGTCCATATCTGACCTCTTTTAAGAAGCTCGGAGAGGACCATTTAAACTGCTAGACGGTCCCATTTCATAAACCACGGACATCCAAGTTAGCATAGTCTCATAGGCTCAAAGACAGAGATAGATCAGTATGTGGTCAAAGAAGAATTTAAATGAAATGTGAAAATACAATCTGTACTAACTGTGCAGTATTTCTGTAGACTGTTGCTTCTCAGGGTCATACCATGCGTGACAACTGCTGTGGCCAAGGGCTGGTAAAAAACTTCTGAAAAAAACCCCAAAACATATGCAAAATAGTGGCATTTCAAATCTATCTGCTAAGTTGACCTAGAAGGATCATTTCATATGACGTTTGCCTTAACTGTCTCCATTTTCCCACTTACATTCCCCTTCTGGGCAGTCTGCCAGGCCTGCGACCTCCTTGCAGAAGCCCTGGTTTTTGTGTTCAGCATCTGGTGCTCTGGAAGGATCTGTCTTCCTACCTCTGCTGTCCACCTTGCCCTCTAAGTGTATATGCTCTATTCTTTTCCATATTCAGATTTTATTTTTGGTTCAGTAACATACAAGGTTTTGTCCATAACGGGGTCACAGACACTAGCTCGAGGGGAAAACCTAGCCTCCCACCTGATTTTGTGACTAAGTTTGCACTGGACCACATCCATGGCCATTTGTTCATTCACTGTCTCTGGATGTCACAACAGTTAAATAGTTGCTACAGATATTTTATGGACCACAAAGTTTAAGATATTTACTTTCTGGACCTTTATAGGAAATGTTTGCTGACTCTGGTCTACAAGGAAGAAAACACATGTTGTAGGAGGGGATTATCCATCTACATGAGCTTGGATGCTAATTCTTTTTTTTTCTTGTGTGTGTATGTGTATATATACATATATATATATTTATATTTTTTTTATTGAAGTATAGTCAGTTTACAATGTGGCATCAATTTCTGGTGTATAGCATAATGCTTCAGTCATACATAAGAATCCATATATTCATTTTCATATTTTTCACCATAAGTTACTACAACAAGTTGAAAGTCATTGTCTTTCAACTCACTGAAGAAAAAACAAATTCTGTGCAAAGATAGATACCCGCCCATTTTTTCTACCTATTTAGTTTTTATTTTGGGCTTCATGTAGATACACAGTATTGGCTGGGAGAAGGGGAAATATTTGGGGCAAGTGTGATTAATGCTAAAACAGGCAAGCCTTTGGCAAAATTCGAGGAAGGAGAACCCACCTTTGCATTCCACCACTCCTTTTCTCCTGCCCTGCCCTCTGTGCCTCCTCTTCGTCCTTGGCGTGCTCTATGTCATTTCCAGATTCCTCTTTTATTTGGATCAGCCCTCAATTAATTTCCAGTAGACTCTCAACTGATAGTGGCTTTAGTGTTACTCTTTCTGAATACTCCAAATATAAATGTCTTTGGCATTTACATTTTAAGATAAATTGTATTCAGAATTATATTCTGAAGCCAAGAAATTCTAGCAAAAAAAAAAAAAAATGGAGTTTGCCAGTCAGGGGGCTGAGTGTATGGATTACTGTCACGTCGGGGTTTTAATCTCCATTGGGAAGACCCTGAACCAGTTGCCTTCCAATGGCCAGTAGCCACTCAGGAGGCAAGACGCTTCCTCTGGGATGATACATCAACAGCATTATATTTTTCTATCATGTCATGAAATGGAAAAGACTGGGATGCACTCACCTCTAGGAATAAATCATTACGTGTTTCACTTACCCCGAAGGGGGAACAAATCTTAGGAAATCAGCATGAGTGATGACCACTGTATTTCCTGGAAAGTTAAAGGTTAGAGACTCTGCTTGTAAGTAAATTAGTTATCTTACTTAGATGAAAATGAAATGGAGTCCAATTTTAGGTCAATGTCAGTGTCAACCAGGAATAAAATCAAGTTTCACTAATTAATTAAGATTGTACACTGGTTATAAGGATGTGAAGTACACCTCTGTCCTCTTCCCCTACATCCTTATCACTTCTCCCAATGCCTGGTCCATAGACAGAACTCAGTACTCTATAGCTGTGCTACCCCTAGTGGGATCCACGGACCTGCTGCATTGTCCTCACCTGAGAACTTGTCAGAGATGCAGAATCTCAAGCCCACCCCAGACTCCTGAATCAGAAGTTGCCCTTTAACAAAATCTACCAAATGATTCACACCCAGGAAAGTCTGAGGAGCGCTGGGTAAGACACCAAGTAAGGCTAGAAATCTGGCTGTGCCATCTAACATTTGGAAGAGGTGAAGTTAAAAATAAGTATTTACGGAAAGGTGAAAAAAAATCAAAGTTAATGTAAACGGGGAAAGTGTTTTTCTTGTCAATAAAAATCCACGAGGGGAGAATGCCATTTTGTAAACTCAGTCAGCACTGGGACAGGCTTCGTGTACTACACAACAGGCAGTCTGGCCCACAGAGAGTTAAGCAGAAGTCCTGATGTGGTCCCCAACATGTACCATTTCCTTTAAAATGCTGTGGAGGGGTGAAGCCCTGAAGGGTTAAGCTTAGTCTGGGCTCTGTTTTTCCTGGCAGGGAATGTCATCAGCTTCACACTCACGTGGAGTGCTCTGGGCTTGTAGCAGGAAGGCTCACCAGGACAGAGATAATTTAAAGGACCGTGCAAATCTCCAAACTGGAGCCCACTCCCAGAATGGAAACAAGCACCTGGGATTCTTGGAGTGTATTGTCATGGGGCCAGAAAGAAGCATGATCCTCTCTGTGGTTTAGTGAATTTTGAGACTCTGTCAGGCCATTCTGACTTCCAAAAGAACGATTCGAAAAGACATAGCCTAACCAAAATGGAAAGTGAAATTGTCTAATGATTTAGAGAAAAGAATCGTATTTACAAATCTGTGGAATATGAGATAACGCTATGCTTGGCTTTGACTATTGGCCATCTTTAAAAATAAATGCTTTTGGAGCCAAGGGCCAGAAAAACACCATGGTGGAGAGACCATATTCTGCTCTGTCCCTCCTATGCAGTAAAGTGCTTTGAACTTTTCTGGACATTGTTAGAAATATGCACCAATTGTTCTGACTCTGTGAGAGGATCGTGGGCATCCTTGTTTTAGACTTTCCCCATGAAAACAGAGGCAGAATCCAACTACAGGGGAAAGATTCTTGGAGATGGTCTGAGTCACAGACATCCTTGTGGAGAGCTGGTAGAGACCACAGCCCTTCTCTGGGACTCTGCTAGTGCTGGCTGGTCCTTGCACGTGAATGAATCTAGACAAGTAAGAACCCAGCAGAGACAGTTCAGGTCTGGATGCTCAGGTGGAACAAAGAAGTGGAGAGAAGACACCTCTAAAATCCATAGACTAGATGCATAAGCCAGCACAAGTTCAGAAGTCCTTCCTTAGCTGCTCTGGCAAGATGCTGGAGGCATTTCACAGCCTGTCCTTAACCTTCCTGTCCGGCATTGCTGTATGCCATGTTCTTTTCCAGTACAAGTCTTCCCCCTGCAATTTTCTCTCTGATACTTTCTCTTCCCAGCACAGGAACTAAAGGTCATCTTTCAAGACCCAGATCCCATAATATTTCCTTACAGATGTCTTCCCACTCCTGCCACGGCCAGAGGGCAGGTTACAACATACTCATCCGTTGGACTCCTATAAGCACATGTTACGTAATTCCTTTTTAGAATTTATTGCGTTGTTTTTTAATTTGTTGTTTATAACCCAGACCCACTAATGTGTTGCTCCAAAGGGGGACATCATGTTTTTCTTGTCCATTTCATGTGCCTTATTCTTCACAATAAAGCATGACACAGAGCAGGCAATGAATATTTGCCAAATTTGAACAAAATGATCATTTCCTATTTGAATACTCTAAATAATCTCTTAACCTGCTTTCACTTTTTTTTTTTTTTTTTTTGGAAAATGAGGGTGATTTTTCTACTGTAGAATTATTTAAAAAACTCATCTGGAAAAGCATGAAATGAATTAACAGCCAGGGTTCATCTCAAGTCCTTCATCTTCTGTAAGGTTTTTGCTGACCACTCTGATTTCTCACGCTATCTCCTTTATCCACAAGGCAGTCGATATGACACAGAGACACCAAGGAGTACTGTCTTTTATTGCTCTTTAATTGTTTCGCATCTATAAATCTTATCTCCCCAGATATGTTGTTGTTCAAGTCAATTCGAACAACTTCCAATCAGCAAATGGTTATTGAGGGACAGACGTGTATGAAGACCTGTGCTACTTGAATGCTGGCATCAGCTCTGGTTTTAACTTTACTTGTTTTAATTCTTCCAACACGTTTGCTGAGCATCCACTCACACACGTGATCACTGCTCTGAGATAATATTTCCGTCTAGATCTCTGTGTTCCCAAGGAAATTACCAGTGTCGTACAAAGTTGAGGGCAAACTGACCAGGCTACAGTGAGTGACCCTGGATGGAGAGCTAAGTGGTCCCAAGCTCAGAGTAGATTCGTATGCGTGTTCACATGAGATTAGGGAATGCTTGGCACTGGGAAGTCTCACCCAGGGGATAAAACATTGCAGAAAGGGACTCTGACCAGCAGTCCAAGTCAGAAGTCATGTGGTCCGTAGGTTATAGGACCCCTGCCCTGGGGTGAGGGAAGAGTGTGGCCCCAATCCTAAAGGACACTTAGAAAGTGCTGAGGAGGGTGACTTACACAAACACTTGGGATTTTCAGGTGAACGCTCATAGATTCTGTGACCTCTGATGAAAATGCTAACAAGCCAGCTCACATCTAGAACCTCAGAACCCCAGAACCTATCCCTCCTGGGCTGCGAAGGAGGCTGGAAGGAGCATGGAGGAGCCCAAGAGTCAAGACTGAGCCACCGAGCTCGAGATCGAGAGCAGAACTGAAGTCTAAGTCCCCAGACAGCAGTGCGGACGCTGCCAACCTCCCCCGTCCATCTGCCTCAGTTCAGGGTAGGAGTGAGCCTGCTGCTAGGGGACACAGAGGACCTAACGTCAGCTGAATCAGGGGGAGAAAGAGGAGACCAGGTGGGACCAGTAGCATGGAAGATCAGAAGGACTTGGGACCATGAATTTAGCCACCAGGTATCACAAACAGCTCCCTGTGTCACTGCAACAGCATGGAAATTGCCTTTTTACTTGTTCGTCTCCCCACTAGGCATGAGGCTGGACTGCCCACAAGGGCAGAGCCTGGGTCTTATCTTGTTCATTATTTTATTCTTAGCACAAACTACAATGCCTGCCGCAGAGTGGGCACTCAACAAAAATTGCCTGATAGAGGAAAGGCTGAATTTATGTCACATGTAGGGGCAAGTCAGTCAAGTGAAGAAAAGTCAAAGTGCTAATGGTGGAGGTGTGCTGTGGGCCAGGTGAGCAACCGTCAGGTCGAGATGACAAACTCAGGCAGTACTGAAGAGTGATGACGGCTCTGGGCATTGAGGTCAGTCCTGGGTTTGAATTCTGTCTCTGCCCTGGCGAGTTTCTACCTTCTGAGCTTGGACAAGTTGTTCCATGGCTCCGAACCTCAGTCTCTACCCTGTGAAATAACAATCTATACTACCCATCTCATGGGAGGATTTAATGAGGGAGCAGCTCAGTGCTAAAAGAGGTCAGCTCAGTGCTAGATTTGTACTCGACAAGTGGTTGCCACGAAGACAGGCAGGAAGAAGCAAATCCTGTCATCCCAATAGCTCATAAGCCTCCCCCAGAGTCAGAGATTGGAGCCCAGAGATAAAGAATCTGGTCTCTGAAACTGAAAAATAAATGATGAAGGACTCGATGGAGACTAAACACACAGGTCAGAGATTGAAGTATCAAGGGCAAGATCTAGGTGCAAGGAGTCTTGTGTATCAGGCACGGAGGGAAAACAGGGAGGAGGGTAGCTTGAATGAGTTCCAACAGCCTTCTAAGGCGAGGGATCCTTCTGTGCATTAGAACAGGGCTGTTCACAGCGAGTGGGCAGGTATGAGCTCATCAGAGAAGCTAATAAGCCTCCTTGGCAAGAGCAGGAATGAGAAAGGGCATGAAGTCAGGCAGTTTAGAGCAGCCAGGCAGCTAGAAGGTGGTCAATAAATAGTTGCTGATCATTTACTTTCATCAGCAGCACAATTGTTCCCAGGTGGGAAAAGGCAGAAGCCCTCGTTTTGGTTGTGAAACTCTTTTCAGCCAAGCCAAGGGGATTCTGGAGAAAATAGTGTTTCCTAAACATGTTTACGGAATATTTGGCCATTTGTTAGGAATCTGCCTCTGACAATAGAGGAGGACCACTTTTGCCGGCATGGAAACAATGTTTCTTGGCTGAAATGGAAGTGAAACAAACTGAGGGCTGTTGGAAGGGATGTGGCAGGTTTCCCACTCTGGAGAGCTTCCTCTCTCCCTCCAGCCACCTCCTCTTACCAAAGTTGTCATGATTTTGCTCACCAAGACGATGGTGATCCTGAAATTCTCCAGCTTCTTCAAACTCTTCCGCAATCATGTGGCCAAGCTTTGGGGGTTGGTTTGGACTGGTTTTTTCCTGCGTAATGAATCTGTTTCTGAGCATAAGTGCAACAGACATCAGGCAGAATGCAAAATTTTCTTGTAAAAGTGTCAGTTGCAATGAAAGGAATCTGGAGCCAGCATGGCAGCCTGGGAGCTGTTACAAGATGAAGTCAGAGCTTCGACTTGTGTCTACATGATACCAAACAGCAAGTGAAAAAGCTCAACCAGTCATCCAGATGTTTTGTCTGCTTGATGCCAAACATCCTGATGTTCCTGACTGTCCAGGTGTTTGGAATCAGGCAGACCAACATCCAAAATCTGGATATATGTAGGTGTTTGCTTCCTGGTAGACACGGCCTTGGACCCCTGGCAAGTGAAGCCCAAGAACTTGGACCCCGCCTATTCTGACCGTTAGTAGGGATTGTGAATCTCCTAAGACCTTCGTGAGAGTAAGGTGATGCAGTTTAAAAAGGGAAAGAACTTGAGCCAAACACAAAGGTGAATAGGGCTTTGCCAGAGGCATTGATGGAAAAAAAATGAAAACACAACAAAGCCCACTGCGGTTCATGTGGCTTTGTGGTCTCTTACCCAGCCAGTGGACCCCATTACATGTCCATTGCTCAAATCCTTGGGAAGGGGTTGCAGGGAGCTGAGCTCTGAAGCAAGTCAGCAGTTGAGTCTAATCTTGTATTTATATCAGGCATTACTTAGTAGACTGAACCGTCTGCTTCCCAAAAGTGAGCCTGAAATTCTAGACTGACTTCAGAACTTTTCCCATGTTCTCATGTCCAGGTTGGTCATGCAGAGTTATTTAACCTTCAAGTTGACCTATGTCTGGATATGCCTCATTACTATGAATGTAAACAAGGACGGAACTGGTTTCTAAGGAGACAGGGTCAGCTGAGCTTTGCCAGGACATATTCCATTCTCTTTTCTAGACAGCCACTCTTGACTTCATCCTGCTCCTCTTGATTCTAGCTCATGGTCTATGCCTAACTCTCCTCTCCCCCTTCTCCCAGTAACCCTGAGAAATGAGAAATGCAGAAGAAAAGAAGAAAGACAGAGAAGGGATGGGGCGGGTGGGCAAGGAAGGAAGGAAGAGAAGAAAGAAAGCGGGAAAGTGAGAAAGAAAGGGAGGGAGGAAGGGAGGAAGAGAGGAAAGGAGGAGAGAAAGAAAGAAAAAGAAAAGCAAATCCAGAGGTCCCAAGGACAGCATGTGCAGGGAGTTGAAAAACAACAACATAAAAGGAACAATGAAAGCAACCTAATAAAAGGATGAAACATAGTCATGGGACAGAGAAGAGGATCCGAACATCTGTAATTTTTCTTATTTATAACCGTGTCAGGAAAACAGGAAAAACAGAGTGCAAAACCTCAAGCGGAATTTTCTCTCACTCCCAATTTTGCTAGTGTATCCCACAAGGAGGAAAGTGACCATTCTGATTGTCTCCTATAGGCTTGAAATGTACAATTCATCATTGTCTCATGCATCCTATGATTGTGAGTTTGTCGTTATTACTCACTGTTGTGTGGGGGAATTCCTCTCCTGCCCACATCTGGACTTTTGTTGTTACAGCCAAGGGTAGAAGCAGAACCCCCCTGACCCTTCATCATTTCTGGACTCGATGCATCCTTTTCTGTTTTAGGATGGCTCCTTAGCTGTGGTTTTATTGTCGCTGTCGTGGGTGACTAGTTGGTTGAATGGTGATGGCAAGCATTGTCCTCAGCCCAAATTAGTTCATCAATGCCATCATTGTAAAGTCAATCAGGAGATTAGCATTGCTAATATACACATAATTTGGGCTCTGTAAAAGAGACAGACATCTGTTTTCCTTGGCAGCAGTCTGTTTCCAGGCCCTTACTTGATGCCATGTGCGTGCCTAACTCCTGTTCACAACAATAGCTTTTATCCTTAGGGTTTGGTAGTGTACTTAATTGATGCCTTTATCTTTTCATGAGAAATGCCAGCTCACATCAGAAAAATTAAAAAGAGAGAGGAAAAAAAATACCAAAACACACTACAAAGGCTTGGCTTTGTAGCTGCTGGAAATAGAGAACCTCAAAGCTGGACTCAGTATTAGAGAAAAATAAAGGTTGCTTTCATCCACATTGCTGAAAAATTTGCCTGTATCTTCTAATTTGTCCTGCCCTCATAGAGAATTCAATGAGTATTCAGGTCTGAGTATTAAAATCTGACTTTTGCCTTTGAGAAACACAAGTGTCAGTCAAAACAGAACAGAGGAGGGGCAAGGTGTATGTTTCCTGGCTAAGAGCCAGTGATACCAGACAGCATGGAGGGACCACTTCACATTGTGTTGGGGGCATATGGGAGACCACCTGCCTTCTCCAGAAGGAACTACGGAAGTGTGCATTTTTACAAACTCTGGACTAAATGATCAGGTTGGTTGTTGGTTAGTGTTCTGCAAACTGGGACACTTGTATACTGGGTCACGTATACAGTCACGTCCTACTCCCTAGAGAAAAATCAAATTCTTTAGTAGGTAAATAATTCTGCTGGGCTCAGAGGTGCAGTGCCTAGGTTTCTTATACAAGAGAAACTGACACATTAAAATTATGATTATGTATTCATCACCTCAAGAAGCATTTACTGAGTAGGAGAGCAGCATGCTGTTGACAGGAAAAACTCCAGACTGAAAATTGGATGATCAGGGTGCTGACTCAGATCCGTTGGGAAGATAAGCATGTGAAATATTTAAATGAAAAGAAAAAATACACAATTAAGTACCTTAATGGGTATTAGTGAGATAAAAATCTATCTAAAGGAAAAGAACACTTTACATTTCCAGGATGTAAGAGTAAGGAACACTTTTCAAAGCATGTCATCTTAATTTTTTTCATTATTACTCATAAGTATTGATACTTAGTTTCAAAACCCTAATCCAGATGTTTTTCTTGTGTGTACACAAAGACAAGCCTCAAGACTTACATTTTACTATAATGAAAAAGAATGTGTATATATGTGTGTGTATATATATATAACTGAATCACTTTGCTGTATACCAGAAACTAACACAACATTGTAAATCAAAATAATAATAATAATAATAATGATAATGAAGTTAATTGTGAAAAAATTTTTTAATTTTTTATAAAAGACTTCAGTTTTAGATAGCCATTTCACTAGTAGCTTGTTATCTTTTTCTCTCAGATCCAACTATTTGCAGGTATATTTTAATAGTTATATTTTCTTATTAATCAGTACAAGTGTACAAAAGGAACAGACTAATAATAAGCACCGATGTATGCATCCAGCTTTGTCAAATCTTAATATTTTGCTCTATTTCTTTCAATCTTTCTTAAGGAAAAAAAAGACATTCTGTATTCAGTTGAAGCCCCCTATATATCCATCTCCTAATTCTACTCCCCTCCCCTCCCCACCCCCAGAGTTAACCACTCTTCTGAATTTGATGTTTCCCATGCATCTCATTACACTTTTACATTATATGTTTTAACTTTATTTAAAAGGTATTATACCATATTATGATTATGCACTTTGTTTCTTCACTGAACATTATGTTTTTAAGATTTGTCCATGTTGATTTGATATTTGTATGTATGCAGCTCACTTACCTTAATGGCTGTATAGGAATGTACCATAATTTATTTATCCTTTCTGTTCACAGACACTTGGGTTGTTTCAAATTTTTTTTACGAAAAGCAATGCTCCCATGAATATTCTTGAACCAGGCTCTCTATGTGTATGTGCATAGAATTTCTTTAGGTTCAGAATTTCTGGATCATGTAATATGTGCATCTTCACTTTCCTACCTATTTTCTTATCATTCTCCAAGAGGCTGTGCTGATGTATACACCTACCAAAAGCATATGAGAATTTCTGTGTATCCACATCCTTGCCAATACTTGGTATTGCTGGTGTATATTTGAAGAAAGTGTTATCACTCTTTCCACACTCATAATGCCTGAAATATTGCTAAGAATAAATACACAATTGCTGCATTGTCAAAAATAACATACCACCAATCCCATAAAAGAATCTCCCATGCCTATAAACCTTCCCACTAGGGAAAATTTACCAACAGCCAAAGACTCTGTCTCTTCCTGAAATGTTTTAGGGTGTTCAGCCAAGTCATCATGTTTTAGATCTAGAAAACATTTTAGGGATAATTCTACCCAGCAACATCATTTAAACATGAATACAATGATCACAGTATTACAATTTATTTAGAGCCTGCTACATGCCAGGCACCACTCTGGGTGCTTCATAAATATTCTTAATCCTGAATAACCAGGTAGTATCACAAAGGGTTTATTCTTTAAAATATAATTATTCTCGTATGGCTACTGAGAGCAGGATACTATGCTATTTAATCTGAGTGGAACAAAATTGTACCAGACACAGACTGGCATACCACCTGGAAGGGAAGGTGACGCCGCAGTATAAGCAGTATAATCAGCATGTGAGGAAAGCTGGTGAAGGCTCAGAGCAAGGCAGGCTACTGGGAAAGGATCTTCCAACCAATGTCATGGAGGAAAACATCCTGAAGAAACTGGTTTGGGAACTGGGCTTTGGAGAACTAGAACTTGGATGGGGACCATCTCACCTTGGATATGCTGATTGGGCACTGCCCACCTAATGACCATGGGCAGTGAGTGGAATCCGAGAGTCCAAAACCATACCCTGCCATTGAAGTGGGGCTCATCTAGGAGATGGGGAGAGGACAAATCAGACTGAAGGGACCAAGGGGTAGGTCAGTCTGATGAACAGTGTAGAAGATCTGGAGAACCAGGCAGCAAACAACGGGGAAAAATCCAACCAAACTACTTCATGAGAACATGGTGACAAGACCTCCATGCTCCAGCCCCTGCTAAATTCCTTTCTTATCACTTTTGCCTCTTTGCTCTGATCTGTTGGCCTCTCTTCTGTATTTGGAGGAGGGCAGGCTGGTGGCCCCATAGCTTCCATCTGCAGTCTTCTCTGCTTGGAACACGTTTCCCAGTTTTATGCACAGCTGGCTCCTCACCATTTAAGTCTGGCCTGCAATGCTGTCCCTATACATCCTATCTAACCCAGCATCTGCCCTCCTCTCCTTCATCTCAGCAGCCTGTTTGATTTTCTTCATAGCCTTTCTCGCTATCCGAAATTATCTTGCTTCTTTATTTAACCACTTGCCCCAATGAGAGAGTGATCGCCATGAGGACAGGAAATTGTCATTCTTGTTATGTGTTGTGTGGCCAGCACATTGTAGAAGGGCTTCCATAAATATTTCATGATTGCTGAATAAATAAACCACAATATTCTAGTTTCCAAAGAGGCAGGCTGGCTATCAGAAACTGCAAAGTCTTTGGGGAAGCTGGGCCTCACAAGGGTGGGGCTTGGGGACAGGATTATAGTAAGGGGACAGTGAGTAAGATATATGAAGTAGGAGGTGAATGAGAGGGACTCAGAAAACAATAATGTGGCATAAATTCAGGTGCCTAGACAGAGGACTAAGGAGGGCATGAGAATCAAAGCAGAAACTAAGGAGGGTGAACAGGCCAAATTGTCACAAAGAGACTTTCTACCACCATCCGAGTGTCAGGCTAGAGCTCTTTAAATCCAGCCTACATCGGGTCAGGGGAGAGGGGTGTGTATTCTGAGACCTCACCCCTTGGCAGAGGCAGAGAATTCAGTGGCTGCTGAAAGCAGAAGCACTGGTGAGGGGAAGAAAGAAGACAGATATTTCAAGCAGAAGGGGCAACAAGAGCAAGGCAGAGGTGATGTGTCTCCAGTTTAGAACAGTGCACAGCATAGAGCACCAAAAAATCTCCTGTCAAAGGAACTGACTCGCAGCTTTAATCTAGTGGCTATATTGAGGGCAGAGAGCCTGAATTTGGGCAGACTGGTTGGAAATTTATTACAAAATCTGGTTTTAGGAATTTGGTTCATTGCAGTAGGGATGTCTAGGGACAGATACAGCAAAGAGAACTTAATTGATCGTGTACTTGGAAAGGGAGGTGAGGCAGGGGACAGGATAGGAAAGAGGGAAATAAAGCTGACCCTGAACATTGTGCTGTACACCAGAAATTGACACAATGTAACTGACTACACTTCAATTAAAAAAAAAAATCAAAACCCTGACCCTGACCTTCTGCATCTGAGTGACTGGGTAACACCATTACAGACAGAGAAAAATCCAAAGAGTTAATTTAGGGTGGGTGGGGCTGGAAGGTTCCAGGTAGATATTTCAGGCGGCTGCAGGCCTGCATTCAGCAGTGCTGTCTAGGATATGGTTGAAAGAAGGCTGGAGCTCTGTAGAGGCCCAAATAAAGACATGCACATGTGTGTAAGCTACTTGGATCGTTTTCAGAAAGCGGCAGATTGGGAATGAAACTAAGTAGGATTAGGAAAATCAGCAGTGTAGCAAGAACATAGCGGGACCCAACTCATTGGGCCTCCTTTCTCAGCAGCAGAATAATGCCAGGGTTCATCCCAGAAAACTAAAGACACTGGGCTTCTTTGGACCAAAAATCAATTCCTATTGGCCTTCAATCCCTAACATCGTTTCATCCAGGCAATTTACATTTCCTAGGAGGCAATATCGCTCAGTAGTTAAGAGTCTGGCAATGGAGTGAGACTACTCAGATCCTTACTTGGTCATTCAGTAGCCCTGGGGCTTGAGGCAGGTTACTTAACCTCTTTGTTTCTTTATCTGTAAGATAGCGCAAATGACCTAACACTTGTTAGGATCCCTGAAGTTTCGTATTGAGGACTAGAACATGGGCTTTTATTTTCATTTATGATCAGAGGTTGCTTAGCCTGGGTATCTCTTATTGCCTGGAACATTGTAGAATATTTTCAACAAAATAGAAAAAAAAATAACTATCAATGCTCATTCTACCAAAGGGTCCACCTCCTTAGACTGAGATTCAAGAAGTACAAACTTTAGGCCCATTGCCGCTGTCTCAGGTCTTCTGCCTGGCCACATTGTAGCAACGCAGATGCACTAAATTCTCACCATTGAAAAAACCCTGGGAGAATTTCAATGCTATTGTTTTGGAGACTTCCTTTCATCCTGCTTTGAATTTGTCCCAGTTCCAGTTTCAGACAATAAATCATAAGCCTGGAAAAAAGGGAATTCCATTCAATATTGAGAAAAGGGAAAATGAATCCCTGAACAACATGTCAATGATCAGTCCCTGACTCAGGCAAAGTCTGAATTCTTCTGCTTTGTAAGTTAACCACAGTGTTTCAGTTTTTGGTTTTATTCTTGTTTGTTTAGTTTGTTATTTTATTTTGAACTAGAAGGTTTGTTTCAAATGAGTCCATCTTTCTGTTTTGTTCTTGCTGTCAGAGCATCACAGGCAAGGAGGCTGTGGAATTGATGCGCGTTGCCGTTCTTTGTTACCTTTGCAAAATGAACCCTCGCGATAGTAACTTTGACAAGGATAATCTACCAGCAAACATCAGTAGGCCAGACATACTGGCAGTCCCTAGTCAATCTGTAACTGAAAATTAAAAGTGTAGCAGGAAACCCTAATAATGAAACTTTCAGGGTTATAGAGCTGATGAAGCAGAAAACAAAAAGTAGGTGATAACTGCTAAGAAGTGCAACCTTGACGGTTGTCATGACTTTCAGGATTTTCTTAACCTGTAGGCAGGTCTTGATCGATTTTTTAATTCACTTCAGCCCCATCCAAAACAACTCCCTCTGGGTTATTTTCCATCTTCTTCCAAGATAACACATCCTAGTTATCATCAACAGAGCTGTTCCAACCAGCATTTTTTGCTCAGTACTCTTTCCCAAGGTAACAGAGAGTTCAGGTTAGCATATCTAAGTGTCATGTGGCACTAAATCACACTCCAAGGACAGATAACAAAGCTGCCCAAGGGGGGTGAGCATGGTGGGGCGGACTCTGTCCCAGCCAAGGTCCCTTTCTCTCCAGGGGGGCTCAGTATGTCATGCTGCGGGGGGTGGGGGGGATGGGAGAGGAATCAGAGTGGGGTGGGGCGGGGATGAGGAAGTGCGGAAGGCAGTTCTGCCGTTGGCTCAAAAAATGCGTAGGCCCACCTGGGTCCCAAAGTCAGACACTGGGCGGTTTCATCTTCGTTTTGTCAGTGGATCATAAAGTGGTCTTGAGTGTCACACCATGCCCCTGCATCCCAGCCTTCTCTCCTCTGAAATAGAGGCCTTTGCAGCACTTGCTAAAGGTGGAGTGGGGCGATTTGTCAGGAAGGCCAAACCTCCATGCCGGGCCTGCCAAGACCCGGTTTGCCAGTTTTCTACAGTGGGTCTGAGAGCTCCACTGTCCACCTCTCGTGGGCACAGACACACACCCCTCACTGCCTCCCAGACTTGGCTTTTGGCCCCAGACAGGCTCTGGCTGCACAGTGAAAAAGTAAAATACAGACCAGACCAGGACCAAGGGACACGCTTCCATGGTCTGCTAGCTTCCTCGGTGTTGCCTTCACCCCACCTCACGTTGATCGCTGCCCCTGGGCCTGGACACTCTGCTGTCTCTTACTGGCTAAAACTACCCAGAAAGCTGGCTTCCAGCAGCAGTTCCCCTTAAGTCCCCTCTGGGAATCTAGAAGGCAGCAGACTTGTCAAAGGCACCTCCCTTCAGGCCAAGTAGAACCTAGCTGATCATTTGTGGAGACATGACAGGCACCAAGCACAAAGTAACTCTTTTAAAAGAACATGAAGTCATTTATGGACAATAAGGATCTGCTCTCACCCACTCACCCACCAGGCACACATTTAAGGTCATGTAAGTGTGGCAATTAATTTTTTTAAAATTTGTTTCTAGGATTGGAAACTACTATATCTTTATATCTTTTTCATGGGATTTTTTTCTTAGCCCCCTTCTGGGAGGCTGGGCCAGCTCCCCCTTCCTCTTTATCAGCCCTGAGAAAGGAGATGAGGTAGGGAAGAGGTGTCTTATCAATCACATACAGAGTTTCATTTTAATTGTCATTCTCTCTCTCTTTTTTTTTTTAATGGAGGTACTGGGAATTGAACCCAGGACCCTGTGCAGGCTATGGACCCTGTGCCATACCACCACTGAGCTATCCCACCCCCATTATTTTTATGTTATTCAATGTACAGAGCTTTATAGCTATTGAATTAGGAATATGTATGTAAGAAGACAGAAATCAGGACCTAGAAAATGTGTACATCTTCAGCCTCTTGACATTGCCAGCTCCCAGAGAAAGGCAAGCACACCTTTTGCACAAGAGAAAAACTCATTTAGTAACAGGCTACAAAGATGAGACAGTCTACCAGAACTGGACCACCCGCTGCTGCTCAGGCTTCTGACATTCATAAGGCAAAACCATTGTATGTACTTACTACATGGAAATCCACTCTGTCTTCAGGACCCTGGTGCCTGGGACCCTGGAGCTGTCATGCAGCTAATTTCGTGTTTCCTCTCTCCAGGAGTCTAGGTTAGTGCTGGAGACAAGCCCAAAAGAACCACCGGGTTCACCTCCAAGCCCCGCAAGTCAGACTCTTAAGAGTCCCTTCAGATAAGCCAGTTGGCCTTGTTTACTAAAACCAGAGAAATCTGAAAGTCCTCCAGAATATTTACTGTATTCATATATGTAGGGAAAACCCCCTCAAGGTCAGCTGCCTACATCTGGTCTTCTCTTGAAATGAAGGCCTGGAATTAAGAACATTAAAGGAAATGAATTAGAAAATACTGACATTTGCAGTACCTACGCACACAACACAAAGTGTATGATGTGAGTAACATGGAGCTGAAGAAACTGCATATATACAGCTTTTTATATGTCGATCAGACCTCAATATAGTGGTTTAAAAAGTAAAAATAAAATAATACATATCATATTCTACCATCTAATTTAATTTTTTTCATGATGTGATTTTTAGGTTTCCTATTAACATTATTCTAAATGTTTTGTTTTTTTTTACTTCCCATCACATTTTCGTTGTGGGGTTTCATATTTAGAAGATATATTTCACATTGGACCTCATGTCATCATTACTCATTTTATATCTTTCTCTGAACTCTGGTGAAGACACCATGCGATTTTGGACTTAGCCCTTCAAATCACCAAAAGGTTACATCTCAGTTTCTTTTGTAACATGCCTATAGTCCTGTCTCTGAAACCAAGAAAGGAAAGAAGAGAAACTTTTTTTTTTGATGTCCCTAAATGTGCTAGTTTCATTTAAACTTTTTGCACATTTGTCCACCGAGTGCATCTTCATATGTGTGTAGATTAGTGAGAATGTGGCCATCTGTCCAGCCTTACTTTGCAGTAGGTCACAGAAGAGGATCTATTTTGACCTTTTAAAATGTAGGCATTCCTGCAGTGATCTGAGTGAGAAAATGATTGTTATGAAAGGACATTTCATAATAGCTAAATGTTGTCTTGCTTCGTAACTCAGCTCTTTTAGTGTACGGTTCGGAAAAGGCTCGTGGTCACTCATGAGTCTGCCCCAGCAGCAGGCAGACTCCTTACAGTAAACCATGTCTGTGTGTGTGTGTACATCCACATGTATATACATAGGGTTATAAACAAACACGTGCTTAACTTGACCCATGTTGTAAACATAATCCACCCTCAATATGTTGTGATTTCAGGAGGGCTTGAATGACATTTTTCTTCAAGGACCTCCACTGATATTGTAAGTTCCACGATTAGGAATTCATTCCTTTACCTTAAATTTCTTCTTCTGTTATGACACAAATATTCCTGGGATGGTGCTAGTATGTAGCGCCATACCCTGGTGCAAGGAAAGTTATCTGATTCTTGACCAAGAATCGGGTTTGATTTCCAGGAAAGCAGAAGGACAAATGACAGTCATTGCCCCCATGGAACCCAACATGGGGAGAAAGGTGTCCCTTTCTAGAAGGGAGGACAGGGTTGCTCGAAGACAGTTTTCACAACTATCCCAAGGGCCAGATTGGCAGACATATTTCAAAACAGAGATAACTTAACTAGTGTAAATCGAAGGAGACCCTTAGCCTTGGAAACAAGAAAGGAGGAAAAAAGAAACAGAAATGTCAATACACCAAAGAGAGTTACACCTCTCATTAAATGAACCTGTCCCCACTCCTTCAAATGCTTCTGTGTTTCTCTAATTTATTCTTGCTAGTGGGCCCCCAACAAGATTTGGTTGCCTTTTAACCCTACGGATCTGCCAGGGACCAACGCCTACATTTCCCTTGTTAAGAAAAGCAACTAATCCTTGGATTGCCAAACATTTATAAACAAATGAATTTAGAGTAAATTTTCAAAACAAACCTTTGTGACAATTATAGATGATCAAGATGGTGAAAGTGAAACCAAACAGGGCAGGGAGGATAACAGGGTGGAACCGAGGCTCTAGAAGCCCGACCACCGCAGGGAACGCATTTGTGTCCCAGGCTTAGATCTGGCTGAAGTTTCGCCGTCAGAACCACCAGTCTCATCAGCAGCAGGGTTGATGTGAATGGAGGTGATTTCAGTGTCTCCTTTTACAGCATAAGGAACTGGGCAGAGTCACTTGATGTATGACCCCCTGGCCTCTCAGAATCCTTTCCAAGCCTCGGTGAGAGACAGACCAGGAGATTTTAAATGTAAAGCTTGGGCGGACTCCGCTGTGTCCCGGAAAAGCCGGCTACGGTGGGCTGATTGTTGTCAGGAGGACCATTATTCTTCCGCCAGCATCTCTCATTGCCTCTCCGTGTTTTCGTGAGACAAAGAACCCAGCTGAGACTTCAACAAAGGAGAATGAAGGGAAAGGGGAGAGAATACCTTGAGCAAGAATAGCTTGGAAAGAGCCAAAAGTGGAAAAGGAAGTCTAATTCTGTCCTAGTCCCGGGGAAAACAAAGTTTTTGAGAAACGTAAACAAATCAGGAAATCCTGGCACTTACTCCAGTTCCGATCTGGGGAAAAGCACCGGTCCTTTCCCTCAGACTGAGCTGCTGTTTGTGAATGAAATCCAGATTAAATTGTTCATTGAGCCCTGCCAGCCCTGCAGTTTCCAGCTTTCTTTTTGCCCTTGGCAGCCGCTTAAACTTTAAAATAATAATAATAAAAAAACATATGCATGTTATTAACTATCCATATTCAAATGGAAATTCAATGCTATCATAAATCTCTTTTCTAATGTACATTCCTTTCTCTAGCATGAAGCTGCAGGAAAGTCATTGTATCTGAGCAATCTCAACTTGAAAGAGAATTTTTGCTAAACCAGTTATGATAGGGGAAACATGTTTTTCACTGAGTCGAAAGATTAAAGTTGGTTGTAAAAAGGGGTGGGGGACTGAGGGCGAATTATTGGTTGCTCAGCTAATGATTAGATACAGAACTTCAAGGACAAATTAAGAAGCACAAAAGAAAGAGCCAAGCAGATAACTGAAAACAGTTCCAGTGATATTAAAGAAAAGATGCATTGTTTATCTTTATCTAATCTCCATTTCCATACTCATCTCCATCTAAGCAGCGCCCCCCCGCCACGAGCTGCCCCTCAGTGAATTGCAGCCTCCACCAAACAGCACATCTGCAGATCAGAGCAGCTCCAGTATATGGGGTTCCCTTTCTCGATCACAGAACCACCCTTTCTCTTTCCTCAGTTGTGTTACGTCTGGGTGTGTCTTCTCGTGAGGCTTTGACCCAGAAGAATGTGGGCATGAGATGAAGAGAAATCATCTTTTTCTTTCTTTCTTTCTTTCTTTTCTTTTTTGGAAATAAGTTGTGAACCCTTTGGGTTAGTTCAAAAACTTCTCACCAGATACCACACATCCCTCCTTTCGGGTCGACTCCCCTAAGTTCATTCTGATTCTCTTCCCCTTTCATGCCCACACACCTGATTTGTCATTTCAAAAATTACCCTTTCCCATGCAGACTTGGTCTGGGCATGCAGCAACAAAAATACATCCATTTATTACAGAGCTGTGGGGAGCAAAGCTAACAGGCTTCCTTAAGCTGTAACATCAATAGAAGCTCACAGACAAGAGACAGATTTCTCTTGGATGGAGGAGAGAGTGGTGCTGAGGACACAGGCCCAGTCCCCATCTCTCCAGGCCGTGGCCCTAGCCCCATCACTGTGGTATGTATGCTGGCCTGGAAACCTCCAGGGTGGAGTGGGTTTAGGACTTCATTTTTCAAGACGAAAGCTTTCTCCATTGACTTTTCGGAACCCAATACAAGGATACACAGAGAAGACAGATCCCTCTGTAGAAATGAAAAATATGAACTCTGTCCAAGAAGGGCATTTGTGATCAAAAGTCACACTGAAATTGAAGCTAAAAATAGGGAGGAACTCATACAGGTTTCCTAGTAAGGACTGGAATACACATGCTTGCAGTCAATTTATTACTAATATTTAGAACTGAAATAATAGAACTTAGAATCAGCTTAATAAAAATACCAGAACCAACCTCTCTGGCAGCCAGTGCTTATAGCATAGTCACCTCCCCACAGGGACCAATTTCTCCTCATCTCTTATTCGATGATCAACATTCAAGCTAGAAGATGTCATGTTCTTTCTGGATTGTTCAGAGATTTATGGCACCCATAGACATGTTCATAAAATCTGAGGCTGTGCAAGGCTTTTGGCATCTGTCTCATTGTTATCAGAACCATAAAAATCATCACCCTCATGTCCATGGCCAGTCTTGTCTTTCTAGATAATATAATCCAGAGAAAAATAAAGTTGCCACTGAGTGTCTTTTGCTAGTAGACCATGTTGTCGTGTGTGTGTGTGTGTGTGTGTGTGTGTGTGTGTTTTGAGAGAATGGTGGTATCAGATTAGGAAGAGGAAGAAGAGAATAAATACATCAGACTGTATGTGTTTGAGGACATACAGGGGAATTTTGTGAAACTGTTTCTAGTGCAGCTCATGTAATCTGTCGGGAGGATGCTGTGGTGTGTGCATCATTCTCTTCAGCCTGGCTCTCTGGCCTCGGCTACCCAGGAGCGGTGGTCTCCGGAGTGTAGACAGAGAAGGGAAGCAGGTGCTTCATCCCCCAGCATCTGGTTTAGATGACCACAATGCTGAGAACACCTGCAGCCTGCATTTCAGCCAAGTCTGGCCTCCTATTGTATTCGATTGGACTTTCTGCCTTGAGCAAGAAAAAAAGCATTGTTTATCAGATTTGCCAAAGGATCTCCGGGGAGGTGGAGAGAGACAGGATAAACAAACCTAAAACAAAATGCAAATGTAAGCAGAGTGCTGGGAGACCTTGATTATATATGACTACCCAAGGTACTCTTTCAACCCAAAACAAAATAATTAAAGCCAAGAGAGACAAACGTTAAGTCAGCGTGGACCAGGACAGTGTCCCAGAGGTCGTCCCAGAGACCTGAGAGTGACGATGATGCTCTGCCTCTGGTCCTTAGGCAGAGGCAGAAGTCAGATCACATTTATTAAGGGTCTAATTTGTGCAGGACTTTATGCCATGAGGGTTAAAAGATGAGTGGCTGCTACCCTGTCCTAAAAAAACAAACAAAAACAAAAACAAACAAACAAAAACTTCCAAAAAGATGGTCTTGCTACTTACACACCAAACATTCCATTTATGCACTGTAATTTTACATTTTGTAATAATGTGCATTGGGTGAACTGGATTCTTGCTACTCATATCAAAAGCAGTAAATTGGGTTTAGAGTTCTCTAACCAAGATGAGCAAAGCGAACACAACTGATCCGGCACAGCACACAACCTCATGATTGGCATATTGGGACAAAAATAAAATCAGCGAGCTTATTTCCAGAGACTCAGAAAATAGTTTGGAGATACCATATAAAATGTTTTGTTAGTAAACAATTCCAAAGGAGCCCCTTAGTTTTCTTTCCTTTGTACAGAGCCCCAACTAGTGGAAAACTGGAAAACTGCACTTAGAGAGAAACTAAATGGGAGGCAACCCACCAGTCCTCTCGCAGGTAAGAGTTCATAGGCTCTTATAGCTGCTGCTCTTTTGGGGGTGTAGAGATAAAGATAAGGTTCTAAAAGGAAAGAGAGGTATGAAACTAGCTTATACTTAGCTTTTTTAAGGGGTAAAGGGCAAAGTGATACTGATGAAAACATGTACCATCTCTTACATTTGAAATGAGTCAATGCACTGCATCTATAGCTAATTTGAGAAAGGAAAATATTTCTTGGGTTCAGAACTCATTCTTGAAGACGTCTTTTCAAAAGAAAGAGGAAGATACTCAGTGACACAAAATTGCCTACATCGGAGGAAAAAGACCTGGTTTCACAAATTAAATGTGTTACAATGGTGTCACACTAGTTCAGAACAGAACTGATAAGAATGTTGTTGTTGGGGTGGCGGCGGAGAAGGGTAGAAGAGCAGGTGGAGGCACAAAGGGAAGGAAAGGACCGGAACCTCACCAACTGAATAAAATCAAATAGCAGCACCTGGAAAATTGATGCTTCAGCTTTTCCTAAAGGAGTTGAATCTCTGGGGCTGTTGGGTTTTTAGTTTTGTTTGTTACCTCTCCATTTCAAGAAATCTTATTTTCTTGTGTGGATTTTTAAAGGCATCTTGGCTCCCTTACTCAAAAAAAGCACTAATAAAATGCAGGCGGCCCGGAAAGTTTATAAAAATGCAAGATGAATTCATCAATCAGACAGAGTATAGTTTGTGTGCAATGGGGGTTCAAGGACAAGCTTCAGGGACTTTATGAAACTCCCTAACAAGATATGCAACTGTGTGCATGTGTGTGTGTGTGTGTGTGTGTGTGTGTGTGTGTGTGTGTGTGTGTGTGTGTGTATACGCATTTTCTCTGGATTTTACAGCTTTTACTAATTCTCAAAGGGGTCCATAACCCAAAAGAAGAATAAGGTGCATCCAAGAATCTGCACATAGACAAAAAACAGTCACATTTCAGGGATGCCTCTCAGAGTCATCTCAGACTTTCGTAAAATTCTATTCGAGAAGCTGAGCAGAGAGATCAAAATCCTTCCGTATGTCACAAAGCAGAGTGCAGCCTTCTTGTTTTTCACATGGTGACTCTTTGGACAACACGTTACATAAAGTTTCCTATTGCATTCACAGTGGTCTGATGGCAGAGGAACACCTCCTCAAACCTCAGTGTGATGAATGGGCTGTTGCTGAGCAGTTTCTGAGATGCTTGACATCCACTCACCAGCTTGCTTAAGTTTGCACTAACCAACATGGTTGATGTTCAAAAATCCAAAAAGCAGAAGCAGTCATTTTTTTTTTTTTCCCAATAGATCAAGCAGTGGAAAGTAGGGGCAAAAAGTATTTAACTTTAAGACTTGGTGGCTTACTCAGCACATGCGACAGTTATCAAAATTAAGTCAAGAAAGCAGAAGTTTGATACCACTTACTTAATGTTTGCAGTGGTTATTAAATAAACTCTCCCGTCTTTCATTTCATTTGAAAAGGGATTTGTTTAAATACTGCTTATCTGGAGATCATTTGGTTTCTAGAGGTCAAGGGTAACGAGAGTGATAACACCACAGCAATGCTGTCTAACTTCTTTTATGGCATCAGCTTTCCTGTAGATTTTATTGAACAAATGACTTAGTTGTGAAGAAAAGTGGTTGTATGCTTCTGTCTGTCCTAGCCTTCACCTCCCAACCAGACAGCTAATCACACCGAGGGAGTCCGGGGACAGCTAGAGAGCACACATCACCTACAGGGAGTCCCCTCGTCAGTTGGCAGGTGGTCCCATGTCACTAAGATTTTCCTTGTGAGCTGTTCAGTCACACCTCCTGTTCTTTCCACCTCAGGTGGGCATGATTGTTTTGTTTTTTATAATTTATGAAAAACAAGATGGCTAGCTAATTTAAGAAAGAATACAAAACTCTTCTGCAGTTTTGTTTTTTTTCCTTCTGGCTTTCTGTTGCTTCTGAGACTATAAGAAACTTGCATAGTTGATTTAAGTTTTTGTGTCCTTCTTGGAGCAATTAGGCAGAGGTCTTCAGGAAAAAAGGTTTCAAAAACTGAGGTTTGGTGGTTTTTTTAAATTCCTCTACCCCCTTACCAAGATCATTTAAAAAGGTTATTTTAAATATTATAACCACAAACTGTTCAACCAGACGAAAATGAAAGTAGGCCACTGAGAGGTTTTTGTTTAAACTAAAGCAAAATGTCTTAAGCTAATAATTTTAACCATTGGGAGTTCACTGGCTACTAAAAGCAGTTACTTTGAAATTAAGAAGGAAGTATTTTCAGTATTACATCTGAATTTATAATTTTTCTCTTGCAGGATACAGAGTATAGTATTTTCTTTTCCGTCCCCTTAGGACTAAACTGACCTTCCTGCCTGAGCAGTGAAACCCCAGACTTGGACTTGAGCCAGCTACCTTTCGGCACCACATCATTAAGAACTCTTGGAGGTGCTGCTTAAATGTAAATTTTCCAGCCCTGCTTCACTAGCCAGATAGGCAATGCTAACGCAGTCGGGGCATGTTGGACATGTCCAATTTTTAAAAAGGAAGAGAAGGGGGAAAGCTTTTAAAAAATATGTCTATCAAAGTGAAAGTCAGTGAAAATGAGGTCATTCACCTGATTTAGGGGCATCAAAGAGTCAGATACCCATATACCTTACATAGCTTCCTAAATAAAAGTCCATCTGCAAGTCAGTTTAAAGAAGGATGAGCACTAAGTCCACAAATCAAGACTTTTTCATGCTTTCTCAAGAAAGCAGGCAGCCCAGAAATAAAAGGAGGCCACTTGCGTTGCCTGTGCTCTAAGGAGTTAGGATGTCCTCAGGCATTGCCAAAGTCCAGACTGGAGCCTGGATAATCCAAAAAGAATTATAATTCACATGCATACTGAAAACAAACCAGAAGCAAAGAACTGGCGGGGGAGGTGGGAGGAGGAGAAAAGAAAAAAGAAACATCTCCATTTTCATTCTGTTGATAGTCACATTTTAAGCCCAATATAGGTTGAGACATGCAGGTGAAAAATTACAGGGTCAGCCCACGGGAGGGGTTTGGGAGGTGAGCCACACACCCGAGTGAACGCTGAGCTGTGCTTCAGCCAGCAGACCTAGACTTCATCAAAGAATGTCGTCTCCCCTCGACTGTCAACTGAATAGCCAACCAGAAAATAAAGCAGAAGCAGCCAGATAATTTGGGGACTTTTCCCACATCACACAGAACTGCATCAACATGGATGAAAACACCAGTCAGTGTCTGAGCACATGTACGCAGTCTGTTCTCAGCTGCCTGTGATTACGTTTCCACCTCCGCTGATAACCCACGTGAATTTCTAACTGATTCTGGAATACATTTCAAATTACTATGTCGTCTGGTATGCATTGAGCTTAATCTCATAGTTCTATTTTAGCACTCTGACGGCTGAATGATAATGACTAGTAATGCTTGAAGAAGTGGCCTGATGTGTTTAAAGAAACCATGCAAATACACCAAATAGATGATCAGTTCAAAGATGATGAGACCATGCAAACATGTTCCTTTTATTGTCTTCCTCACTTTTGATTAATTCCTTCCTAAAGACTATTTAAACTTATATGCATTTTCAAATTGCTTTCCCCTGTGATTTTTCTCATTCATTTCCACAGTTACTAAATGTGCTCAATGGAATATTAATTCTTAATTTCTTTCTGGCAGAAGTAAACACCTTGGGAGTATTACAATTTTTTTCAAATAACTAGTAACTTTTCCGATTTACAAACCAGAGTTGAGTTGGTGACAATTTTTAAAAGAAATTGACTTTCCACATAGTACAAATTGTCTTAAGTTACCTTTCCAATGTACTTGACCCTTAAGACTTCTCTTCAAAGAAAAATAAACTCAGATCAAACACAGAAGAATACCCAGAGTATACAAGACCACATTCTTCCATGTATTTAAAAATGTACATCCATACTTCATTAGAATTCATAGGATAATTTGTGTCTCCTCTCTTGCAACTCATACAAAATCTGGAAAGAAAATAAAAGTTGACTCTGAATAAGTCCATGACCTGAGAATTCTGAGTTTCAGCTCTACCAACTCTTTTGTCAGCAGATACCTTTTAGCAAATCAATTCAAACATACCAATAAAATACAGAATTGTTTTAAATAAATTATCAACAAAAGTACAAGTATAGAAGGGCAAGCTGCATCTCTAAGAATACATTTACCTTGGGCTTTGTAAGCCTTTGTGCCAAGCCCACAGCAGACAGAAATATCAGCTAGGTTTTGTTAAGGTCAAGGTTCTAGTCCTAGAATTTTGGCCACCTGTCCTGTGCTCCTTATACCTATTTTTAGACTATGCCATTATTATCTGGCCCACAGAACCCATATTTTTTCAATTTAAATTTTTATTGATTTTTTTAACAGTATACTTGGGAAGAATATCAAAATGTTAACATTGGTGCCAATAAAAAATAATGTGAATCTGTTAAAGGAAAGAGTAAGAGAAGAGATTGAAGAAAAACATTTCATGTCTGTAGCTACATTATTGTCATCATTAAGCAGAGTTATATTAAAAGTAAGACGAGAGAAAAGAATGGTAGACATGTGTATCTAGTCATAGCTCAAAAATATGCCAAATCTCCATTTTAAATCTCATGGTATTATTTTGAAGCCATCTCGGATTGCTTCTTACTGAGGTTTTGAACTAGACATGTGTAATTTGAGTAGTTGTACATGCTTGTCTAATATGAAATTTTCAGCCATTTGTATAGTTATAACATAATTTCTCTTAATTTTCACTAAAACCTAAAAAGTTTGATATTTTCTGCAACCATAGAACTAGGCTCTATGTCTATTGTGATGTGAAGAATCCTTTAAAATTAGTATTTTTTTTAATACTAAAGCCTTTCTTGTACGTTGAGAACCAGTTAAATGTGTATTGGGCTAAGGTTGGTCTGGTGAAACAAGTTTTGTATTTTTTACTGGTTGCATATAGTAACTGTGAATAGTGTTTCCAAAAAAGAATAAATAGTCATTAGAACGCTACTCCATAGTCCTTCAAAGAATATTGAAAAGAAATATTCTTGTGGGGACTGAGCAGAAAGGACTTTTCTATTCACTTATTTCTCCTCAAGTTTTTGGAGACAGAAAAAAACTTGTTACTCAGTAACACCCATCTTTCATCTGAGAGCTGGTAAACCATTCATTGCAAAGCCCCATGCCAACAGTTTTTTTTTTTTCCTTTTTTCCTTCTCTATTCGTTTCCTGAGGCTCCTATGAGAAATTACCAAAAACTAGGTGGCCTAAAACAACAGAAATGTATTCTCATACAGTTCTGGAAGCTGACATCCAGGTGCCACCTGCGGCAGACTCTCTCTACCCACTCCAAGGGAGACCCTTCCCCCGCCTCTTCTAGCTTCTGGTGTTCACCAGCATCCTGCGCCTTCTGTGACTTGTTCATTCTTTACCCCAGTTACACGGCCATCTTCCCTCTTTCTGTCTTCATACAGCCTTCCTTTCGTGCTTGTCTTGTGTCCCAAGTTCCCCTTCTCATAAGGACACAGTCATACTGGATTAGGGCCCAGTCTAATGACCTCATTTTAATTTGATGACCTCTGTGAAGACTATTTCCAAATTCACATTTGGAGGTACTAGGGGTTAGGGCTTCAATATATCTCTTTTTGGCAGGGGTGGGGAGCACTAATCCACCCATAACAATTGAGGTATCTTATATTACTTATATGTGGACTCTGAAAAAAAAAATGACACAAATGAACTTATTGACAAAACAGAAACAGACTCAGGCAGAAAACAAATTTATGGTTACCAAAGGGGAAACGGGTCGGGGAGGGAGGGATAGATTAGGAGTTTGGGATTAGCAGATGCAAACTATTATATATAAAACAGATAAACAACAAGACCCTCTGTATATCACAAGGAACTATATTCAATAGTTTGGAATAGCCTATAATGAAAAAATTTTAAAAAGAATATATATATGTATAACTGAATCACTATGCTGTACACCAGAAACTAACACAACATAAACCAACTAGACTTTAATTTAAAAAAAAAAAAAAAACAATTGCTATATCTTAGTTCAGACGACTAACTTGTTGGGTTTTGGGTTTTGGTTCTGTCCTCGAAAGGGAGAGTCTCATCACAATACAGATAAAAATAGAATACGTTTGTAAAGATTATGGCAGGAAGAAGAACCTGGAAGTTGAAATTTAAAACTATAAAATTTCCTTTAAAATGTAGATTGTAGTAGGTTAAATTATAGGAAATTACTGAAAAACTCAACCACTTTTTACCTACAAAATGCCAAATTCATATGTTCCAAATTAATAAATTAGAGGAGTGAAAATAGAATAAAGAAGTATCAAAAAAGCCAGAGAACAAATTTGACACAACATTGTAAAATGATTATAAATCAATAAAAAAATGTTAAAAAAAAAAAAAAAAAAAAGCCAGAGAACAAAGAAAAGATAGGCAAGAAAGCTGAATAGGAGCCAGACACAAAGAGGAAATAAAATTTTAAGTAAAACAATTTCTTCATTAACATTTTAATTTTTAGAATTTGTTAACAAAATGTATTGATCAATATGTAAAAGCATTTTTATCACAACACAACTATGCTATCATTTGTTCTTATTCCTTTGATTTTTAAGTCATCTGTCTACTAAAAAATGTTTTAAATATAAGAAATCATTTGTTTATAAAAATAATATGGCAACATTTCTGCATATTTGTTTGCAAAGGTCCTTGTTATCTCCATTGGGAGGTGGGCAAAATAAATCTTTCAATTAAAGAGAAATTCTAAAGTTCAGAATTTCAGATTCTTAACAATGAAAATGAAAAATCTTTCCAGTCATGCCTCTGTTGCTAAAAGCTAAAGCTAATCTAATATTCAGTAAGAAACCATAATCAAGAAAATAAAGTTTTACATAACTTTATTCTGAAAACTCACCATTTGTCTACATATTATATGTTAATCCTCACAGGAGATCCCATGGATGGCTATAGATGTATTTTTACTTTTCCTTGACTTGAATTTTGCGGCAGGAATACACCCAACATTTTTGTATCTGCTATACCTAATGAAGAACTAGCACCTGCTTAAACAAACAAACGTAATCATTTTCCCACAGAGGCTAACTATGCATTTACATATGAATTTTTAAAAAGATTTTCAGGAACAAAAAACTGGCTTTTATATTCTTAGGTATGCTAACAGTAGCAAAAGCCCCACCTCCCTGAGTTCTGAGAGACTCCTAGAAAGTGCTTAAATTCAAGGACTTGGTCCACAATCAATACAAGTACCGCACTTTCACAGACATCATTAAACCACTGGACATGAACAATAGCTGCATTTTCAGTATCACCATAATGCTACTATCATTACAACAGTTAGAACAATTATTATTTCTTTAGTTGCAAGACACAAAAACACAACTCGGAAGCACTAAAACAAAAGAGGGAATTTAGTCCCTTATGTAATGAAACCATCCAGGAAAGACTTCATTCAGGACTCAAACAACATCACTGGGAACCAGTTTTTCATTCCCCAGTGTTAGGTTCTATTTCTCAGTTTTGGATCCATTCTTTCAGTCACAAGTGGCTGCAAATGACTGACAGCAGGTTCCAGGACTACATCCTTCTGGGTTTAAATCTATCTAAAGGAGAAAACATCTTTGTTGCAGCATTCCTAGCAAAACTCCAAAATTTACTCTGGTTGGGCCATCTTAGCTCATACGTTTGTCCCTGGATCAATGACTGTGACCAAAGGAATAAAATTTAAATCTGGCTAATGTGCTCTTCCCCTAGGACTCTACCAAAAAACTGGGAGAGAAATGGAGTCTAAGCCGGAAAAAAAAAAAAAAAAAAAAAAAAGATGCATTGCCAGAAGAGATGCAGAGCAGTGAGGTAAGCTGAGACTCTTGATTTATTTGAAACACTAGTTGAATGGGTTGAAATTATAGGAATCTCCATCAGAAAGAGAATTTATGTGCAGACCAGTTTAATTCTTTTAACATAATAATACTTTGATTTTGCTTTTGATTGTGAAGATGGTAAAAATCAGTCAAAGCTAAAAAGAGCTATTTAGGGAATCCCAAATATTACACTCTCAAAGTATTTTGGAGAGGTTGCATAAACACAGTTCTGTCCAATCTCAGATATCATTTGAATGCTTAATTTGCACAGCCTTCCATCACATTTAGACTACACAGGGAGAGGTTTCTAAGATAGCCAGAGCCTGAGAAGGACCCGTAAATGAAGCTATTGATGCAAAACTCTGTGGATTAAGTCCAACACCTTGAGTTACATGGGAAATGAACAGGAGCTGGGGGCAGCAAAGGGAACACAGGTGTGGCATGTCCAGAGGAGCCCACATTCTTAAGTCGACAGGCAGCCATGTTCTATTCAAGCTGCGTTCCCCCGGGTGGTCCAGCTAACAAAGCTTCCTGTCATAAAGCTATCGCTCAGTACAAGGCAAGTGTATTGTGAATGCCAGGTTCAAAACTGTTCATTGAAAACTTCTTGGTTAAGTAATTAAAGCAGGCTGAGCTTTGGGAAATCCTCCAGGAGGAATCTCATTTTGAGAACAGCTTTCCAATTCACATGTTTCATAAGCCAAGGGAAAGCTTAGTTCACATGAATCACACACACACACACACACACACACACACACCCCACAAATTGTGGGATTAAAAAGTAGAATTGAGGTCAGGGCTAGACCACAGCAGAAGTGAATTGGCTTAAAGAAAACTAGATATTTTGTCTCCAAAACCATCTGTTTATTGGATTATTTTGCTTGATTGCTACTGCTTGTATCTCTAGATTCAAATCTACATTGGAAAGATTGCAGGTGAAGTTGCCTGCCTACCAGCCACACAGTTCAGTTTTTTTCAATTCTTTGGGTAAAAAACAAATAATAAGCTATATGTGTTTCAAACGAATAGAAGGCGAGCAGAATTTTATCTTCTGCGAGTCCAAAAAAACAAAACAAAATAAAATGTAGTCATTGTTCCTAGAGATCTTTAAAAACAAAATGGAAACTTATGGTTACCAGGGGGAAAGGGGGTGGGAAGGGATAAATTGAGAGTTCAAGATTTGCAGATACTAACTACTACATATAAAACAGATTAAACAAGTTTCTACTGTATAGCACAGGGAACTATATTCAGTATCTTATAGTAGCCTATAATGAAAAAGAATATGAAAACAAATATATGGATGTACATGTGTGACTAAAACAGTATGCTGTACACCAGAAATTGACACAGTGTAATCGACTATACTTTAATAAAAAGGTAATAAAATTTAAAAAAGCACAATGGACAAGCATCCACCATCTGTCCTACAGACTATCTTTTGCCTCAGGCCAGGTGATCAGAAAGGATAATTTTCCACAGTCCTTTCCAGTTTTACTATTCAGTGTGTCTGTCAAGTGTATGGTGGTATGTTTTACTTTTTTCAGTTTGCAGTAATTGCCTTTGTGGTATTTGTATCAGTCTCCTGTGATTCTGCTGTCACAAAATACCACAAATGTTTTCTCTCAAGAGTTCTAGAGTACAAAAATCACTTTACTAGGCTAACAGCAAGAGTTCTAGAGTACAAAAATCACTTTACTAGGCTAACAGCAAGGTGTTGGAATGGCTGATACCTTCTGGAGGCTCTGAAGGAAAAATCTGTTTCCTGGCCTTTTTCAGCCTGTTGGGGCCCCCTCCCTCCATCTTTAAAGCACATCGCTCTCCTCCCAGCTTCCATCATTACACTGCCTTCTCTGGCCCTGACTCCTCCTGCCTCTGATCCCTCTTATAAGGACTATTATGATTACAGTGGGCCCACCTGGATTCCTCAGGATTATCTCCCAAATCATAATCCTTAAGTTAATTGTATCTGCAAAGTTCCTTTTGTATCTATTTGGGGTGCCAATCCTCAGCCTACCATAGTACTTCAAAAAAATCGGGTTGATGTCATTCTATGGCATTGTTCTGTATTTGCAATTTTTAAAGAAGCCTATGTATGCTAAATACTGCTGGGAACTGTAGGATCTTCAGAATAATAGGGCAAATTTTCTGCCCTTGAGGAGCTTTATTCAAGCTGGGGAAACATACACATCAGCGGTTAGCGAATATTAAATGGTAAATGAGAGTGATGCCCATTATGTGTCACGCACTGTATAACATGCTGGGATGAAAAGATGAGTGAGTTATGGTCCCTGTCCTGAGGGAAGAGGAGTCCAGAGTAGAGAGAGAATGTAGAGGAGGAAAGTCTGTATTCATAAAGACTGCAGTTTTACACCCATAAATTACCTTATGGATTGGCATAGTTTGGAAATCTGGGTTTTCCCAATATCTTGGCAAAAAATTAACTGTGTATCCTTGGAAAGATCTGGTTGCTTCTCTGATTGCTTTGAGTTTTAGCAACTTGCTGGTTTTATTAGTCTGTGAGTTTTCTGAATACCTTTCAGAGTTTTTAATGAAAAACGGTTGTCAGTACTGGAATTGATAGAAAACACAACCCTAGGAATTAAGATGATAAAGGAAAGGATTCAAGACTATTCCAAAAAAAATAATGAAAAATAAAAGGAGGTTATAGATACTGAGGTAGTAAAGAGGGGTGGATTCATAAAGATTGAGCTGCTGTGGAAAGCATTGCCTGCCCCCACCCCACCACAGGACACGACTTCCTTTTTTTGGAATGACCAGCATTATGTCCAGTTTGCTTTGCTTGGCTGCTGCCACAATTCACAGTGTGAGACTTAACTTCTATTAATCCAGCACCCTGATTGTTGATATAGCAAAAGAACTTAAGAAATCCGTTGCTCCCTGGAGATGAAAGTTAACTCCTGCCTAAAAGCTGGGACTTTCTGGACACAAAGTTTTCTAGCTGAAGCCTGCATACTCCAGCACATTGATGAGAAAAAAAATAATTTATTTTAATTTATGTATTTAAATTTATTTTTTAAATCTCCTGATCAAGGGGGCTTTGGAGAAATAGATATGGATCTATTCTGAGGCAAAAAGCTTTAACTTGCTATATCCAATGCTTATTCTGCAATTTAATGTTTTTAAAACCTAACAGCCCAACTTTAAGGTGTTCCTGAGCCCTTTTTCTTCTCCCTGAAGTAGGGTTAGAGGTGAACATCAGTGAATGGGAAAAGAGGTCCTGAAAAAAAAAAAGTAGAAAATCCTTTCTCCCAAATAGCCTGTGGTGAAAAAGCATTTGTTGTTCCTGCTGGAGGGTTGTGGCTGGCTCCTTTTAGTCTTGCTTTCTGAGTTTGAAAAGCCACCATTGTTGGTTGGTAGTATTAATGTGCTTCAGGAGAAAAATAACAGCTTTCCACTGAACTGTTGATATTTATGGAAAAGGTAGAGTGGCCTCCATGTCAGCCCCTAGAGTGAAAAACGAGAAAAATTTGGCACACTGGAGGGAAATGATATAACTTGTAAAAGGTGTTTTCAGGAAGTTTCTGAGGTGGCTAACAGAAATGGTATGTCAGCTTAGAGATTTTATTTTTACCACAGTTGTAGAAATTAAGAACGGACAAGTTTTACTGGAAAAAAATAAATAAAAATTAAATGGTAACGGCTGACTTGGGGAACACGTCTTTTTCTACTCATCTCCTGGGAACAAACTTCTGGGCATTCAGTGAGATACACACACAAAGCGGCACAGTTCCAAGTGTGAAGAGAGGTGGGATAAACACACGTGCGGTTTGTTGGTTTCTCGTAGTGCCTGTTGCCAACCTGGAACTGACGCTCCTTGAACACAAGGCAGTTTTTTGTCCTAGTACAGTTGAGCTCTGTTTAAAAGCACAGCCTTGGAGTACAATAAATTCTCCCACTTTCCCTAATGGATTTATTCTCCTTGCGTTCTTAATGTAAGAAACGTTAACACCATTTGAACCAATGACATGAAACTGTTGAAAAGAAGGTTTAGCCACTTCACAGGTTAAGTCATGGAAGTGTGGGTTTAATTGTTGTGTTTGGCAAGTGGAAATTCAACATTTGAACAGCGCTACTTATTTCCTTTCTTAACAGCGGGTTAAAGTAGGTTGAAATTTTGCAGCCCCGTTTTTCATTTCGTGGAGTTTATACCCTGTTCCTAGAGCAATCAACAGCTTGTGATGGATGATTGATGGTAATACCAACTCATTCAGCTGATCTTTCCCCATGAGCTCATGGAAATTATCATTGCTGTGCAAACAATTTTCATTCATACTCTAGACTTTTCTCCCTCTTTTCTTCCATAGGCTTTTCTCAAGGTATTTCTAGGCCCAACCACCCAATTAATGGTACGTCACCTTGCTAATGGATTAGATGGTTAGTAAAATTGGTATAGTCTGGCCTCTATACACTAAAAAGATATTCTATTTCAATATTCTTCTGAGTATTCTACCTCAAACCTACTGGAGCCACAAAAAGTTTTTCAATAGGCATTTTTAGGTATCCTGAGTAACAAAGTTGTCTCCATCAACAAATTCTTATTGATCTATAAGTGCAAAGCACTTTTGTATCCATTACGTCACTTAATCCTAATAACTACATCCCAAAGTTGGAATGGACAAGTATGATTATCCTGGTTTTATCAGTAGAAAAAGTTGGAGGTTAAATGTCTTGTTGAAGGTTGCATAACTAATTACTAGCAGAACCAGATTTTCAACACAAGTCTTCTGGCTCCCAGGGCAGAGTCCTCCCACTCCATCCGGGCTGTTCAAATTTTATCCGGAGGAACCTCCTCTCTGGCCGCCTAAAGGAAGCATTGCAGGGGAGCAAAACGGGGTACCACGCCCTCAGGAAAAACAAAAGCCTTTCTTGTATCTGCTTTCCATGTTGAGAAACTGGGTATGTTTTTATCCGAACAAGAAGATCAAAGGCAAAAAGATTAAAAAAAAAAAAAAAAAGGAAAACCACTGCCTTTACCCTATGTACAACACTGCCTTAAAACGACTAGAAAATACTGGCAGAGTGATAATGTTCAGCCGTATTTTCTAGTAGTAATAACTAATTTAATCAGTTTGAGGGGGAAAAAAAGGCCAATCCTAACCAAAATATCAGTATCATCCTTAAAGTGTGAAGAACCTGGTTGTCTGCTAAAATCATATTAGATAATTTTTTTAGAAATTATATGTGGACCTTCTGAACAGCTATCAATTAATAATAGTGAAATGGTGATTTGGGTGAACACAGAGATCTGGCAGGAGACACCAGCAGTTGGCTAAAGGCAAGGAAGTTGTGATAGACCTCCACCTCTTCCTCGCTCAAGAGTGCCGTTCATCACCAGGCCAGCGCTGCACCTCTTCAGCATGCTGGATTCTAAAACCCTGTGAACAGCTTCTTCTCTTTCTCTAAGAGAGATGTGTTGTGATGGACAGTAAATCAGTGGACAAATGAGAGTTAAGAGGTACTACATCCATGGGGGCCTCTCCAGGCGTGAAGGAGAAGGGATTTGAGTCTGGAGCTGCTGGTGATCATCATGCCTCCCTACCTTATGTCCCCTCCTTCGCCCCCCCATCCCCCGCAGACAGGAAAGCCCTGTTAGGAGGAGACATCGGAGCTTGAGCAGAGAGAGGAGACAGCCTAGCCCGGCAGCCTCTCCTCCCCAGTTCCCACTGCTGGTGTTCCAGAACAGCTCAGGTTTCTGCAGAACTTCCCGTTCTTTTTTGATTCTTCCAATAAAAACCTCCTTTTAACCTAAGATAGCTGACGTTGGTTTTCCATCACCTGTGCTTGGGGAAAAAACAAATCCATTCAGAGTGGTGGAAAGAACAAAGACCTAAGAAACAAACAGCCCTGAACTTGAATCATAACAATTCCAGCCATGCACACTTAGGCATTATTTAGTTTCTCGAAGTTTCAGGTGTTTTGTATGTTAAGTGGTTAATATTAATAACATCTCTGTCATAGAATCATGGTGATGACTAAACAAAATTACGTGTCTAGCCATTCTTCCCTCATGCTGTCTTCAACAGTTAGGAATATTTCCAAGCCCCCCATTTATTAGTCATTTATTCATTCATTCAACACTTAATATATTAGTCAAGCACCAACAGTGGCCTCGTATTATATTTGGCATCAAGGAAGAAAGTTAAAAAAGAAACAAGAAAAAAAAATATATAGGGTCTTTAACCTCAAGAAATTTGTGGTTCAGTTAGAAAAACATATAAATTATGGGGTGGAAAGGTGTCAGAAAAGTTTTTGGCATAAATACGAATCAGTACCACCTAAGGGAGTGACCAGGGTGGGTATGGTGTGCCAGGGAAATTTCTTAGGACATGTAGAATTTGAGCCAAAGTTTGATAGTAAATACTGTGGTGCAACAGATTGCCAGAGAGACTTTTTCCTTCTCTGTTAAAACTTTAGTTTCTTGGTCCTTTTGGATAAAAATTTTATCAAATGACAATCTTGAGTTGTATTTCACCACCATTCCTTGGGACTCAACTATTTGACCACGTAAGGCAAACTGAATTCATATCCAAGCATTTACACTGTTTTTATTTTCTGTTCTGAATTTCTCTGTAGTCCCTTGCTTTCTAAAAATGCTTTGCAAAGATTAAATAAAAACACTTGATATAGGGCAATACAAACAAGAGTGTTATTTAAAAGACTACAAGGAGAAGTTGTATTTTTATTTTATCTCTGTGACAATAGTAATTTTTTGAAGGGTAGATAGGTATCGAGAACAAAATATTTTTTCAGATTTCCTCTAACAGCATTTGGGCACAACTTTTTTTCTGTTGGCTCCATCAGGGTTATTTATTATTGCTGCTACAGTGAAGTCTTTTTTTATACAATATAAGCTTCAGGTATACAGTATTATAATTTGACATCTGTATACTCTACAAAGTGATCACACCCAAAAGTCTAGTTTTCAGCTGTCATCACGCCATTGACCCCCTTCACCTCTTTGGCCCAGCCCCCCTACTTTTCCCCTCTGGTAACCAACAATCTGTTGTCTGTATCTATGAGCTTGTTTTTGTTTTGTTTTCTGTTTGTTCTGGTTTGGGTTTGGGTCTTTTTTTTTTTTAATTCCACATATGAATAAAATCATATGGTATTTGTCTTTTTCCTTCTGATTTATTTCACTTAGCATGATACCCTCAAGGTCCATCTGTGTTGTCACAAATGACAAAATTTCATTCTTTTTTATGGCTGAGTAGTAGTTCACTGTGTGTATACATCACATCTTCTTTATCCTTTCATTATCAGTGGACACTTAGGTTGTTTCCATACCATGGCTATTGTAAATAATTCCACAGTGAACATAGAGGTGCACATATCTTTTCAAATTAGTGTTTTTGTTTTCTTTACTTAAATACTGAGAAGTGGAACGGCTGGATCATATGGTAGTTCTAGTCTTAATATTTTTAGCAGTCTCCTTACTGTTTCCATAGTGGTTGTACCAATTTACAATCCCACAAATAGCGTATGAGGATTCCCCTTTCTCCACATCCTTGCCACCCCTTATTTCTTGTTCTTTTGACAATAGTCATTCTAACAGGTATGACGTGATATCTTGGTGTGTTTTTGATTCACATTTCCTTGCTGATGAGTGATGTTGAGTACTTTTCATCTACCTGTTGGCCATATGTTTGTCTTCTCTGGAAAAATGTCAATTCAGATGCTCTGCCCATTTTTTAATCAGGTTGTTTTTTGTTGTTGTTGAGTTGTATGAGTTCTTCATATATTTTGGATATTAAACCTTTATCAGATTTATGATTTACAAATGTGTTCTCCCATTCAGCAAGTTGATTTTTCATTTTGATGATGGTTTCCTTTGCTGTATATAAGCTTTTTACTTTGAGATAGTTCCATTTGTTTATTTTTGCTTTTGTTTTGCTTGCCTTTCCAGTCAGAGCCACAAAAACATTGCTAAGACTGATTTCAATGAGGTTACCACTTAGGTTTTCTTCTAGGAATTTTATAGTTTCAGGCCTTATATTCAAGTCTTTAACACATTTTGAGTTAATTTTTGTGTATGGTGTAAGATAGTGGTCGAGTTTCATTCTTTTACATGTACCTGTCCAGTTTTCCCAACACCATTTATTGAAGAAGCTGCCCTTTCTCCATTGTATGTTTTTTGCACCTTCATCATAAATTAATTGTCTATATATATGTGGCCTTATTTCTGGGCTCTTGATTCTGTTCCATTGATCTGTTTGTTTTTCGTCCTGTACCATCTTGTTTTAATTACTGTAACTTTGTAATATTGTTTGAAATCAAGGAGAGTGATACCTCCATCTTTGTTTTTCTTTCTCAAGATTATTTTGGCTATCCAGAATCTTTTGTGATTCTATACAGATTTTAGAATTATGTGTTCTAGTTCTGTGAAATATGCCATTGAAATTTTGATAAGAATTGCATTGAATCTGTAGATTGCTTTGAGTAGTATGAACATTTTAACAGTATCTCTTCCAATCTGTGAGCATGGTGTATCTTTACATTTATTTGTGTCATTTCTTTCTCCCACACAACACATTCAGCCAATCAGCAAACACTGTTGACTCTACCTTTAATATATGTTCAAAATATTGTCACTCCTCCACCTTTGCTACTTTGTCCAGGCCATCATCATCTCTTGATGAATTATTGCAACAGCTTCCTAACCAGTCTCCCTGCTTTCCTTCAGTTTTTTCTCAATACAGCAACCAAAGTGATCCTTTTAAAATGTGAGTCAGACCATGTCACTCTATCACCCAAAACCTCCAATATCTTCCATCTCACCCAAAGTCAGAGCTATTACCTGTTTACAGGGACCTAAAAAATCTGCACCCCCATCCCCCATGCCCATCTCTCTGATCTCATCTGTCACTCACTTCCCTTCCTCGCTCTACTTCAGCCACTCTGGATTCCTCAGAATCACCAAGCAGGTGTCAAGATTTTTGTCCTTGCTTCTGCTTGAATGCTTTTCTCCTAAATATTTTGATGCCCACTCTCTCAATTCCTTCTACACTCAAAAATGTACTGTTCGTGAAGCTTTCCCAGATAACTTCTTCTAAAGTTGCCTCAGCATCCCCTAATACCCATTTCCTGCTTTATTTTTCTCTTTGGCATTCTCTATAGCACTATATATTTCTCTATAGCACCATTCATATGCAGAGTATTAAGTTCTCACTTCATATCTCTACTAAATGCAGGCTCCTTGAGAGCAGGCATGTATCTGTTTTTTATTCATGATTGTTCCATTGTCAAGAAGAGTGCCTAGCACATTGTAGCTACTCAGCATCTATTTCTTGAATTACTAGATGAGTAGCCCTAATAAAAATTAAAATTATAGAACTGATACACAAAACAACATGGATGAACATCAAAAGCATGCTGAGCTAAAGAAACCAGACACAAAGTACATACTGTATAACTCCATTTATATAAAGCTTTAGAAAAGACAAAGCTAGTCTATAATGACAGAAAGCAAATTAGTGGATGCCAATGGCTGGGAGGTAGGTGGGGAAATTGACTGGGAAGGGACACAAAGAAACTTTTGGCGATGATGAAAATATTCTTTATCTTGGTTGTGCTGGTGGTTACACAAGTATATACATTTGTCAAAATTCTTCGAATTTTACACTTAAAATGGACACATCTCATTGCATGTAAATTATACCTCACGTCACCAGGTTAAGTGAGAGAAAGCTAGAAGCATGGAGTTAATTTATGTCTTTAGAGTAATAAGATTCACAGTGATTTTGAATTAAAAAAAAAAGAGATAAATCTCACAATTTGTTACCTATAATAAACACGGTGTTTAGAGAGTACAAGCTAAATTAGCCTTCCCTTGTTGCGAGTGTAGAGAGCGGGTTATCTTGAGGAGATATTAACCAAGTGTGTCATGTTTCAGGTTTACATCTTCTGGTATATTTTCCTTCCAGCAAGATTCGTTCATTTCTCTTTCTTACCAAATAGAATGTGCAACTAAAATTCTATTAAAATAGAGGAGGTGGACCTACTAGGATACAATGACCCCTATATCACTCCAGATTATCAGGAAATTCAAAATGAGAATTTAGTATAGGAAACCAGTGCAAGCCCAAAGCTGGAAGAATAGTAAACTTAACTATTTCAGAGTACTTGAGGAAATGGCGCTTTTTAGTCTTAAGAATTTTTGTGGACTATGTTCAAGTGTGTTTCCAGTAAATTTTAAAAGTAAGGTAGATCCACAATACATTTTATACATTACATTAGAATATACAGTAACTAAATAAGGAAAATGACAGAATATTTCCATGGAACTTTTTAAAAGACTAATTGATAGAGACACTGTGATGTCTAAATGGGCCCATTGTCTGTAAATTAACCTATAAAGGAAAGAATTGTTACAATGACAATGTAGCAACAGTCTGAATGAATCTCCAGAGAATTATGCTAAATGAAAAAAGCCAATCCAAAAAGGTTAAATACTATATGGTTGCATTTATATAACATTCTCAAAATGACAAAATTATAGAAATAGAGAATGGATTAGTTGTTACAAGGGGTTAAAGGAGGCAGATGGGAGCAGGAGGGACGTGGGTATGGCTATAAAAGGGCACCAGGCAGGATCCTTTTGATAGAAATGTTCTGTGTCTTGACTGTATCAACATCAATATTCTGGTTGACATTGTGCTATGATTTTGCAAGATGTTACTACTGGGGGAAACTGGGTGAGGGGTCCAAGGTATCTCTCTGTGTTTACTATTACAACTGCATATGCATCTACAGTTATCTCAAAATTAAAAGTTTAATTTTGAAAAATTGAATCAATGACAACCATTTGGGAAAAAAATTAAGTTACTCCTCTATTTCATTCTTGACATCAAAACAAATTCCAGAATAAGAATTAAATATAAAAACAGCTCACAGCTACCATTCATTGATGAGTTGCTATGTGCCAGTTATGTTTGTATATATTCTCATTTTCTCCTTCCAGCAAACTTGTAAGAGAGATGTGACTATCTACATTTGATCAAAGAGGAAAATACTTAAAAAAAAAAAAAAAAAAAAGGAAAAAATCCACAAATGAAAGAAACAGTATTCAACAATGTGTGAGCTTTGATTTGGATGAATATGATTCTAAGCACTTTGATTTCTTTTCTATTGTAATTATTTATATGCACTGGGTTGTCTATAGTGAACATGTTTTGTATCTTAAAAAGTTTTAAGGTTGGGCAAAGGTAACAAAGTAAGAATTTTTGTCAAGAACAAGGAACAAATTAGGGATGAATGGCTCACACAGCACAACACAAAAACTACAGCTTAGTTTAAACTGGGTCTTAATAATTGCACCTAATTATAAGGGAGAGTTGAGCATTAATAATGTTGAAAGATGTTTAAAAAATAACAATTAGCAATTACAAAGGAGAAAATTTGGCAACATTTATGAAATGAGTGAATGGAATAGACACATTTTTTGAAAGGCAGATTTTATAATTGCTAATTACTTTCATTCTCATTTCCACCCAGTTGAAGGAAGAGAGACATGTAGTCCTGAGGCCAGTGAGAGTTTTAACCACAATCTTCTAGGCAAAGGGTAACCAGTGCCTGGTTTTGTGCGATGGCAGTGGGGATAGGAAGGAAGGGACAGAGATCATAAAAGCTTGGAAGGAAGTGGATAAAACCTGATGATTCGTTAGCAATAAAGAACAATGGCAGAGAAAAGCCAAAGTGTGATGTAATAGAAAAAACAACATTGGTTATAGGCTTGATTTTGCCATAATCCAGATACAGATCCTCAAGATAGTCTTTTAAAGTTCTCTTGGCTTCATTTTTCTCATCACTACAATGAATTAGTTGCTATAACTTCTAAGATCCCTTCCAGATCTCACATTTTGAGGCTGGATGACCAGAATAGTAACAGTAACATTAACAGAGACCCCAGGGAGGAGTCTCATCCCAAGGGCTAGGATTTAGATTCTGAGGATACCACTGTTGGGTGACCTTGAACAAATTACTTAACCCCTCTGTGCATGTAAAATGGAAATAATAATAGTGCCTATCTCACAGAGCCATCCCACATAAACCTGTAGGGTGGTGCCTGGCGTATAATAAGTCTCGTTAGATATGAGCAGTTAATAACAGTGCCGTCCATACTTAGAACTGATCACAACTATGTTCCATGGTCCCGGCACTGGGACTTTCTGGATACCGAAACTTTTGTCATCAAATCCAATTTTTATTACCGCCCTAACCTAATACTATGTTTTGGGGGAAACGTTGGGTGTTTATAGGAATATACACATAGGTACCTGGGATCTGGGTGGCTGAGTCATCAGACTTGAAGAGTTACAGCCTTCAGATACTACTTCCTAAAGTGGGTGCTGGTTGTCACGTCCACTCTTCTAACCTTGCACCATCACGTCCTAGTATTTGTCATAGGTATTGCCCTAAAGCAACAGAACATAAAGATCTGAGTCATTTTGAGAAAAATAAGTGTTGATCCAGCAGCTGTAACCGTCAGAAACAAACCACTCTGAGAACAACGGGTACCCATGCACCAGATGGAGAGAGTGTGCCTGACCCCCCAGGTCTCAGGAGAGTATGAAGTAAGAACAGGGCGGGATGGCAAATTTATACACACCACTGATTTCCTCCCTTCTTGAGCCTATCCTCCCCTGAATTGCATTAGAGGGATGGCAGTTCAAATAATGTCTGTCAATTGGGGGAAAAAAAATAGTTACAATTTGCCTAGGACAGCAGGAGGGAAACCAAGTACAAGAGAATCACGTTTTGGTGGAGAAGGCACCGGCGAGGAAAAGTATTGGTACAAATGCCTGTATATTAAAACCATAAAAGACATCTAAATTTTTTTAATGCAGAGAAAATTTTATTATTTAAGATTCAGTATACTGGATTTTGTAAAATTTGTTATTTCAGAGCCAACTTTCTATTTCAACTTACCGGAGGCTGCATGCATCAGGCACTCCCTAAGCCGCCGTCTAGAACAGGACTAAGGGGACTTTCCAGTCTCAAGTCAGGGTAATTATCTTGATGTTCCCTCAACTTCACATTAAAGGCCACCAAAATTGCTGGTTTGGAAATTTTGAACGTAAGGGAAAAACTGTAGTTAGATAATTCTTTCCTTGTTTCTCTCCCTAGTGGCAAAGAGTATTCTTGTTTCACCTCTGTTTCCAAAATTGGTTTCATCATTCTTAAAATTGTACATTGAATAGGCAGAGTGGTTATATCAAACTTGAGCGTCTCTCACTGAAAAGGTTTATAGATGAAGAAGGTGACTCTGTGTCTTCCCGGACACCAAGGCACTCCGTCATGCTCAGGAATTAAAACCCAGCCATCACAAGCATGGCCACTTTGGACCTCGAACACTTGCCCTTAGGAACTAATGTATTGCAGTTCATTATTGACTGTCTTTTCCTCTACAAATATTAATAGAGATGATCTGCAGTTTTTTCTTTTTTTTTCTTGCTGACAAGCAAATCTGTCGAGAGGAGAGTGGGTGTTGGCGAAGCTGCTAAAGTAGTAGCAGTTTGTTTTTTAACTCAATCATTTCTGTGGTGACCTCCAGCCTTTCCAGAAGTGCCTATTTTTCTGTATTAAATCTCTTCCTTCTTTTTTTTTTTTTTTTCATAGGTTTGGGGGAGGTAATCAGGTTTATTTATTTATTTGTTTTTAGAGGAGGTACTGGAGATTGAACCCAGGACCAGGACCTCGTGCATGCTAAGCATGTGCTCTACCACTTGAGCTATACCCTCCCCCGATCTTCTTTCTCCTTAAAATACCTGGAGGTATTTCTACTTCCAGCTCTGAACTTGGACTGATAATTAATACAACTTGTCTAGGACAGTTGACCCCTAGGGATGGTCCCAATATAGCATTACAAAATGAATTACTTTTTCTGGTGTGTAAAAATAGACATCGGAGTTGGTTTGCTGACCACTTTACTTTTTCTAAGTTGAGTTATTTTTATTGGTGTTTCCATTATTCCTGTTTTTCTAATTATTGAAAAGTCAGTGGAATAAACACAAACAGCACAGCCAGGAATTCTTGGCTCAAGAAATGGAATTTTTCTTTATGCTCATTTGTTGTCTCCTAAATAACTGAAAGAAGTTGATATTGGTGAGTCTTGGTAAGAGCATGCAAGTATTTGGCTAAGAGCTGTAAAGTCAAATGTTTCTTAATCATGAATAACTTGCCTAGACTTTTACAGAACACAACGTGTTGTCCCCTTATTATGTCAGTTTTAAATATGAGAAAACTGAGACTCAGAAAATTTTACTCAAAGTAAACAGCAAGTTGCTAAGCCAGGACTCAAACTTGGGATATTCTGGTTCCAGACACCATGCCCTATCCTAGAGCAGTTTTCTGTCCCGCTCTGCTTCCCTGTACATTAGAGATCAGGCCTAACATTTTAAGCAGTATATATATATATGTGTGTGTATATGTATGTGTGTACGTATGTGTGTGTATGTATATACACCAAACTCTTATCCCTAATCATGCAGTGTCCTTAGTTGTTCAGCCATATTTCTTACTATAAATTTTTTTACAATATCAAGATATATCTTAATCTTGATCCTTTATAATATTTTATATATATATTTATAATGTTATTATTAATTATATGAAATATTTTATATATATATTAAAAAATTTTTCCTATGCATCTGTGTGTGTGTGTGTTCATTAACCTCTGTGGTTTTGTTAAATACTGACCATCACCATTGGAAATTGCAAGGAGGAGGAGCAGATTGGAGCTTCCTGTTTCAAGTATTTTCTATTTTTAGATCATCTCTATGTAAATTGAACTCCTTTAAGCCTAATGCTCATAGAGGTTCGTGGTCTTCTTAATAGCTCTCTCCCCTCGTTGAGAAATTGGTTTCTTCTCTTTCCCTTCTTGTGTGTCCACACTTGGGCATTGTTCTTTAGTATCACATGGTATCACAAGCCTTCTTGAAATAATGCAGGCGAATTTTCTCTTCCTTCAAGATATCTCATATCTCTTGAAGGGCTTCATTTTCTATATAATGTTGTCATCCTTAATCATTTGGAGGCTCTTTTGACAGCCTTTTGTGGATTTTTTGGTACTTTCTTATTTTATTGAACTTGCAGGCTTAGTACAGGCATAACTACAACCAAAGCTCCTAGAAACAGATCCAAAGGCAGAGGATGGCGAGGCAGTTTCTTAAATTCAGTGTCCTTGAGCCTTGAGAGAAAGTGGATGGACAATGGCAAAATATTAATTCTCTTGTTCCTTTATTTCTCTTCTGCTACTTGAGTCTCTTTAGAACAGAAGACCTGCTCTGAGGACTGTGTTCTTTTGTTTCAGCTTCCTACCTGTGTTTAAAATAGGATTAAGTGTGCATTTGAAACTAATAAATCAACTACACTTCAGTAAAAAATAAAATTTAAAAAAAGAAAGAAAAGAGTGATTAAAGAAGACAAGTTAGGGACACAAACAAACTTGATTTAGTACTTCTTAAAGCAGAGAGTCTCCTTCCCAGAACTGCAAAATGGGGCAGAAGGCAGGAAGCTTTCATAGGATAAAAAAGTCAAGAACAAGGAGGAGAGAAATAGAAACTGGCCAATTGGCTGGGGCCACATAGTCAACCTTGTTTGGGGTGAGGAGGCCCAGAGCTGGCTTGGCCTTTGGGGGTTGGCTGACTGGATAGACAGTGCTTACGGTCCAGTGGAACATTTATAAGGACACAAAAGTTATCTCAGTTTCAGTTTGCTGATGTGGCAGCCCAGAGAGGGGTAGCTCCATCTGGGGCTTGGAAAGTTATTTCAACACATGTGATTTTTTACAAGAACATTTTAGAGTATTTTTAACCATGTCTCTCTGTTATACACAGTCATCTATCTTCCACCCACTTTGAATATGTGAAAAGGTAGGAAAATGCCATCTGAATGTTAGTCAGCAAATCAGAAGCACGCAAACCTGGGAAGAAGAGCAAATAGATTTGGGGTGATGGGCCCTGGACCTAAAAGATCACGACAGGCTGGAACTGCAGACCAAAAATGATTAGGTGAGAATAATGACCTTCAGGTAAAGGCGTGCAACTGTGCAGGACAGAGCAGCTTCGAAGGTTAGAAGCAGCTAACATTTACTGAGTATCTTCTTAGTACTGCATCCTCTTCAGTGTGCTTTTTTCTTGAATCCTCTTGCAAATGATAATAAAATCACACTTTTGGAGTATGATTTTTGCCTAGTGGGGTAAGATAGTGCAAGATAAATGAGAACAGGGCTGGATAGGAGCTAGCTGTATTCTTTCTATCTGCATTCACGTTACGAATGGGTGCATTATCTTTGGGTTTTATTGTAGTGTGTGTGAGGAAATGCAGGACTTTTGGTTTTCAGTAAGCCCTGCAGGGCCAGGTGCTGTGTGTGTAGAACTACAGCACCTAGAACTCACACGATGATAACCACATTGTCTTCTGCTGCTGAGATCACATGCGGAGTCCTGCTTCCAACTCTAAAGACTGTTCTGTAGGTGAAAAAAAGGGCAAATAGGATCACCTTCAGAAGAGAATAGAGTCTCATTCTAGTTGTGGTGTATGTTCTAAAGTCACCGCACTCTAAATCAGGTATAGTCAACTTTATCTTCGGAAATTGCTTAAGTAGATTTTATATTGCCAGCAGCTGGGTCATGTAAAGATCAAAGCCACAAATTAACTCCTTCTGTTTCTCTATGGATTTTTCTATGGGTTCCCTTTCCCCGGTTCACTATGAATCCTGTGGGAAGGGTGAGTGTAAATGAGGAGGGGGTGACAAAGGGATTTCCTGCCAAAGCTTTTGTTGTTGCTGTTGGGTATAACACAGGTATCGTTGAATCTCTGTAGTTAAATGAGCTTTGATGCAACTCTGCTGTTAGCAGGAGAGTAAGGAGGCTCAGAACCATGTCACATAACTCCAGAAATCAGAGCTACTGAGCCTTAGTGCAACATCCTCTCAGAAGACCCCATGGCTACTTTAAAATGTTTGGAGGACTGTCCAGTGAAAGAAGAACTGGAACAGAAATGGGCATTTTCAAACAACTGGTAATGGCTATCTGGAGCTCTGTACTGAAAAGAATGTGAGGCAACATCCAGGGTCAGTGGGAAAGAATTCTGCTTGACAAGGAGGTCTGTCCAGGACTTAAAAGAAAACCAGTGCCCATGTGTTACATATGTAGCGAACAGAATGGCTATAGTTGGCATACACCGAGGACTTCTAAGTGGCTTGCGTGTGGGGTTGGGGATGCTGTTTACTGTCACATACACTGAGACGTCAAAGAAGTCAGTCTATCGGGGGTTGGGTATAGCCCAGTGTCTGCCTAGCATGCACAAGGTCCTGGGTTCAATTCCCAGTACCTCCATTAAAATAAATAAATAAAAACCTAATTACGTCCCCTGCCACTGCCTGCCAAAAGAAGTCAATCGGTAACATAGTGTGGTAGGTCAATTATACTTCAGTAAAATAAAAAATGTTTAGAAGTCAGTCTGGAAAAAAGCGAGAAAGAGAGAAGGTGAGAGAGAGAGAGGGAATAGAGCAATATTTCATAAATGGGAGAACTCACCGCCTTAAAGAGCATTCTCCTCCAATCCTGGTAGGTTTCCACTTCCTGTGCATTCTCTCATACAGAAATCCATGTATCCTTCTGGTATATTTCCCTTTTAGGCTTTAGCTGGTCATCTCAGTTTCTGGCTTTTGCAACCAAACAACCCCTAAGAGGTCTGTATCTCAGTGGGGATATTTAATTCAATTCAACCAGTATTTATTGAGTTGGGCACTCAATACCCACTTCTTCTTACACCCACTAATTTGGGTCCAGTTATGGGTCTGGCCTATGACTGGCTTCCCTGAAAGATTTAGAGGGAATAGCAGGCATAGATTATGATGAGTGAGACATGACTAAATGAAACAAGACAGAACACAATGAGAGTCCTTGGTTCTTCCTACCCAGGTCATATGTTGTCTTTGATCTGTCTAATAAGTGCTAGTGGGCAAGAGGTGTGGGTGGCAGTGGCCTTCTACTTGTCATAAGTGCAAACCTGAGGGATGAGCGGAAGTTTGACACAGGAAATAACAGCCAGCAGCCGAGCTCTGATGGTGAAGAACACAATTCAGTGAAGCTCTCTAATGAACAAGATCTTTTTTTTTTAATTTGTCCAGAAACTACTGCCTTAATCTTTGAAGATAATAAAACTCACTTAAAGTCTTTTTTTAATTGAAGTGCAGTCAATTACAGTGTGTCAATTTCTGGTGTACAGCACAATGTCCCAGTCATGCATATACATACATATATTCATTTTCATATTTTTTCATTAAAGGTTATTACAAGATATTGAACATAGTTCCCTGTGCTATACAGAAGAAACTTTTTAAAATCTATTTTTATATATAGTGGCTAACATTTATAAATATCAAACTGCCAAATTTATCCCTTCCTACCCCCTTTTCCCCCTGGTAACCATAAGATTGTTTACTAAGTCTACAAGTCTGTTTCTGTTTTGTAGATGAGTTTATAGTGTACTTTTGTTTGTTTGTTTTTTAGACTCTACATATGAGTGATATCATATGGTATCTTTCTTTCTCTTAAAGTCTTGAATTGACTCACTGTCCATAATGACTGATACACAAGTAGAGCTTTTCTCCCACAAAAACCATTACCAGGACACAACTGGTTAAAAAGTTAACCAAAATCTCTATCCCAAGTTAGAACCTCACCTCCAGAAAGAGCCTGAGGGGAATGATAAAAACACAGTTTCTATGTGTGCTCTGATTGTGAGGTCCAAAGCAGAAGAAACCAAGTCAAAAATTGGGAAAGAACTGGCCAGAGCAGACAAACTTCCTCTTCTGAGTTATCTGTGCTTAAATAACTGACACCATAAGAGGTGCTACTGTTGTCCCCAGATGAAATGTGCCTGCTCCTGCCCCCACCGAAACATGGATGCTGCAGGGCTCCTCAGGCTGCCTGCCTCTGAAGTGAAGTCTTGTACGATGTATCAGGTCAGCAGAGCCTGGGTCCCATGCTTGGGCCCTACCCACAAGAGATGCTGCAAAAATAAGCTATTGTCTTTACTTGTGGGGAGGCAGTCGGAAACTCCAAACTCAGGAAAGGCGTTCAAAAGGTTTTCGTCAGGCAGAAATAGGCCCATGTCCATTACATCACCCAGAGGGCTTATTCCTCGGTCTTGAAATTCCAACCAGTTAGTAACCTAGTTTGGTAAGAAGACTGTCAACCATCCCCAGGGCCATTCTCTCCCCTTCTTCTTCTTAGTAATATAACTCTCTCCATGTCACCACCCAGCTGGAGACTGCATTTCCCAGCCTCTGTTCCAAGTGTGACCACATGACTAAATTCTCACCAACGGGATGTAAGAAAGAAGATGGTATTTGCAGCTCTTCCATCTTTTCCTTAAAGATGAGAGTGCTTAGCCTGTACTTTCTCTTTTCTTCTTCCCTCTAGTTTAGAAATGGCAACAATTGCACAGGGAGCCTTGGATCTAGATACAGATGCACATGTTAACATCAGAATCAATCCATATGCCTGGTTCCTGAATGACCTTGCAGAGCAGTGGTTCCTGGGTGACCTTGCGGGGTGGTGCTGCCTTTCCAGCCCAAGTGGAACACCTTTGGGTTGTTACGTGAAAAAAAAATAACTTTTCTCTTATTAAAGTGATATCTTTGATGGGCTCTTTGTTACAGCAGCTTAGGCTCCACACTGCCTCATCATTCAGCAGATGTCACAGATGTATCTGGAGCTCTTGAGATGCCTGAGGCACTAGAGGTAGGCTGGCAGGCTACTGGCATTCTGATTGCCTTAGCAAGTAACCCGTGACAAATAGGAGCCCTGCCATAGCCTAAGTCAAGTTCTAAATCTACAGATCAGTGCATGGAATATAGTAGGCACTTAATAAATGCTGGCTACTTCTCTGACCCTTCTTTCTCAGGAAAACATGGTATCCTGAAAGAATATTATTGGCCTTACTCGGGCCTTGGGGAAGTTTAAAAAAAAAAAACAAACTCACAGAGATTTATCAAATTGTTGTCACAGCTGAGTTCCAGCTTAAATTTACTCAGATAAGAATTTAGCTATCCAGTTGTCTGTCTGTTTCTCTCTCTATGTGTGTGTGTGTGTGTGTGTGTGTGTGTGTATCCTATATATTCCCAAAATACACAATTTGTTTAGGTGGAATGCTTGTAAAGATGAGGTACCTGAGTTACATTTGAATCCTTTTTGGAAAGAATCTGCAATCTTTAAATGGACCCTAGCCAAGAAAACTGCTGTTTCCCATCCATAGAGGAGGAAGAAAGCACCTTGTTTAGATAAAGCTAGTGGCAGAGGGCAGTGTCACAGCATCACAGGGAGCACAGGATGCTGGACCAACAGGTGAGCGGGGAGTTTCAGGGTTAAGGAGAGTGGGAATCAAAGGACAGAAGATAAGGCTTCTAGCAACGACTGTACGCTAATTATCTGTGACTCGGTCCAATCCCTCCATTAGGTTGAACATCCATCCATCCATCCATTTGTTTGTTAGTTCAGTGATGTTTACTGAGCACTGACCACATGCCGGTTGCTGTGGGAGGCACTGAGGACATAGCTGTGAATGAAACAAAATAGGGAGTACAAAGAAAATTAAAGCAAGGACAGGAAATGATGAGTGACGGGGTGCTCTCAGATAGGACACTGGGGAGGCTCTCTGAGGAGGGGAAATCTGAACAGAGACCTGAATGAAGTGAGGGGGAGCCAGGCAGGCAGAGCATCAAAGACAAAGGTCTTGCACAGGGGCTTACTTGGCAAGTTTAAGGAACAGAAAGGAGCCAATGTGGCGGGAGTGTAGCAGGGCGGGAGGAAAGTCAGTGGAGATGTGGGTAGGGAGAGGGGCGGGGACTGGATGACAGTGGCCTGTATGTTATAGCAAAGGACCCAGTTTCAGTGCTCTCAGAATAGTTCCCAATCAGTGAGCCCAGGGCTGCGGTCTCACTCCCCGCAGCCGTAGTGCTTTCATGCCGTAGCCACCATGCAGAGAAACTGGTTAATAAACTGTGAATGAACTACTCTGGAATAAACTCTAAACAGACACATTCGGTACCCCCAGCCATGCGAAATACCTATGTCAGGTATACTTAGAGATTCTGGCAATTCTCTGCACAAATGAGCTTGTCTTTGGCAATCACTTGGTTACATTTGCTACAATAAAAGACTGATCATTTTTATTTCCACATCATTGCTGATGTTGGAACTTGGCATGCAGCTGTTCGAGGTAGTAAGTGCCTGAAATGTCATAAGACCTGGAGCAGCAGTGGCACAACTCTGTTTTAGCAATCATTCTGGCAGCTCCGTGGAAGCATTTGTTGAATGGCCCACTTTTACGCTTTAGGAAAATTGAGTCTTGAGTCAACGACCCAGGAAATGCAAAGGAACACTGCTCCTGTGACAGATTCCACGTATCGGCAGAAACATTTTTCACTTCCAGACTCTCTAAGGAAGTTGTGAAACGTCGTGGCTTCGTGTAGAAATTTCCTTCAGTATATATTCATTTCGTGTTTATTTTTAAATTACATCCTCTCCTTTTTTTAAGGAAGACATTTAAATGAGAGGATCTTTTTTTTTTTTTCTCCTGATGCAAGAATGGCCTTTGACTCAAGGTTAGATGGAGATACCCCCATCCAGGACATTGAGGGTTTTGTGATGGCAACAGGAAAAGCACAAGAAAAGAGAGAACCTTGCTGAAGGATACATGCCCGAGAGGGAAGGGTGGGCACTAGAGGGGGTGGGGTGGGGGGGAGGGGTGCCAGGAAGGCAAAGAGCGAAGAAGATGAAGGAGACGGGGAAGTGACTATTATTTCAAGAGATGGCCCTGATAAGCTTATGGCAGAGCGTGGAGCCGGTCAGTGACCTTTAACTGGACTCAGATTACATTTGCTGTCAGTATTCAGTCGTCGCAGAAATGGTCCCATCCTTTTGAAAGACATAGGAAGTATAGCTAGACTGAAACTACGTCTGTAATGGCATTAGGGTTTTCACCTGTTCTGTGTAACATTCATATAATGTATTTAAGACCACTCTGCCATGTGGAATCTAAAAAAAAAAAAAAAAAATGAACTTATTTACAAACCAGAAATAGACTCACAGACATAGAAAACAAACTATGGTTACCAAAAGGGAAAGGATAGGGGATGGATAAATTAGGAGTTTGGGATTAACATATACATACTACTGTATATAAAACAGATAAACAACAAGGACCTATATTCAGTATAACAGAAAAGAATCTGAAAAGAATATATATGTATATCTATAACTGAATCACTCTGCTGTACACCTGAAACTATCACAACATTGCAAATCAACTATACTTCAATTTTTAAAAAAGGAAGAGCACTCTGCCTTCTAGACACTGACCACTTACTAAGTAAGCCAAGTAGGGTGCTGTGGTCCCCAGTTGCAGCATAATAGTGATGGGTGCTCAAACAGAGAAAGAGCGATGATTGCAGGACTTGTGGGAGGCCATCTGAGAGGGAAAAAGAAGGGATACATGTGAGATGTTTTTAATTTTACTGAGACCATTTCTTGGGGCTTTATTATCTTTAAATAAGTTTTTATGGTAGTCTGCAATATGTATTCTTGAATAGTTCTATTTTTAATAGTTTCTTCATTTTGTTTTCTCTCCTTCCCCAGAAGAGATGCCGTCTCCTATCTTTTAAATCTCTTTTAAAGGATTTAATTTTATAGTGCCATTAAGCCCCAAAATATGTCAGTTTAGTGAGGGAAGATATTTAATTGCTTCAGAACATCCACATTTTGAAAAATAAACATGTTTCTTTTTCTCCTTGGTCAATTTGGCAGCATGAAGTCACTTATTTGTGGCTGTTATTTGTCTCCACAATTTCCCTTAATAGTAGGTTTCACAGTCTTTATATTCATGAAGCATTTCCTTATGTCTGGACCAAATCCCTTTTTGCCCTAATTTGAGGCCAGAGACTCTGGAGTTGCTTACAATTGTCTATTGAATAGACAAACACTTGAAGTTTGTTTTGAAAACTCAATTCACTTTACCAGGGTAAACAATCCTGTTCTTACAGCCTTCCTCAATGGCAGTATAATGCATTCATGATAATGTGCTCATGTATAAAGCTGGACGTAGTTCTACAGTCCCAGGATGAGTTCAATAAATGCAACACAATTTATTTGACAATCCTACTTGATAATCCTCATATCCCTCATATGGGAATGGGACGTTAATTTGCAAAATACTTGTATAAAAAAGAAATTTTTTTGAGGTCAAAACATTAGTAATTTTAATTACTTAAGATTATACATAAGATTTAATAAAAAAGTATATGAAAACGAACATATGTATATATATGCATGACTGGGACATTGTGCTGTACACCAGAAATTGACACATTGTAACTTCACTATACTTAAATAAATAAATAAATAAAGATTAGACATAAGATCTTTTTTTAGTTTTTTTTTTTTATTGTTGAACTATAGTCAGTTTACAGTGTTGTGTCAGTTTCTGGTGTACAGCATAGTGTTTCAGTCATGTGTATACATACATACATTCCTGTTCATATTAACAAGAGCTCATCTTCTCTCAATCACAAATCGGTGAGATAAATATTACTTATTTTTCTTTTCGTTCTCCTTTTTCTTTACAGATGAGGTCACTGAATCTCAGGCCACACTACCAGTAAGTGGGAAAGCAAATTCAAGCCTGGCTCTTCTGAGGCAAAGACCAGGTCACCTCTACTCCCCAGCAGCTGTCTACTACATGTGAAGCCCCGTGCTGAGTGTTGCAGAAGAGACAGGGGTGAGTATTCATCTCCTCTAGACCTGCTTGCAGAGGTAAGGAGGAAGGTCTCGGGGAGGAAATGGGAAGAGGTGGACTCTGAGTGCTGAGTAGGGTTTGGGCAGGTGGAGGAGATGGTTAGGAACATTGCTGGTGTGAGGGGAACCTGCCTACCTGAAGGTTTGTTGTGAAAGATCATTGCACGTTAAGCCTATCTATTCTCATGGTAGAGGGCATCCTTCGGGGCGTGATAAAGTTCCACAGTTAAGAACTAGGGGTCCAAAGTCCCAGAGGTCTAGTTTAAATCCTGGATTGATCAAGTACTAACTCTGTTCTCCTGGGCGATCTCCTTCATCTTTTACTTCATTTTCTCACCTGTAACACAGGAAGATCAAATGTAACAATTCATGCAAACACACCATAAACATTAGTTATCATAGCTCCAAAGAGACAAAAAAATATGCAGCATGAGTAAAGGGTGGATGGGGCATTCCTAATTCATATCTCAGAGTTTCTTATTTCCCAAGAACATGATTCAGAAACATTCTCAGTCTTGCTGCCAGTTTCTTGAGCTAAAGCATGAGATCGTTCTCATGTCACGCTCACTTTACAGGAAAGGACACTGAAGAATCATTTGGTGGATAAACCCCTTATCCGTTCCGCAGAGATAACTTTTAGCTCTCATTGTTGAGTATTAGTGAGTTCAAGGATCCTAAACTGCACACACACGAAAACCAGGAGAGGAAAATAAATCAGCGTCTTGACTGGCTTCAACAGCCATTTACTTTCTGCCTTAAAATGCAGTTTTGGGGCTATTTGTTGTGTATGATTTGCATTTTGTTTAACTTAGAATGGCTATTTCTATAAAACTCACCTCTCTGTGTGTCCCCAACCCTCAATGAGACAAAAAGGGATACTATAGGAGTCACCATGCACTCACAGGGACTTGAGCCTAACCCTGAGTATCCCCTGCAAAATGTGTCGTGTGTGAAAGCTCTCTATCATGTGTGCTGTGGACGAAGAGAAAGATGAAATCAGGATTTAGGGGCCAGTGAGGAGGGCTTTTGTTGGAGAGGTGAGAGAGACAAGCACATCTTGCTGTGAGGTTGATCAGTGTTTCTGTCTTGAGGTGAAAGAATGGAGTGTCCCAAACAGTCTTCATTGCTCTGAATGAGGGATACATGGGACAGGTCACTAAATAATCATGGTTCCAGTTTTCTTTCTCCAAAGGACTGCTTAGTGTGGTGGGAGCAGTATCATTTAGAATTGTAGAGTGGGTATATTTATTTTCTATGACTGTAGTAACAAATTACCACTTAGTAGCTTGAAACAATGCAAATCTAATTATTTTGCTGTTCAGTAGAGTGTAAGTCCAACATGGGTCTCACTGGGCTAAAATCAGGATGCCGACAGCGTTTTTCTGAAGTCTCTGGAGGAAAACTTGTTCCCATGCCTTTTCAGCTTCTAAAGGCTGCCTCCTTTCCTTGGCCTGGGTCCTGTGCCTCTCTCCCCAAAGCTAGCAACAGTAGGTTCATTCAGTCTCATGTCGCATCACTCTGACCTATACTACTGTCTTTCTCTCTTCCACTTATAAAGACTTTTGTGATTAAATTGAGCCCACCTGCAAAATCGAGGGTAATCTCTCCTTTTTAAGGTCAGCAGAGTAGCAATCTTAATTTCCCTTTGCCATGTAACATATTCATAGGTTTTAGAGATTAGGATGTAGATGTCTTTGGGGGGACCACAGTCCTGCCTACCAGAGTAGACAGTGGTGCCAAAAGACATTCTCAAAATCATTGCTTCAAAAGAAACTGATTAGTTAGGTTATAAGCCTCTGTTAACTAAGATTGTTAAGCCTACCAGACACGGACACGTTGGTGTCCTCACTAATCTGAAACAGCAGCTCCGCCTACCAACTTGGAGAAAGGCAAGGGAAGAAGGCAAAAAGATCAAGGCATTATGACCTGAGCTTCGTTTCTGTCACCCAACCTTTTATTCTTGTCTCTATTATGTGCATAGAGGGCTTCCCCTGCTCAGAAGGACCATCATCTCACGCTCCAAGGATCACACACTCGGAGCTTCAGATCAAAGTTCTGATGAGCTCTACCATGCCCACCGGCCAGCTCCTAACTCCAGCTGAAATGGCTCATGACAATCCCAGGTTCATCTCTTGTTGGCCTTTCCTCCTTCCGAGATACTGAACTTTCATTTCCAAAATGCCTCGGGAAAACAACTCTGGCTCTGATCTGATTAAAAGGAAAGACATACATTTAGTTGTACTTTTAAAGTTCAAGTCATGACTTAGTCTATCCAGTTGAGTTGGGCTCATCAGAAAGGAGCAGCCACCAAAAAAGGGGGCATTAGAGATACTTCAGGAAAGTGAAATATAATTTTTAAGTTGTACATTATAATACTTTAAAAGTTCTGAGATGAGTTTTCTTCATTCATTCCTCTTTGGTATCACAGTAAGGCTCAAAGCACTTACATTAAAAAATAATAATAATAACTTGTTTTGCTTTTAAGATCTTCATTCTACCAGAGGCTGTAACTCCACAAATTTTCTTGGCAATATATTCTGAAGTTTAACAGTTTGCCTATCTGGAACGTATTGCTGGTCCAGCCTAGTTTAAATCCACTTATTCTTTTATATTCTTAGTGGAAGTGTAAAACTGGTTTTCAACTTTATGTAGAAACTATTTAGCTACATAAAGATCCTTATCAATGTTCGCCCTTGCTAAGTTTCCTAGGTCTAAAGCTGGAGAATGTGGTATGTATTTTGACAAGACTTGTGCCAACCCTGTGCTGTCTAATCTGGACTCAAACATTGTGTGTGTGAGTGCACATGAGTGACTACATGTTTGTGTGTGTTCTTTTAAAAACAGGATACCATAGAGCCCCAGCCATATGGGACATCTAGAAACCCTGCCACATTCTCCTTTTTTCCAGATCAAATAATCTCAGTCCCATTTAATTTTCCTTCAAAAATTCAAATGTATAAACATCAGAATGAGCCAATAAAGGGAGCATCCCGTAGCTAAACATCTAGGGTGACTTAAAGTCAAGATTTCCTAGAAACAGGAGGATAAATAAATGACTTTTTCACTTATTTCCTTTAGCATTAGAAATGTATGAAACAGAATGGCATATACCAACAGATACTTGAGTGTCCAGTGGATTTTCAGTACTGGCACAGGCTCTGTGGACCAGATAAGTCACGTGAGTCTTGCGCACACAGGACCCAGCTCAGGGGATGCCAGGCGAGCTGTTGGCTTGCAGTTGACTCAGACTTCTCGTTCACCCAGGGCTTCAAATGTGGACTTTGGCTCCCTTTTCCCTCAAGGAGATTTTTGATTGACAGAAGATGTTCATCATTCAAATTGCAGCTTCTGTCCCATTACAGATGTCCCACCTATAGTACACTTTGAATTAAATATTTTTATAAGTCCTGTAATTACCTTACGGAAAGCTCAATTATACTGCACTGCTTTTGTATTAAAAGCATTACTTTATTAACCATAAACATTTAAAATATACCACAATTATTTATAACCCTGTTATAAAATTGAGAAGTGGCCTGGGGCCTCTCCCAACCTCTGGGAGGCCCTGTACACATAAAATCTTGGTTTCTAAGCCTTTCGGTAAGAACCCACAGGCTTCCACGTGTGGCACTACACCAGGATCCTCAACGAGCAGGGTCTGCCTTTACTGGCCTGATGCTCTGAAGGCCTTTGATCAGGCCATTGTACCAGAGATACAGGGCAAGATGTGGCCTTTCGGTAACCTTCCTCCTTTGTGTGAGAGTAAGACAAGTTAATTGGGCTCGACAGCGCAGATGACCCTTTCAAGTCAGGTAAAATGAGACTGCTGCGCTTATCGCAGGTAGATGACCATTAATACTGCTTGTTCTGTCTATGAGAAGAGAAAGGGGCTTGTTTGTTTTAAATGTTTTTCAAGGAAGGCAGCAAAGATTCCCCGGGGGGTTGCCTGGCCAGCTCCATCTAAGAAGACAATGGTGCCATTTGAAGGGTCCAAGACACACTGAAAGGTAGAGAACACACCCCCCATTGATAAATTATTATTATCGATAACCCCTTCTTTGTCCTTTAGTTCACAAAATTGTCTAACATCGGACTGTGGGACCTAGTGCCCACTTTGGAGCTCTCTTCAGAAAGCTACATTGGACAAGGCGGCCCTCTTATGTTTAGTAGCAGTGGAATGCCCCAGGCAATCTGAGCTGGTATGGTTGATATTTTATTAAGCAGTTTGTTTTGTCCACAATATATTCTGGAGCTCTTTTTCCCTTTGTATTAGCTTGATTCTCTTTATGAGTGACACCAATGACCAGACCTGTTCCCTGCAGGGGAGGGAGATGACAGGGGGAGATCTCCCCCTATGAGAGGGAGCATCATTCACTCTTCTCATTAGGCAAAGTGTCCAGGGTTGGAAAACGGTGTTATCATCACCTCTTCTTGTAGAAAACCAAAATCTGCAGGCTGCTCCCAGGCAATCCGGGGCCCTCGGAGGTCGTGTGATGTTGGTGCTCACTCTTCCATTTCAGTTGTGTGGGTCCTGTCCTAGAGTCAGTAGTTCAGCATCCAACTGAGGAAGAAAAAGAATGAGAGGCAGGGAGGGAGTGTTCATCTCAGTGGAGGTTCTGCTCCCTATGAGCGGTCCTGGAGTTAGGAGCAGGATCTGTGGGTTGATGTTACGTGTCTTACATTAGAAAAGGGAGATTTCCAAATGACTCCAAGATTTACCAGTAAAGTAAGAAAGAAATCTGAGTTTTGTTTCATAGCACTAATGGAGTTTCATCATTATAGTATTGATAGGGGTTCAGAAAAAGAATTTTGTCCATTTATGGTTCTAGATTTTGTGTATAGATAGCATTTCTTTTGGAGAACAACTTGACAAGGCAAATACCAGACAATACAGTATCCTATTTCTGGAAACATATCTTAAGAAAACAATTTAAGAAAAAAAAATCATATTATTGAAGAGTATCTCTAAAAAAAGAGACATGCTTAGAGTAGCATTACATGTACTATTCTAAGCTGGAAGGGCTTTTTTTTAATTGAAGTATAATTGATTTACAATGTTGTGTTAGTTTCGTTTTATAGCATAGTGATTCAGTTATACATATATATATAATATATATATATTCTTTTTCATAATCTTTTTCATTCAGAACTGGAGGGACTTTAAAATTCCAACAGAAGAAGCTAATTAAATAATAAAATATCAATACTGTGAATATTAGACAACCATAAAAATAATAAGTGTGATGGGCAGACATGGAAAAATACTTACGAAGCAAAGTAAAAAAAATGTAAAATTCTGTATATACAGAATACTACAATCACGAAAAAATTTATATATATATTGAAAAGGTCTGTAAATGAAATTAATTCTATGGGAATATTTTTGTCTTTTAGAATTTCCTAATACAATACTTCAAAGCTAGTTTAATCAACACAATTATATTTTATTACAATATAATAAATTTTAATACAATATTTTAACACAAGATTAATTCACATTTAATGAATTTGACTGTTGCCAATGGTACATTTTCTTATATCATTATAGACAAGGGGCTTTTAGGAGATTAGTGACCATAGAATTCCACAGAAATTCTTTCGTCATCAAAGGTTTTAAGTGTGGTATACTTGATATGCTTGAAAAGATTTAAATGTTAGATTCCATATCCTCCCTTCATGGCATGATCAATGGAAAATATCTTTTTTCATCTGAAAAAAAAAAAAAAAAAGGTGGGGAAGGGAAATAGCTCCATGGTAGAACAGGTGCTTAGTATGCACGAGGTCCTGAGTTCAATCCTTAGTACCTCCGTTAAAAAAAAAATAATAATTACTGCATGCAGTTACAGGAAAACAGTGAAAATGTCTCATATAGTTAAACAGAATCAGTTCTCACTCATTTTTAAAATTAGCTCAAGAGCTTTTAATAGTGTCCAAATTCAACAAACTAAATAAAATAATAAATATATTGTGAGTAGGGCATGACATTATTAACAAAGCAGAACTTAGTTTTTGAAAGTTCTCTGTGTGACAAGTGAAGACATTTGTTGACCTCCTTGTTGGTGATGGAAGTCTGCCCCTCTCTCAGTGGTGAGCTCCTTTAAGGACAGATAACTTGCTTCTGTGTCATTTACACCCAACCCACCCTGTAGGTGTTAGCATCTAGCACATAATTGGTGTTCAATAAATATTTGCTTAAATAAGTAACAAATGAACAGGCCAAGCCAAATTTTAAACAATTTTTTTCCTTTTTTAATGTCTGTATACTATGGTCTAGTAGGTTTAAGAAAGCAACATCTGCATCTTTGGGTAAAAGCCAAAAAGAATCCAACATTTATTAATAGAACAAATTCTACCATATGCAGAGCCAGGGAGGACTTCTACTTTTATATACTTCTGGATTGTCTTAATATTTTATTATGAAAAACATATATTACTTCTGTAATATGCAAAATAAGATAAAATGATAGGCTGAAAATGTTTGGTTTTGGCATGAACGTTCATACTTTAGGAATTGGTTGTTCCTAAAGGGATGGAGACAAAGGGAAGTTTCAAGGGCGCTGAAGCACAGAAAGTGTTTAATGTCAATGTTAAGATTCAGAAAGCTAGACCTTAGAAAATGCTGCTGACCCAGATCTCCCCAGTCCTTTGCTACAGCAATGAGAAGGGGAAAAAAATGTTTCCTCCACTTTTAACATAATAGATTATTTTCACTAGACCTTGAGGGGGCAGGGCAGCAATCCATGTTGTTTTGCACTTCTTAGGAGTGAGTACAACTCCCGTCAGGAGAAGGGAGAAAAAGTATTAAAGAAAGACAAGTCACAGCCTTTCTCTTCCCCAGCAATTCTGTTCAGGGTTAGGAAGAACTTTTAAGACTGCTGGCTGCCAAACTTACCTAATAGTCCCAGAACTGTGGCTAAACATTGAGGAGACTGTACTCTAAAATTCAATTTATGTGGCTTAAAACTGAGTTAAATCCCCTTATGTGTGGGCTAGGGAAAGTGACTTTCTTCCAGTGAATACAGAATGGACAGGGGGAGGAAGAGTAACTTTATCGTGGAGACATCTGACAAACATTACCTCACCCAGATAATTAAGGTCAAAGCAACTGTGATATGTCCTGCTGATAGTATGTACCCTTGAGATGGTGTGATAAGACGGGCACTCTACCTCTGCGGTCCTTCTCTCTCCAACCTTAATTCCAATCCAATCATGAGAAAAAAAATCAGACAAATCCCAGTTGAGGAACATTCTACAAAAACAGAAGTACTCCACAAATGTGTCAAGGTCATTAAAAGCAAGGAAAGTCTAAGAAAGTAACAACTATGAGTTGCCTTGGGAGCATGACAACTAAATGTAATATAGTTTCCTGGATGGGATCTTTCCTGGAACAAAAAAAAAAAAAAAAAAAAAGACATTCGGTAAAAACTTAGGAAATCTAAATATAGTGTGGACTTTAGTCAATGTCAGTGTATTACAATTGGCTCATTAGTTAGGACAAATGTGCACCATAGTAATATGACAGTAGTAATAGGGGGGGTCCAAGGTACCCAGGAGCTCTCTGTAGTATCTTTGCAACTTTTCTGTAAATCTAAAACTATCCTAAAATAAAAAGTTTAATTTTTTAAGTAAATAAAGTAGGGGTAAGGGAAGGGCAATTTAATATACAAACATTAGAGATTCAAAACGTCTTCAACCGTGAAAGTTCTAATTGAGGAATTTACACCAGTCTTAATGGGTTAGTACTAATCTAAAAATGTTCTTTTATGACATACTCTTTCCATACATTTGAATAAAACAAAATAAGAGTTATATCTGAAGGTTGGACAAGATCTTGGAAATATTCTCACCCAAACTCTTTTATTTTATGAGTGAGCTAGTAAAGAACTGAGAGGCAGAGCCAGCAGGCAAGCCCCTTGACTCCAAGCCCCCAAACAATGAAAACCCCCTACAACAAAATGCCAGTTGAACACAAGTATTCTATTTCTCAGATATCTACCAGTCTGCTCGCAGTCTGCCCTTGCTGTTGATTGGCTAATTCTTGGAGTGACTGAGGATCTCTGATGATGTAGCTGAATTGCACTAATGGAGGCCATCTGTTTTGATTGTGCAGACTGCCCACTGTGCAACTAGCACAGCCATGCATGACTGGACTGCTTCCAACTGACACCAGCCAGTCATGAACCAGACTGATGTTTAAAATGAGAAGAGGTCCAGGTATTTTTATTTCCTTTAGCTCTTGTGACAGCTAAAGCTCTTTGCTGTCTACCTTTTTCAACATGTAGATAAAGATATCACTCTGAAAGATAGTGATTGTTCTGATAAGTTTATTATTCTAAAAAAGAAAACATGGAGGAGTTTGGCTCTGATACTGCTTCGTATTTTTGTATGTCCAGCAAGCTTTCTAAACCCTTACTTTCCCAAACAAAAGACTATGGACATCCCAGTGCTTAATTTTTTTTTTACAAGTATACCTTGTTTTATTGAGTTTTGCAAATATTTCATTTTTTTCTAATTGAACGTTTGTGGTAATTCAATGTTGAGCAAATCCATCAGCACCATTTTTCCAATAGCATTTGCTCACTTTGTGCCTCTGTCACAAATTCAACACTTTTGCATCACAAATTGGTAATTCTCATAATATTTCAACCTTTTCCTTATTATTCTTTTTTATGTTTATTTGTTTTATATATATATACATATGTTTTTATTGAAGTATAGTCAGTTTACAGTGTTGTCAGTTTCTGGTGTACAGCACAATGCTTCAGTCATACATGAACATACATATATTCATTTTCATATTCTTTCTCACCAGAAGTTACTGCAGGATATTGAATACAGTTCCCTGTGCTATACAGTATAAACTTGTTGTTTATCTATTTTATATACAGTAGTTAGTATCTGCAAGTCTCAAACTCCCAATTTATCCCATCCCACCCACTTCCCCCCCAGTAAACATAAGTTTGTTTTCTATGTCTGTGAGTCTTTTTTTTTTTTTTTTTAGATTTCACATATAAGTAATATCATATGGTATTTTTTCTTTCTCTTTCTGGCCTATGGACCTGGAGATTGTCATTCCAAGCAATGTTTACTAAATTTTATAGCACCTCAGTTCAAGGGTCCAGTGAATCCGAGCTAGAGACAAGTCAGGTTTCATGATTCCCAATCTAGCACTCTGGAGAGCAAATAGTGATCATTTAGAATTGATAGAACCAGTTTTTATTATTTAATCTAACATGTGAAACAAATTAAAAATAAAGCCAGCCATTGTTAGGTACCATTAAAAAATACACAAGCCCAGGATTTAAAGATTCTCTCTGAATATGCTCACCGGGCACTATATCAGAAATATCAGAGCTGTTTTGTCATCCAGCAAAGATGTAGTCATCCTCACTGAGAGCTTCTCTCTGAGTTATTCTCACCTGGAGAAGGGGGACAACAGTGTCTTGAAATATTATTCTAGGATATCATTCCAACACAGAATAATGTAGTAGATATTTTCAGCGGAGAAAGCCTTCAGCTCCACTGGTTCTATAACCCCCAGGCCCCAAAGGAGAGTAAGCAGCTAGTCTGAGTTGGCTGACTCAGCACAACTGTTCTGCAGTAGAATAAGCAGTCACATTGCCAAGATTCACTCACAGATCAAGATATCAGTAAATGTCCTTGCCTGCACGTCTGACATGCAGACGGCCAAGGCGGCCCCAGAAGTGGGTCAAAGGACATTATTGAAGCCTAACTTTTCTATTTGGTGGCACAACTGTCCAGTAACAAATAGATGGATACAGTTTATCAGGTCCAAAAGAGAATACTGAACCCCTTCTAGATAGAAGAAAAACATTCATATTTTATATTAGATAATGCAGAAGTTACCTTAGAAGAGGCATTTTCTTTCAAAGGTGTCATGATATTTGATTTCTTGTGACACACTCCAGCCAAACAATAATTAATATCAACTTTACCACACAAAGAGAAGTCATTGGTCGAGGAGAGCAATTTCAAAGCAAGTGAGTCATTTCCTTCCAAGGTGTGTTTTATATTTTGCCAGCTGTAGAACTGGGCACTGTGGACAGGCAAGGTGATACCTACACATGTAGAAGTCCACAGTGTCCCCCACCCTGGACCAGCGCTGTCCAGTAGAACTTTCTGAAACGATGGAAATCATGTATTCAGAATCTTATGTATTTATGCCACTTGATTCAATTCCATTTAATATTAATAAAACGATGCTATATGGAACTGGGTAAAAGGCTATGGAAAAATCCTGGAAGAGAGGAGCTCTATAGTAGGTGATCTCTTAAAGGAATTTCCCATTTTAATAATATGAATATTTAGATAGTGTGTTACTCTTTGAAAATTAAAGAGAGGGCGTCCAAACCATAGTCTTCACTCTTCCTGAAATACAGACTTGTATATTTAGCTGCCCATTTGACATCTCTAGTTAGGCTTAAGATGGACAATAAAAAGCTTATTATGGACAAAAGAGAATTTTATGTGAACATGTAACTTTAAGTGACTTAGATAATCAGGTACCTTGATTGGGAGATTCAGTTACACTATTTATTAGCAGTGTTTGAATCTTTATAAAATTCTTCATATTAAAGGAATTTATAAGTCTTAATCAGCCATCATCAAGTTAACCATCAAGATTACAGAGCAACCAATAGACAGAGGAAGAACCCCCCCAAAAAAATACAAGGTACAATCCTTATTAGAATTAGGAATACATGATTCATATAAAATTCTGAAAAATACTCAAACTTTGATTGAAGTACATCCTTCTCTGATAAGCCATAAGTTCTTACTTCACAGCTGAAGAGATTTAGTAGTAAAATGATGGGAAAGTCCCACACTCTTCAAGCTTCACATTTTTTTTTAATACTTACACTACTGCTTACCCTGATCCATTCACTTCAAACTATTTATAATAAATGAATAAGGTTTTACATTTGTAATAGTTGTTTGAAATTCATTTTGATGCGATCTGAGCTATGATAAAATGTAAAATGTAATGACATCGTATGTTGTCATGTATATAAGCTTTTTTCCCAATACATTTAGTACAAAATTGTCAGACTTACACAGCATGCAAAAAGAAACTCCTAAAGCTGTCAGCCTGCCCTTCCAAATCTGTGTTAAAAATAAAGATATAAAAGACCTACCTGAATATTACTTTATATGTCGGCTTTAGTATCCTAAGACCTTTACACACAGCTACATTCAAAGTGACTAGAAGAAAGTATTAAATTCAATTGTTTGCAAAACATACTCATTTTAAAAGCCCTACTTTTCAATTCATTTTACATTGTATATTGTACATATTTTCTTTCTATCCCAGAACTTCTAAACGTGGTGCTTTTAATTTTGTCATCATTTTAAAATGAACAAAATCAACTAAATGCTGTCTGAAATTCTGAAGATAAATCAAAGGCAGCTAGCTTTCTCGATTCTTAACTCAGTAAAGATTGGATTTTTGCTGCCACCTGTTGACAAAAATTGCAAATAATAAATCTTGTCTCCACAAATCACAAACTTCCAGAGTTGAAAAAGTCCTTAGAAATCCATCCATACTACTTCCTTCATTTTGTTGAACAATAAAGGGGCTCAGAAGGGCTAAGGGGCCTTCCCTGGGTCACTCCAAGGGGGCAGACCTGAGAGTAGAATGTAGGTTCAGGCCTTGGAGTTCGGCGTTGCTTGCCTGTACGAGTTACGCCCATTTGTTGATGTGGGAGGGCACCTGAAAGACATGCTACTCCGCACGCATCATGAAATAGTGATGTGCTTCAATCCATTACATTAACTGGTAACATTTTTTGCCATATGGAGGAGCAAGTCTATGCCTCTCTGAAATATTGTAACAAGTAGGTGCATTTGATCTGCCATTCAAACAAGGATGGGCGTGTCTGGATGAGATGGGATGGTGGACTCACTAGGCGTCTGCAGGACAGACCAGCCTTCTGGGAAAGAGTCCATCCTTCTGAGAGAAAAGAGTGGAGGCCTACAAGTCTGACCCAAGAGGACATGGAGATCCTGGGTGTGGCACAGAGAGGCCAAAGGCTCACATGTGAGTCTGAAACAGGAAGAGCTGAAACGAAAGAGTCAATAAAAACTAAGACTTCTTCACGCTGTGGGCCCTGGCTTCTTAAGTGGAAGGAGACACCTTCTCTGAGGCCTCAACCCCTTTCACAGGCACCATCATCTCTCTGGCAGGGGCCCAGGTTTCTTCAACACAGACATCAAGGGCTTAGCAGGAACTGTCATCGCAGAGAGTCAGGGCAAGGGCTGAGGACCACATGGCCCCCGACTGACCAGATTTATTGGCACATAGGAAATATCCCCAGAAATTCCCAGAGTTAATTGAGGCGGGAGACTTCTAAGGACTTGGAATTCTCTTAATTGCTGATGGTAACACAGCTAGCAAGTCGTTGTTTGGTTTCTTTTACTTTGAGCACCAGGCTGGTGCCCCAGCATTGGCACTTGTTCATTCAAACATTATAAATATGATGTTGAAAATTTGTGGATAATTGATTTAAAAAAAAACCAGCAGTCATGATAACTTAATCTAAAGGAAAGGTGTTTGACCTTAAAATAAATTATTTAATCTCTCTAAAATTATTTAATTTCCTCATATGTAAAATGAAAAAGTTATCAACCTGTCCTTCATACCTCCCAGAGATGTTTGAGAAAGTGCCTTAAAGTTGTAAGCCTTATTCAAATGGAAGGTTGTGTTTGTTCATTTAACCTGGCCTTTGCTTCTTATTGATTTGCAGTGAATTGTGGCCACGTGACTTCCTCTGGCCAATAAAATATGAACAGAGCGACCTACCACTTCCAGACCGAAGCTTTGAAAGCCAGTGTGTATTTCACTACATTCTGGTCACCCTAACATCATGATTGTGGAATTCATATTAGGATGGAGCCTGTCAGTCTGGATGGGGTCCGTGAGTATCCACATGTGAACAGAGCCCCCTGCTGGTCCATACTGGACATGGCAGGTGAGACAGAAACACTTAGGCTGATTTAAGCCGCTGAGATTTGGGGAGTATTACTTCAACATTACCTGGTCTATCCTGACTGGCCCACAGGTCTAGCCACATCGGGGATAGAAGTGTAAAATATAAAGAAACAATATAAGTCAAGTAGAGGTGACCAAAGGAGGGTTTCTTGGAAGAGATGTTTTTAACAAAGGTTTAAAAAAAAGTAACAGAATAAGTGATAAGCATTACTAATGAAAGAATTAGTATGTTCCTATGGCTAGCTTAATTTGAAATACAGCTAAGAGTCAGATGATCAATAATAACTGATTTTTTAAGACAATATCAAGTACTAATCTCTCATACACTGTAATACCGAAATTGGCTTCAAGGAAAATCAATGCTTTGCCTGCATGTCTATGAGGCTTGTATATTAAATAAAAAGCCTAACATGCAGACATCCTTTTTCTAGGTAGAACCTCTTTTATTTATCATGCCAGTGGAGGTCTCTTTGAATATGAACACAGCTGCATGATTCTTTAATATCTGGTTTGGACAAAAAAGAGACAGACCCAAGGGACATAAACAGACACCAACAAATTCTTCATGAACAAAATTCCCGTCCCTCTTATCTCTTCTGAGTGTCCATTTTAAAATCTCAAGGAGGAAAGATATCTCCAAATTTCGTCCACACCTTTGCAGTGTTACGAAAAATGACCCTGAAGACATGGCTGAGTGAAAGGCTATACCTTACCAGGGAGACACAAGTGAAAGAAGGAAAGAACCAAACAGTGAGGCCTCTGACGGAGAGCCCAAGGACTTCCTAAGAGCAATAGGACTAATCAGTGGTTATGAAAGCCGTGGCATCAAGTGCCACTGAAACAACACGCCCGCCTCTTTCTCTGCCTCCCTCAGAAGCCCGAGGAGAGCAGTCAGCCACGCTCTCCAACCCAGACAGGTGGGACCACTCTGCCCTTCCTGAGGGCAGCAGGAAGAAAGCATCCACACAAAGGAAATATTTGTGTTGGCCGTCAGTTCACAGCGTGCTGACATCCCTGTTTTTAACAATCCACTGGTCAGTTGGGGGTGTGGTCGCTCTTTTTGAAAGTTGAGTCTGGAGGATGTAGGGCAAGGGAGCGGCTGTTGTGGTGTCCTGAGCGTGACTACATCCTTGAACTCAGTATGTGCGTGTTGCTGCGGAATTGGTGTGTTGCTAACCCAGAGTACTACCTACTGATTCACCAACCAGCATTTCTGGTTACCCCAACCAACCAGCAGGGTCAGACTCTTTCCCTAAAACAGGCTGAGCTGGGCACAGCCTGTCGGGCAGAGAGTCAGAGGAGATCGATCAAAGTATTGGATGCAGTTGAGGAAAGACTGGTAGTTAGTGTCGAGATAAACAGTCCAAGAGGACCTCTGTACATCTGCAGGAAGCAATTATGCAATGAAAGAAGACAAGGACTAGGAGATAATCAGGCAGGCAGACAAAGAGCTTTGAGGGGAAATGGGAGCAATGGTTCCGATTCACAGCCCACCAGCTCTCCCCTCATCACTGTGACGGCTGTCCCCCCAAATCCTCCTCTTCCCGGCATGTAGCTGAGCTCCATCTTCCTGGTCTCTTGCCGTTGGTGTAGCCACGCGCCAGGGCTCTGACCGCTGCAACGTGAGAGGAAGTGCTGTGTGCTACTTTCAGGCCTGGCCCACAAAAGCCCCCTTTTCTCCCCTTTTAGCTGCTCGTGGTGGTGACATTGGAAGCCAGGTGTGAACAGCAGCAGAGCTGCAACTGGCCTGGATCTCCGCCAGGAGCAGGGCCCACCTTCCCCTAGCCTACCTCCAGTTGCTGACTTGAAGCCACGCGAGAAAGAAAGAAACTTCTTTTCCTGTAAGTCAGTGGATTTTTAGGACTTCTCTGTTACTGCAGCAAGGCCTACCCTGCCTCATATCATTTTTTTAATCTTTTTTTTTTAACATTTTTTATTGATTTATAATCATTTTACAATGTTGTGTCAAATTCCAGTGTAGAGCACAATTTTTCAGTTATACATGCACATACATATATTCATTGTCACATTTTTTTCTCTGTGAGCTACCATAAGATCTTTACCTGACTCACACACTGTTATTTACTATGAATCCAGGGTATGATTCTCCTAGTTCCCTGTCAACAATGAATATAGGACACCTGCGTGATTTGACCAGTTTTCTTCTCCAGCTTCACCTCTCTTCACTCCCCACGTTATCATACGTGTTCCACCTGTGCTGGACTCTCATGTTCCCTCACATGCATCTCTATCCCTCAGCATTTCCACAGGATGCTCCCTTAAACACTCTTCACCTGCCCCTCCCGCCTCACCTCCCCGCTCCTGATCTGTACCTGGTTCATCCTTACTCATTCTCCCAATTGCCACTTGGACATCACTGCCTTGGGGAAGCCTTCTCTATCCCTCCAAGACTGAGTTGGGTGACCTCTGTGCTCCCCCAGTACCCTAGCCTACGGGTCCTCCTGCAGTGGTCTCCCCTCCAGAATCCAGGCTCCATGAGATGAACTCTGTCATATTCAAAACTGAATCTCTGAATCCTCATGTGGTACCTGGAATATAGTATGCCCTCAATAAATATTTTTCAATATATTTTTATTGAAGTATAGTCAGTTATGTAAGTTTCTGATGTACAGTGCAATACTTGTCACATAGAAACATACATATATCCATTTTCATATTCTTTTTCACCATAAATTACTAAAAGATATTGAATATAGTTCCCTATGCTGTACAGTATAAACTTGTTTATATATTTTATATAAATTAGTTACTATCTGCAAATCTCAAACTCCCAATTTATTCCTTCCCACTCCCTTCCCCCACTGGTAACCATAAGTTTCTTTTCTATGTTTGTGAGTCTGTATCTGTTTTGTAAATAAGTTCATTTGTTGTTGTTGTTGTTGTTTAGATTTTTTTTTAGAGTGATATCATATGGTGTTTTTCTTTCTCTTTCTGGCTTACTTCACTTAGAATGACGATCTCCAGGTCCATCCATGTTGCTGCAAATGGCATTATTATTTTTTGTAGCTGAGTAGTATTCCATTGTATAAATATGTATTTATTAAATGAAAAACTTCCTCCTGTAGTAGCCCTCAACATCCTAAGATAATAATCTGAGATAATGTTAAGAACAAGACAACATATTTGATATTTTATAATTCCATTGTTTAATTCAATCCCTTGTACGTGGATGTTGCCTGTACATATCTCGGTGATTATTTCCCTTGAGAAAGACTTACATTTTATTATTTAAGGGAAGACGGGGCGAAATTTTCATGCCTGATCCAATATATCCATCTTATCCTAAAGATGACTTTTTATCCATTTCCCTAGTTGTACTTCTGTATGCATAAGGAGTGAAATTTTTCCTGAGGGATAATTAGAAAAAGTCCAGAAAGATTAATGTCACAGTTGAAGCAATTAAATATGTATGAGGAAGGGATGTCCGGAGTAACCGACACAAATGCAAAAGAAGTACTTCGGGTAAACAGCAACATCAGGTCAAGTTTAGAACTGAGATGAAGGTGTTAATCTGAAGGATAGAAGACTTTAGTGGGTTGTCAAATCCTATAGGTGAGCAAATAAAAATCAGATCAAGAACTCTTAGACTTGTGAAAGTCTGTTAGAGAGAAGCTGATTTCAGTGATGGCATGCTGTATATGCACACACACACTCAAATATTCTCAGAGGATGGCTTCTGAAGAGCTAAGGAAAGGAAGCAAAGAAAATCCTCTTCTTATTAAGATTTTGAATTTTGATGGCAAATCTTGAATTTCTGTGTAAATTCTCAGTAACACACCTTGTGTTTGCACTGTATTGTGATGAGAGATTGCCTTAGAGTAGACGAAATAGTTTTAAGATTCGCACATCCTTTCTAGAACACATTCAAGGCAGACCGTCCTGGGCTGTACACACAGGATGAGTGCTCCCAGCAGTTGTAGGTGGTACGTACTTCAGTCTTCACGGGACCAGTCTCAATCAGAATGGGCTGGAACAACTGGTATCCCTGCAAACTTCCAGGGTTGAGTACCTCAGGGAAGGGATATCTAACTCCACTTTCAGGATCTAGGTGAAGTATTGGACAATGTACTTGAGAACCAAGAGAGGATCCTTTGCTTAGAAAGCAGAGTGAGTCTCAGAAATTGGCCTTAGAGGAAAATATCCCCAGAGGGATTAAGCCATGAACAGGTGGGCAGATTTGAGAAGCCAAGTCTCCTGAGAGCCTCGTGCAACATTTGCAGAAACTCTATGACAGCATAAGGATTTCCAAGTTCGCTGTGAGTTGGAAATTTCCCCAGTAAAGAAGTCTAACACTTAACTGTAAGAGCCACTTCTGCCTGAAGTAAAAGCAGAGCTACCAACTCTGAGTCCGGCCAGCAGAGGGCAGCACGGTGAACTTGAACCGCGGTGGCTGGGGCTTAGGAGAGTTTGGCAGCTGTGAGTATGAACTGGAGCCTGTGTGTGCATAAGGGGTCGGGGATTGCCTGGGAAATGGAGGCTGCCTTTTCAGGATAAATAAACCATCAGGACTGAATCCAGATTTCTAATGAATAGATTTTAAAAGTGTGACCATGATGAATTAGTCTCCACTTCACATCAAAGAATATGGACCAGTAAGCAACTGGCCTGCTTCTGATGCCAGAGACAGGAGAAAAGGACCACAACCAGTTGTGCCCCAGACACTCTCCCAGAAATCTGCCACTGGCACCCCAGACCCTTCTGGCCCAGGTGAGATCCTGACACTCGCCTTGTCCTTCCCACTCCCTCCTGACACAGGCTTGGCAGGAGGCTGGCACAGTGGTGCTGTGGACCTCAGAAACCCCCAGCCACCTGGATGGGAGAACATCCTACCTTGCCCCACGGTGGACAGAGTATGAGGACACTGCTTCCTTCTTTATCCACTGGAATTCAAATCATTAGGCTTCTACCTTAAAAAAATGAAAGAAGCTTGTGTGTTATTCGTTTAATTTGATGCCCCATAGGTGGTCAGGAAAGGGAGGCCAGGTGAGCTTTATTGACTCTGAAAGCTTATTTTTGAGCCCAGTACCCAGTCTAAGCTCTGAAAAGAGGTCCTAGGAGCAGCCAGAGTTGCTGCCCTTGACCCCATTGGACATAGGGACTCTAAGACACTAGTATAAACCTAGAAGCCCCACTGGATAGCAACTAGCTCTTAAAAAGAAATGCACTCAGAAAGACAACCTGAGGCCCAGAGCCACTGCTCACTAGCTTTCCTACTGGCAGGTTATAGAATACTGTTCACTTATAAAAATGGAGCCTTCCTTACACTACCCTGCAATCAGCTTGCTTACTAGTGTCCCACCCCTGAGCTTTTACATCCTAACGGGCGGGGGGAGGAGGGTGTAGCTCAGTGGTAGAGTGCCTGCTTAGCATGCACAAGGTCTGGGGTCAATCCCCAGTACCTCCATTAAAAAATAAATAAGCCTAATTACCTCCTCCCCCAAAAATAAATTAATTAATTAAAAGAAACAGCCACTTTAAAAAATAAGAAAATAAAAAAGATAGATACATCCTATGGAAACACCCATGCCCTACTCTCTTGCCACCCCTTAATTAAACCTCAAGTAATAGCTGACTGAATTCCCTAAATATCGTGAGCAATACTCAGTCACTCAGGGCCTTCTTCAAGGCCCTCCTGCCCCTCTCTGCATCAGCTTCTCTTTTAATAGTTCAGAGTCGCACAAGCTCTGATTTCCCTGGCCCCAAACTCTGGGTCTCATATCCTAATTTTGATGTCTGCCTTTGGATCTCTCCGATTTGGCAGACTTCAAACTTTAACCCTACTCTTGGATCTTGCTCCCATAGCATGGCTTTAAGCTTTGTCCACCCCTTCAACGTGAGGGGCACCCATAGGCCCAGAGGAAGGCTCCCCTCCTTCCCTCTGCCTTATGTAACAGTCAGGTCAGTCTCTGGTCCCCAAAGCCCACAAAGGAAACTGTGAATTGGCACCAGCTCGGTGGGCTAATCTGGTGAAGAGATTGACTCCATCGTCTGACAAGGAAGGTGACAAAACAAGCCCAAAGAGTAGGCTTGGGCCACTTGTATCTCTGATACCAGGGCCATGTCTGGAAATTCGAGATCAGTCACATATGAATTTAAAACAACTGATTTCCACCATGACCTTCAACTGACTAGAAAGAGAGTAAGAAATCAGTAGATACTAGCTGAGATTTACTCTTGTAATTAAGAACACGCACACGCACACGCACACGCACACACGAACTCTCTGTAAAGACTAGGATATCTTGATTTTTCAAACTACTGTTATTTATTCAGCTGCTGCTTCTACAAGAAGTGGTGGAGGAGGAAATGTAGGTCTATTCATTTTTCGATATTACCCCCTTAACATCAAAGGGCTCTTCTGAGAACTGACGTCTCTATTTTTAAAGAAATGTCTACCTGCATTTCAGCAATCCTATGAGTTTTATTTGTTTCTTTTTCTTCCGTTTAAGTCGAGCATATATTAAGTTTTTAAAATTTTTATTTAAAAACATAATATGTGTTGTATAGACCACTGTGTGCATACACCACAGTTTATTTAGTCAATTTACTGTTAATGGATATTTGTTTTGTTTCAAGTCTGGTGCTACTAGGCTCAGATACCACTGTCAGCGTTCTTACACGCGTGTCCTGGCGTGCGTGTGTACATTTCTCTAAAGACTGGAGGACTGTGTTTTAATGGAATTCCCAGTTGTAGTGTATGTGTATGTTCAACTTCACTAGTTAAAGCAAAACAGTTTTCCAAAGTGGATTTACCTCTCTGTGCCCATCCCTGCGCCCGCCTTCCTTCCCTCCCCCATAGGTAGTTTATGAGCCGAGTTCCTCTTGCTCTGTATCCTCTCATACACTTGGTGTTTTCAGAATTAATTTTTCTAATATACTGGGTTTTTCATGATACCTCACTGTGGTTTTAATTTGCATTTCCCTGGTTGCTTGTGAAGTTAAGTACCATTCCATGAGTTAATTGGCCATCTGGGTTTCTTCCTTTATGAAGAGCCTATTTAAATCTCTCGTCCACTTTTTTTTTTGATTGGGCTGATCAGTGCTTTCTTATTGATTCCTCAGAATACTTCAAATACATTCTGCATACTAGATTTTTCCCAGTTCTAAGTGCTAAAGATATTACTGTTGTTAGTGTAGAATTTTCCTTTCGCTCTCTTTATGATGTATTTTGATGAACAAGGTTCTTGATTTTAACGTAGTCAGAATTATCATTCTTTTCCTTTATGGTTGATGCTTCTATTTAAGAAATCTTTCCCCATCCTAAAACTAAGAGGATTTTTTTTTCCTCCGTTTTATCTGAAAAAGTTTATTGCTCTTTCTTTTGTGTTAGGTCTTTAATCTACCTGAAATTTATTTTTATGTCTGCTATAAGCTGTAAGTCCAAATTTAAAATTTCCATATGAGCATATAATTGTTTTTGCATCATTTATTATACATTTAGCATCATTTATTATATTTCATATTTTAGCATTATCTATTATATAAAATTTTGCATTATATATAAAATTACATCTAACATCATTTATTATATAAAAATCAATTGTGTCATTACAATTGCTAAGGATACAATTGGTTTTTATATATCCATTTTCTTACCAGCAGCTTCCTAAATTTTATTAATTCTAATCATTTATGCATAGATTTTTTTTAAATTTTATACATAAGTAGTCGTACTATCTTTGTTCATAACTCATGAATGTATGTTGAATTTTAATAAGTATGTTTCTATAAAAATTAAAATAATCACATGATTTTTTTATTTGTTATCCTAATGTGGCAAATTTTATTAATTGATTTTTTTAAGTGTACAGTTCAGTGGTTTTTATTTTAATTATTTTTTAAGTGACGCATAAGTGACCAACAAAACCATGTTAGTTCCAGGCACACAATAGTGATTTCTATATTTTTATACATCAAAAAATGATCACCATGATAAGTCTAGTTACCATCCGTCATCATACAAAGTTATTACAATATTATTGCCTATAGTCTCTACACTGTACAGTTCATCCCCATGACTCATTTATTTTGTAACTGGAAATATTTATCTCGTAATCTCCCTCACTTAACTTCACTATCACCAAACTCCCCTCCCATCTGGCAACCGTTTGTTCTCTGCATCTGTGACTCTGTTTCTATTTTGTATGTTTGTTCATTTGTTTTGTTTTTAAAATTCCACATATAAGTGAAATCATATGGTATTTGCCTTTGACATTTCATTTAGCGTTAATACCTTCTGGGTTCATCCACGTTATCACAGATGGCAAGATTTCATTCGTTTTTATGGCTAAAAAGTATTCCATTGTATGTATGTATACTACATCTTCTTTATCCATTCATCTATCAACGGACACTTACGTTGCTTCCATATCTTGGCTATTGTATATAATGCTGCAATGAACACAAGGGTGCTATATCTTTTTGAATTAGCATTTTTGTTTTCTTTGGAAAAATATACAAAAGTGGAATTGCTGGAATGTATTCTATTGCTATTTTTAATTTTTTGAGGAACCTCCATACTGTTTTCTATAGTGGCTGCACCAATTTACATCCCCACCAACAGTGCGTGGGGGTTCCCTTTTCTCCACATCCTTGCCAACCCTTGTTATTTGTTATCTTTGTGGTAATAGCCATTCTGACAGGTGTGAGGTGGTATCTCATTGTGGTTTTGATTTGCATTTCCCTGATGATTAATAACGTTGAGTATCTTTTCGTGTGTCTGTTGCCAATCGTACGTCTTCTTTGGAAAAATGTCTATTCAGTTCCTCTGCTCATTTTTTAAATTGACTTGTTGTTTTGGTTTTTGGCTTTTCTTTCTTTGATGTTGAGCTGTATGAATTCTTTGTATATTTTGGATATCAACCCCTTATCAGATACATCGCTTGCAAGTATCTTCTCTCACTCAGTAGGCTGTCTTTCCATTTTGGTGGTGGTTTCCTTCATGCAAAAGTACAAACGCTTTTTAGTTTGATGTACTTCTGCTTGTCTGTTTTTGCTTTTGTTTCCCTTGCCTGAGGAGACATATCCAAATAAACACTGCTAGGACCAATGTCAGAGAACATACTGCCTATGTTTTCTTCTAGTCTTATGGTTTCCAGTTTTACATTTAAGGCTTTAATCCATTTGGAGTTTATAGTGTATATAGTGTGAAAAAGTAGTCCAGTTCTGTTGTGTTGACCTGTATGTCTGTTTTTGTGCCAGTACTATACTGTTTTGATTACTGTAGCTTTGTAGTATCATTTGAAATCTGTTCACCTATCTGTTCCTCTGTATCATCTAATCTACTGTTGATTCCTTCTAGTATATTTTAATTTCAGTTATTGTATTCTTCAGCTCTTTTTGTATACTCTCTAAGTCTTTGTTAAACATCCCACTGGGCTTGTCCATTCTTCTCCCAAGTTCATTGAGCATTTTTATGGTCATTATCTTAAGCAATTTACCTAATAAAAGCTCATCTCCACTTTGCTTAGTTCTTCATCTGGGTTTTATCTTGTTCCTTTTTTTTGCGGGGGGTGGGGGGGGGTTCAATAAGGCCAAATAGCTAACTTTTACTTAACATGGCTACTACACTCCAAGATTGAAGTCAACACAGTCATTACTACAAATTACTTGTTGAAAGAATCTATCCTGAAGAGAAAGGAAATTAGGAAAAAGAATTTAAACAATTCCTCCGAACCACACATTTATAAATATTGTCATATTTTAAATGCTTGAAGGCATGAATTCTCCATAAATGGAAAAGCAGTTTGCTATTGGCAACAGAAAAAACAGCAATAGTTTATCAAATGCTATAAAATTTAAAAGCCGTATCTGTTTTGGATTCACACTTGAGCAGTATTCTTGTCATTACAACTATGACTGCACATTGCTTTATACTCACCTTGAGTAAAATCTGCAGAAAATCCCACTGTATCCAATGTGTGTAATGTTTACTGCACTTATAGTAAGCCTTAAAACTTTCTAAATTTAGTCGATAGCAAATATCTCAAAATACCTAAAGGTATGTCTCAACTGCTAATGGTATGAAAATTGTTTCAGCTCCCTGCTTCAGAGTCTTCAAATACATTTTCTATAACAGAACCTTACTTCATTCCAGATTAATATCAGATATTTCAAAATCAAAAGAAAAAAGATCAGTTCTACACCAAGATACAGATATTACTCAGTACATGAAAAATTCACATTTTTAATTTATTTTTTACTTTTTCTTTTTTGTAAACAAATGACTGATGAAATAATGCAACACCTTAAATTCCAGAACATGGCATGGTTTTCCAGCCTTCTGTGGATATGGTGCATGATCAATCTATTATACAGGATTAACACAAGTTCATGCTTTTTGTGTTATGGTGAGACAACATTAAAGAATCTAACTCAGATTGGTTGAAGCACAAGTATAATAATCCTTGAATGTGATCAGACTTACGTAAGACATGAGTTTGAATCCACTGTCTTGAGACTTAACGTCATACTGTGGTCTGTCCATCTTCACCAGTCTCATTTGTAGTATGACAAAGAGACTCCCTATCTTTCTCAGCTCTCCATGAAGTCTTCTCTTTTTCACCTTCTCTTTCTCGGTCTCAATCTCTTTCTTGATCTCTTGAAAGAGCTGGGGGAGGAACACAACAAGGGGCATCGTGCTCTTCTGCCCCGTCATCTTTCCTGTCAGCAGCACGTCTCCAAGAACTTACTTCCTTGTGCTCTGATCTGAGAGGAGGTCCCCTTGGTTCTCTGTCATCTTGTCTTTCTCTTAGATCACAGCAATCACCTCTCTCACAGTGGCGGTCATCCTGATCCCTATTGTCACGACAACTTGTGTCTCTCCAGCTTGAAGATATCTTGTTCCTTAATTTGGAATATATTCTTCTGTCTCCTCATTTTGCCTAATTATCTCTTTTTTACTTCTATCTAATTATTTCTTTTTAATTCTATGCATTAGGTTGGTTATGTCTCCCAGCCTTGGAGAAGTGGCCTTATATAGAGCTGTCCTAGGGTCCAGTAGCACACTCCTCTCTGGTCCCCAGAGCTATATGCTATAGGGGTTTCCCCTATGTGGGCTGCATGAGCTCTTCTGTTGTGCTGCGGCTGACTACTGTGGGTGCACTGGTAGGTGCGAGTGGCCCCTAGCCACTTGGCCGCCAGGCTCTACCTCGCGCAAAGGCTGCCAGCATGCTGGTGTGCAGGGCTGGGTCACCACACAGCTGGCTGCTTAACCTGGGGCCTCCTGGGACTGGCGCTGACTGGCTGGTGGGCAGGTAATCCCCCACGGCTAATAGGCTAGAGAGAGGATTCCACGATGGCACTTGCTAGCACCACTGTCCCTGCAGTAGGTTGAGCTCCCCGAAATGGCTGTAGCCAGTGTCTGTGTCCCCAGGGGGAGTCTCACTTGCCTCCTGCCTCTCCAGAAGGCTCTTCAAAATCAGCAAATGGGTTTGACGCAGGCTCCTTTCAAATTACTGCCCATGTGCTAGGTCTCAGAGGATGTGAGATTATGTGCACCCCCTTTAAGAGTGGAATCTCTGTTTCCCACAGCCCTCTGGATCATCTGTATGTAAGCCTAGGTGGACGTCAAAGTCTGATGTTCTGCAGGCTTATCTTTCCAGTGCAGGACCCACAGGCTGGGGAGCCCGATGTCAGGCTCAGACCCCTCACTCCTCAGGGACAACCTCCGCAATTGAGAGTATCCTATTATTTGTGGGTCACCCCTCTGGGCATGTGAATCTTGACTATACTGCGTCTCTACCCCCCCAATCTATCTTGTGTGGTTCCTTCTTTAGATCTTTAGTTGTAGAATATCTTCTCTGCTAGCCTTCAGGTCATTCTCATCAATAGATGATCTGTAAATAGTTGTAATTTTGATGTGCCTATGGGAAGGGTGAGCTCAGGGTCTTCCTAATCTGCCACCTTGGCCACACACCCCTATTAATTGATTTTTTTAAGGCCAAACTAACCTTGTACCCTAGGAATAAATCAACTAGATCATGAGGAATTGTCCTTTCTATTCATTGCTAATATTTTATAATCTATGTTAACAAGTTATATTTTTCCTTTCTCATATCATTCTAATCAGATTTTTATATCAAGGTTAAGTGAAATAAATAAAGTCAGTTGGGGGATTGTCCCTTTTTCTGTACTGTGGACTGACTTTGTGTGAGATTGAGATTACTTTCTCCTGGGGTGTTTGGTAGACTGAAAATCATCCAGGTCTGGATATTTTTTACCAATTTATTTAATAGTTATGGATCAATTCTACTTTTTCTTTTTATATCAGTATTCAAAAGATGCAATTTCTAAGAACTTGCACATTTGATTGAAATTTTCAAATTTACTAGCATAAAATTGTTCATCTCTCCTTTGCACTGTCCATAGTTCTGTCCACTATTCCACCCTGCTTTTGTTTATTCTTCCATTCTTTATTTTTCTTTTGGTTAATCTTGCCAGAGTTTTAACAATTTTATCAGCCTTTTCAAAGAACTAAATTTTGGCTCTTTAGATACAATCAGTGTGTTTTTTATATCATTAATTTTTTCTCTTTATTGTTTCTTTCTAATTTAGGAGAGTTATTTTGTTCTAATTTCACAAAATGGATGCATTACTTATTAATGCAGCCTTTCTAATTGTACAATATAAACATGAAAACCTACACATGCCTAAGTTCTGCTTTCCCTATAGACCACAAGTTTTTATTTTCATTATTGTTCAGTTCTAAATATTTTCTGATTTTTTTTTCTTTGACCCATAAATATTTAGAAGCTGATTTCTAATTTCTAAACTTATTGGGCTTTCCTAGTTAAGGACTCCCCCTTAATTTCATTATAATCAGAAAACACATTCTCTATTATTTCAATTAAATTAAACATTTTCAAGGCTTGCTTTATCGTCCATGTGTTTTTAAAATATTTTATATGTGCTCTGAAACAGTGTATAATTTGTAGTTGTTAAGTCAAATCAGCATTGGAAACAACTTGGGCCCTTATCTGACTGCAGTGTGTGTAATATTTTCTGTGAAAATAAAGATCTGTGACCTAATTCTTTTCTTCACCCTGGTATTTCTGTAAAGCTTAGCCATATCTCAAAGGAGAGAAGATTCAGCTTTGCTGATTAACATTCACTGAGTGTAAAATTTACATTCTGGGGGGAAGAAAACAGTACATCAAGTTCAATCATTGTGTTCAGTTCTCCTGTATTTTTACAAACTCTTGTCTGCTTACTCTTTAATTACTACGAGATAAAAAAAAATCTTGTTATGATTGTGAATTTGTTCCTGTTTATTGTTCTGTTAGTTTTTGCTTTATATTTTAGGGTGTTACGAAGTTTTCATTATGTGATCATACCAGCAGCATTGTATGAGAATCTACATCCCCTTCCATGTTAGTGCTGTCATATGTCTTGCATTTTGCTTATTGAATGAGTATAAATTAGACTTCATTGTGATCTTGATTTCTAGTTCTCTTATTATTAATATTATTGTTCAGCTCTGAATGTTTATTGACCATATATGTTTCCATTCTGTTCCAGAACTTCTATTTTGTGTCTTTTATCCAGTTTTCTGATGAGTTGTTTGTACATTTTTTCAATCCAAGAGTAAGTTACTTTTATGTGTAGCAAGTATCTTTTCTCTGTTTGTGCCTTGCCTTTTTACTTTCTTCAAAAGAGTCCTTTGATGTCTAGACATTCTTTATTTTAATGCAGTCAAATTAATCAATATGTCTTTTATGGTGACCTTTTTGTGTTCCATGTTTAGGAAATTTTTTCTGGCCCCAGTTAAGAAATCCATCTGTGTTTTCATTTAAAAGTTTTAACATTTTGCTTTTGAAAGTTAAGTTTTAATCCTTGTGGAGTTTATTTTTTGGTATTTTTATTCTTTAGTTTATTTTTAGAGTTTATTTTGGTATGATTTGGGGTAGTAAACAATTTTATTTTTTCCTCATAGATAAACATTTATTCTGACTCTGTTTATTAAATAGAGTTGACCGTAAAACAACACAGGGCCTAGGGGCAATGACCCCCATGCAATAAAAATTCCATGTATAACTTTTGACTCCCCAAAAACTTTACTAACAGCCTACTGTTGACTGGAAGCCTTACTGATAACATAAACAGCCCATTAACATATTTTGTATGTTATAGGTATTATATATTTTATTTTTATAATAAAGTTAGCTAGAGAAAAGAAACTGTTATTAAGAAAACCATAAGGAAGAGAAAATACATGTACTGTAGTGTATTTATCGATACTGTAAATCATGTGCTTGCAAGATGAAGCATCAAGTTTGTCAGTACCTACATCAATATCATCCTGTAAGATACAAAATACTATAGATGTTGGATTACTCACACTAGACATCAAAAATGAAAAGACAACGTAGAAAAGAAATTCATATTTATTTATAGGTATAACAATTCATGCAGTGATGACGAAAAAGCTGCAACGTGGCGGCCTAGTGTTAGCAACATGATTTTTCACAGTAGCGTGGCCTGTACACTAATGAACGAATCACTGTAATATTTGTATGGCGTACAGTATTACAGTCCTAGTCCTAATAGGGTGTTGTGAACATTGTTAGTTTTAGAAAAGCACTTATCTGTGATAATAGACTGATATACGGTTTCTCCAATTACGAAAGAGAGGGACAAACTGCATGGTAATGTGTAATTCTTTGAAAGTAAGGCTATAAAACAGTAAAAAAAAAAAAAAAACAACATTAATTTCATATTAAATATCACTTACCTTATGCTCATGTAAAAATATATATCATGTAAATCTACATATATTTTGTGGCATTCATGACATAGCTTTTTCTTAATTCTTTTGATATTTCTAGCCTACATTGTTCATCTGTGAGTTTTTTCCAAATTGTCACAAATCTCCAAAAATTTTTCCAATGTATTTATTGAAAAATATTTACATATAAGTGGACCAGTGCAGTTCAAACCCATGTTGTTCAAGGGTCAACTGTAGTTCCTCCATTCTCCTCTAATGTACAATAGCACCAGCGTCACCTATCAAATTTCCCTGTATTTGTGCAATTGTTTGTGGCTATTCTAGTCTATTCCATTTCTCTATCCCTGTTCATACACCATACCATCTCAATTGCTGTAGCTGTATATTAATTCCTTCTTTTTAAACTTTTTTTATTGAGTTATAGTCATTTTACAATGTTGTGTCAAATTCCAGTGTAAAAAACAATTTTTCAGTTATATATGAACATACACACATTCACTGTAACATTCTCTTTCACTGTGAGCCACCACAAGATCCTATATATATTTCCCTGTGCTACACAGTACAATCTTGTTTATCTATTCTACATTTTGAAATCCCAGTCCCTTCCCACCCCCTGTCCCCCTGGCAACCACAAGTTTGTATTCTATGTCTATGAGTCTGTTTCTGTTTTGTATTTATATTTTGTTTGTTTGTTTGTTTAGATACCGCATATGAGCGATCTCACCTATTTTTCTTTCTCTTTCTGGCTTACTTCACTTAGAATGACATTCTCCAGGAACATCCATGTTGCTGCAAATGGCGTTATGTTGTTGGTTTTTGTGGCTGAATAGTATTCCATTATATAAATATACCACGTCTTCTTTATTCAGTCATCTCTTGATGGACATTTAGGCTGTTTCCATGTCTTGGCTATTGTAAATAGTGCTGCTATGAACATTGGGGTGCAGGTGTCATTTTGAAGTAGGGTCCCTTCTGGATATATGCCCAGGAGCGGGATTCCTGGGTCATATGGTAAGTCTATTCCTAGTCTTGCTTTATATTAATTCTTGATAGGAAAAGCCCTCCTTCCTTCCTAAGAAGTATTTTAACGGTTCTTATCTTTTTACTCTTCTGTATAAATTATAGAATCAGCTTGTCAAGTTCCACCAAAAATTAAATAAATGCTAATATTGACATTTTTAACTATAGTTGCAGTGTATCTACAAATCAACTTGTGGACAAATAACATCTTTTCAATATTAAATATAGCAACACACAAACATGGGCTGTTTCTCCATTTATTTAGTTTTCCTTTCATGTCTTTCAAGAAAGTATTCTCATTTTCTGTGGTCTAATCTTGCACATCTTTTTTTCAGATTTATCCCCAGATACTTTATACTTTTTATAGCTAGTGTAAGTGGATCTTTTTAAAATTAATTTATCTAATTGTTTGTTCATGTATCTAGAAACTCCAGTGACTTTGGCACATTGATCATATATCCAGCCACAGCGAGCAGCTCTCTTATTATTTTGAATAATTTTTGGCAGATTTTTTTGTTCTCGAGGAAAACACATATCATATAAAAATAATGGCAGTTTTAATTTCTCTTTTCTAATCCTCCAGTGCACTGCAGAGGAGAAGTGGTGATTGTAGCATGCTTATTCTTCCTTTGAGATTATACAATGCTTCTGTTGTTTCTATACTTAAAATGATTGTAATTTGGGGGGTTGGGGTTTGGGGTCTTTGTTTTTTATAGTTACCTAAGTCAGGTTAGGGCCATTCTCTTCTGTTTCTACCTTTCCTTGAGCTTTTATTCATGAATGAGTATGGAATTTGGTCTTAACATGTAAAGATGATCAAACTTTTTTTTCTACTATCACATTTAATATTTATCCTTTCCTTTCATATTTCCATCTCTGTCTCTGTGTTGCGTTTAGTGTCATTTCTTCAGAGCTATCTTTCAGTTTAGTAATTAACTTTCAAATTTGATATTTAATCTATCCATGACTTCTTTATTTCACCAATTCATTTTTCATTTCTAAAAGTTATATTTTGTTTTTTCTAAATCCAGGCAGTTATTTTAATGCTTTCTTACAACTTACTATTTTTTTTCTTGAAACACTCCATATCTTGGCATTCTATACTGTGTATTTCATCTTGCTAATACCCAAAACCCTCAGAGAGTCAGAATAGGTTGCTTGTTATTTGTTCTTACTCTTATTTATGGTTTAAAGAGTGTCTAGGTAGAAAAAAATTACCATGTTAGATACTTCAAGCAAGGAATTTAATACAAGTAATTTGTTATGCAAGTGGGGTGGGCTGGAAGAGCAAAAAAGGACAGGTGATGTTACTTAGAGATTAACAACTGTCACAAGCCACTCTCTCCTAAGATTGGAGGAGAACAAGGTGAAGTGGCATCATGCACACCCCCTGATGCTGCACCAGCTGCACCATCACGAATTACTGCCTGCACTCCCACTGATGCTGCAAGAGCCCGGGAGGCCACAGTTTCTTTGAAAATAGCGAATTCGCTGCCGACGCTTCAGGGACTGAAGGATCCCCACCACAGATCCAGCTGGCTGCTGTTGTAGCCGCCTGCAGTGATCTGCAGGTGTTTGCCATTGCCAGCACCTAAGCAAGAAGAGAAAATAGTCGTATCTCTCCTACCCCTTCTCATCTCTTTTCTCTCCCGTTGATAGAACCTAGCCAGAAAGCAGCTGACAAGGGCATTTAGGAAACGCAGTTTGCAGGCTCACAGCCTCTTGCAAGGCAGAGGATACCATCAACGTGTGAAAATGTTGCTGAATGCTAACAGACTAATCCAGTATCATTTTCTTGCATGATCTGTGACTGTGAGTTGAACTGGTTGATTTAATCAGTAGAAAACCTCCAGGACTACATTAGGGTGCTTTCCTTCATTAGGTAGTTTCCATGTATGCACTCCAGAAAGATTACCCTAAAAACAGATGGCCCCTTGTAACAGTCATTTGTTTTTAGGGTAATCCTTCTGGAGTGTGTACATGGAAACTACCTTGCACAATTCCAGAGGGTAATATTTACACAGAATGCAATGCAAATGACGCCCCTTGGTGTTCTTCATCCTGGTGCCTCTGTTGCTTCCCACTGTCCTGTTTTCACTTGTATTCTTTATGGGCCAGTCTGTGTGGAGGGAGTGAGCAGGGTGTCCCAGGAGGCCAGCAATACATGAACAATTCTTTATTCAGCAGGAACTATCAAGTCTGCCTTTTGACCCAAACTGGGGTTCTCCATGAAGTACTTCCACAAAAACAATAAACTGATTTCATTTGCCCCTCCCCTCAGCAAGATGGAAGAAAATGGTAAGGCTCATCTAGAATCAGGAATTCTGTCAGTTACCTTTTAATGAAACTTGAGCTATCAGCAAGAGAGGGCTTCCAGAACTTGGACTGTCCTGGAGGATGAGGCAACCCCTAAACCAGCTGGCCGTCAGACTTTAGGTTTTACTGGACATTGAATCTCCAAAAGTGCAGAGCATAATAGGCACGTATTATTTATCAGAGACCATAATACTGTAATTACTGTAGGCTGTGTGGCCACAGTAAAATGGTTAAACTATAAATGTCAAGTAAGACCAGCACAGTGAACTTGAATGTAGGTTTGGTTTTTAGGATTAGCTAATTCAAGATGACATCTGTTGAGGACTTCATGAGAGAAGCAGTAGTAATGGAAAAACAGGCTGGTTGCTTCCTAGTGAGTCCAGAGAGACCTAGAACAGGGCAAAGAACCTCTTGTGCGCAGGTCAGCTTCACTGCTTAGTTTCAGTTAATGAGGGAAACGCCACCAGGTCCATCATTATTACCCCAGCGTCGTAAAAGTTCCAACAGAACTTAACATTTTTAACACTAATATGCTAAATGCCGTACGATGAGGTGCTGTTCTGTGAAAAACTGTCTCTCTGTGTGTCCAACTCTGGCTTTCTGCATGTGTTTCCAGTGTGTTTATTGTGTCTCCATATTATCTTTTTGTGCTTCGCTTTACCTTTCTTGATTGTATCAAATCTGGGATTGTGTCTTTCCATCTTGCTTTATCTACCTCATTTTCTTTTCCTCTCTGTTCCTTCCTCAACTCCTACCTCTCTACTTTTACAGCCAAGAATTTTGAACAGATTCTTGAATCACATATTGTATTTACTGAAAGATATTAAGTTCTAAATTTAAAACAGATGAACAGATGTCATCTTTCTTTACTTAAATGAAACAAATTCATTTTACATGTGGGGGCCACACCTGATTTTTCTCCTAACAACAGAGTAGGAAAAAAGATTTCTATCTCCTGATTTGGAAACACACCTCACTTGGTAATCTCCTTTGAAATGATATGAGTAAGTTCTGTGGACTGAAGTGGAAAAATACTCCAGATTTTATTCTTGATCCACTTTCTCTGCCCAGTTGTTTTTTTTTTTTTTTTTTTTATCTGAATGTAACTCAGCCCTATCCTCTCATTCTGGTATTTAATTCAGTTAGGCATTAAGTTGAGGGAGGAGGGAGTGAGATTCCACAGCTGTAAATCCCAGACACCTCACATGTCCCTTTGACCACATGGCTCTAATGAGCGAAGGGTATTAGAAGGGGACAGCTAGAATCCCTGAAAAGACCAGATCTTTGAATTCAGTAAGAACCACAGGCCCAGCAATGGCCTCTGAGCTAAATCTGGGCCTGCGGATGGTTTGAAAACAGAAGAAAAATATAGAGAAAGGCCTTTCAGTAGATAGACAATTACTGCCCATTCTTGCCTCCATTTGTCCTCAAGGCATGGACGGCACTCCCCTAGGGCAATTTCATTCTTCAATCCAGAGTCAGTTTTGAGGCTCCTCCATCTTCACTTGAGTTCTTAATTAGAACTAAAGTATCTTAGAATTCTTTGAAACCACCTGATCCAGTTCCCTCCTGTTGGAGATTAAAAATAGTGCTGATGCAAGGCCTCATTCAGAGCCAGTGAAACAGTGAGTGACACGGCCAGGAAGAGAACCTCACTCTTACTGTCCTGCTATGTCACACTTCATGATGCTTTGCAGAGATTAGATATACAGGAATATATATATGAATTTTCATTCAAAATAAATGGAAAAAGTAATATAAGTCTTTGGGGGAAAGTAGTTGGAAATGACTGCATTCCACCAAGTCAGTCGGTTAGCTAGTTACCTGGAAACCAGAGTCAATTTAAAGGATGGATTATCCAGGCAATCACCTGAGGCATCAGTCTTTACAGACAGCACTCTCGCATCAATTAGAGAAATAGGCTTCCCCTGGGCAGATGCAGCCCCTTGATGGTGGGCCTTTGTGAGAATATAAAGACACCCCTTCCTCCAGGTGAATGCAGCCAGAGCACTGTGCACAGTGTGGCAAGTGGAGAGTTGAGGTGGATTTCAGTCTGCATTTACCCCCTGGCTAAGCATCCCTGTGCATTTACCAGAAACCCACTCATGTTGGTGGGGAGGAATGCTTTGTCAAGCACTCGGAGTGGGGTTGAGAGAGCCAAGCAGCAGGAAGTGATCACTAGCCTGCTTCCTTAGGAGGGTGACTCTGGTTACCTGAGTGGGGTACAAAGTTTGAGGTCAGGCAATAGAGGAGGAGCTACCAGCTTCCCTGGAGGTCCTTCTGCCTCTGCCAGTCCCCACCCAACAACAGACTTGTGGGGATGGGTTGCTCCATCTTAGAGCATGAATTGTTGCAGTATTAATTCTATAATCCCCCTGGAAATAGTGTGCGGTAACAGAAGTCAAACGGCACCCTGGGGTTTATTCTGAAGGAAGCACCTCCATTTCTGAGATGGTCCAAATATGACCCTTTTCTTTATTTCCTGTGGACAAGATAAAGCATGGACTTTGCAGTCAACTGACAAATCATTTGTCTCCGTCTTGGCTATGTGATGACTTCAAATTCCTTTCAAGCTGCTGAGATTCCTTTTCCTCATCTGTAAAATGGGCTTTTTTAGGAGGATTAAAGCAGACAACATACGTAAGTACATGGCAGATGCAGGTAGTGCGTGATCAGTCTGGCCTGCTGGAGGGGAATGGTGTGTCTTCTGCTCCACACCACCTCAGTTCAGGGACAGACAATCTATTGCTGGTAGCTGACTGCACTGTGTGAACAACATACAAACCTTTGGCTTTCCGGGCCCAGAGGAGCTGGGCACCAGGATAACTGCCTGGAGAACAGAGGATACTTGTGATGTGATTTATCCCTTGGGTACCACAATTCCTATAATTTCTACCTTAGGTTCCGATAAAATGAAGTCCTAGGAAAGTTCCCCCTATGAAGAGGTGTGCTTTAGACCACAGAATGCTCCTTCTTATTTCTGAAGAGGGAGGCCATCAGGGTGGTTAAGAATGAGTGTTGGCACCAGAGCCATCTGGGTTTGAATCCCAAATCTTTTTTTCCCTCACTATTTCTGAAGTCTTGGGCTAAAGACAGCCCCAGTTTTCCTTAATTGCAAAACTGGGATGTTAGTTCTTAATCTCATAAAGTTTAAACAAGATAATTTCCTGGCATATAAGCAGCTCTCCAAAAGCATTAATTATTGTTGTTGTTGTGTTGTTGTTAGATCTGCTGGATCAGGTGTTCCTGAGTTACTCTTTACAAATGCCCACACGTGGCAGAAGCATAAGGCAATGCCTGGCAGAGCCCTGGGGCCCGGTGACAGGCAGGCAAGGCAGGGGTGGTGACTGGGCTGCAGCGTGCTACGTCCCTGTGTTTGCACAAAGTTGGCATCAAAAGTGTGAGCTCTCTCAGAACTGAGGACTCTCAGGTTACCCAAGGAGTGGAGGTCTAGAAACATGCAAAACATGATTATCAAACATCCCACCATGAACAGAAACACTGAACTATGGGTGAGGCACAGAATGGGGACGATAATAGAAAAGAAACAGAAGACACAAGCTTACAATAGTTACCGTGTCCATCAGGAATTCAGGATGTGAAGGACTTTCTAGTCACACCCATGACCTCTCCCAGGACTTGTAAGAAGCCAGAAGTACAAAACACATTGCCCACAGCTCTGATAAGCAGGGCTATAAAGCTTCTTCCTGATGTTTCAAAAAGCAGGACCAGAACACCTGTCGCTCACCTGAGGATGAATATGTAACTATTAAAGTCTCATGGGTTTGAGGTCAAGCATCTAATACCTCCACTCCCCCAACCCCCATAAAAGATGCTCAATAAACAAACGCACTGACAGGAAAGGGATAAAGGAAACGGCAGGATGAGCAAAAGACCCTAAATGATTTCTAGTCCTCCCACTTGGGTCCCCTCTCCACTGGTAAACCTCAGATAAGGGCTCATCCATTGTGCTACCCACACCTCTGTAATCCAGATGCCCAATCACTCAGGGACCACCAGGGCTGTTGAGGTTGAAGAGATGTGTTTCCTTCGTGGTCCTCAAAATTCATTATTCCTTCCCTTCCAAATGCAGCCCTCCGCTCTCAAGGCTAGGATGAGGCCAGGTCTCTTTGCGGTTCCTACCCAGCCCGGTAACAAGAAGACGAGGGACTGGAATGCGCAACCCCCCCCCCCGCCCCGCACCCCGTTAGTTCCCCTTGAGGGAGGCCGAGCGAGGGAGCGCAGCAATAGCAAAGCAGCCAGCTATGTAAGGGGTTGGCGGGGGGGGGGGGGTGCATCTGGGAGGGAGAGGGGGCGTGGTGGCCCGCCGGCGTGACCGCACGTGTGCTCGGCGCGGGGACCGGGGCCGGCGTGACGGGCGTGTCCCCGGCCGGCGTGGGCCCACCTCCGGCGTGAGCCCTGCGCTGTGGGTGCGGCGCGCGCCGGGCGCGGTGGTCCGTGCGCCCGGGCGGCGCGGGCGCGGCCGGCGCTCCTGCAGAGGGAGCTGTGCGCCCGGCCTGGCTCACGCACGGCGCCGCCCGCTCCCTCTTGCCGCCGCCGCTGCCGCTGCTGCCGCCGCCTCTGGGCCCGCCCGCCGGGGAGGGGCTCCCGGCCTCGCCAGCAGCTGCTTCCTGCTTTCCGCACGTCCTCGCCGCCGGTCCGGTCCTGCGATCCCCGGCCGAGAGCCACAAGCCCGCCGCCGCCGCCGCCGCCGCCGCCGCCGCCGCCGCCGCCCTCCCGTCCCCCGCCCGCGCCCCAGCCTCGCCCTGCGGCCCACTCGCCAGCTCCCTGGACCCCGCGTCCCCAAGTCGCCCCCGCGCACCCCGGCCATGCTGTCCTTCCAGTACCCCGACGTGTACCGGGACGAGACCGCCGTGAGTTCCCCGGCCGCGCGGCCCGATCCCCGCCGCCCGCGGCCCCTCGCCCCCGGCGTCCCTCCCCTCCCCCTCGGCCTTTGTTTGCGAGACCCGGCGGGGGGCGCCCGGCTCCTCCCGAGCCGCGGGGGCCCTCGTGGCGGTAGGCATCCGCCCGCTGGCGGCGGAGCCCGTGGTCAGCCGCCGCTTAGACGCTTCTTAAAACCAACGGGGTCAAGGGCAGACTTCCAGGGAGGAACGGGCGACTTAAGGGAGTGTACCTGTTTTTTTGACCCTAGGAGGCTCTTGCTTAAATGTAGTGGTGGGAGACCGTGTGCATGCGTGTAGATGATGTGCAATTTTAAAACGAAAGCAAACTTTTTCAACTCACAAATTAAAAATACTTCGAGTTGAAGTTCATTCATTCGATTTGGAAACGTGTGTGGAGCGCTTACCCTGCCCCTGGCCGGGTGCTGGGGTCCGGCGCCGGGGTTGCAGAGTCTTGGGAAGATGGAGCAGGCGCGTAGCAGTGCTGGGCCAGGTGTTCCTGAACAAGAAAAGGAGTTGATAGGGGTAAGAGGAGGCCTTAGAAGGGAGAGGAGATGGCCTGTTTCTGAGTGAAGTTTTGCCTAGTACGGGGGTTAGCCACCATTTCCCTAAGCTGCAGATGAACTCAGGGTCACTGTTGAGAGCCTGTGGGTGAGATTTTGGGCAAACAGCTATTTTGTGTAACAGATAATATGGCATCTTAAGAACTGGAGTAAATCCGAATGTTGTGGGCATGATTCTCTTAGGAGGCAACTTCCTCAGGTTACTTAAAATAGAAACAGAATAAAAGGATTTGTGTATGGTACAGTTCTAGGTTTTTTCCTGCTTACTTTGACCCAATTTACACCAGAAAGTCTGTTCTTTAAAGCACATCTCATTTTGGGGTGAAGTGTAGAGGGGCTTTAGAGTTACAGGACATACTGTTTTAAATTAAGACTTCCAAGTGGCCCTGATGCATGCATGGTTTCTTAGACCAGTGGCCATCTGGTAACCATGTTTTCTCAGTCTGTTCAGCTGCTTGCTTATTAAATTTACTCTTTAACAGCCCAAGAAGCTGTATTCCTGTGGTTGAAGAAGTTGTTTCCTTTGTATATGGGGGTAAAGTGATCCAGCCAGAATGGAAAACAGGACAGACCAAATAAGAAGACCTGAGTGCTAGTTCTGGTTTTGTCCCTCACTTGCTGGATGCCCTTTGGCAGGTCACTTACCTGTTGCAGGCCGTGTTTCCCGTATGTGAATTATGAGAGGGCCGGCTCGGCTAACCACAGAGCTTACTTGCTTCTGTACGAAGAGTATCATCATTCATTCGTTCGCATGACAGTCTAGCCCAGCAGTGTGCCAGACTTTACTAATGGCAAGATGTGACTCTCTCCGTTTGATTCTTGAAGATCTTTTGAGTTTTCAGGAGAGATAAAAATATAAAGAACTACCTGTTATGTGGTTTGCTAAGTGCCGTTTTAGATTTTGTTTTTTTGTTTTATTTTTAAAGGTTTTTTTTCCTCCTCTGTAAAGCTTGGATTTTAACCTTTTCAGGTTACCAAAATCCTGCAGTTCCTTTATCTACGTTTAGCAGTTCTTGAAACAGTTAAGTGAGGATTTTATGAAGACATCAGAAAGATTAGGAACAATTAACTCAGAAGGGTGTACTGTGGGTTTTAATACTCTCCAGTTCCTTTTCATCAAAGAACTCACGATAAGCCTCATGGCCAAGGAAATGTAGCTCTGGTCCAGCGTGGACATTGCTCTGTGGACCCCACAGTGTACCTAACCCAGCCCTGAGAGCCTACATGGGCCAATTTTCCCTGCGACAGAGTCCAGATTACTAACTACTAATGCTTGACTTACGCATTGGCTCAAATTAACTTCTAGAATGGCTTTCTTTCTCTCCAGCAGGTGCTACAGATTGCTGTAGCTCTCTGTCTCTCTCGCTTGTGCATCTTCTAGCCACATACTGGGCAGTCTCCTGCTGAAGTGTGGGGCTGGAGCATGCAGTCCTTTTTGGTGGATTTCTGCTTCAGCGAGCAGATTTTTGGAAACCATGACGTTCCAGTATAATGCCGTTGCCCATCCCTGGAGAGTGATGCTGTCAGGGAATTCAGGCCTGCTGTAGGGATGACAAGTGTGTGTGTGTTGGGGAGGGGGGCGGTGCATCGAGAACACAGGCGGATGGGATTCATTTCCATCAGGAGGAGGAGACGATACGTGAATTAAGCCTGGAAGTTGGCCAGTTGGATAAGGTGTAAAAAACATTACTGACTGTAACTCTGAGAGCTGGACGGTCATGGAACTGCATTTGCTTTAGGACGGCAGGAAGGCCATTGTGACCGGAACATCCATGGGTGGGTAAACTTGGGTGGGGGCTGGAAAGAAGAAAAGGAAAATGGGGCCAGGTTTGATGGGCTCTTCCTGCTGTGTGTACAAGTCTGCACTTCATCCTGAAGGCAGCAGGCAAGCTGTTGTATAATACAAGTGAAACATTGAATAGTAACAGTGTCTTACCAGGATTCTATTTTTAAAGCCCCTTGGGAAGAAAGGACAGGTTTGCAAACTTAAATCAGTTGGTAGAATCAGATACTGAACAACTTGAGTTCAGGGAATGTGGCTGAGATCACCCCATTTGTAGGGTATGGTCCTGTAAAAAAAAAAAAAAACACGTAGGGAGTGGGTGGATGGAGGCAGGGCGGATTGTCCTGGAGAGAATCAGTTTCTTGTGGTTAAAAATGTCTGCTCAGGAACTGACTTTAGTCTGCTTTAGATGACAGTGCTGGTTCTGGGAAGAAGAGGCTGTTTGCTCAGAGGTAAACACCATTCAGGAGGCAGTACAGTGTAGAATGCACTGGGTTTTGAGTCAGGGTCCAGCTGTGCACCTGCCAGTTCACAGCTGGCCTGCTTATTAGCAAAAGGTTAAGTCCTTGGATTTTGCAGTCTGCTCAAGGTGGGTCACAGCCCCCCACCCCCTGCTTACTATCCATCTGGCCCTTGTCAATTGCTTTCACTCTTTTCCAGCTTCAGTTTCCTCATCTGGAAAATGAGTTCGTAATAACCTCACAGTGAGGACAGATCAGAGAATGTGGCTATGGCGCAATGTTTAGCTCACAGTGATCTCTGTATAAACAGTAAATCTGTGGCCTTTACCCTTCTAGTCTCTGTGAATTGCTTCTTCAGTCTGTAAAATAGGAATGTCATCAACTCTTGCAAGGTTGCTTTAAAACATCAGGCATGACAGCATGGATATTTAGCAAATGTTCAGGGCTTTCGGTCTCGCAGTTGGCAACATCTTCACGTAGTCATAAAACTACCATGATTTGCAGTTACTCTTTTCCTCTTCTTTATGAGAAGTTAAGTCTCTGGATATGTCTGAGTTTTAGTAGCATCATAATCGAGGAACATTTTTAAGATGTGTGGTCTGCCCCCTCCCAGCAATTTTTGGGGAAAAGCTGTTGGCAGATTGTTTTGAGTCACAGCCCTGATTGAACTCAGTCTGGCCCTGGGAGTGTTGCCATCTTGCACTTGTCATTGCTCCTAAAAATACTGGATTGGAAGATCTTTTACAACTTTACATTTTTCTGACCTTTTATTGTCAGAAAAGTCGATTGTTATTGTAAGCATATCTTACAGCTGTTTCAAGGTGTGTAAAATGTAAGAGACTTGCAAGTGAGAAGAAGAGATAAAAAGCTTTTCTTCAGTGGTGATAATCAGCTACCATCTAGAGGCTTTTGATAAGGAGTGAAAATTGGTAATTTTAGGAAGACTCGTCAAGAAGGTTTTCGTCTGACTTTCCGTCCTTTGCGCTCGTCCGTCATTGTTTGATGAGAACAGTTCTAAGCGTTCCACCTTAACTGCCCCTTCTTCCGGATGTGCATTTCCCAGGTGCTCTCTGCCCAGCACCTGATGACCCCTTGCAGAAAACTGAGATTTGAGGCTTGGGAGATTCATCTTGACTGGCCAGCAGCCACACTGGAACTTTGACCAGCAGTAGAAACAGCAGGTTTTCATTTTCTAGGAAGGTGTTTGCTTTCCTTAGGGTATAGCCCTTACCTTCTGGTGTTTTAGAACAAAGCAGGGAGACAAATGAAAAATTCATTTAGTCTCCCGGACAACGTCACGAAGCCTTAACTGGAATGTTAGAGTTGTTGAGAGAGACTTGTTTGGAAAGACATCCAGGTGGTTTCACTTAATTAGATTAATCACGTTAGCATGAAATGGAGAGGTTTTGTAGCAATGTTTACCTGTGGATAGTTTCTTTAGGCATAATCACCTGGGGTATGGTGACTCCCAGTTGCTCTTACAGACTTTCTGAGGCCAGGCCCAGGAGTTTGTTTTTTCAGAAGCTCTCAGGTGGCTCTGAACATTGGCCCCCGTGGGCCCTCCCGAAGGCATCCCCTTAGCCAGGCCCAACTCCCACTAAGTTTTATTTCTTCAAATATCAAGGTAGTCCGAATGTGTGATGCCTTTGTGTCTCCTATTCTGCACAGTGAAAGAAAGCATTTCATAACAGTACACTGTGAGGAAGAAAGGCTTCAGTTTTAGAAATGTTCTTTCATTGCGTTTAAGTCAGCCTTTTCAGCTTGATGTCAGTTAGCATCATTACACATTAGTTTCTTGCTTTTTGGCAGTTTAGCCTTGGAGGCGAAACAGATCATATTATATCTGGTTGGGAGACTTTCTAATTACCAGTGAGCTGAGCAGGAGAGGGAGACGTGCATGTGTGTGGCGGCCCCGACGAGCGTGCCCTTCCGGCATCCCCACCACGTGGTGTCATTCTGCGCTTTGCCACCGACAGCACATTTTCAAGTTTCTTTAGCATAGCAGCGGGCCTTTGTTTTGTGTTGTACAGACTGAGCAGTTCCTAGTCTGACCTTTCATCATTCTTCCCTCTCCAGCTAATACGTTCTTTTCATGGAGGGTGGCTCGACACCTTTGAAAACCTGCCAACTTCGGTTCATATGATAATTTGGGCAGACACGTTGACAGTGAACCAATTGGGGTGTTTCTGTCTGTCCCTCTCCTATTTCTCCACCACACTCAGAAAGTACTAATTTAACTGGAGCTAGACCCTTGTTATCTAATACCACATTTTGTCTTTTGCAGGTACAGGATTATCATGGGCATAAAATCTGTGACCCTTACGCTTGGCTGGAAGACCCAGACAGTGAGCAGACGAAGGTAAATTGGGGTTTCTTATGAAAGATGACGCAGCCTTCCTAGCTAGGACCAGACCCTCGACATCAGTAATCATGGCTTTTCCTTCCTGGTGTCTTCCTGGGTTTTCCACTGTGGGATGGTAAATAGACCTGCTGGTACGAACACTTTTCTGTGAAATAATTCATAGGAAAGAGGTGAAAGCATTTATAGTCCTGGAGAGTATCACATAACCATTTTGAATAATGTTGATGGTTTATAGGGACACTGACGAACCAATTGTTTGACATGAAAATATTTGAGAAAAGGAAAACTGATTTTTACCAAAGCCAAATGAAAACCTAGAGGAAAATCATGTGGGGGAGAAAATTGCCTAATACATTTTTTCTGAAGGAAAGAAAACCTTATATGTCAAGCAAATATCAGGTCTTGAAAACTGAATACTGGTCTTCGATTACTTATTGATTTTAATGCAACAACAATAAAATAAGAACTAAATTATAAGTAAAGTAAATTGTAAGTATCTTATATAGAAGTAAAGGGGTGAAGAGAATTTTCTAATCTGTCTAAAAATGTGACGCTTTCCTGTTCTTTTGGAGAAATGTGTAGTGTTTTGAGCTGAAGTGTCATTTCGGTGATGAAGCTTACCCATAAGTGCCATGTCCCACGGACATTTTTTCCTCCTTGGAGTGAACAGGACTTGTCGTTTGAGATTCATCATTTACATATACTGTATGTGGTTCATTATGTTTGCTTGGATGAGGGAATAGTGGTTCTCCAGTTCACTTCAAGTTCCTTGACTCTTTTATTTATAACCATATTTGCAATTGTAAATATGGTTATAAATAGTATGTAGGACTGGGTATACAGTTTCTAATATGCTCACCATTCCAAAAGTTTATTTGAGCTGCTTTAGAATCCCAGAGTACATTTCTCGTTAAAAAAAAAAGAAAGTTAAATGCACGCTGGGTGGTTTTCTAGGCCAGCTTCTAAAAGTTTGTGTCTTACCTGCTCCTCTATCTTTTGGTCCCTTGCCACCATATATACCAGTGGTCTCTGGAGAACTGAGGTCAGATTTCCAGGACAGTTCAGATTTGCCAGGAAGGCATTCCCTTCTGATGTGGACCTGGCCAGTGAGATCAGGGTTTTCTCCTTGCCCCTTTCCTCCCACCTCCTGCCCACTGCCCGCCTCCCCCACCCCCCATGCTCCCTGCTCAGTGAGGTTGCAGATTTCACCACCTTCATATCCTTGGAGAAAAGCCTGACGGGGAACTGAGTAGGGTAAGGGCTTAGCCAGGCCCGGCGATGAGTGGAAGAGGAGAAAGTAGAAGCAGAGAGAGGATCTGCTGCTCCTGCTGGAGTAAATCCCTCTCACCTCTTTTTGCTTCCTTCATTACCAGAGCCCTGGCTTGCCGGCTTGCCTTTCTGCCAGCCTTGCCTCTTCCTGGCTTGCGTTTCTCTCCTCCTCTACCTACTGCAGAAGCTCTTAAAACTTCTTCCCTATCCTTTGTCCTTGGAGCACATAAACCACCATTTTGAGATTTTCTCATCATTTTTACTTCTATCTCGAATCCTTCATTCTCTCTCTTTCTTAATTCCCTTCAAGACAGACAGGTCTCCTTGATGAGAATGACTGGTACTTGCGTTTTTATTTTTCTTTCGTGAAGCAGTGGGTTACGGAGGTTCCTGGGTAGATATTCCCAAATGAGAAGCAGATGGGTCACTTTAGAAGCAGTTGAAGGCTAGGAGGAGCAGAGAGCAGGTGTGGGGCAGCCACCTCACTTCAGCTCTGCCATGGACAGTCTTGATTGTCCAACTTTGGGCTGAACTGAGACAGAGACCAACCTGGGGATGGAGAGTCATAGGCAGCTCCATAGCCAGTGATGGATGGAGAGCACGAGGGAACGGAATGAACTTCCTGTGCATCCCTTGGAAAGCTGTCCCCAAGGACTGTCTCTATGATGATTGCTTTGTCTGAGCTACTGACTGCAACCTGGATTTCTTCAGCCTTTGATGGCGATTGAGTGATTCAGCTGTGTCAGAATGACCCAGTTTTTGTTTACGTGTTAAGGAAGGTACACTGTTGTTCCTTAATTGATGATGGCTGGTCCTGTGGTTGACAAGCCACTTACCAGTAGATGAAACTTTGCTAATTAGTGATCTTGACGTCAACAGTGGACAGACGCCAACATTGGTCTCTACAGTGTTATTTTCATGGCATGTTTATTGGATGCTTACTATGTACTGGGTACTTCACTGGTAGCTTTGCATACCCTATCTCATTCAGTTCTCAAACTCTGTAAGAGATCTTTTATTTTCCCCATTTTACAAATGAAGAAATTGAGTTAGAATGACTAAGGAACATGTCCAGGGTCACTCAGCTAGTTAAGTATGGAGCCAGGAGTGGAACCCAGGCAGGTTATCAACTTCGTGGTAAAGAAATAATAAAAGATCAAAGACTCTGAGTGTAGTAGCTTTGGGAATGCAAGCTGTAGGAATCTGTTCATGTCTGTGCTTGCCTTGGGCCTTTGCAGGTCCTGCAGGGACCCTGGGCCGCCCTACCCCCGCTCCCACGCTGACCTGTTCAGATAGCATACCTCAGCTGTCAGAGGGCTGTGAGCTCGCGCCTTACCCCTGTGTCCTCCACACATACTCTCCCACTGCTCTCTCAACAGGCTCGGTATTGACCAGAGCTAGTATGTCATCTGGGACCTGATAGTTGAAGTTTGGTCTCAGACTGAAAAGGTGGGGTGTGTTCTTCTCATGAGCAGAAGAGCAACATGAACATTTTCCACTCACAGTCAGAGGCGTGGACACAAAGGTGTACTAGCCATACCTTGATGTAAAGACGGGACTCTTCACGTAGCCTTCAGGACACAAAAAACTGCTTGCTACGTTTTCAATAAAAACCAGTCCTGGAAGTGAGGAACATCGATAGCTCATTTATACCAAGATCTGAAAAGCTATTAGTAGGTCTTTGATTTAACCTAGTATTTCATATAGGCTATCCAGTTCTGACTGCTGGCGTTTGAGGCTTTATCCTTTATGAAAGAATATCAAAGCAGACTGGTAACTTAGAAAATTCCTTAGAGACAGTGGTGCGGGAGACTTGAATCTGGATGAATCCTTTCAAGTCAGGGCCCACATAACCCTATTTTATAGCAGATGTTCTGGATGGTAGAAGATCCTACACAACTCAGTTGATTCTTTGAGGTCAGTTCGACCATGATGTAAAAATTCAACAGAGATGCTTTGTAAAGAGGAAACAGACCAGCACGGGCCAGTAGATATATAACATAAGCTACATATAAAATTCACATTTTTCTAGTAGCCACATTAAAAAGTAAAAAGAAACAGGTGAAATTAATTGTAATAAATACATTTTATTTAATTAGCATACTCAAAATATTAACACCTCAATGTACAGTGTAAAATATTAAAATATCTTATATCCTTTTTTTCATACATTAAATTTTCAAAATCCAATGTGTGTTTTACACTTATAGTACATGTTGATTCAGACCAGCCACATTTCAGGTGCTCAGTAGCCACATGTGGCTAGTGGCTACCATTCTGGACAGTGAAGATATGGGCCAACCTTTCTTGTGAATATAGATGTAAAGAATATAAGTAAATATTAGCAGATAAAAACAAAAACAAAATTTGTTCCAGAATTCAAGAACAGTTTATTATTATATTCATAGATTAAGTAAGCCTTTATTATTACCCTAATTAATACTTTAAAAATTAAAGAAAACTCAAAATAAAAATAGAAATAACTTTAATAAGATAATAAATATTCAAAACAACCTAAACACTAGGCTGGAATATCTCTGTCACTGCTTTTTTTGTATGTTTGCTGATCTTTGACCACTGCAATAAAACATGGACTAAAATTTATAGAGGAGAAGATAAAATTATTCATTATAGATTCTATGATTATACGTCTAGAAAACCTATGGGAAACAACTGAAAACTTACTAGAATTAATGAGCTCAGTAAAGTGAATATGTCCAAAATAAACATAAAATCATTTGCACTCATATAGACCATCGATAATGAAAAATTAACCATCTGATAGCACCAACAAAAAGCAAATATTTAGAAGAAGAGGAGGTTTCAGGCCTCCTGGGAGGGTAAATAATGTCACCTCAGAAATAGGGCAATCTAGAAAAGGGCCAGTTTGGGGCATTATTTTTAATAGTGAAAAATTGGAAATCTCCATTTCCAACAATAGTGTTTAAGCCGTATGTGGTGGACCTGCTTGATGAAATAGTGCGTGTATGTATTAAAATGTTGGGTTATAAAGATTGCTTATGAACTGAGAATGTGCTCGTGGTAGAATAGTAAGTGGGAAAAGGATGCAAGGTTGCAGTGCTTCCGATGGTTTCAGCTTCATCAGTGCCTTTGTAATTCTAGGGCAATCTGTATAGAATACAAAGTAAGTAAAAATAAGATACAGGGAAGGCTCTGGGTTAAAAGCACTTTAGGCATCTACTGAGTGTGGTATATTCTTGAGGTGTCTGACCCTTAGTGAAGTCTCACTGGGGTCAGTAGTGTGTGGTGCTGGAGAGGGAGGTTTGTGGTCATTAAAAAGGATTTGAAGACAGATGGGCAGGTCCACACAGGCAGTTAGCCCCTGCTTCCCACTCAGCAGACTTTTCCAGCCTGCCCTTCTCACATCATCCAAGGAAGTGGGTAGCAGTGTTGATGCACCCTGATTGATGCTGAGTAACGAGCATCCAGTCTGCTGATAGCAAGGCTCCCATCCCCCATTGACTGACAGAAGTGTGATTGACTTCCCAGTCTAACTTCCACAGTTCCCTCTGGTTTCCTGTGACAGATGAACAAGTGAACCCCAAACCTCACACTCTGCCTTAACTCTGTGCAACCTCTTTCTCCTCTCAGTTTGTGTTCTGGCTCCTTCGGAACTCTCAGATCTTTATCGTGGACCGTCTCCCTCTCTTCCTGCCCATCAGCCACTCTGCGTGCCCCTCCCTCTAGCTGAAGCCCCTCCTTCCTTTGTCACATCTCCTGTCAGCATAAACAGTTCTCACTGATCAGCAGTGGGGCCCAGCTGCCCAATGCCGCGACTTTAACGTCGTCCTGTGTCCTTCGCGGCACAGGTGGACCCCATCGCAGGGAACTGTGGAGTCGTCTGTGTTTACTGGCCAGGGAGCTGCTCTACCCGCTCCGCCTCTCCAGCCCTTGGAGCTTGCTTGCCCTGCTCTGGTTGTTGTAGCAGCCGTCTTCACTGTCAGGTCACTGCGAGCTTACTAAATGCCAGTTTCTTTTTCCTGGCCTCCCCATCCAGCCCATCGTGGCGCAGTCCATCCACACGGCACCATCTGCTCCCCTTCTTGGTAGTGGCTAGTTCTCTGCATCACTGGGCTGGGTTTTGCTGCTTTACAGTCAGATAGAAGCAACGTCCTTGTGACCTTTTGAAGAGTCTCCTCATCTTACTTCATTGTATTGTGGCTTCACCCTCTTGGCTGAATATTCTAGAACTTGTCCCTGAGTTACATAAGGGGAGATACTCACAGAAAGGAAGAATTTACACCTTTCAAGGGATAGCTGCTGTCATTGTAACTAATTGTCGAGTCTGGCTTCTGCAGAAACTGTCCTGCAGGGGGTAAGCGAATGTGGGATACCAGCTGCGTGTATCAAATGGCTGCTTTTTTCCTTCTCCTTGAGGGCTGGGCTGGGCTAAATGGGAGTAACAGCAGCTCCGTGTTCTCTGTGGATCTTGAGAGAAGGACTCTTAATAGGAACCAGCAAAAAAAATTTTAAAATAAAGTTTTTGTGTTCATTCCTTCTGAAAAATTAAACTACTGTTTGTTTCACAGAGGATCAAAGGAATACACAATGTAGGTCTTTTCTAGGACATTATTTGCCCCCCCCCTCCATATCCCATGTGGCTGAATAGTTAAGGGCAGCCCATTACGCCTGTGGATCAGGGGCTGTGAGAGTAGCCGCGAGAACACTTTTCAGTCTTCTTGCAGGTAAGGAACCTGGAAATAGCACCTTTTTCTTCCCCTGCCCGCACTCTTTTCTTCCTTAGAAGGGAAGATTTAAATATTAAAGGACTTCTTTCTAGGATATTTCAATAGCCTAGGGTTTCTGTGTGGGTATTTTGATGTCACAGAAGTGGTGGAGAACGGAATTTGGGGCAGATAACACCTTTCCCTGGCATCCTTCCTGTCTGTCCTGAAACCTGATTTTTTGGTTTGCTCACTTGCTTGTTGTTTTTGTTCTTTGAAGGTTAACTGTAAAAGCACGTAGCGTGAGGTGTTTCTGCTCCGTGCTGGAATCAGTCTGGCCTGGGTCTCCCTGGGCGGCGTGCGCACCCAGCGTGGACAGAGCCAGCTGGGGAAGAACTGGTGCGGAGCTGGGCGAGCCGAGACTCTCTTGTCCACTCGCATCTCCCTGCCAGGCTGTCAGGCTGCAGAGTGTTTGCCAGGTGGGACTGGAAGTCATAGCCCTTGGCCTCCCATTTTCTTGTCCTGCCTTACCTGGTATTCCTTTCCTTCATCTATAAGATGAATATAATCACACTCAGTTCATCTAGCTCCAAGGTTTTAATGACACCCAATTGAGAAAATGCACATAAAAGTTCGTTTTCCATGCATGGCGGAGCTCTGTTCAAAGGTGGTGCAGCGTGGGCACTGCTGCTTAAACGTATTGAGATGTGGGCTTTCAGACTAGTCCCTACTTGCATACTCAGAATGTTGAATTTTGAAGACAGTTCTGTGTTTTTAATCTTCACCCACAAAGTGAAACAGGACTTTCCTTTTGAATTCTAGTTTTTTAGAAGAAGAAACTTAGATTCTGAGCATTGATTTCCCCCTCAGCCCCACCTGCAATGGAACTGCAACTTCTAAGTATGGTTTCATTGTTCCAAAGTGTAATGATTAAACGAGGTCAAAGATTACCCTAAAGCTACTGGTAGTGCCCCTTTTAATTGGTGTTTTTTGAACCAGCCTGGCAAAGCTGGTCTGAAACGCCCTGCCACCCATTCATTAATGCTTCACGGGAGGACCTGGATTGAGAATTACTACTATGTTGTTCCTTCTCTAGCAGAAGCAGGAAATGCTTTAGGTAAATATATTACCACATGTTATCTCAATCTACAAGACTTCCAAGTTCTTAAACATCTCAGCACCTCCTACAGAGTGTTAGCCTTTATTATGGTTCACAACATACTTCTCGTAAATCCACAGTTGACGTATGTATTTAGGGAATGTCGTCCTTTTGATCTGTGCGTGGGATAATTATCAAATGTATGATAGTGTTGCCACCCTCTTTTCTAAGGAGTGATCTCTCTTTTCCATTTCCTTTCTGTTGCCTTCTGCAACAAGGCTTTTGATGCAAGGAGCAGAAATGAACTCTGGCCACATGAGGCAAATAAGGAATTCATGGCAAGGATAGGAGGCCAGCTCCTGGGGTGGACTGAAGGGCCAGGCTTGGAGCAGGCAGGAACCAGCTCGTTCTGGGGCTCCACTGGTAGGAGTTCCCACTTTTTACCCAGCACAGCTGATGGCGTCTGTGATTACAGTCATTCAGCCCTCTGTCCCTTGTTCTCGTGCTGCATCCCAGGAGAGGGAGTTTTGACTGGCCAAGTTCCAGATGTGTGCTCGCCCCTTGGCTGTGCTTTGGCAATGAAAAAAGATTTGGTGGAAACCTCACGGACCCTCTTTGGCTTCTGTAGTGGCAGGACAGCTGTGTAGAGCTGCTGTCCCACTGAGCAGGGAGAACACCTGGGAGGGGAGTGGATACTGGTTAGCCCAAATGCCACAGGTCTGCTGGTTTTATTCCTCTTCCTTCTCTACAGGTGCCCAGGCCCTCCCTGACCTCCCCTGTCCTAGCTTTACCTGTGTGCCCACTGCACCAAGCAGTAGGTTCCACGGGGGGTGGGGAGACGGATGTGGCCTGTGCAGGGAATCACATTCCAGCCTAGGAAGATCAGAGATTGGAGATGGGTGAGCCGCTTAACCTTTGAGCTGCTGGAGGCTGAGCCACACCTTGAGTAGAGGCTGGGAGTCAGGGCAGGCTCCATTTTAGGAAGGCACACCCAGAACATTGATGAAATTCTTAAGGTGCTTGTGTACGTTTAACATGAATATTTTCCCCAGAGGCAGCTACTGAGCTTTGGTTCAAATAATCCACATTTCCTCTATGAGAACTGCTGATACCAGACATGGTGTCTTTGGGAAAACAGTTATTAGAGAACTAACAACTGAAGAACGAAAGTAGCTCTGACTTTCCTCTTATGTATCTAAAGTCACTCACCACTGCATGCTGCCATGTCCGGGGGAAAGCACTCAGTCCTAAAAATCTCCTGGGTGTGTGTTCAAACTACAGATGCCCAAGCTCTACTTCTGGAACATACAATTATTCAGACTTCTATCTCCCAAGCACCTCACCACCTGGTTCTTAAGATCCAGAAAGCTTGGGAGAACTGCCCTAGAGAACGCTTAGGCATAACTAGAGACTGATAATAACACCTTTGATTTATACAGGGCGCCTCAAGGTTCTCACAGATGCCTCGCTTGTTCATAGCGTCTTTGCAAATTGGAGGGACAGTGTTTGTGATTCTGATTTTTCTCACTGAGGGAAACTGAGGCCTGTGTCATCATAAAGACTCTGGGACTCTCTGTAATACAGACGGCACTCAGACCGTTGGGATCAGCTTTCTGTCTAATCACACACACGATTCTCTGGAGCTCCAGTCCCGCCTCTGTAAAATCTCCTTCCCTTCTTGTCTTCATCCCTGCTGACAACTGCCCTGGCTCAGACGTGCACTGCCACCGAGCTAGACATTCAGTAGCTTCCTAACTTGTCTCCCTTCTGCCAGAATCTTCTTTCTACCCTGTTCTCCCCAGCAACTAATAAGAACCCTTCGAGGTCTTGGAACCTGTTTATTCACAGGAAAGCAATAGTGTATAGTCACTTAGCAGTTTTACAGGTAGAAAGACAGGTTTGAAACTTAACTCCACAGTTTTATCAGAGATGTGACATTGGTCATACTTATTAACCCCTTGAATCTTCAATTTTCTGATTTATAGTTTAGAGAAAACGATTGTGTATGCTTGTGGTGAAAATTAAGGGATGATGTTTGTGATCAATGCAGCAGAGTGGTAGACACAGTAAAGTGCTTAATAAATGCTCTCTACGGCATTTATTATTAAATAGTTTAAATAGCATAGGAATTATCTGCTTGATAATTTAAAAGGCCTCATCTTTAGAGCAATCTGGGACAAATTCTTTTATTGCAATTAATTCTTGGCTCTGTTCCTTTCTTTTTAGATCAATTTTAGTCAGTTGTATTTCCTGGAAAATTGTCTGTATCATTGAGATTTCAAAATTTAGTAGCATGGGGTTATGTGAATTATTTCTTATAATGACTTTATTCTGCCTGTCTGTGGCTTTATTTCTATCATTTCTAATTTCCAGTATCTGTAACTTCTCTCCCCCCTTTTGATTAGTTTAGTCAGAGCGTTGGTTAACTGCGTGGGGTTTTTTTTTTCCCTTATTTTTTTTTTAGAAAGGGGTGGTTCTAGGACTTACAAGTTATATTCTTAAATGCTCTAGCTCATTCATTTCCTTTTATTTTCTTTTGTTACTTTAAAACTTTGAACGTCTAGTTAAATTTCACTCTTCCTCGTTTACTGATGAGGCTGGTGTAGATGGCCTTTTCCAGGCTTCCCCATCCTTCCCTTGGGCAAGCTTCTGGTGGGTTCCTCCTCTTCTCGTCTGCCCATGCTCAGCCAGGCTCACCTGGCTCCACAAGTGGAGGGACTCCTGGAGGAGTGGTACCAGCCAGGACTCTATAGGAGCAGTGCCTGAAAGCCAGCTCACACTGGCTCACATAAAACAAATTGCTGAACGGCTCACATCATCGAAGCTCAGTATATGCCTATAGACATAGCCTGATCCAGGAGTGCACGCGATATTTCTGGAAACCTGTCTTTGTCTCTTAGGTCATCTGCTTTTCTCTGAGTGTCTTGCTTTCTAGCAGCCTCTGCCACGTGGAAGAGGAAAATGGGCTTTGCCTTTTCAGGTTTTACATAGTCCTTATAGCTCCAAATCTCGTAAGATGAGATAATTTCTGCCTTCGCATGTTCACCTCTATGCCTGAAAAAGGATTCTGGTTGCTTTGCCTGGGTTTACAACTACTTTACTAGCTGTTACATGTAGGTAAGAATTGAAGAAAGACTCGGTTTATGAGAATGAACAGGGTTTACTTATGTAAGGAATGTAGAAAGGAGTTAGTGTAGTTAGAATACAGACAGGTATCACTAACATCATCCCTGACAGATGGTAGTATAAGATAACAGAAATGATAAAATCTCATCAAGAGAGAAGGTAAACCTTAAACTTCTAAAGGCATAACTGTCACTTTCCAGACTAAGCCTTTTTATTTGGGTACAGAGGACCTCACCTGGGCCAGGTGTACCTCATCAGTCACAGTGTGATCGCTGTCCTTTGTACGTGGCACACCCAGACAGCGACATTATCTCCCGAGCCTGTTCCAGATATACTCCTGAGTTCCATACTGTGGGCTCTATCAGGTCAGCCACCCTGATGTGTGTGAGAGTGATGAAACAGGCCCCTAGACTAGCCTCGAGCCTCATCCTGCATGGTTGTCCTGCCTGGCCCTGGATGAATCCCTGGATCTAGGGGACGGGTGCTCTGGTGGCCAGCAGAGGTCACAGCCCCCTTCCCCAGTCTATCAGTGGGACCTCCTAAAGGTACCGAAAAGAAACAGATGCCACACCCTAAGAACTTTTAATCCTTGGTGGTTTTCCTTGTTTTCTGAATACTCTTGTTGTAGTTTAGATTCCCTCATTGATACAAGGATTATTCGTGAGGATGTGCGCGTGTTTTTAATAGGTTTGGATTTGCTGTGCAGATCACCTCTGTCCTTGCTGGGGTTCTGTTCAGTAGTGTGTACACCAGAGAATGGAGCCAGACGGGGTTACTGTTCCAGCTTTGAATGGGCTCCTGGCAGTGCAAGATTTGAGAACAAGGCTTGAATCTGAGGTCAAAATGAGGCTTTCTGCTTTCTTCTCCCTTGATTGGTAGTCACTAGCCTAGTGAGGGAGCAAGCTGATTTGCCCACATGGGGACAGGTAGAGAAGGTGGAAGAGAGTTGTCTGGGCTTCTGGAAGTTGCACCTGATCTGTTCCCCATGTGCAGTGGGGAGCTCCGTGGGAGCCTTCCTGACCAGAGAGCGGATGGACCCACTCTGGGCTTTTACTGTTAAAAGACAAGCCCTGCGGGTTTCGGGCTCTCACCAGCTGGGTTTCTCTCTTCTCCATGGTGGTGAGTAAGGGTGTGTGGGGCCAGGAGGAGAAAGGCACCTCCCTGAGCTGAAGTTTATCACATTACAGTCATAACCATGACCTGAACAATCTTTCTTCATGGAATTCAAGGTTTGCTTTGTTGTCTGATGTACTGTTAATGTTTGTAAATGTTCAGTGAATACTGGAAAATAAGGGGCACTCTTTTCTCTCTTTTTAGGTTCCTAAATGAGTCTTGTAAAGTACTTTATTCCATTCCTCTGGAGTCTCAGTTTCTAGACCTATTTCCTGAAGCAGCCACCTCTCATTCCCTGTTTGGCATGACCTGACTTCAGTTTTCTGCATGACCATCCAGCCTCCCTGGCCTTGGGTCCTGCAGCCTCAGGGATGAGCTTTGCCAGTCTTGGCTTCTTTTTTATGGGGGTATCCCTGCACTTGGAAAGTCATTTCTGAATTCTGCTGAACTCCCAGCAGTGAGAAGGGGTCCAAGTGTGCTTCCCTCTCTGGCCTCCAGGATGCTGTCAGCCCTTCACACGTGACCATGCTTGTGGCTTTCTGCCAGATCATACTGTGACACCAGCCATTTGATTTAACCATAATTGCTTTACCCAGCTCATTCATTTTATACACACACACACACACATTTACACACACACATATGCACGCACACACACGTGTGTGTTTAATTTGCAGCAGAAACTCCTCCATGTTTGTGGGATGTAGGTACTACTGCTAACTCACTGTGTGACCTTGGCCAGGTGACTTCAATACCACATACCTCTGTTTCCGTGTCTGTAAAGTAGGCCTGGTGCTTCCTTCCTCCATGAAATCAGGTTATGCTCTTGCCCAGGCTTAGTGATCTCCAAAATGCAGCCCCTGTGTGGCTTCACAGTTGTGCATCGATTTTGCAATGAAAAAACAAAAGCTAATTTCCTCATTGACACTTTTCAATGAGGTAGAGTGGAGTCAGCAAACTTTCCCAGCAAAGGGCCACATAGGAAGTATTTCAGGTGTTGTGAGCCATGTAGGCCCACCCCCTACCCCTGCCCAACTGTTAAAAACATCAGAACTCCTCTAAGCTGGAGTCACGGGAAAGTAGGCTAGGGTGAGGTTTGCCAATCCCTCAAGATAGGCAGTTGTATTTCTGTGGGACTCTATCAATTTTATTTTCTGTTTGAATGAAATAAGAACTGTGACCCGTAACAGTTTTATTTCTCTTAAATTGATCCTCTTGCAAAACTGTTGTTCACGACCGTGCTCGTTCCTCACACTATTTCTCTCTTGTTTCCTAGTGCATTATAAACCTTGAGTTTTAGAACCCCTGCCTCTCAGCTGGAACCATGGTTCCCTAGAGCGGGGTTGGTGGTTTGTGTAGGAGAGCCCATTTAAAAACTGCTGGAGCTGGACGGGGCCCTCAGATCTGATGGACTCTGATAGGAACACATTTTTGTCTGCCATTCCAAATACATTAAGTTGTTAATTTCCTGACGTTTTCTCTTGTACAAAAGGGCTTACCTTTTTATAGGCATCTGGTTAAACCTTCGATTGAATTTAGAGCTGATACACTTATTCTTGTTTCACTTCTAATAGCCAGATGTGAATTATTATGGACCCAAGATTTTATATAGTATTATCGTATTGTTACAGTATTATAAACTTTCTAACTGCTTAGTTATGAATAGGTTATGCATGGATACAACTGATCTGTTGTAAAAACTGCCCCTTTCCCAGCCTTTGCAAACAGGGTATCCTGACCTCCTGCAAGCTGTATCTTGCTGTTCTCATAAACATTTTTGTTGCTATCCTTATTCAGTGCCACCCACTTTCCAATTTTTTTTAATATTCTTTAGTTTGCAAATTTAGCAAAGTTCTCTGAAGTTGACAAGGGTAGTAGGTGTTAGAAAGATAGTCAAAAACAAAATTGATACAATAGCAGTATCTCTGACTTGATTTCTTTAACACTGATTTCTTTTGGGATCACCAGCTGCACAGAAGCCAGGAGCCTTGGCACAGAGTGAATGTGGTTTCTTGACAGTGCATGGTCCGGGCAGCAGTGTAGTGTGCTGGTAAGAGCCAGCTCTGCCACTTGCATTTTTAAGTTTGCAAACTTGAAAAGGTTTGGCGCCTTTTTAACCACTCTAAGACTCAGTCTCCTCATCCATCAAGAGGGCTAATGAAAGAACCTTCTCTGTAGGACTGTGAGTTCTAAAGCAGTTAACGGTCTCCTGGTGCATAGTTAGTGCCATGGAAGTATTAGTTGTTATTTATTGAGGGAAAATATGCTTTCACTAACACATTTTAAAAAATATTTTTTCCCACTTTTACTGAGTTAAAATTGACAGCAGCACTGTATAAGTTTGAGGTGTACAGCATAATTGTTTGACTTCCGTGTATCATGGAATGATTGCCAGTTGACATCCATCATCTCATACAGACACCAAAAGAAAGGAAAACACATTTTTCCCCTTGTGACGAGAACTGTTAGGATTTATCGCCTTTCAGCAGCTTTCATCTATGTCGTCCAGCAGTGCTGACTGTAGTCATCTCGTTGTACGTTTTGTCCCTAGTACGTACTTATCTTTGGACACTTGTGCATTTTGACCACTTTCATCCGGTTCTGCCTGCTTTCGTCCCCTGCCTCTAATAACCACAAATCTGGTTTTCCTTTGAGCTTGGGGTTTTTGTTTTGTTTTAAGATTCCACGTAAAAGTGAGATATACGGTATTTGTCTTTCTCTGGTTGACTTGTTTCACTTAGCATAATGCCCTCAAGGTCCATCCATGTTGTTGCAAATGGCAGAATTTCCTACTTTTTATGGCTGAATAATACTCAGTTGTCTGTATATTCACCACATTTTATCCATTATCCATCAGTGGGCACTTAGGTTGTTTCCATGTTGTGACTATTGTAAATAATACTGCTGTGAACATGGGGTGCAGATACCTCTTTGACATAGCGTTTTTGTTTCCTTCGGCTGGATTCCCAGAATTGAAATTGCTGGATCTTGCTGATACTTGTTAATGGAAAACATTCCACATGGAAAAATTTATATTTGACTTGCTTTGTTCCTTTAAATTTTCTCTGTAGGCTTTTGTGGAGGCCCAGAACAAGATCACTGTGCCATTTCTTGAGCAGTGCCCTATCAGGGGTTTATACAAAGAGAGAATGACTGAACTGTATGACTACCCCAAGTACAGTTGCCACTTCAAGAAAGGAAAAAGGTACGTGAAGTCGCTTTTACTTCATTTCCCTTTTACTTTTCTAATCTTACTTTCTTAAATTTTACCGTACAAATTCCAAATAACTTAGCAGTTTATAAACTTAGTTCATCATAAAAATCAGTTCATTTCTGTGCTTGACTATGAGGATAATATTTTTTTATCTGTCGTCCAAATTCTTAAGAGAAGGACTAAGAAATTTAGTGGAGATGTGTCCTAGGATGAAATCTAGATTGTGGAAAATCATTCTTATGGCTGGGAATCGATGAGATCGTGTGATTTGTAGACTGTAGTGAAGACTTGTTTGCCTCTAAAATTAATTTTCTTTGGCTTATGATGCTTGGAAAGATTTTATTATATGCAGCTCACCTCTCTGGCCCCTCTCCCCCTAACACCCACTTCAGGCAATTCAGGTAACAAACTGTAGGTACAGGGAGATGGTGGGACCTTCCACTCTCATCCCCCGTCCCTGGCATGGCTTGTTTGCAGTTGGACCTTTGTGTGTTGTTTTTCTTTTTCTTTTTGTTTGTGTGTGCTTGTTTTTACATCACAAATAGAAAACTCCACAGCTAAATAAAGATCATCTCTGTCCCCCAGGTATTTCTATTTTTACAATTCAGGTTTACAGAACCAGCGAGTATTATATGTACAGGATTCCTTAGAGGGCGAAGCCAGAGTGTTCCTCGACCCCAACATGCTCTCCGATGACGGCACGGTGGCGCTCCGAGGTGAGGGCTACACAGCAGGGCCGCGGGGTCCCTGGGGTCTCACGTGCAGCTCTGGTGGTGGTCCCGTTGCCCTGCCTCTAAAATATGAGGCAGGGCGTGGGCCGTATTGTAGAGCAGATGCACATGCAGCATCAGGAGAGCTGACTCCTGCACAGTGTATCTCCAGCACGTGAGTAGTCACGTGTTCTTTTGATGGCGTGAAGCAGAGCTTGAGAATAGTGCGCCCTGAGCCTCAGCTAGCTTCTAGGGCTCCTGGGACCTGGAAGCGTCATCATCAGTTCCCATAGCGTCCTTGTGACCCACCTGTGTTTGGGAAAAACTTGACCCTCTTCTGTAAGAAATTTAAGTTGTACAAAGAGTGTTTTAAGTGTAAATATGAAGCAGGAAAGAATATTTATGAGATCTGTACTTCCTTGGTGGGGACCACTTTTAGAATGAGAATTAGAATTAAAAGTATAAAATTAGAATTAAATTAAAAGTATTAAAAGAATTAGAATTAAAAGTATAAAACACAGTCTTACAGAAATTAGGCAACTTGGTACCCTGGCCCATAGGATGCAAGCTGAAGAAAAACTAAGTAGATAAGTTTTGCTCTGTGCAAAAGTAGGTATGCAGTTGCCGTATGTCACCTAAATACTTACTTTCAAGATAACCTCTTCCACAGGCTACAAAGATTACCCCTGGTTGGTGCTGTCAGCACTACTTCTAGGGTAGGGAAGTTGTCTGTACTCTGGTTCTATAGTTTAATAGTTACAGACTCTCTGAGAACCATCTCTGGTTAGCATCTTAGATATTTAGTGAAGTTGGCTCAGCATTTTCTCTGTACCATCTTCTGTTTTGTTCTGGAGATTCAGCCCTACAAAATTGAGCAATTGGAACACTGAAGTCCTATAAATGATTAGGTGGGAATTAAAGAGCTGTGTTCCAACAGATCTGTGCAAAGTTCCTTTTATAAAGGCATCCAGTCATTTAGTGGTTCCCTCCTCCTCTCCCCTAGTGGACTGTATGTAAATGATGATCCTTAATCCAGTCCTTTGATATTGAGATATTGGCAATAAGATGCCAGCTGGCTTCTTATGAGTTTTCTTCCAAGAATTTGATCTTACAGTTGTGAATGAATTTAATTCTGTACAGTAATATACCATGTATAGAAAATTCATTTCATTTTAGCCAAAGTCCATTGCAACTCATCCAGGAGGACTTCATTATCACAGGGTCTCACCTCTCACTCTGATAATTCAATCCAATAACTCTTTTATGTAATGCTTGTCATGTACAGGCCCTGATGGATGACAAAGTAAATTAGACATGGGACTTGGTCCCAGTCTTTGAGTTTTCTGTAAATGATATTCAAGGGAAGTTACAGTATTAGGTAGACGTGCAGATTTCTTTTGATAGTGTATGACTTTTTAAACATATATTTCAAATCAAAATGTTTTATTTAAATTTTTTAATTAAAAAATTATATATAGTTTATGTAGAGTAAAAAGTGAACATTTTAAAAAAATTTTTTTAGGGAGGAGATCATTAGTTCTATTTATTTACTTTTTCTTAATGAAGGTCCTGGGGATTAAACCAGGACCCAGTGCATGCTAAGCATGCACTCTACCACTACACCCTCCCCCTAAAAAGTGAACATTTTCTCATCACTTTTTTTTTTCTCATTACTTTCTTGACTCATTTCTGCATTTATATATGTGTGAGCCTGGATACTTTCTAGGAATTACAAGTGATTAAAAAGTAGGTTTTATGAAATTTTAAACATACTTCTACTCATACAAATTCCATGTAAAATAGTAGGCAACCCCTGAAAACAGCTGGGTTTCTTAGGGTAATTTTCGACCCCCGCTGAAGTTTAGCAGACATCAAAAGAGGAAATCTCTGGTGTGAGTGTCTAGTACCAAATACTACACATTCTTTATTATCATAAAAGCCAATATAAACACATAAATATTTGTCAAGAAACATTCCACAGTGGGTAGAACATTCTGTTTGTGATGGCCCCAAAGAATCAGTGCAATTTTTCCATCAGTGATGTTGCTTTTCTTTCTTTCTCACAGTCACTTTTGGAATATGCACTGTGTGAGCTTTCAGTGCAGACCCTCAGGCGTCATTTACCTGGGCTTGTGTCCGATGGTGTGGAAGTTAGTCCTTGAGTGCCAGCAGTGCTCAGAGAATGAGATTGTAAAGAGCAATTTCACATAGTTTGGAATCCGTTCTAAAAATTATGTAATGGCTTTAGTTTAGCTCTGTTACATTCAGTCATTACTGTGAAAGCAGTTTCCTTACTCTCTTATCCCCTCCTTCCCTGTAGAGTATAAATAAAATATGCTGGAAGTCCCAGATGAGCTCTGCTTTTAAATGAACTGCTTTTTGAGTTAAAGAAATTTTAACAATGGAAGCCTCTTAGTGGCCATCTAATCCAGTACTTCATTTTACAGATGAACAAACTAAGACCTGAAGAGATTAGGAAACCTGTCCAAGGTCATAGGGTGAATTCCTGGGAGACCTGGGTGAGCTCCCAGAGCTGCTCGCTACCAGGTGTTTGTTCCTCCTGTTGCCGCATTCTGCCCCCATATGTGACGGAGAGCTTTGTCAGACGGCACAGGGGGCAGTGCGTGAGGCTGGGAATTGTGTCCCCCTGTTCCCATGTGACAGTTTTTCATGTGTCCCTTAGGCTATGCATTCAGTGAAGATGGTGAATATTTTGCCTATGGTCTCAGTGCCAGCGGCTCAGACTGGGTGACGATCAAGTTCATGAAAGTCGATGGTGCCAAAGAGCTTCCAGATGTGCTGGAAAGAGTCAAGTTCAGCTGTATGGCCTGGACCCATGACGGGAAGGGAATGTTCTACAACGCATACCCACAACAGGATGGAAAAAGCGATGGTAAGTTAAGACTTCAGATGAAGCACCTTTTTCATGAAATGAAGTGTAACATCACATGACTTAAAGAAGGATGCTAAACCCTACGTAGAGGTTGCTTGGGCTAGAACCATGTTTCCTCAGAGCACATTGTATCAGTTAGCAGGTCGCTGCACGGTTGTGTGGCTTAGAATAATGGCTGCTTATTTTTGCCTGTGAGCCTACAGGTTGGTCAGGCAGTTCTTCTGGGCTTAGCTGAATTCTGTCATGTATCTGTGGTCTGCTGCCGGTCAGTTGGCTGATCTTGGCTTGAGTCTTGCATGTGTCTGGGACCTCGGTTCTGCTCCCATGTGGTCTCTCAGCCTCTAGCGGGCCAGCCCGGGCTTGTCCACACGGCAGCTCAGCAGGATTCCAAATGGGAGAGCTGAAGGCACAGCCTCTTTGATGCCTAGACTTGCTGTGGGCACATCACCTCACTGCATTCTTTTGGCCAAAGCAAGTCATAGGACCAACTGCTATTCAGTGAGTGGGGAGGCAGATACAGGCAACTGAAAAACTGAAAACATTACTGCGATCCATCCTTCACTGGTGTGTTCTCTCTCCCAAGGGGATCATGGAGATGATGGATTTTTTTTTTTAACAAAACCAACTTATTTAATGATGTTGAGTGATGACATCATAAAATTTTCCTGACTGCAGTAGTTGCATCTCTTCCTCTGCTCAGAAGTTACAGGTTATGTGTTAGTCGCATTTATCTTGACACTTTTGTCCTTGTTAACTTCCAGGTCACGCCTTTATTCTCTTCAGTTGCACAGAGATCCTATTGTGTTAAGTGGCCCCTCTTTCTTGCCCCCTTTGCCTCTCACCCTCCCGGGCTGGAAGGGCCCTGTTGCCCGTACCTTGCTGGTACAAGTTGTCAACATCATGTTCTTTATGCTCCTCCACATTTGCACGTGGCACACAGTATTTTCGTGTTGTCTCGGTTGGTGTTTACAGGTGGGTTTTACCATCCCTTTGCTAGGGATTTGGAGCTAGGGGTCTCATCTGCTTGTTGCAGGCCCTGGAGCTGGTAGGCAGCGCAGCTACTCCAGTGCGGTCCCCTGCACGTGCTGTCCCCTTGTCATGAATTGCTGTATCTGTATCGTCTTTGGACACACTTTGTTTTCTGTTTCTCCCCAGTTGAATATGGAATAAGGCTATTTCATCTATTTTGGCTACATTTAGTTCTTGCTGCCTTTTGATTAGATTACTGCAATACCTTTTTCTTGGTTCACCAGTGAACTGAGAGTAAGCTTTTTATTCAAGGATATTGGTTAAAGAAAGATCTCTGAGCTCTGTACACTGAATTGGCACCTGTGTGAAGAGTGCTGCTGAGTTAGACAATGTTGGCTGTTTCCAAGTTCCAGGACACCAAAGTAGTGTGTAACTGGCCACTCTTGGTTAGAGAACAGTGTTCGTAAACTTGCGGAAAACATGAAAATTGTTTAGCTTTCACTTTCATTGGCAGAAGTAATAATGGTTAGTGATTGTGGTTGATTTAAGAAAGCCACCATCGTCTCCCTGCTGTCATTTTGCTGTCCTCTTGTCCAGAAGACCTCAGCAGCCTCTCAGGGTGTGTGATGGAGGACTTAGGAGTGAGGCTAAGCAGTTCTGATCCTGTGCATCTTTCCAGAGTTCTTGGAAACCCCATGGAAAATCACCAAGTACCATATGCTTTTTTTTTTTTTTTTTAATGTTACGGTATTACCTTCCTTTTTTCCTTCATTGTCCTGAAAGCTTGGTACATTTTCATAACAGCGTCCAAAATCAGCAGGTATGTATGATTACTTCCAGGGTGATACCCAGCTGATACTTAACTTTCTTTTTCTTAATAGACTTAATTTTTTAGTTTTAGGTTCAGAGCAGAAGGTGCCGAGATTTTCCGTATGCCCTCTGCCTCTCACACACGCATGGCCTCCCCCTTATCAACACCCCCAGCAGAGGGGACAGTTGATGAGCCTACAGTGACACATCGTAATCAGCCAGAAGCCATAGTTTCATAGGTGTGTGGTGGTATCTCACTGTTTTAATTTGCACTCCCTTGATGGTATATTTTGGGGACCATCTTTTCATGTGCTTATTTGCCATCTTTGTATCTTCTTTGGGGTGGTGTCTCTTAAGGTCTTTGGCCCATTTTTTAATTGGATTCTTTGTTTTATTGTTGAGTTTTAAAAGCTCTTTGTATATTTTGATTAACAGTGGTTAATCAGATGTGTCTTTTGCAGATATTTTTTGCATTCTATGCCTTGTCTTTTCATTCTCTTGACAATGTCTTTCATGGAACAGAAGGTTTTAATTTTAATGAAGTCCTGCTCATCATTTCTTTCTTTCACGGATCATGCCTTTCATGTTGTATCTAAAAAGTCATCACCAAACCCAGAGTCACCTAGATTTTCTCCTGTGTCATCTTCTAGGAGTTTTATAATTGCATTTACATTTTTAGGTCTGAGATCCATTTTGAGTTGATTTTTGTGATGTGTATAAGGTCTGTGTCTAGATTCATTTTTTTTTTTTTGCATGTCCAGTTGTTCCAGTGCCATTTGTTGAACACACTATCTTTTCTCCATATTATTACCTTTGTTCCTTTATCAAAAATTAGTTGATTTGTATTTATATGGGTCTGTTTCTGGGACCTTTACCCTGTTCCCTTGATCTATTTGTTTATTCTTGCCAGTTCCACACTGTCTTGATTACTTATAGTGAACTTTGGAATCGGGTGGTATCAGTTCTCCAACTTTGTTCTCTTTGTTCAATATTGCGTTGGCTCTTCTGGGGTTTTTGCCTCTCCATGTAAATTTTGGCATAAATTTGTTCATATCCACAAATAACTTGCTGGAATTTTGATTGGAATTGCATTGAATCTATAGATCAAGTTGAGAAGAACTGACATCTTAACAGTATTGTGTATTTCTGTCGATGAACATGGAACATCTCTCCATTTATTCTTTGATTTCTTTCATCGGTTTTGTAGTTTCCCTCCTGTAGATCTTGTATGTATTTTTATTAGATTTACACCTAGATATTCCATTTTGGGGGCTGCTAATGTAAATGGCATTGTGTTTTTAATTTCAGATTCCTCTTGTTCGTTGCTGTTATGTAGGAAAATGATCAATTTTTGTATATCAACCTTGCATCCTGCAACTAGATACTTAACTTTGTAGAGTTTCTAGCATTGTACAGTCTGGGAGGAGTGGATTTTCTTAAAATTGCCAACTACATTTCAGTGTACATTTTTAACTCCTTCAGGCACAGAGACATCCACCAATCTCCACCAAAAGCTGTGCTACCATGTCTTGGGGACTGATCAGTCAGAAGATATTCTGTGTGCTGAGTTTCCTGATGAGCCCAAGTGGATGGGTGGAGCTGAGGTATTGTACCACCCTCAAATTTTACCCCCAAAGACCATCTCTCATGGATTGTGTTTATCAATATTCTCATTAGATGATGATTTTTATGGATGGTAGAAGTCCTTTGAGTGAATATTCTTTTGTTAAAAATGTTAATATTCAAATACTCTTAATAATAAGTTGGTAATTCCTTTAACTGCAACTTAACATAAGAGTCTTGATATGAAAAGTAATACATGCTTATGGTAAAAAAAAATGTAAAAGTACAAAATAACAGAAAGTAAAATATGAACATTTTGAAACTTAGAATCCCAATTCTCAGAGGTGAGGAGAGTTTCTTTCCAAAAATTTTCTTGTGCACGAGTGAGAATGTGGTGGGGGAGCCGGTGTTTTCTCTTTTAGTCACCTGGGCTCTTCATGCCTGTTCACTTGTTTTTACATCATCTTTTACACATTTCCCCTTTTGTAGGTGGTTCATACATTCCTTCGGGGTCTTGATAACAACCAGCCTCCTTGAAGTGATGCATCACTGTCCCAGATCTTATTCTGCATCTTGAGAGTTAACTGTGAAAAAACCTAGAGGTGCTTAGAGTAAGAATTGGACTCTTGTTAGCTCATTTCTGGGTACTAAGAAGTATTTTCTTTTTAAGGAAGAAAAGCATTCTGAATATTTTCCTATCATCCCAAGTTTTAGTGGAAATGAGGAATCCACTAGAAACTTTTTAGCTCATTGAGCCACTTAACCTCTTCTCTGGGAGGCAGTTAGCACTTTGGTAAGGAAGGGCTCTTTTTTTTAGGTTGAAGTATGGTTGATTTACAGTGTTGTGTTTCTGGTGTACAGCATAGTGACTCAGTCACATACATATACATACTCTTTTTCATAATAGGTTATTATAAGAAAATGAATATAGTTCCCTGTGCTATACAGTAGGACCTTATTTATTTTATATATAGTAATGTATAAGTTTGTTTTCTGTGTCTCTGAGTCTGTTTCTGTTTTGTAAATAAGTTCATTTTTTTTAGATTCCACATATAAGTGACATATGACATTTGTCTTTATCTGACTTGCTTCACTTAGTATGATCATCTCTGGATCCATCCATGTTGTTGCAAATGGCATTATTTCATTCCTTTCTATGGCTGAAGAATATTCTATTGTGTGTGTGTGTATGTGTGTGTATATATATATATACACAGACACACATATATACCATGTCTTCTTTATCCAGTCATCTGTCAGTGGACGTTTAGGTTGTTTCTGTGTCCTGGCTATTGTAAATAGTGCTGCTGTGAACATTGGGGTGCAGATGTCTTTTCAAACTGGAGTAGAAAGTGACATTTTAGATTTGAACTTCTGCTCGTGGGTCTGATTCACTGGGGACTAGAAGAGGAATCCGTGGTATTTTAGTCCATGTGCGTTGATAACTTCTTCCAAATTGTCCTTTCATTTATTAATTTTGTTTCCCTAAAACCATGGTTGGGAAACGACTGCCCTCAGCCGAAATCTGGCCTGCTGCCAGCTTTTGTAAACAAAGTTTTATTGGAACACAGCCACACCCATTTGTTTACTTCTTGTCTGTGGCTGCTTCCAAGCTACAGCAGCAGAATTGACTAGTTGCCACAGGAGGCCATGTGGCTCAGAAAGCTGAAGATACTTCCTGGCCCTCAGTAGAAAGTTTGCCAGACTTTAATGCAGTGTGTTAGAAGTGAATTTACAGGAGTTCTACATTATTACCTGAAATTGTTTCCTTTTTTCTTGTTTTTTCTTCCCCACCTAACTCCCCAACCTGCAAGCTTTTTTTTGTGTAAGTACTGTTGTTATTTTTCTCACATATTTGTTTTTGATGGCTTTTCTGATTCTTTTTGTAGTTTGCTTCTAGAACTAAGTGTTCTTAGTCCAGCTTCTCTTCACACATAAGGCTTCTGTGTTCTCCCGGTAATAGGTGTTTATTTATAAAATAATACACAATTTTACCTCCATCTGAGTAAAATAGTTAGGGAGGTAAATAGGCTACCAAAAAAATTTGTGATGTTAGGTCATGTGTTTTTTTTCACCTTTCGAAGGGAGAGATGTTAATGGGGAAAACATTACAGCAGACCTGTTTTAGTCAAGGTAAAATTATTTAGTGGATACAGTGAAATACAACTGAAAATAAGTGCCAGAATATTGATATTTTTTAACACATTGATCTAAAAGAAAAGAAGCTTAGCTGTGGAATAACGTGCAACTAGTTGCTCAGATCTCTATTAGCATTTGGTTGAAGCAGCTAGTTTTATTTTCTTTACTTTTTAAAATAATGGTAAGATATACATAACCTAAAATTTATTTATCAGTTTTAATCATTCTAGGTGTAGAGTTCAGTGGCATTAAGTTCATTTGCATTATTGTGCAACCATCACCACTGTCCATCTCTAGAACTATTTTAACCTTGTGAAACCGTTGCTCTGTACCCGACAAGCGATCGCTCGCCAGCCCTCCTCCCCAGTCCCTGGTAACCATCATTCCACTTTGTCTCTGTGTTTGACTGCTCTAAGTACCTCATGTAAATGTCAGTATGTAGTATTTGTCCTTTTGTGACTGTTTGACTTAGCATAACATCTTCAGGGTTTTTCCATGTTGCAGCATGTGTCAGAATGTCCTTCCTTTTAAAAACAATAATATAGCATTGTGTACATACACCACATTTTGTTTATCCATTCATCCGTCAGTGGACACTTGGGTATTTTTACATCATTATTGTGAATAATGCTGCAATTAGCATCCAGTTTTTAAAAATACAATGGAGACATGTCATGTGTGCATGTAGCATATGTATATTCAGTTCTGCTAGCTCGGCAGCTGACAAGAAAAGCAGATTTGAATAGTTTGGGTGATCCTTCTACCATTCATTCAATAGACGTTCACTCAGTAGATGTTCACTCTGCATAACTTGACTGACACAACCTTTACCATAACCTTGAGAAGGCGGCAGTCATTCCATTGCATGGACAAAGTAAAACACCTGCTAAGGCGACTAACTTGGAGGTCCGTGGCTGGAACTACCTGCGGGGTTCATTAGACCACACAGCCTGCATCTTCTTAAGAGGTCAGAAGGTGAGAGGTCACATGGAAACAGAAGAAATGAGCACTTAAAGAATGACAGTAAAAGAAAAGATATGTCTGTACTGCACAGAAGCAATGACTGAAGTTGTTGAGGGGGAAAAAACAACTAAAGGGACATGTACAGTGAGTCCTAAAGAACTTAATACTGGATCAGGGCCCTAGTGAGCAGACTATGCAGAGGAAGTCTAAGAACAACAGGGGGCTTAGCAAACACACACTGGGTGTAGATTTCACCAAGCTGTATTCCGGCTGCTTGCTGGGGGTGGGGGTGGGGTTCTTGTTGGAGAGATGTCACCCTCCAGTTACCAGGATTAGTTGGGCATGTTCTGCTGACTATCTGAGTGTCCCTTTCCTTCCTTCCTTACCCCTGTAAGTGTGACCCTCCTGGACTGAGAGGGCCTTTTGCTAATTCGAAGAGCATTCTTGGTCACCTAAACACAAGTGCTAGAGTTCTGCAGGTGTGAAGCTTTTAGAAGCCTCAGACCCGCCCTGAATTGATGATTCAGTTCTAGGTCACTAAAATCTAGTTCATGCAAAAAGTCTGGATGTGGGAGTTTCTCATACCTGTCAAAGAAGCATGACAAAGCCTAGGGGAGTCCAAGAAGCTGAGGCGCTGTCTGCTGGCTAGGCCAGAGCACCCAGGACTGGCGCACAGCGCAGCGCTCAGGGCATTTGCTGGGAGGGAAGCAGACAGTGCGTCACAACCTTTGCTTAGTGACCTTAGAGAAAAGCAGCAGCTCCCGTCAACACCACCCACCAAATGCACGTGCTGCAGTCCTTGCTTTCGTTTTTCAAGTCGTTCCTTTTAGGAGCATCGTTTTGAACTCAGTATTTCTTGAATACACTTAACAGTTTCTCTGAAAGGGGTGGGTTGCAGCACTGTAGTGATGGGTGTACTGGGCAGAAATTGGGAGATCTTTATTCTATTCACCGTAAGTTACTAAAAGATACTGAATATAGTTCCCTGTTCTGTACAGTATCACCTTGTTGTTTATTGGATTTTGTGAGAATCCTCCTGTATTTTGAAGTGAGGGACACTCTGCCAGAGTTCAGTAGGTGTTCTGTGCAATTCAGTGGGTGTATTTGTGGGAGAAGGCAAGCTGTGAGTCTTTCTACTCTGCCATCTTGGCACCTCTGTGGGAGATCTTTATTCTAGTCCTCTCTGTGTGGCCTTGGGCAAGTCAGTTCTTCTCCCCAAGTCTGTTTCCTAAGTTTCCTCCAGGGCCTTTTCAGTCTGGTTGGAGGATTTATCACGGCATCTCAAAGACCCTGAAGCAGGCTTCCTGGGAGAGAACACAGCTGCTGGATGTGAGAGCCGTGGGGCGGGGAGTGTTGGGCCTTGTGGGCAGGTGTCTGGCTGAGTGCGTGGACCTGTGTGAGCTTCTCCCCGCCATCCTCCTCCCCTCTGGCTGCTGCAGTCCAGGCCCACTGATGACTTCCCTTTATACTCTAGATGCCCATCACTCATCTCCTCCTTCGCAGATACCTCCTCTGCCTTCCTGCATGGCCAGGTCCTGCTGGCTTTGACCTGCCGTTAAGTCACTGTCAAGCAGCAGCTTTAGTTTTCCCACTGTTGCCCAGGACAGCACCTCTCCCCAGGACAGATCTTCCACCCAGCAGAACCCAGGGCTTTCTGGACACTTTGGGGTATTAGAACCATTACTGAAGGTCCGTTGTAGCCCCAAAACAGAATATCAGAGTTCCCATGTATGTGCTTCTTCCCTCTCCACAGCTTAAGTTTGGTGAGCACTTGGGGGGCTGTTTGTTCCCTCCTCTTAGTTATTTTTTTTTCCCCATAAGACTTGGACATGAGTAGTCATAGTGGCTTTGCTCATGATAGCCCAAAACTGGACACAACTCAAGTATCCATTAGCAAGTGCATGAATGAACAAATTGTGGTACATCCCTATGGTGAAATACTACTCGGCAATGAAAAAGAAATGAACCACTGATACACCCAACAACAGGGATGAGTCTCAGAATAATTATGTCCCATGAAAAACTAGAAAAGAAAGAGCATGCAACATTGGATTCCACTTACATAAAACACTTCTTAGAAAATGTGAGCAAGTCTGTCATGGCATAGAGCAGATCAGTGTTTGCTTGGGGTTTGGGAGACGGGGAGCAGGAAGGAGGGAATGTGAAGGGCAGGAGGAAGCTGGGGGATGATCAGACTGGAACATTGGACGAGGGAGCTCATTCTGAGCAATGACAAGATCGCCTGTTTCCTCCCCCTGATTATTCATTGTGCCTTAGTTTCTCCCGCACCCATGCAGGGAGGAGGAGTTGGAGAAGGAGAATAGGATTTTTGCTCATAAAGAGCTGTTTGTCTCTGTCTCCTGGCAGCTTGCAGTTGTGATGTGTGTCTAGGCATTGGCTCTTTTTTTTTTAGGGGGGAGAAAATTAAGTTTATTTATTTATTTATTTTTAATGGAGGTACTGGGGATCAAACCCAGGACCTCGTGCATGCTAGGTATGTGCTCTACCACTGAGTTATACCCTCCCCTCGAGGCACCAGCTCTTTGTGGCATCCTTTGTAGTGAGATCCCCTCGACTGAGAACCTCTGTACTTTGTCGTTCCCTCATGTGGACAGTAAACCCTCTGGCTGATTTTTTGCATCGTCTCCCTTTCCTCCCAAAGCTTCTGCTCCCAGCAGGATTCCCTTGAGATTCGTTCCTCTCTGCTGCCTGCCTTTTCTGTCCTTTCTCAGCAGGGACCTTTCAGGGTTACTGGAGGCCAGCTGCCTCCCCGGTGCCTCTTGTGCCAGGGGAGCCACATCCACGGGAGGCTCTGTCCTGGAAGTGCAGGCAGAGTGCAACACTGCCCTCCTCACCTGCCAGCCAGGGGCCTTCTGCCTTCACCCTCTGTCTGCTCAGCACCTCCCAGCTGCTGGGATCACTGGACCGGCAGCTGCCTCGTGCCCTGGGGAGGTAACATGAAGCACATTGCTGGCATTTGGCTTGGAGGGACAGTGATGTCAGCTTTATGTAACATAGACGGTGAGGTTTCAGTTAGAGGGCAGGATTGTGGGAGGATAGAAATCACCATGTTTTAAAAGTTTCTTTTGGACCAAAGAAGAAAAAGTCTATTGTAAAGTGAGCATTTGAAAAAAAAAAAAAAAACCCGAAAAACAAAAACCCAAAGAAATCAAGCATTTTGGGGTACTTTTTCCAGCAGAGGGTGCTCTAGAACAGATTCTGAAAATATGTCAAGTCCCTTTTAGAAAGGATTAAGGAGAAAATGCCAGCCTCTGTGATTATCTAGCTGAATCCTACATTGAGAACCTGATTTTACTGTACTAATTCTTGGGGCTGGGGGGAGGGGAGGTTGTTGGTTTTGTTTTGTTTTGTTTTTAACAAAAGTAATTCTAATCTTAATATTTATGACATACCTTCATAAGCCATCTTCATATGTTCACTGTGATCCCTAGTAATTAAAATATGTGTGTACAACTGACCCTTGAACAATGCAGGTGTCAGAGGTGCTTATAATTTATCAGCCCTTCGTATATGTGGTTCCTCTGTATCCACTATTTCGCATACACAGGTTTAACCAACCCTGGACCATGTAGTGCTATTTACTATTGAAAAAAATCCCTGAATAAGTACACCCACGTTGTTCAAGGGTCAGCTGTGTTTGTGTACACATTTATATGTTTTACACACACATGAACGGGTGAAATCATTACCCGATGCTTGGCTCATTGTGCACATTCAGTGAATGTTAATTTCCACCCTCCCCCTTCCCTGCGGAGGTTCACGCTGACGAAGACCCTCTAGGCCTGGTGTGCACACAGCCCCACCCTACAGTGCGTGTATAGTCAGTGAAGTCCGATGTTCTGCAGGAAACTCTGACTCACCTGCCCCTTGCTTGTTGGATTGTTTCTGCTTAGGGCAGTAATCGTCCAGCAGCCCTCTTCCTGGTCAGCACAGTTCGTACTTTGACTCCCCAGACACCTAGAAGCCCTTGCCTTGGGTCCAGCGCTGTGCCAGGGCTGGGCGGTACTCGGGAGCAGAGATGCACAGGTGCTGGCCCTGACGGAAGATGTTTTGCTTGTGGTAAACTATTCTGTGTAAACATTTTTAAGTAATACAGAGCCCCTTGAGGGCTCATGATGGAATTCCCACCATGTTCAGCTTGTGTGTCATTTTAAAGATGCTGTTGTCCTCTTGATGTTAACTTCAGTAGTTGAACCTGAGGGGGTCCTGACCTTTCACTGTCTCCTGGACACTGATTCCCTCTGTTCCTCACAGGAGTCCCAGGGTGGACTCCAAACAGGACTGTGTGTGTCCCGAGCTCGTCACCGGCGTCCTCCCTTTCACCAGCACTGCGTGAAGGGATACGAGTCGTGTTGATGGGCACGCAGGAACGTCTCAGAGCCTGGCGGGAAGTCAGGAAGCCAAACTGAACACCTGGATGTGAGCAAGTCTGGAAGGTCGTGGTGCTCTGTATTCATAGAACAGCTCCTGACGGAGAGAGGTGGTTTTTATAGTAGGAAGGTTGGATTTCTTGGACAGTCCCTTTTCTCACCTGCCCCCTCTTACTGCTCAGTGGGGGAGGAAAGAAAACAAACAGTAGATTCTTAAATAATGAAGCTTATCAGCCAGAGAAACAAACAGGAACATGAAAAACAAGAGTGGCTAAATCATGTCAAGGCCTCCATTACTCATTTTACTTTGAGTGGGTTTTCTTTTCCAAGAATTGTCTGTTAGTCTTTCTGGCATGCTAAGTGACGTGTAGATTATGTGGGTTGATGTCTTTTCTTCCCCCATAGCTGTGGTAGCACGCCATATTGAGAAAGCTGGGTACTTCGCTTTAAGGACTGCCTATTGGAAATGTTTCTGTCAATGCAGGTCACATTGCTTACTGCTACCCCTGTGCTGCTGCTCTGACACTATTTCCTATTTCTATTACAGTTCTGTAATGCATCTCATAAATGAAAAGCCATCACTGTAGGTGATTAGTTTAACATTTAAAAGTTTTCCTAAATTACACTTTGGAAACATACTTAATATTAAAGAGATGTTATAATTCACAACTGTTATGAAAGGAATCCAAAAGGGTCCATGAAATAAAGTTGGTAAAGTTTCCTGCTCTGAGAGGAACATGATTAACTCTCAAAACTATTAAAATCCATTTTCACTCCTTTTGTTAATTTCCCAGACAATTTTAAGTCTTACTGCTTTTCAGTGTACTTTTTAAATACACACAATTCTTTTATTATAATATATAAAAGAAAATACTTTACTTGATGTGAAAAAGTGCATTTAGATTCAAATTATGAAAAACTTTCCCCACCCTCTTCTTCTTGTATCCTAAGTGGAAAAAATTATACATATTAAAGAAATTTCATGTCTGTGAAGATTTGGTTATTAGCCAGACCATTTAACCATGGAGTCGAGTAACTCTAGCATAAAAGAGCTTATGAGTTTTTCTTTGAAAAGGGTAATATATTTGATGAAAGTCCCCATATTCTATGTATATATAAATATTAGTTATGTGGCCCATTGTTTTGAAAGACAACTTTGTAGATAGTTCAGTGATTGAGAGTTTAAAACATTAGTAAATGATCTTCTGTTAATTTTCCCCTAAACATGAGCTGCATGAAGAAAAGCTAGCTTATGCAGGTCGTCTGGAAGGCCAGCTAATCTTACTATGTATTATTAAGACTAAAAATAGTCAGGTTCGTCTACTTTAAAAATTTTATGACATCGGTGATAATAAATAATGTAGGTTTATTGTTTAAAATAAAATACAAAAATACAAAAAAATTCTGTAGAGAAACTGCTGTTACCAACATGTTAGTTCTGTTTCACACTTATTTCTGTAGATTTTTTTTTTTTTTCAAGTCTCACATGAGCTGGTGGTGGAGCTAATGGCCTCTTGTGAACACAGAGCCACGTGACCCAGACTGATCCGAATGGATCACGGTCACACCTACATGAGGCATTAACTGAACACATGTCATGAAAACATCTGGGACCGGAGTCCTCAGAGGAATGCCTTAGTTGCTGCTTATCTCTGACCTTTGTGGTTTTATGGCTGCTGGGTTTATAGGGATTATATTCCTGTATGTGCTGAGTCATGTGTTTGTTGGAGCAGCACACACAAATCTAATCGAATACAGTATAAAATGCATGTGCCATCCACGAGTTTGATGTGTGTCACAGGTTTCCTTGGTAAATATTGCTGTCTCAGTGAAGCTTAATACCACAATATGCACAGTCAGAGTTTCTCATTGAATTAATGCATCTTCTTTAATGACAGTATAAAGTCTGATAACCCCATACCTTATGCCCAACCTTCTGATAAATGTAAATGCATGTGGCAGCCGTTATTGGGTGCCCTCTTCAAAGACAGGAGCCAACACTTAAAACGGTTTCCTTCCTTAGCATTTGGGTGCCCTCTTCAAAGACAGGAGCCAACACTTAAAACGGTTTCCTTCCTTAGCATAAAATATACCAAGATGAGGAACCACAAGGGCGAGAGGGGAACAGTTCTTTCCCTACTCCTCTGACCTCCCTGGGGAGCAGTTTTCTTCTGTCCAGTTTTCTCATTGCCTGGATAGGAGGGAGCTTAGGAGTTCACAGCCTAGCTGATTCGTAGCCCTGAGCCACATTCTTAAGTGAGCACCTTATTGGCAATCAAGTTGAGGTCTGGTTGACATCTGTTGACTCCTGTTTCATTTCACGTTGGTGCAGAGCTCCAGGGAGCAGTGTGCTGTTGGCTGGGCCTCCAGGAGGCTGAGTGGAGAAGAGCAGCTGTGGGCTGTGCTGGTCTGTGTGCTGCACACTGTCACAGGTCAGGCTCCCTGGGAAGCAGCCTCCGGACATTCAGTGGGAGGGCTTTCAGAACCTCCACTTGTGCTGGAGAGTGAAGGCCGAAGAGGGAGAAGTTGAGTGAAGTCATTGCAGAGGCCTCAGCCAGCCTTCCAGGGAGCTGTTGAGCTGGGTTAGCCCTTTGGCATTTTCCTAACTGGGGATGAGGGATCTGGGCCTTAATGCCTCTACACTGATCAGTCATCACATGTGGGATGAACCCAGAGGAATGTGTGACTTTAGGAGGGGTGGCTCTCTTCAGCTGGTGGACACAGCCCCGAGGTTCTGTGAGCTGCCTTTCCCCAGCACTAGAAGCTGGGAGGATGAGTGCTTCCGCAGACCACAGCATCCACTACTCATGCGGATGTCTGTGGGTGAGGCGTGTGCTTGAGAATGAATGCGTATATAGTGCGAGTGTGTGTTAGACATAGATAGCTCTCTGAATCCGATACCTATGCCAGCATAGCAGTTTTAAGAATGGTACAATTCAAGCAACCATATTTAGAGGAATTCTACGTCTCTTTTAAGAATCAGTTAGGGGCCATCCCTTCCCCAAAGCTTCCTCCGATCTCACTGTTCTTCTCAGTTCCACGCCGTTAGATGGTTTTCTTTAGCACCCTTCGTCAGTGCTCTATACTTCTCAGTACTGATGTTTACAACATTACTTAATCTGTGTGTGTGTGTGTGCGTGCGTCTGGCTCTCCCACCTGAACATGAGCTTGAAGGCCCTGTTCTGTTGATCTGTGTGTTCAGCCGCAGCAGACTTTGAGTAGATGTTGGTTAAATAAACGGCCTTAACTCTGACTCCCCCAAATGTGGACAGCTGTGTTTGGTGGCACATGTTACATTTTGTCTTTGGTAGAGGAGATAGAAGGTTGGCTGGGCACCTAGATTCTCTGTTAAAACCAGCCATACTTGGTGAGAGTATTGTCTCCAACCTTATCCACCCCAGGAGCAAGGGAGGGTGGCTTTTGTCTTTGTTTTTTATCTATCAAGGTCATCTGGTTATGAATAATGAATAGCTAAGTACCAGCAGGTTTCCAGATGTTATTTAGCTTATCTGGAGAATACCACATTCTTTGTACATTTGAATTTTTTTCTCTTTCCAGATGTTTTTATCAATATAGAAGTTATTACTGTCTTTCTTAATTAAGATTTTCTAAAGGTATTTAATCAGTACTCTAAATGGAATTCAGCAAATGACTTCACAGAATTAGATTGTATCACTGTTTTTCTTTAAACAGTATGATATCAGCTGGAATAACCATGTTCTCTGGAAGCAATTAATCTAATTCAGAAGCACCAAGTTTACAGCAGAGTTGCAATAATACAGGTAACTTGTATCTAAAGGGAAATGCTATTTAGTAAAGAGTTTCAACTTTCATCCCTATTGGTGATTGGAATGCAATCCATGGGCTTAATATCAGCAAGTGTAAATATTTTATTTACAGTAATTCCCAGAATTTTGTTTTTGTTAATTAATATTTACTTAAATAAAAGATAGAGTTTCATGTAATAAAATAATTTTGAGTTATGGAAAATCTGTTTCAAATAATATAGACATAAGTAGAAGGAAGCTATGATTTTAAGAGTCACATATTTCATAACTCAGACTAGAATTATTGCAACCCTGTTGCAAAAAGTCCCTGCTTTTGAATTAGATTAATTGCTTCCAGAGAACATGGTTATTCTAGCTGAGAGCATATTATTTAAAGAAAAACAGCATTTTGTGAACTGGAATTTATACTGTTCACAAAAGGCCTGATGGGGCCCTTGGCTCTCCTGCTTTTCCGTTTTCCTTTTATCTGGATTTCAGGAAAGTCACTTTATGCTGTTGAGATTCAAGTGTCTTCAACAGTATTTTCGTCTTTCCCTCCAAGTGATTTCCAAAATTCATTTTAAAAATTGTCTTGAAATAGTCTGAATGGGTGACCATGGTTGAATATGCATTGTTACTGATTAAATTTTAGTGGAAGAAGATATGTTTCCAGTCTATGTATTTTGGGGCAACATTGACTTAAAAATGATTTTGAATATTGAGACCATGAGCATTTGAAAATTCAGAGTTGTTTCTGGTTTAGCAAATTTGTTTAGTGGCTGTGGAATATCTCTGGGCTGTGATGAAGAGAGCTATAGTGAAAAACACTGACTCAGTTGGCATTCCAATAGCAATCCCCTTGGGACTTCCTGCCTGAGATTACATATAAACCACTACAATCGCTTATCCAGCCAGAAATACTGAGGAAAACTCATTAGATGTGCTTGAGACAGCTGTCATCGACCGTTTGGTGCGGTCCTTGCAGTGAGTTTTACTGCCCTATCATTCTGTTGGCTGAATCACTGCAGCTGAATTAGCCATCATTTATGATTGATGTAGCATGACTGTAAGCATGAAGCTGTAAAGATTCTGTCTTTATTTAAAGGACAGGAGAACAAAAGTATGCAGTATTATTAACGAGGCTGCTTTCCATCACATTTGATAAAGTTACAATTGTGAGGTTGCTAATGATATTCTTGATGTAAGACAGTTTAAAAATCAAGTGGAACTCAATTTCTAGAAAATAGTTTATTAGCTACGTATATGAGAAGCTTAAGGAAAATGTACAAAAGCCTAGAAATAGAGTAACTCCCAAAGCAGTCAGTGAAGGAGAAACGTTTATAATAAGGAATTTATATTCATACAGTGTAAAGAGGAAAGGAGGAGGGGAAAGTAGGGAGACTAGAATGTTTAAAATTAAGGCATGGAAGCAGTAACAACTGATAAAAACAAAATGCAAATTCTCAGATGGAAGTTTTAAACTCAGTCAAGACAGATGTTCGTTTTCAAGAGACGGACCTAAAACATAACAACAGTTAATTTGGAAATACACTGAGGATGAGAATGGAGAAAAGAATTAGTGGAAATCATAAATGTATATACAGTTTCTTCAATACCTTTTGACAATCTTTGTAAAGACTGTAGGGAGCCTTGAAAAAGATGAAGAGAGCGCACCTAAATTATTCAGTATTACGTGTAGTTTGTGATGCAAACTCATCCAGCAGAACTTGATTCATTTTGGGGGAAGGAGACTACTTCAGAACTCAGAAAAATGTCGCTAAGAAAGAACAGCCAAGTTAAACAGGACTTTTCTAGAATCTTTTATAAAACTGTAACTTACTTGGAATCCCACTTGTTTCACGAGTACAAGTTGCCTCTGTGCTTCAATGTCGTTTTTCCTGAGAAAGAGATTTAACTTATAACATCCAGTGTGCTGCCAAGTGCTTAAAAACGTGGCATATTTTAGACACACATAGCCTTTGTGATTAATTTATAAATACAGAGAACCTGATTGACAAAGAGGTGGTTTACCAAAACAAACCTGCAGAAAGAAAGTGGATGGACATTTCTGAGAGCTGGAATCTAATGCCTCCACATCTAAAAACTTGATGCTGCTAGTAAGTAAAACCCTAAAATATCCTACTATGTAATAAGGCAAAAGGAAATACATCATTCTTACGTTTTTTTGCTAATCATAAACGTTAGCTTTTTAATTAGTCCTATATTACATTCTTAATCCGTGCATCAGTGTATTGTAAGCATACACAATAATATACCCTAAAAATGTAATTATCCAAGAAAGAATTAAAAATGAGTTTTAAAAAAAAAAACCACAATGACAAGTTTTTGCTTTTGGCCATAACAGTGTAACTAGGACTGGACTAGCCCTCCTGCCATTAACAGCTAGAAAACTATTACAAAATAGACACTGCATCTGTGTGCAGGTACTAGTCTGCAGGTGTCACAGGGCTGTGACCTATGGAGAGATGTTGTCCTGTGATCGCCCCAGCATTCTGCCTGGAGGAATTTTCTGGACTCTGGCACAAAGAGGAGGCACCCCCAGAATATTGCAGTCACACTGAACTAAGGACCCAAAGATTGGAATTCAGGAAGACTGAAGAGAGTGGAATTTGCAAGCATAGTACCGAAAGCGGGGAGCCACCTACTAAGAGCCCCAGAAATCTGCCTTGGCATCACCCTGCATCTCATCACTACTAAGCAGTGCACACACAGGACGAGACTCCATGATTCAGGCTAAGAGCAGCTACCAGGGACTTGTAAGCTGACGGATACCAGAGATTTAGCAAGTCTGGGAGACTTTAACATTCTGACTGGTTAAAGTGGAAAGACCTTGTGCACACCCAGGGTATCCAGCAGAGGCCCCAGAAAGGCCATCCATGCTTTAACAGCAGGGCTGGAGGTCTTCTGCAGCAGAGTTTGAAAGTAAGCCTTAAATGGATGAAGCTGACCTACCAACAAGTTAACTGTCTCAAAACTTTTTAAAGAAAGACCAAAGGAAAAAAAAATTCAGGTAGCATTCAAAATGTTCAAAATCCAATTTTAAAAAGTACTAGATATGTAAAGAAGCAGAAAAATATGGCTTTTATCCAGGAGAAAAATTAGTCAGTAAAAGAGATCTAGAAATGACAGGTAGTAGAATTAGCAGGCATGGACTTTTTGAAAGCAATTTTAAAAATAGTTTTTAAAGGATTTTAGAAAACGTTAATGTAAATGAACAAAGACATAGAAAATATAAAAACAACCAAATATTCTTCTAGAGGTGAACAATGAATATATGTATGTTCGTGTGTAACTGAAAAATTGTGCTCTACACTGGAATTTGACACAACATTGTAAAATGACTATAACTCAATAAAAAAAAAGAGTTAAAAGAAAAAGAAACTATCTGAATCCAAAAGGTCTCTCCGTGAGTTTAAAAGCAGTTCAGTTACTATTGAAGAAAATATCAGTGAATTTGAAGACAGCATGATTGAAACTAAACCACAAAGAGAAAAAAACTGAAACAAAAATGAACACAGTCTCACTGAACTTTAAAACAGTACCAAGTGATCTAACATTATGTATTTGAAGTCCTAGGGTAAGGATGTAGGGACACAAAAATTACGTAAGGGAAAAAATGGCCAAAAATGTTATGAGTGAACAAACTCACAGTTTCAAGAAGCTCAGCCAATCTAAAGCAGGCTACCACAGCAAAGCCCACTGTAATCGGTTCACAGAAAACCAATGATAATAAGAAAACCTTAAAAGTAGAGCCAGATAAGAAAATACACATTACACAAAGGGAGGAATGCCTTCTCATCTGAAACAATGCAAGTCAGAATACAGTGGAAAGACACCTTCTTATGAAGCCTATACCGTGACTGCCATGTTTAAAACTACAGTCCCTCCCCACACAGCCTGCCTCCCTTACCCAGACCTGTTCATGTTCTGTACAGCATTTACCATCTTATAATATACTATGTTACTCTATATCTATGTGCATGTCTGCTGCACTAGAATGTCATTTTCCCCCCATGATTTATTCTCTGATTTAGCTTTAGGAAAATGTCTCGCACATAATAGCTGCTTGGCATATATTTACTAAATGAGTAAATGAAAGAATAGCAGTGTTGTTTAGTGCATTAGTCAGGGTTCTCCAGGGAAACAGGACCAATAGGATATACATGTATATATAGTATACTTATATAGAGAGAAATTGATTTTAAGAAATTGGGTGATGTGATTGTGGAGGCTTGACAAGTCTGAAATCTACAGGGTAGACTGGCAGGCTGGAAACCCAGGGAAGAGTTTCAGTTTGAGTCCAAAGGCCATCTGCTTGCAGAGTTCCTTCTGGCTAGGGGAGGTCAGGCTTTTTGTATGAAGGCCTTCAACTGATTGGTTGAGGCTCACCCACATTGTGGAAGGTAATCAGCCTTATTCAGAGTCCACCAATTTAAATGTAAACCTCGTCCAAAAAAATACCTCCACAGAAACATCTGGAATAATGTTTGACCAAATATCTGGGTACTGTGGCCTAGTCAAGTTGACACACAAAATTCGCCATCAGAGTAGGATGTAGAAAAATAGAAACTGTCATACACTGCTATATGAGTGTCAAGTTGGTACAACCACTTAGGAAAATAAATTGGCAACTTCTAGTAAAGTAGAGTACGTGCGTATTGTACCACTGGGCAGTTTAACTTTTGTACCCCAGGAAACACGTAAATGAGACCACAAACAAACATGTTGAGCAATTTTTCTAAAGTGTTGCTTGTAATAGGAGCTAAAATACAGTGGAAGAAAATGGAAGTAACCAAAATGCTTATTGAGAGGAAAAATGGATCAGTTCGTTGTGATACATTCCTAGATTGGCATGTTGTACAACAGTTAAAACAGATGAAGCAAGTATATGTATGTGTGTGTGTGTGTATATATATATACATATATTCATGTGTGTATATAACTATATCAACATGGATTAATTTTCAAATTTATATTGAATGAAAAAATAGTTGCAAAAGGATATATAATCTGATACCACTTATATCAGTTTTGACAACTCAAGACCATAATATATTGTTGAATTACAGTTTTTTGCTGAGGTTCTTTTTGCTACCTGTATTCTCCTGTTTAGTATTATAAAAGAAACCCATGAAGCATAGGCCTTTTATCTCTGCTGCCTTGCGGTAGAGGGGACTAAAGACACACTTAAAGAGTTGTTCAGTAGAAACTTGCTCATGTGACCAGTGTGAACCACTAATGAACTGTTGTGAATCCAAGCCCATTTTGCTAATTCTTCACTTAGAACAGCTTTTAAAATGTGTAAAGTATGATAGAATTTCAAACTTAGGGATTTTTTTTCAGAGTGACAGATTGCATGTATTTCTCAGTTAAAGAATAGACTTTTTTCTTTTAAACTTTTTAAAAATTTAAGTATAGTTGACATACAATATTATGTTAGTTTCAGGCATACTACATAGTGATCCAGCAATCAAGTACTTTACAAAATGATCACCATGACAAGTCCAGTAACCTTACAAATTTATTACCATATTATTGACTATAAGAATAGACTTTAAAAATCACATTGAGTCATGACATTCAGTCATATATACTGATATTTTCAACTTAAATATTTCACGATGTCATGTTAAAATAAACTGTGATTAACAGTGAAGTAAGTTAAAATTAATGTTTATCTATTTTTCTGATCACTTTCTTATCCAATCATAAGTTTCAGGTTAAGATACTACCTTTGTGGTGAATCTATTTTTTACTGAATATTTAACAGTGTTCTCACAAAAAATAAATTCTGCTCAGCCCTCGTGCTGTTTCTGGTTCCTCCACAGTTATCCGACGATGGTCGCTATGTCTTGCTGTCAATAAGGGAGGGATGTGACCCAGTAAACCGACTCTGGTACTGTGACCTCCAGCAGGAATCCAACGGCATCACTGGTAAGCTATCTTCCAAACATGGATAATTATTCCAGGAAGCTCCATTAAAAAGCAATTATGTTGGTCTTCTAATTCATTTCCCAGGAAACCTTCTTGCGTTTAACCACATCATCTCAGTTCATGTGATTTTCTTTTCTTGATGTTATTCCATAGAAATGAAAAAAAAAATGGAATGAAATTACATTTTCTCTATAGCTTGGGGTTAGCCATATTTTTTGCGTTCTTATGAGTGTGAAAGTATCTTGCCTGTGCTGCAGATGCAGAGTGTTCAGGAGAAGCTGGCCCTTGGTCTGGAAAGCATGACTGTCTAGATGTGGTGTAAGCTGTCACAGGAAAGAGATCGGACACACCTAGTTAATAAGACAGCTCCTCAGTACTGAACCACATGTGCAGCATCAGCCTGGTTTTGCTTCCTAAAACCTTATGCGTAAAGACAGTAAACATAGGACCAGCCAGTTACACATTCTGGAGATGGCTCATTTTAAATGTTGTTTTCTTCCAACATTTATATCATACCAGCACCATCATCAAGCATTAAAGCTCTTCAGCTGCCTGACTGACTGTGCTGAAAATCCCCAGACCCAAAAGCTCTATCAGAGATAGGCTCGCACCCACAGAAGGACACTAAACTGATTACACCATGTTCTGGTTAATGTAAAATAAATGTATTTTAGAGATAGTTGATGCACATTTTCAAAATACACAGTACTGAGTGTGCTTCTGATTATCGATTAGATTACCTTGCTATTAGTATCTAATCTGTATTATGTATGATCAGAAAATATATACTTTTTTGTTACTGATTGGGCACTGCATCATTTTTAAACTTCTCTGAGCAAGGGTCACATCCTGACGTTCTTGGCTGTTATAGGACACTGTTCGCACATACAGCAGGGCGAAGCCAACAACCTTTATTCCAACATTATATATATATATCCATTGAATAAAGCTACAGTTTTTTTTTTCCTGTTTGGGGGGGTGGGAAAAAAAAAGAGATACAACCATTTTGATCTCAAAAAAAAGTTGCATCAGCCGCATCCGTTTCCACATTCTCTGACACGACTAAACCACCACCCAGGAGTTACCCACTTGAATTACAGGTGTAGGTCTGCATAGAACTGAGCTTTGAAAGTCAAACCTGAAAGAGCCCAACAGCCGTGACCGCTGTTACCCTGCGCGGCGTTCCTGTGTGAGTCTGGGTGGTGGAAGGGACTCGGTCTTTCTCCAGTCCATTAAGAGTTCCAGTCACAGTGTCCTTCCTCCAGAGAGTACCACTGTCACTTTCTAGTTATTCCTCCAAAAAAATCTTTATAAATTGTTAGGCAGGCTTGTTATTAAAAGGTACACACATTGCTTAACGTACTGCAGATGCAGAGAAGGACATTTTATGCACGTGTTCATGTACAGAAGTGCTGTGTCCACTTAATAATAGACAGTAATACTTGGAATGAGACCTCACAGGTGCCAGCAGCACTCCAGGGACCCCCTGTTTTCTTCCTCAGCTCTTGGTCCTTGTCTTTTTTTCCCCACTACCTCCCCCTCCCCGACTTTTTCAGCATTGGTGAGCAATTAGGGATGAGGGATTGGGACTTCAGAAGGAAGGCAGTGCAGAGGTTCACTCAGCCCTCAAACGGAATTCTGGACGTTGCAGCCATGAACGAACATGAGGAAGAAAGAAGGGAATCTAAGGAATCCTGCGGGGCTGTGATGCATTCAGATTAGAAGATGTTTTTTACAAAATAAGTCAGGTCCTGGCCTGCCTTTCTAACTTGGTCTTTCCTTGACTTACAGGACCATTGTCTTTGCTTCCTAGATGGTTTTTGTGCAGCTTAGGTGAAGAGCCTAGCACCGAGTAAGCACTTGGTAAATGTTAACAGTCATTATTTTTCCAAATTGTTCTCTCTTTTTTTTATTCTTCCAGGGGGACTTTTAAGATTTTCCTGCCACGATTTGAACAAAAATCCAGCTGTATGTTTGACTAAGGACTGTGTGTAAACTTATAAATTTGTTTGTGACTATGTCTGAGTTATGTAGGAACCACGTATTTCTTACTAAAGTTACTTCTAGGTATTTTATGTTTGTGGAATATTGATGGCTTGTGAATGTGTCTGTTAGGGTTTAACCAGAGAAGCAGAACCAGTGGAAGATGTGTAGTAAGTGATACGTTGCCAGGAATTGCCTTCCATGATTGTGGGGCCTGCTGGGTGGGTCTGGAGTCAGTAGGGCAGGCTGTCTGGAAGGGCAGGCTGGAATTCTCAGGCACAGGATGAAGCTGCTGTCCACAAGTGGAGTTTCTTATTCAGGGAAACCTCGCTCTGCTGGAAGGCTTTTCAACTGATTGAGTCAGCCCCACCCAGCTTGTCCTAGAACAGTGTTTTTTTATTTAAAGCCAACTAATTATGGTCTTTAATCATATCTTTAAACTACCTTCACAGTTAACACCTTGTTACTGTTTGATTAATTAACTCAGGACATCAACCTAGACAAGTGGACCTGTCAAAAAGACCATCACAGCGAACTCCTGGAAAACCACATGGGAAGGGATAGAGCAAACGAGTTTTAGAATACTAACCTAATGTCATTTTTTAAAGAGATTATTAAACTGACCCTGTGTGGAATTCATTGAGTCACCTAGAAGGGTACATAATCTCCTGTAGACTAGAAAGCAGAATGTAAGTGACTTAAGATTGGTGGATTTTAAGCTGTCGAGTTCCATACGAATGGATTGGGATCAGTTTGGAGCGTGTTCTCCAGAGAAAGCTGCTAAATTCTGGGTGTAGCACTGGGCCTGCCATCTTTTTTTAATTACTGCTTTACTAACATTAAATTTGTGGCTAACATAAACCTTAGAAGAGTTCTTTTGAATGGCAGTCCTGGGATTCTAAAAGCTCTCAGCAGTTGCAGTGATTGGCCAGTATTAAGAAGATGACCTGGGTATCAGTTTCCACCCTGGGGTTCAAAAGTTAATTGTGTAGGTCAAGCTTAGAGAGGTCTTTGGGGTTTTTTTTGTTTTTTAATTGATTGCTAGACCATTATAAGTTAATGATGTGATTATGACTGATTAAAAAACGAGTACTGTGTGTGAGTTTAACTGTTGACGATACTAAGTACATTTGGTGTGAAATTGGAGAGACATAGCAGATTGAGATAGTGATCATTAAAATTTTTTAAATAGTTCTTATTAAATTACGGTTGGATATATTGAGACAGTAACCTTAAGACCTTTAAATCAGATTTGAATTTTAATCTGAGCTCTATCACTAAATAACTGGTAACCCTGGGAAAGTTATCCTTTCTCTCTTACTGTTTCCACAACTGCAAACGAGGCAGTGATACCTGCTTCGTGAGGAATGACGAAACACATAGCAAAGGGCTTAGCAGGGTTCCTGGCATAGGGGGAGTTCTCAGGTATGCCTTCTTTCTTTTTCCCTTTGTTATTTGACTGAAAAGAGAATATTCAGAACCACCACACAATGGTTTGAGGTGGCAGGTTAAAATAGATTGAAGAAAGTTTTTATCTTTAGTATCAGAGCTGCTCTAAACATAGATCTTGATATTGACATGTCTTCTGTAAAACCCAGTTCACAGTCAGAAAAGAGGAGAAAACATGAAGAGCTGTGCCTCTCACGGGACACGATTCTAATTTTGCAGGTTGACAATTGAAAAAAATCTAAGGTGCACGTGTCCAGTTGGTGACCCTGGCTGCCACCCAGGATCTTTTTCTTGCTGTTTCCTTACTGCTCCCCCATTTTTGTTACTCTTTTTAAACTGAAGGGGAGAATAATTAGTATATAACTTAAATGCTATATGTGTTAGTTAACTGAAATATTAGGTGAGTTAAACCTGAAAAGCTGGTGACTGAAGACTAAATGCAGTGTTACAAAACTGTTAATGTTATATTGCTGAAATTGATAACCTTTTTGATAACCTCAAGCCTTTCTGTTAAAATTTTGATCATTTTTACCTTCAAGGCAGGGAGATTTGTCAATATTTTCCTAAAAGTTAATTATTTATTTATTGGGGCACCACAAAATTCCCTGTCTGGAGAACTAGTAATTTCACTCAGGAAGCTCTTTTTTTTTTTTTTTTTTTTTTTTTTTTTTACCATTTTTGTCATCTTTGTCTCCCAGGAAAGCCTTTTGTCTACATGCATTTGAAATGAGAAGCACAAGAAAGTGGCCAATGGTTATTTAAAATTATAGAAAAAGACAGGGAAAACAAAACTACATATAAATCCAGGGTGGAAAAAAATCTTAAGACTCTTCAGAGTTAAAGAGTTCTCTCTGAAACTGGATTCCTTTGTGACTTACATTTGTCCCATGTATTTGATATTCCCTTTGCTGACTCGCTGACCTGCCTCCTCCCTCCGTGCAGGCCCCCGAGCAGGAGCTCTCTCTGGTTTCCCTTTGCCTCTCTCTGGAGAACCTCATCTCCACTATTTACACCTGCAGTATTTTTACTGACGTCTAACACGAGCACATTCCTTGCAAACCGTGGGCCTTTCAGCAGGAGCTGCGGCTGATGCTGTAGCTGCCCCTGCCCTCACCTTCCTGGACAGGTCACTTCCCTGACTCCCTTCACCTGCGCTGAGTAGAGCCGGCACTGGTCCTGTCACCCGGGTGATACCTGATAACCTGGACCGGCCCTCACCAAGAATCCAGTTAGGTCAGTTTAACAAGAACCCCCCTACTCTCATGTCTTCTCTTAGTAATTTTCGATCCTCCGACCCCCTCATCCTGCACATTGGCTATAAGTTTCCAGCTGTCTTTTCATATTCAGGTTCAGCCTGCTCTCTCTCCTTAATTGCAGAAATCTTGAATAAAGGCTTCTTTACCATTTTAACACATTGATCACCATGTCACCCAAATCTGGGTGACAGTTGTGTTTCCTCAGGGGCTCCGTCACCCAGATACGGGTAACGCTTTCCTTCATCCAGTTATGCAGAATTTGTTCCATGCAGAATAATAACATTCCAAGAAGAAATAAAATGGTAAAGAGGTTGAAAATTGAAAATAAGGAATTGTTTTCTAAAACAATTCCGATTATACTGGAAAAACAGACAGATTAGTTATAAGCACATATATTGTCATTGTGTGACACTGAGGTGAAGTGTGAATTGGGGCCCCACCAGAAACACACCCGACCCACAGTAGGCAATCAATGTGTTAAAGTGTTAAGGGTCAGAATACCAGTTCTGTAGCACAGACTCAGAGTAGTTGGGCACCAGCTTGTCTCAAGTGACTTCACTTGCCCCTTTAGGGATCCTGCGCCCAGGTGGCCCTGCTGGAGAACCGTCCTCCATCTGTAACTGTTAATTTACTTATGAGTGTTTTGAATCTTTACCCTTTTGGCCTCCTAACTTTTTTCAGGTAAATTTTTGTCCTTTATTAAACCCCAAGAATAGTGGAAAAGTACAGACCGTGTTTCTTCAGTCCTGTGTATTGTATGAGCAGAACATTTCTGCTTCTCTTTTTCTGTTCTTGGTGTAATGAAGTGAAGAGGTACCACGGTATCACTTAGGATGCCAGGCAGGCATGACATTTTATTAGTTCTGCAGTGGAAAAGACAGCTGAGTCTTGACTCCTGTGACTCTTAATGTGATTCATGCCCGCAGATTAGTTGAAATTAATCATCCTGAACCTTGCAAGAAATGATTTGTCTGGATTTTTAGTTATATTTTTTGTGCTTTTCTTAATCAAGACTATGGTTTCTTTCAAAGTATGTATACATTCTTTGTTTCCTGAGTTTGTTGAAAATACTCCTATTATGACTACATAAAGTTGCTTAACGTAGACTAAATTTAGAGTAATTTTCACATATTTTCTACATTACAGTTGAGCATCAGGCCTCAGAGTTGTCCTTTTTCTCTCAAATAGGTGGACTTTTACAATTTTACATGAAAACTTAATTTATACCCTAAAAGTATAAATGATAATTTTTAATGTATTTTTATACATATTTAACTTAGTATATTATATTTCTAAATATTCTTATTGGGAGAGTGGAAGAGACTGCTAACTTCTATTAAATTTGGTTGCTTCTGTTGTCTTTACATTATCAAGAAATGTATGTTAAGGTTCAGTCTAAAATGTAGGATAGTGTAAGTGTTATATTTAGTTATGGAGCAGACGTGTATCGATGCCCCTACTTCATGCCAGTTGGGTGATAGCGGTGATGACAGCCTGTCCCTGCCCAGGCGTGCCCCCCGCTGGCTGGGCAGCAGCCACCGGATGGCCAGTGCGCAGCGTCAGGGCTTATCAGCAGTGCTGTGACCTTGCTGGAGTTTGAAAACTCTAAACTCCCTCTCACTCCTCTCTTTTGTCTTTCTCTTGTTTGTTGCCTTTTCTTTTTGGTTCTTTCATTTTTCTGTAGAAGGTCAGATACTTTAATCTCTATTTTATAGAATAATCAGCAACAGAAGAGACACTGACTGTTTGGCTCAATTCTAAATAAGTTTACAATTATATGAGAGGTTTTTAAATAGCATCCTTGGAAAGCAGTTGTTAGGTGAAAGAACTATAAATGTCTAAAATCTTTGTGGTTGTTAACACCTTTCTGCTTGAGTGGCGCCATCCTTCACATGGGCCTGAAGTGGTCTTTGCACATGTTACAGCATGTATGAAGGGTTTGGGGGGGGGAAGATGAGTGTTGCTGATATACTGACCTTTGTAAGGAAACAGCAGCTCATCCTGTGCCTCATCTAGACTTTCACTAACCTGTATGTTGGCTGTTTCCTTTTTTGCTGAAAGTTTAATCATTTTAGATTGATGAAATTTTCAGCACCTGTCATGTCTTCATTTAAATTCTTTCATGTCATTAGAGAAAATTGGCTTTTATCTTGCATAAGAAATCAGTCTACACTACATGCTAACCTAGAACCACAAAAGGAGGCTCAGGGTTTATCAGACACTTAAATTGTTCATGCAGCCATCTCGGCAGTGCAAGGCAGGTGACCTCTTGTTTCTAGGGAGCCGGGACCGTTTGACTTCATGTTCATGCCTGGTGGGGGTGGAGAGGAATGGGGGAGACAAACATTCAAGAAGCTTGAAACAAACAAGTTGTCTGAAGTTTAGCAAAGTCATCTGAGTGTTAAAAGTCAGACCAACAGGGGAGGAGGGCTTCTGTGAGAGGCAGGGAGTTGTTAGAAAATCAGTTTGTGTGTCAGAGTGGGATTGCCAACAACCCAAAAAGTGGAATATCAAAAGACAGTATAAAAATAAGAAGCAGCACATGAATTTTGAAGTAAAATAAGTACTAGTGATAAAATTAGTGATTTTACTATTAAAATAGTAACATTAGAAGTTCAAAAACGAGGCAGAATTAGACTGCAGTGTCTGTGGATGCATGTTAAGGCAAAAAAGAACAGAATAAGGAAGTGGTTACCGTCGGATCAGGATGATCGTTGCCTTCAGAGGGGAGGGGGCTTATCAGAGCATCATAGCCCAGAAGTCCCTCATTCTGTTAGCAAACACGTATGTATGTGTTGCTGGTTATTCAGGTTTTGTTTATTGTTGCGGTTAAGATTCCTTAGAAAAATTTTAGAGCTTTCCTCATAGAGAGTCCACGTTTCGTGTTAAGTACAATTCCTAAGTATTTCATTCATTTTGCTTCTAATGTAAATGAGGTACCCCTCCCCATGTTTTCTGACTGGTATTGCTAGCATGTAGGAAAGCTATAGATTTTTTTAAACTGCCTGTCTTATTAGTTTTAATTCCAATAGTTTATTTTAAAATAATACTTGTTGAGTTTTTGTTGTAGAGAAGGTATTAGTAGTCACTTTAGAACAGTTTTTGCATTTGCTTACTCTTCCTCACCTGCATTTTGAGAAAGTGAGGCTTGTTAGCAAGGGAGAGAGAGATTGCCCAAGGCCACACAACTAGATGGTGGTGGAGGTAGGGGTTTAATCCAGTTATGTCCAGCTGAGAAACTCTCCACTGTGGGATTATATTTTCCCTGATTAATTTAGTTCAACAACAAATTATATAAAAATATTATGCCGTGGAGATGAATGAGATAATGAATGTAAAGTCACCAGGAATATAAATGAACTATCCAAATTAGTGTAGCAATTTCACAGTGAAATTGGAAGTAGGAGGTTAATTGGAGAATAGCTGAGATCTGGCATTGCCTTTGAGTAACTGAAAAGTCATAGAGCTCTTTTGTTTATAAAATTTTTGAGGTTTCCTCTGAATATTTATGTCTCATACATTATGAACCAGATGTCTTCCCAATGGGTTTTTTTAAACATTTAAAGTGGCACTTAGGAGCCATTTAAAATGACGATGATGGTGAACACATTTAAGATTTCTTTTAGTGATGACCATCTCCAGACTGGTTCTTAGGATGAAAGGACTAGCAAGTGTTCCTCCTTGCATTCAACACCAATTTTATTTTGCATCTTTGAAGTACCTGCCACTCGATTTGGGTGCTGAGTATCAAACAGTGAATAAAAATGACAAATTATAAATAAGCAAATAAGTACAGTTGACCCTTGAACAACGTGGGGGTTAGAGCGACCCTCCACACAGTCAAAAATCTGTGTGTAGCTTGTAGTCGGCCCCCTGGGTACATGGTCTCTCTGCGTCTATGGATTCAACCAACCGCAGATCATGCAGTATTTGCTGTTGAAAAAAACCTGAGTATAAGTGAACCCATGCAGGTCAGACCCGTGTTGTTCAAGGGTCACTTGTACATACCTTGAGAGAAGTGCTGAGAAGAAACAATCTGAGTGCCAGAAAGAGGTGTCCTGCCATTTGGGAGTGGGCCAGGCAGAGGAACCGGCCTGCGACAGGGCCCTGAAACATGTCTTATGGACCCTAACAAAGGCAAGTGATACCAGAGGATGGGGAGCAAGGCAAGAGTTGGAACATCTGAGGTTGGCTAAGTGGGCAGGACTGTAGCGGGCAGGACCATGGAGACCATGGGAGAGCATCTGGATTTTATTCAGAGAGCAATGGGGAAATGTCTAGGAAGGGAACCAACATGGGCCAATGTAGGGTATTAAGCCGTTGTGGTGGCTGCTGCCAGGAAGGTCGAGAGCGGCAGTGGGAAGACCAGGCAGGACGGTGCTGCAGACCAGGGTTTCTCAGCCGCGCACTTTTGGCATTCGGGCTCCTGATTCTTCGTAGAAGGGGCTGTCCTGTGCGTTGAAGCTGCACCTCTGGCCTCTGTCCACTAGGTGCTGGTAGTAGCCCTCCTCTCAACTTTCCAAGTTGTGACAACCGTAATGTTTGCAGGCGTTTCCAAAAGTCACCTGAGAGGAGGGGGTGAGGTCATCCCCACTGCCGTGGGCCGGGGGGGGAGATGGTGGAGACCTGGAAGGCAGTGATGGCAGCTGAGGCAGAAAGACGTGCTCAGATTTGAGACCCGCTCAGGTAGAAGAGGACGTACCAGGTTACGTGAACGGGCGGACTGAGAGAGTTCTTCACTCTCCTTCATTGCCGGGTTTTTTCAGGAAAACCTTGCTTTGTGTTCTTTGGAAACCTGAAAATTCACCCACACTTGTCCTCCTCCTTTCTCATGCCTTGGCTCTTAAAAATATCATGTCTGCTTTGTGTTCTGTGGGCAGAAAAGAGCCATCCCCTCGCTACACACAAGCCACACCATTTTAAACCCTGGTCTCTCACCAGGAATCCTCAAGTGGGTAAAACTGATCGACAACTTCGAAGGAGAGTACGACTACGTGACCAACGAGGGCACGGTGTTCACATTCAAGACGAACCGCCATTCTCCCAACTACCGCCTCATCAACATTGACTTCACGGATCCTGAGGAGTCCAAGTGGAAGGTGCTTGTTCCTGAGCATGAGAAAGACGTCTTAGGTAAGAGTACACGCTGTGTGGAAATTGTGCCCTTGTCTGTGGTATGGGAGGGAAGCTGGCATATCTGTCATCCTCTGGTGACTGGTTACGAAGTAAAGAACCTTCATCCGCTAATCGTGAGATGTCTGATAGCAAATGAGTCTTCACCGTGTGACATCTCTGTAGTTAGTGCATTGCTGGGGAGGGTCTTCATAAAAAACGTGGAGGTGTGAATCCAGACTTTCAAAAGTAGTCTTTTTTCTTTTTCTTTTTCTTTTTTTTTTCAGTATCAGTTGTCTTTGTGTGGTTATTGTCTGATAATAATCACTAACGTTTAATTTTTTTTAACCATTTGGATTTCAGAATCCTTAGCTTTTTGCTTCGGAATCACCTTTGGTGGTTTGCATTTTACCCATTGTAGATATTCAGGTGGTTTTATGGTCCTCTTGTCAGAAAGAGAACAGACTGTTGTCAGATGTAATTGAAACCCATCGCACTTACTGCTGTGTGCGCTGCGCCCCATTAACCTCTTGAGAACCTCACTTTTCTGTCCTTTGTGCTTCCGAGTCCTTTAAGTTCCCTTTTACTCATTTTCTCTATAATTTCCCAAAAATGATATGCTGCTTTATAAATTATTTATTGCCTGAAAACTGGATTTGATTTAGAGTAAGACTCACTAATTTTGCTGCAGTTTTTGATGCAAAAGGAGAGTCTAGTACCTTTAAGCCAGTGGAGAGTTGACTTGTGGAGGTGAACTTCTGCTGATGGGTTGAATGGGGGTAAAATCTAGGGCCATCCCAAAATGGCAAGGTATGAGGTATAAAATTAGGAGAGTAACTAACTCCTTGTGAGATCTGCTGACGGCGACCCCGTCTCAGATAAAACAGCCCTTACCTGTGTGACTTACAGCACAGATGTTGGAGTCAGACAGACCCAGGTGCATATCCTGGAAAAGTAAGGAACCCTGTCTCCCTGGCTCATGGTGGCGTGCTCTGCCCACAGACATTTAGCCTGGCCTTGCCCAGTGGGTCAAGCGGAAGGTGGGCAGGTGGTTACGGCAGAACCTCAGGGATGCTTCCTTGGGGCACCCCTGCCTGCGCTCATTTGGGCGGCTCCTTTGGCCCTGGGGAAAGCACTGCCCTGGTGTTTGCCTGGGCTTCCCCTCTGCCCCTGGGCGTCTGGCTGCCCCCCTCCAGCCGCTCTTGTACAGAGGTCTCTAATGCCTGGGGCAGTCTGTCCCCAGGACCCAACACAGCCTTGTCTGCCTGTGCTCTTTCCTGCAAAACCCACACCCGCACCCTGACACAGCTGCCTATCCAGTGCTCTGTCACAGGCAGGGCTTCTCCTCGGTGGGGAGGGGACTTACAGCACCACAGGGGCTGTCTCCTCAGAACTTTCCGTTCACTCTCTGACCCTCGTGTATTTGGATGAGGGACCCACCGGTCATGGAGCAGGTTTTTGGCCTTTGCCATTAACATCTTCACCGAAGGAAACCACAGTGACTTTGGCAGCTTGATGGCTTCTGTCCAGACTGAGACAGAATGTCACCCCCAACATTGAGTGAGTACTTCTTAAGTGCCACATGAGGTGACCTTGTGCCTTGGTGGGTCCAGAGGAGACTTGGTGGCAGAGGTATTCATGAAGAGTGCCCTGGGTGGTTTTCAGGTGCAAGTCAGGTGGGAGTGGTAGTTCTCATACAGAGAACCATCAGAGATGCAGATACTTCCCGAGGCATGTGAGTTTGCTGCCTTGTAAAGCTCCTCAGACGCAGTTCCACCTATGTGCTAAGGTGACATCCTCTCTCACTTGTAGACCTAATGAAATGCAAATTGATGCTTGGGGTTTTTGGTTAGGGTGGGTGATAGATGTTTATAACCCTCCTTCTGAAAGGTTGTGGGTTCTTGAGACTGGAAAGGGGAAACCTTCGATAGTCACCAGAACCCATCAATTCAAAGAGAAGCACAGTTGAATTTGCTGTATATCATTAGCACAGAACTCTACTGAGAATAAAAGCCAGAGATGAGTCATAAAGTACGGCTGTATAGTCAGAGCTTTTATTAATGACAGTCCGCAAATCACCTTGTCCTTTTCTTGTTCACTCTGTCTGTTCTGTAATTCTGATGTACTCATAGTTAACGCAGATTGATTATTTTTTGACAGAAATAATTTACTTGAGTTTTTTTTCCCCATACTTTCTTTAAAACGTTAAGGCCATATGAACTATAGTCCTTGACTGAGGCTCTTTTAAAAAAAAAAACTGTGTTGACGAATGAGCAGATTACTTTCAGAAGTAAGAGTTCTCGGTGGCCTCACTTGAGGGAAGGTTGCCGTGGTAATCTGCGCAGCCCGGCGAGGTCGAGGCCCGGTGACCCGCAGTGCTCCCTCTGGCCAGGGTCTTGTTGGTAACTGGTAATGTTGTACACATGAATACCCGGTTTCTTGGGTTATAAAAACAAGCAGTGTCAGGAGCGCCTTGTCCTGCCCCCACCAAGAAACCTGGGAAAGGCTTGTCTTTTCCCCGGGCTTGGGCCATTGCTTGCAGCCCCGACCTTGCTTCCATGGACCACAGCAGCTCTCCCTCTGAATGGTTTGTCCAGAGTAGGACCATGCGTTGTGCCCCCTGCCCTCCTGCTTTCTCCCTTCCTCCCTCCCCGCTCCCCCCGCACTGTTGCTGAAGCTGCAGCCCCGGGAACCAGGGGGGACTCACTTCCCTGCCTTACCCTCCACATCCCGCAGTCCCTGCATCCTGGTGACCCTTCTGGGAAGTGCCTTTCGCATCTTTCCCTCCCCCTCCAGGCTTCATCCCCTGCTCGACGTGGTGTTCTGCCTGGCTCCCTGCAGTCCGTCCTGGTCTCCCTCTGTCCTCCATTGTTCTCTAGTCTGCCTCAGATGCACACTTCCCTCACTGAAGTCACCTTTGTTTGTGTCCCCCTTCTGTCCAGCTGTAGCTCGTCGGTAACAGCTGAGCTCTGACTCAGCTGGCTCATCCAGCCCTGGACAGATCAGCTTTTTTCATCTTCCTGACAGTGGACCTCTCACTTGTTCTCTTCCCTGGTCTCCCTCCCTTCCTTCTTGCTGTCGTTCATTCCTCGTTCGTGTTCCTTCTCTCTGCTCAGTCCCAGCTGTGGCCTTCACTCTGAGTCTCCTCCTCAATCCCCAGAGAACTGCCCTGTCCCTGCGACCACCCAGGCACCCCCACACACACACCCTTAGCCCTGGGACGTCATTCAGCACTTGCTCAAGGGCTTCCACTGATTTGGGGCCCAACCACCCACTCACTCACCTTTGTTTCCACGTTACTACTCACATTTTCGTGTGACTGTGTCTCAAGGGCAGAGTGATGTCATCTTCTTGCTTGTCTGTCCAGCATCTTGCAGGGCATCTGGCGCATACCAGGCAAGGGTTTAATACATGTTTGTCCAGTAAACAACCCTGACAGACACGGATCATGATTTGGTTTTGTTGTTTTCCTTCTTACACCTCCTGTCATAAATACTAGGTAAGCATAAAATAGGTAAGCGGGGTAATTTGTATTGCACACATTATCTAGATCGTCAAAAGCTCCTGGCCCCAGGTGGAGAAGATTTTGTTTCCTCTGGGCATGACGGTGACAATGATTTACTAAAGGAGTATGTGAAAACTCGATAGTGGTTAAAATCAGTTATAAAATCACTTTGCAGTCCCCCTGCTGCAGAGCACAGTGTCAAGCTCATGAACTGTCGTTCAGTGAGATGAGTGTGTTTTTGGCTAATTTTCAAAACTACATCAGGTTTTATCTGTGCTTATCGTTTCAGAGTGGGTAGCTTGCGTCAGGTCCAACTTTTTGGTGTTATGCTACCTCCACGACGTGAAGAACGTCCTGCAGCTGCACGACCTGGCCACCGGTGCTCTCCTCAAGACCTTCCCGCTGGAGGTGGGCAGCGTCGTGGGCTACAGCGGTCAGAAGAAGGACACTGAAATCTTCTATCAGTTTACTTCCTTCTTATCTCCAGGTGAGTCTTTTCACCAACGTTGTCCAGTGTCAAAATCAGACTAATGTGTGCGTTTCTTTTGAGTAGTGGAAATATAATGCCTACATTATTGAAAATCACATATGCTGTATTACAGCTGGAATTCCTTAGTGGGACTAAAACAGTAAAACAGGCACTCAGAACAAAAGGAAATGTGAGCACCTAAAACTGCACTGTCATTAATTTTATATCCTGAGTCTCTTTTCCAGAGACAGGACGGTCTGGGGTTTTAGGTTGATTTTGAAAAATTAGTATGAGCAGATAGAACCACAGGTTCAGGCTTTGGTCTGCACACACCAGGGCAGATGCGGTGCAGATAACCAGCAGCGTGAAATAAAAATCCACAGGCCCGTCTGACATTAGAAAGCTGTTTTAAAACTGAGAATAAATTACGCTTTCGTTAAACTGGATTACCATATAATTCTCAGAGTTCAGTCTTACAACATATAGAAGAAAAATACACTCGTTACGTGGTTCTGGTAGAAAAGGGAAAAAACACTTGTAAATTGCAATTTTACAGTTTGAGTTAATTTTCCCCAAAGTAAACATAGCTCTCTTTATAACTTTTTTTTTTTTTTTAAGTTGGTCGCACTTACTTTGCTTGTTTTGTTTTTTTCCCACTTCCCCACTCGGCTGCACTGTTCCCGTTATAGCCGAAGTCGTAACACATGCGTGGATTTGTCCCAGGAGCCTGGCTCAACTGGCAGTTTGCAGTTGACCGGGCAGACCCTGTCCTGAACGCGGTCTGGCTGAAAGAATGCCTGCACATTCCTTGCTCATCTTTCGAGCTCCTCCTCCTCTCTGTCCTACACTGTTCGGTTGCAGTAGTTTGGGCCTCAGCAAATAAAGCAGACTTGGGGAGAGCTGGGCAGGTGCAGGAGAGGCCTCATCCCCTGGAGTTTGGCAGATGACAGTGATGGCTGGTCCACTTTTTTTCTTTTTGCGCCTCGGAGTCACAGAGCAGGCAGTCTATAAGGAATATTATCCTCATGACAGGTTGCTGTCAGGTTATTACAACCAAAAGAGTGATGTTCTGTGCGTAGGTCTGATGGTACACCTGCAGCACCTCACAAGCTTCCTTGCCCTCTCACCTTTCAGCGAGTCTCAGGGGGCTGGGAGAGTGCCCACAAGGATGTGGACACCATGCCCAGGGCCAGGAGTCCAGGACTGACAAGTCAAGGCCCCCACACCAGAGTGTCCTGTGCCTCATCCCTCCTCCCCCGGTGCCTGGGGGACAGTGGTATTTGTGACCAGGAGCCAAGAAAAATGGCTTTCCTCCAGATGACCGTTCTCAACCCACTGCTGCAGGTTTCTCTTTATTTCCTCAAGTTACACTGGTCTTATAACTGTGCTTGGGAAAGCCTCATAGCTTTTCATCGATTTAAATGGGTAAAGGGCAGCAGGGAGAACAGAATAGGGCTGACTCGCCTGCCCTTCATAAAAGCTGGAGTCCCTCAAGACCTGTAAACCACCTGCAGTGACCCCATGTGGCTGTTTACTTCAGGGACAAGTTGTTCATCACCCAGGGATGAAGGGGCCCGTTGTCCTAGTGCAAAATGATGGGTTCTGTGCCAAGTGATGAAATGTTACCTAAGACTGTGGCTGTGAAGCCTGGAAAGAGAAGTGTTTTCTTAGTTCTGTACCAATAGGCAGCTCCCGAACAGGCTTTAATCTGTTACTGTAGTGCTTTGTTCTTCTCCCTCATCTTTTCTTACTCATTTTTGCCTCCAGCTTTTCCTTTCTCTCCTTAGTGTAATTTGACATCAAAAACCAGAGAATAGGGCTTCCAGACTCAGATCTTCTGGTCCAAATGTAAAAATGGCCATCTGATAATTAAACTAGATCCCTTGAAAGCAGGAATGGTCACTGTTCATACACACATGCACATCAGCCACAGGCTGGCTTGCACTGGTCTCTGAAGGTTCGCTGTCCACTGCTGCAGGAAACAACAGAGACACTACCTTGCAAGTAAGGCTGCAGGACCAAGCATCCCTGCAGCGCCAGCTGCTGTGGACATGGGGTATGTCAGGCTGGCACACACCAGCTGACTTTGTTTCCCGTTGAGGTACAGGGTGAGGACGCGTCTTGAGCCAAGCCATTTAGGACTTTTGTATCTTGAGTTACACTTGGAAGAAAACAGGCAGCCCGGCGGTTTGGAGCATGATGCACTTATTCCCTGTGGCTCAAATCACTTAGTGTTTAAGCCAACTGAGTCTGTACTCCTGGAACTTCAGAGGCGTGTCAAAGGCTCACTCCAGACGGGCGTGCGTTGTAATGATCCAGTCCAGCAGTCCCAGTTGCATGGCTCTGAGAAGCAGGGGGCAGAAATCAGAGAACCTTGCTCAGAATCTTTGGGAAAGGCAAAACATGTTTTAAATTTTTATCTCTTTTTTAGAGCAGTTTTAGGTTCACAGCAAAATTGAAGGGAGGGTACAGAGAGTTCCTGTATACTCCCTGCCCCCCACACATGCGCCGCCTCCCCTGTTATCAACATCCCCTGCTACAGTGGTACATTTGGTACAACTAATGACCTTGCATTGACACTTAATTGCCTAAAGTCCATAACTTACCTTAGGATTCCCTCTTGGTGGTGTACATTCTGTGAGTTTAGACAAATGTACGATGACCTATATCCATCATCATAGTATCATGCAGTGTGTTCACTGCCCTGAAAAGCCTGTGTGCTCTGCCCTTTTCATCCCTTCCTTCCCTCCTGGCAACCACTCATCTTCTTATTGTCTCCATAGCTTTGCCTTTTCCAGAAGGTCATATAGTTAGAATCATAGAGTCTGTAGCCTTTTCAGATTGGCTCCTTCGCTTAGTAATACGCATTTAAGGTTGTTCCATGGCTCGGTAGCTTGTATCTTTGTAGCACTGAATAATACTTCATTGTCTGTATGTCCCACAGTTTATTTACACGTTCACCTACTGAAGGACATCTTGGTTGCTTCCAAGTTTTGGCAGTCGTGAATAAAGTTGCTATAAACGTCCGTGTGCAGGTTTTTGGTCATGTTTTCAACACCTTTGGGTAACTAACCAAGGAGGGCAAAAAATTTTTAAGAGGCTTGTTTTAGTTTTTGTTTGTGTTTTTTCCTTTTAATAAACTTAAAACCCAATCTATAATCAGATGAAATGGCATCTTACTGGATCATATTTACAAAGTTCTTTGTCTTCTCTTTGCATATCCAATTTTTTAGATTCCTCTGATGATTCTTTTGCAGTTTGTCCTAGAGTTGTCTCTTCTTCCTAACTCCCATCTCTTTGACTTCCTTCCATTTACTTCCAAGGATAGCAAGCGTATCAGCCGCTCGTCCCTGCCTCCTTCCTCCTGCTGAAATAGCTGTGTGAAGGCGCTGTTTCCATCAGGAGACCCATCTCCTCAAGTCCGGACACCTTATCTGGCTCTAAGGAACTTCCATAATCCCGTTCTCTTTTGCTTTTAGACTTGGAAATTATTTCCCTGAGATCACCTAACCAGTCTTCTCTGATTTCATGTTTTCTCCAGCCGTAACCTCTTCCTTGTACTTACCAGCCAATTCAGACAGGACCCAGAGCATCATTAGACTATAGGGATTCACTTTACAGTGTGAGTGTAGTGGGCTAACCTGCGCTGACCCAGATGAATTGAAAATAGAAAGTATTGATCAAATATATTACGTACGGGTGCTTTTGGGTTTAACCCAGCTTCCCCCGAAGTGCCACTTCTGCTCAAAACTGAAGAATACAGGTCAGGCACTTGGCACCCTTTCGCTGAACGGTAGCCAGCCTGTGTTGTATACTTATTTCGTTCTGTTGTTAGAGGCTTTGATGTCAGTTTTTCTAGCTTAAATAGGCAGTTAGAGTATGTTTCCTACCCATTGTCTTTCACTGGGACAGTTGCATTCTAGTATTTAGTTGATTTGTCCCAGATCACTCATGCAGTAACTGGTCGGAGCTGGGAATCCTGGCTCCTTGGTCCTTTGTCATTCACTGGAGTACAGGTCACAGTGATGCCAGGGTGAGTCCAGCGCTCAAATGGCACGTGCTTGGTCTGCAGTCTCTTTTTGTTGTACTTTGATTGTTTAGAGTTTTTTCCAAGGGTTCAGATGCTTTTTGGGGTTTTTTGTTTGTTTTTTGGGGGGTTGGGGGTGTGTAATTAGGTTTATGTATTTATTTTTAGATAAGGTACTGGAGATTGAACCCAGGACCTTGTGCAGATGCTTTTTTGTGTTTTGAGGAAGAGGGGCAGGTACTGATTAAGAAGCTCTCCAAAAAATTGACATGTATGTGAAGATAGCCTTTGTCCTCGAGGTTACATTTGTCCAGGCAGGTACAGTATTGAGCATATCTGGTAATTTAGAATGAATGCCCAGAGTGTAGTCTAGGAGTATTTTCTATAATAAAGATATATTCCAACAAATACCCAAGTATGACTTAAACTAAGAAAACCGGTACTTGGGTCATGTTACACATCTCCCCACTGTCACTGTTAGTCACACTCCTTATTACAGACCTTAAAATAATTTGTAAGCATGAGAATTGAGATAATGTTCATGAGCATGAGCAGTCATGTTGTTAGCAAGCCTAAACGAGTTATCCTCTGCCGGGGGATCAGAGTGCAGTTTCTCAGCCGCCACTGACTCACACGCACACACAGAGGAAAGAGCACAGGGCACCATGTTAACACATGATCCGTCATTGTGAACGTACCCTACGGGAGTACCGCTTGGTTTCTGGCTTTCCAGCAAGTATCAGGATCTCTAAACCGCTTTTTCATATACTTGACAGCAAATGTTTAAAGTACTATGTGGGAGGGCTGTTTCCACACCAGCCACTCTGCATGACTAATTCTGTTTCATAAGCCATAGCAATGTTGTTGTTTTCAAACAGTACTGATTTGTCTTACTTACCATTTCTTTGATGTAGTTCTTAAGTATTAGAGTATAGTAGCATTAAATTAAGGAAATGGAATCTTAATCAGTGGTTAAGTGAGCTAAAATTTTTTCGTGTGTGTTCAGTAGTTTATGTTGTGCAGTTACTGGGCTAATCAAAGTTTTAAAGGCAATTCTAAAAGGCTACCCTAAGAGGCTGTCTTTGGCGCCTGATTGCTGTCCACGTGTGCATCCACAGATGAGTGGGTGTCAGGTAGCAGGAGCCCCAGAGTTCCCATCTAGAGAGCCCTGAATGGCTGTCGGCTTTGGGCAAGTCATTCGAGTTTTCCATCTTAATCACATCTCAGGTAAAATAGCCCTCCATGACGTTTCCCATCGTCTTTGACCTGCGCTGCTGTGTGACCTGGCTTGGGGAAGACTTATTAAGTTTTTGCAGTGAGGTTTTACCTCGCCTCATACTCATGGAATACATTAGAATCTTCCCAGATGTATAGGCAGGCGGCTATTGTACAAGGCAGGCCGCACCCACAGCAGTGACGAAGCCTGGCTGCATGCATAAGCCCCCCACACGCCAGGCCATTCTGAGCTCTCCTCCTGCAGTGGTCTTGTCCCTCACTAACGCTCCTCCCTTGCTCCCCATGGCAGCCTGCTGTGCTGTGTGATCCTTGCCCCCTCTTGTATCCAGTGACTTTGTGGACTAAACTAAGACTTCCACTTCCTTCTAGGTATCATTTATCACTGTGATCTTACCAAAGAGGAACTGGAGCCAAGAGTCTTCCGAGAGGTGACCGTGAAGGGAATCGATGCTTCCGATTACCAGACGATCCAGGTACGGAGCCTTTAATCTTGGTGATGGCAGAGTTAGAGAGTCTGACTTCCAGGCCAGGCCGTTCACACCCCCATTGGTTAGGAGCAGTGGAGGTAACGCACAGTGATTCGGACAACGGATATTTTGGAAACTCCTGCTGTTTCTGGGCATCGAACCTGCATGGTCCCTGCCCTCCTAGAGCTTACCAGGGTCTGCGTCCATAGCTGCTACCCTTGACAGGAAGCCAGCGTCCCTTGTCTGGGGGATCAGAGCAACACAGTTTGTCTGCTTTTGCTTAAAAGTGGGTTGTTTCGAGGTCTTGTGGTGTCATAAATGACAACATAGACTTGCCCTACATAAAGTACTTACTCAAGTGCTTTGAGCCTGTCTTTTCAGTCTGAAGTTCATCGGTCTTTGTGCCTGGCACTGGTCAGCACTCCATGGAATATTGGAATGGGTGAATTAAGTGCGTAATTGTCACGGCACCACAGGCTTGGCTCTGGTCACCATCCTTTCGGGTTAAGAATCTGCATTTTTGTACTGCGACTCCCAGAAGCCGCATCACTTGTTGATCCATGATGCAGAATGACTCGGCTCCTTCGCAGTGAGAGGTCACCTGTCAGGCCCCAGGTGTTTATCAGGGACCTCCCACCTGGGGGCTGGACCAACACAGACCACCGACTGGGAATCTGAATGCTTGTGAAGCAAAGTTAGAACAAAGAGCACTGGCTGCTCCCGAGGATGTTTCTGTGGAGCTCGAGCGTTGTTTCAGCGTGGTGGACTGTGCTCCACCTGTCGGGGAGCCTTCTGGAACCCCTCTTCCACGTCAGGTCAGCGCGCCTGCTGGTTACCAGGTTGTCTAGGCTGTCCTAGCGCTTTAACAGGTGCAGAGACCGCACAGCCCGCAGAGGCTAAAATACTCAGTGCATGGCCCCCTAAGAAAACATTTGCTGATCCTTGGTCAATAAAAATAGTATTTATGAAATCATAGTATTCTCAGTAGACGCACAGGGCCTTTGTCACGGAGCTCTGTCGGGCTGAAGTCTGCATGTGCTCGCTGGGATGACGCAGGGAAGTCACATAAGCTTCCCAGCACAGTTTTTCTCAGCGTAAGCAGAGATAGTACCCACACGGGAGGATCCCTGCAGGGTTGTGTGAGATGCTGTGCACAGGCACACCTTCTGGATTGTGCTTTGCTTTATTGCGCTTTGCAGACACTGCATTTCTGACACAGTGAAGGTTTGTGGCAACCCTGCATCTACAAGCTCTGTCGGTGCCATTTTCCCAACAGCACTTGTTCACCTCACGTCTCTGTGTCACGTTTTGATAATTCTTGCAAATTTTCAAAGTTTTTCATTATCATATTTGTTATGATCTGTGGTCGGTGAAGTTTGATGTTACTGTTGCAAAAAGATTAAGATTCACTGAAGGCTTAGATGATGGTTGGTTAGCTTTTTTTTTTTTTTTTTTTTTTTTTTGGCTTACGGGGAGGTAATTGGGGTTTTTTATTTATTTAATTATTTAAATGGCTATACTGGGGATTGAACCCAGGACCTTGTACGTGCTGAGCATGCACTCTGCCACTGAGCTGTACCGTCCCCCGTTGATGGTTAGCTTTTCTTTAGTGATAAAATATTTTTCAGTTAAGGTGTATACACTGGTTTTTTTAGACATAATTGCTAATGCACACTTACTAGATTGCAGTATAGTGTAAACATAGCTTTTCTATGTACTTGGAAACCAAAAAATTTCATGTAACTCGCTTCATTATGTTATTTGCTTTATTGTCGTGGTGCTGAACCAAACCCGCAGTATCCCCAAGGTGTGCCCATATTAAGGGTCTGGCACATAGAATACAGTCAGGTTTTTTTTTTCAGTCAGTGTTAGAAATAAGTACAACAGACTTTCAGTCTTCCATAGCTATTGTGGCTTCTTTCGTTTTCCAGGTGAGTCATTGCGTAGAGAGGTATCCTTTAGGGGCCAGCAACCTCTGTCTCGTGCTTATATGGTTCATTAATTCACCCTAGTCCTGCATTAGACTTTTAAAATCTCTTTTAGGCTGTCATTCTTTGCTGTTTTCTTTATTCTCCATGTGTAGAAAATATGTCCCTATCAACTGTAACATTTGGCCTTCTTGAGCTACTGAAATGTGTACAGCCTTTTATTTGTGTTGCTCCAACAGGGGGGAAAGATTAAAAGCTTTGTGGTAAATAATTAAAAAGATAGTAAGTAAGTAACTGGACAAGAACACACTGGTTTTCCAGATCTTACTGCCTTACTCCTCTTTCCCACGTTTTAGAAGATGGAGCTGTGCCTGTGGGGAAAGTGCAGATAGCTCTTCTGGTATAATGCCAGGAGAAGATTTTACATCTATTGATTATTCACATCGTGCATATTGCACTGAGTTATTAAAGTAGAATTATTTCATTGTGGAAAGGTGCCTTTGGAAGGTAGTGTGATGTCACAACACTTGGCGGTGGTTTAGCTCAAGTGCACACAGCAGAGCTCTGACAGGGAACGTGAGCGTGACAGATGTCCTCACGTTTGGATCAGGCTCTCACTGGTGTTGCCAGTGTGACATGCCGCTGTAAAAGCAGGCCCTAGAGAGGGATTTGTGCACGAGTGGAGAAAAGTCCTCATGGTGTGTTAAAGAAACCACAGCATTTGAGGCGAGGGGGGAGATACTTTGTTTTTGTTTTCAGCTACTTTAGGATAATACAGCTTTTGACTTCACTTGACCTTGGCATTTATATTTATTCTGTATGTGATTTAAAAAGAAAATTCCCTGGGCTGCTTGTCCTTCCTTCTTACACTCCATGAGACATGTTCCCATTTTGAAGCAAATACTGCAGCACAGATTGCCCTGCACGGCTGGTCAGGGCCATCAGTGGTGGCTGTGACCATGCACGTCTGCCTGGTGGTGCAGCTGAACAGGCTGCAGGGCGCTGCTCTGTTCTTTGTATGACAGACTTTCAGTCAGGACCCAGAGCATCTTGAATGGCGGGCGAGAGGTATCGTATTTTGCTGAGACTCAGATCAAGCTGTGTGGTTTTATCTATTCCTGACTACAGCTGTGGGTAGAAAATGGATCTGTATCAGAAATATAATTTCAAAAATCAGATCCTAGAAAAACTTTCTCTTCCAGTCTGGGGTACACATAAGAATTTCTTTTTAATATGGTTTATCAAATCTGCAATTGACTAATGTTTTTCTTCCTTTAATTGTGAATGGCAGGACCACATAATATTGATTACAACCTCTGTGCTGTGTCTTTAAAAAGAAATTGAAATACTGAGCATTAGAAATTACGTTTATAAAAGCAGGTTAGGTGATAAGTGATTTACCTGAAAAGTCTGTCTATATTTATAATCAGTGATCTGTTTCATTTTAAACAAAAGGAAAATGGTAGTTAAATGTAGTCTGTGAGCAGATATCTATGCCATGACATTCAATGCCAGGTGGTACTGTTTGTTTGAATACAGAGAAATTCCAGACACAGGCGCTGGCCCTGGGAAATTTACAGTTGGACTGAGAAGTTGAGACACAGAGATCTGAAAGGTCAGATACCCTAAGGATGTTTTCCCAGTGATCAAGGGAAAGGTGAACGCTCCCGTCAGCACTGCAGTGTCCTGGCCCGGGCTGGGAGGGAGGGAGTCTTCACAGGAGAGGTGGAAACTGGATGGGTAGGGCTTGGAGGCATGGGTGCTTTTGAAATTCCGAGGTCCTCAGCAGGACTCCTGAACAATTTTACCGCAACCCTCATTCAGAGACTGCCCCTGCCCTTTCATTACAGTGTAATTTCGTAATTTCTCAGTATATTCAAGAAGAGAGGCCTCATGCCTTCAGCATCCTATGCCGTTGGGTTGCCTTGGGCAGCTGTCTTTCACGAGTGGAGTAGTGTTTGCACTGTGGGTGACCGTGGCGTGATAGAGGATGTAGTGTAGCAAAAATGCACCTTTTGGTTTCTCAGTATCTCGATTTTGTTCAGCCAGCTGAAAGATTGGCTTTTGTCCTCCACAAATGAAAGACAAAATTTATAGACCTGAAAGGGAACAGGGAACAGAGTGTACTCTGAATAAATCCATTAATAACAGTTTCCACACTTTATAAAAGAATACATTAGAAGGGAGATAAAGTTTTATGGGGCAAGCAAATTGAGTACAAAATAGTAAGAATTACAAATATTTAACACAGATTGTATTATCCTAATTCCTGTTCTCTGATACTGAGGAATTTTACTCTTCTGAGGTTTACTTACAGTGATGCGTGTGAAACATCAAGAATGTCCCAAAGGTGGTTTGCTTTGTAGCTGACCAGAAATGTTAAAATTAGATGATTCTTTGGGTTTACCAAGGTAAGATGCCTTGGGGTAGAAAGAGTGGGGTTTTTTTTTTCCCTTTAATTTAGTCTAGATTTTTCTAACCTTGGAGCTACATAATTTGTAGTTGCTGGTATACGGGCTTTGCCACTCAGAGAACATGTCCTCAGAACACTAATTAGTGTTTTCATCCTCGTTAACCTCTGTGCTGAGTGCGTGGCATGTGCAGTTTTGAATATTGACTCGTCTGCATCGGTGGAGAGTGGACTGCTGAAACTAGCAAAGATGTTTTTCTCTGGCGCTGTGCTCTCACGGCTCAGAATAGGTCAGAAATATTCAGAACATGCGAGTGAAGAGTGTTTTTAAAAAGAACCTGTTGAGAGGCCATGGTGCTTGCATATGATTAGGAAATTGTTTTAAATTGAATCAGTTGTTCTTGATGATTTTCTTTTTATATTGTGCTTCACAGTGACATATTCTTGCAGAAACAGATTCCTGCCTTTCTTTAGAATTCTCTTTGTTCTTCAGGCTTTCTAGGTTGAGACCATAATATTCATGTTCAGAGAGCACATGTTTGTGTTCTTTCCTCCTTCGATAGCAGCTGCGTTAAAATAATTTGACTGTAAAAGATGATAAGGAAGAGTCTGTTTTCTTGCTATCTTGTAACAGAGAAATAGGCTCCAGCATCCAAGTGTGTGGTGGCTGCAGTCGCCATTCCACTGTAAATAAATCCTCTTCCGTGTTTTAAAAAAAGACAGTGCTTTGCAGCAATCTGAGAATAAGTAACCCACTTACAGTAAAAATCACAAGGTGGCCTGAGCAGTGAGCAGCCGGTCCCTGTAAGACAGACCTGGGGAGATTTTCTGAGCCTCCTGCAGGGCTCCCTTGTGACAAGGTGGATAACAGCTCAGAGTTTCTCTGAACTTTGTCCTAAGGAAATGGGGTCTGCATTGAGTTGGGGCCCCGGAGAGCAGCCCCCAGGCCTGGTGGCTGACAGCATGGGGAGGGCAGCCAGGAAAAGAGTCCCCATCGCATCCTGGGGACATGGCCGTGACTTGGCATCATGAGAATTTGCTGTTTATCTTGCTGCGATATTAATGAGTTAAACAGGTGTTTTAATTTGGGTGGCTTAGATTCACTTCCAGACTGCCAGCTAGGTTTATTGTTCTTTAACAATGTCATAGTAGTCGAGGCCATAACTGTGACAGGTCAGGCTGTGCATAAACTCAGTGCCGTAGGTGACAGCAGTAGTCACTAGAGATTTGTTCATCCTTTGTATATACAAAATTTTTAATATTTCAGTTATCTACAGATGATGCTGAATTTGCTGTTTTAGGTAGTAAAGTCACTTAGATAGGTTCAAATTTTGTTTACATTGTTCTAATAGTCATGCTTGTGAGATCCATAAAAGCTGTGGGTTGCTGAGCTTTGGTGATGCTGGAGCGGGTAGATTTCAGGTTACTCACAGCTGGCATCTAGCTCCAGCTCCTTGGTAGAAAACTGTCCTGGGAAAAGAATGTTATATTTCATTATCCTATGAAAACAAAGTAGAAAGTCACTTCCTTTTTATTAGAACTGAATCAATAGTGTAGTTATCATCTGTGTGAATAATACGTGTGCTAATGGTGCTTATCTTTTGCCATTTTAATCATTATTTCTATTTTTGAAAATGAATCTGAATCTCAAGATGTGTTGTTCAGATTAGGCTCAGCTGTGAGCAACAGGAGACAAAGTCAAAAATGACTATGGCTTAAAGAGAAAGATGTTTAATTTTCCTTCTCACATAAAAAGAAGTGCAGGAGGAATCAGTTCAGGAACGACTTGATGTCCAAGGTGTAAGGAATCCAAGCTCCTTTTCTCTTGCTTCTTTATCCATATATGGCTTCTGTTCCCAGTATGACTTCGTGGTCCTAGAAGGCTGCAGGGGTTCCAGCCATTATATCCACTTTCCAGCTAGCATGAAGGCAGCAGTAGGGAAAAATAGGGAAGGGGGAGGATGTCTTACAAGGATGTTTGCCAGAAAGTGGCATGTATTATGTCTGCACAAGAAGGTTTAGAGATGTAATTTTATTCTCAGAAAAAAATGTGCCAGCTAAAAATTAGGGCCTTGTTATCAAGGAAATGGGAGGAATGGATATTGGGGGACAGCTGGCAATCTGCCACATAGGACAAAGCAGGCCTTCAGCAAAACTTGTTGGTGTGGACCCTGAGACCAAGGAACCCAGATACAACCTGGTGGCCAGGTACCTAAATCTTAGGGTCTCATTGGAAAAACTGAGACTCAAAAGAAGTTGAATTTTCAAATATTATCACTGTGGACAGTAGAAGCTGCACACTACAAAGATAGAAGTACCTTTTAAAGAGGCTCTTCTCTCCCATAAAGAAAGACATTTAATACTGCTTCTAGGACATGAGTATTTGCCATTCCTGAACCCTTGTCCTGACTGTAGCAGAAGTGATACAAGGGTATATGAGGCTGAGCATTAAAATCAGGATGAACTGAGACGTTACCTCTGGCATGATGAGGAAGCTAGGTAAGCAGTGTCCCGACGGCTCTGCAGGTGTTATGTTCTGGGCCAGAGTCTTCTTTCTTCACTCCTGGGTTAACCAACTCCCAGCCATCCCCCTGCACTGTCCCTGCCGAGGACGTGGACACCGGCGATCCATGAGGGGCCTGCCCTTTGGGATGGAAGCAGGGCACGAATCAGCCTCTGGGGAGATGTTAGGTCCTCAATTTCATACCTGTCTCTTTTGCTTCTTCCTTTGTGGTATATTTTTCCACTAATTCGGTTTTGGGCTCTGGACAAATTGCACATATGTTAGGGTTCATCTGTTTGAACCCTCTCATTTTAAAGGTGAAGAAACTAAAACTCGGTCTGCTGAGTGTTTTAACAAAGGTCACACCATCCATCACTAGCTGACAGAGCCAAGACTAGAGCGCAGAGCTCCAGAGCCGTGCTAACCCTGCACGTCCTGTCATGAGGCTAAGGTACTTGCTCTCTCTGTAGCTAGGTTGTGATTTTGCACCTTTAAAATAAACAGATTAGACTAAAAAGCCTCTAAATCCCTAAGCTTCCTTACCTGTAGAAGTATGTTTTCACATCACGTCAGGATCTAGTGAGTACATTGTGGACTTTTATGGAGCCTATTAAATAATAAAAAGACTCTGTGTGTAAAAGGGAAGACATGAGGACCCATAAATTCATTTTTTAATGACTTACAATATTGTTATGATTTATTTTAATATTCACTTCCATTCTCCTTGTTGCATTGTAATGGAGATTCTCATTGCCTTATCCATTTATTTAGATCATATATATATTATACATACATATATACATTTATATTTTAATGTATTAAAGTATACAGAGGAGTTTTATGTAAGTCTTAAATATTGGTCACCATGTGGCAGCTTGAAACTCCATTTAAAGTATGTTCAGAAGTAAAAAGCATGAGTATTTATGTTTTTGCTTTTGTTATCTCTGCTGGACTTCCCCAAGATATTACTCAGGGATTGGCATTAATGCTAATGCTGATATTACATTGCTTCTAATTCAAAATCAAAAGAATATTCACAGATTTATTTTGGAAGCTCTCGCCCAGGACTTCCGCTTCTTGTACGGTGAACCTGGAGAGCAGCTTCAGTGCCCAAAGCAGACTTTCTCTACGGCTCTTTCTTAGCGGGGCACATCCATTCCTGGGTCTGTCTGTGGATTTCTGCCTTCATAGGTGAAGTTAAATAATTCATAGGATTGGGAGGGTGTCTGGAAGTCTGATAATTGTTCATGTTTTCTCTGCATTGAGAAGGCTTGACGGGAGAGAGTTAGGGGTGATCTTCCTCCTGCTTTTCTGTGACGGTGTCTCCCCTAAGCCCCAGGGTACATCTTATGTAGGTTGCCAGCTAGACGCGTGTTCTTTGGCTTCCTGCTCTGCTCCCTCTTCAGGGCAGAAGGAGAGAAGTCTCTCCCCTGCCTCTGCCTCTGCCTGGAGATACACTGATGGTCACTGGCTGACGGCGGGAGTACCAGGCACTGTGGATGTTCATTATCTCCCTGGTGGGAAAGCCATTCCTGGCCTATCATTGGTCTGTGGGAAGGGAAGAAAATTTTCCCGTAAGTATAATCTTTTGATTTGGATTCAGTATCCTCTGACCTGGGTTTGTGAAGTGGGCTCGATCTTTCTCTGTTCATTCCCAGTAAGAAGTAGATTAGAGATGTCATCATAGTGATAAGCATGATGGTGAAATACATCAAGTGGGAGGCATGGTGAGGACACTGAACAGGGACACACGCGGCGTCCTGGTCCTTGTCGGTGTCAGGTGTGAGCTCCTCAACCAGCTCTTGGTGGCACCTTCATCCAGCCTGCGAAGGTGCCGCCTCACCACCCCGAGTCCCCACCCCAAATACTCCTCGCCGCCCAGGCTCACCTCCTAAATACAAGCCTTGTCAGGCTTGCCTCTGCCTGGCTCTCCTTCCTCGGGGCTCCATCCCGACACTGCTTATTTCCTTTACTCCGTTCTCTGAAATTCAACACATTTTTAAGTATTCAGTCAAGTCCCATCTCGTCTGTAGAAGCTTCTTTTCTTGTTCTTGCTCTTGGGAGCTCAGTCAAAAGTGAAGCACAGGCAGAGGGGATGTTCAGCTGGTACTTGAACACATAGCGTAGGGGAGTGCACACAATACGCCAGCCTCCGTGCTGGCATTCTCTGTGCATCATCTCATTTCTTCAGAGGAAAACCATCCTTGGAGATCACTCTCATGGTCTCAGTTTTCTGGATGAGGAGTCTGTGGTGTAGGGAAGTTAGAGGAGTTGCCCCAAGTCACACGGCAAAACTGGTGCTTAAGCCAGGTTTTCCAATTCTGTGATGCTCTGAGCATCTGAGCACCCGCCTGCTTCTCTGACCAGCTGCCACAGTTCTGCTGTTGAATGCCCCAAGGCAGGTGGTTCTAGGTCTTCATGTAGAAATTGACATAAAACACTGTGGCCTTATTAAGACCTGAGAGAAAGCTTCATCATTTCCCTTGGTTAATGTCCCGAAAAAAGGCAATGTAAAATCATCTACTCGGGCTTTACTGATAAACACAGCCTACATTCTTACACGTTTAAAAATCATCTGTGAGTCGAGTTTGCTGCGTTAAGTAATGGATGGTGCCTAGGGTCCTCCTTGCCTCCAGCTGCCTTCATTTGTACACATATGTATGTAAATATAAACATTAATATGCATACAAACATATTTTTAACAGAGAATATACCCTTTGATCCTAGTTAAGGTAGTGGGCAATTCCGAAATTGAATCTCAAACAGAAAATCATCTAGGAAACAACAGGGTCCTACTGTATAGCACAAGGAACTATATTCAATATCTTGTTACAACTTACAATGGCAAAGAATATGAAAAAGAATAGATAGATATAATTGAATCATTCTGCTGTCCACCTGAAACTAACACAATTTATATATGTGTGTGTGTATTATATATAGTTGTAAATCAACTGTACTTCAATTAAAAAAAGAAAAAAATTAAAAAAGAAAACCATCTAGGGTACAAGTGAAAATCCCTGTGTACATGCTGCCTACATCTGGACCCTCAACTTCTCTATATTTTGCCAAGGATATGTCTAGTTCAACTCCAAAATTTAATGTGAATAAACCTAATTTAAATATTCAGAAAAGATTAGAAAAAAGTATAAATACTCTAAAACTGTGGCTGGGGGGTTTGAGAATCTGCAAATCTGCCTGTGTTGGAAGCCCCACCTTTGATCCTTTGCTCAGAATCCTCAGCAACAGGAAGGACAGAGTGTTAGAAGGGCTTTTGTGGAGCTGCCTCTGCTCACCCAGCCAGACTTTCACACTTCATTCAAGTCCACATATGGCTGCCAGCAGCTCTCCTCCTCCTCCTCACCTTGCATCAGAAATTCTTGGTCAGCATTGATTGGTGGAGGTGGGATGGGGAAAAACCATGTTCATTTATGCAGTCTCTATATTTGTTAAGAATTTACACTATGCCAAGCATTGGGTTAAACCCTGGGAATGTAGCAGTGACCCGGAGAGATGTGGTCTTTGCTCTTATGGGAAATATAGGCAAAAGCAAGCGAACCGAAAACATGAACGTTGCAAGTTGGAACAAGGGCTGTGAATGAAATAAACAGGGACTGTTCCTCAGAGTGACAGAGGGGCCTGGTGTGAATTCAGTCAGCAACAGAAGTTCCCTTGAGTTTTCATTTAAGTGGCAACTTAAAAGCTGAGAGGGAGCAAACTGTATGAAAATGAGGGAAGAGGAGCCCAGCATGTTAGAGCAAAGGCCCTGAGTACAAATCACTTGGCTTTAGAGAAGACCTGAGAGAAGACTGGGGTGTGGTAAGTAAAGAGGAAATGGGTGTGTGGAAAGGCAGGGTTTTGTGGCCATGTTAGGAGTTCGTTTGGAATCCCAAGTGTGGTGGGATTCCCTTTGGGGTTTTTGCTGGAAGGTGACATGTTTGATGTAAGAAAACCATCTTGGGTTTTGTGGGTAATAGATGTAAAGGATAGGTGTGGATGTAGAGAGAGCCAGTAGTCATCCGTAACAGTAGACCAGGTAAGAGATAAGGTGGCCTGGACTAAAACGTAGACGTTGAATGTGGGGAAAAGTGAATTTGGAATACACCAGGAAGGTAGATCCAACAGGACGGAGTGAGGGATTGCATGTGGAGGGGAGGGAAAGGGACACATCAAGGATGACTCTGAGGTTTTAAATCTGAGCAGCTGGTGTCAAGTTGTTGGCAGTGGTTGGGGAGGAGAAATGTTTTGGACCTGTCAAGTTTGTGGTGCCTGTTAAATTTTTATCGAAGTGATGATGTCAAGGATGGGCTTAGATATTTGGGTCTTATGGTCCAAAGAGAGATCTGGGTTGGAGTTATAAATGTGGGCTTCTTCAGCGTAAGTGTGTTATTTAAATCCAGGGGCAGGGACAGAATCACATGGAGGAACATGTAAAGAGTGGAGAAGGCTCAGGACTGAGCCCTCAGGAGCCCCACATCTAGGGGTTGGTTGGAGAAGGAAGAGCCAGCAAAGAGCCTAAGAAGCAACCACAGAGGTGCAAGGAAAACCAGCAGAGTGCAGACCAGGTAGACCAGGAAGCCAAGGGGAGGGTGTGAAAAGGAGGGAGTAGCAGGTGACACTCAATGTGTTTGGTTGGTCAAATAAGGAAGGAGAGTTCTTGGATTTGATGAGGCGGATTCACTGACGGTCTTGACAACAGCACTAGCAGTGCACAGTAGGGGCAGACTGGCGGCTGGAGAGAGTACATAGAGAAAGAGGCGAGGACGTCTGTGCATGGTGTTCACATATAGGTGATCCCTGACTTACAGCGAGTCGTTAGACTTGCAAGGGATTGACTGTATGATGGTGTGAACGCAGTCACATTTGGTACAAACTGTACTTCGAATTTTGCATGTTGACCTTTTCCTGGGCAAGAGAGATGCAGTAACATACTCTCTCGTGACGCTGGGCAGTGGCAAACGGAGCTCCGCAGCAGCCATGCGATCACAAGGCGAACAGCTGGTACACTTACAGCCATTCCGCACCCAGACAGCCATCCTGTTTTCCACCTTCAGCACAGTGTTAATAAATTATATGAGTTACTCAACACTTTATTATAAAATAGGCTTTGTGTTAGACTATTTTCCTAACTGTAGGCTAATGTAAGTGTTCTGAGCACTTTTAAGCTATGATGTTCCATAGGTTAGATGTATTCAGTGCATTTAAACTTCTGATGTTTTTTAACTTACGATGGGTGTATCGGGATGCAGCCCCATCGTAAGCTGAAGAAGACTTGAGTATTGGTTTCTCGTGGGTGGGTGTTACTGAGGGATTGAGGGATTCGCTTTGTTCTCGTGCATTATTTGGTATTGTATTATTTTCCTAGTTGCAGCAATTTTCTATTAATGCTGTAATCTGAAAGGCTTACATTTTAAATGTTTTTTAAAAAATTTAGAAGAAATAATCCCTGATAGATGAACGGAACGTCTCTGACTTTTAACAACTGTGGGTTATATCTTCCCACTCTCTTCCTCCTTCTCCAGACTGCTTTCCAAGTTTGTCATTTTCTTCCTGTGGAATAACTTGTATAGCTGTGCTAAGAAAGCAAATCAATCAAAAAAATCAAATCGTAATTTTGTAAGACATTTATAAACTGGGCCTTCGATAGCTTTCGTGGCAGTAAGTTCAGGATCAGGGAGGAGGTTTGAGGGGAGAGGAAGTGGACAGGCTTTTGAGAAGTTCAGTGGTGTGGGGTGTATGAAGTCAGTGGCATGTCCTGTTAAGGTGGGAGAAACCAGATTATTTTGGTGTGTCAGTGGGTTGGTTCCAGGAGGGAGAGAAGCACCCTAGGGGCCCAGTTCCTGAGAAGGTGAGGGGACCCCAAGCCCCCGTGGAAGGACTGGCCCTCACAGAAGGAGGGACATTCTCTCCGTTCAGCCCGGAAGAAAGGGAGGGAGGGAGGGTGTGCGAGATGCCCGGGCGCCTCAGAGAGACAGCTCCAAGTACCAGTTCCCCACTTTCCTTCCGTGAGACCTCCTGGATTCTGAATTCTCTGTCTTACCTTGTTTTTCCCCAACTTTTGAGTTTCAACTTCCAAAATCAAAAAAAAGTTAAAAAATTGTTTTGGAATTTTGAAATATGTACGTGTTGTGTTACCTACTCAGTTCAGGAGTGGGGAGACTCTCAGATATCAAGTGTTAGAATTTTCTACTCATGAGGAACGGGTTCTTCCTGGCCGCCCTCTTCTCTGTCAGTAGGAGAGGCTCGGCCGTTGCAGGTAACAGGCACCTCCAGAATCTCGGGCTTAACCTCGGAAGAGCTTACATCTGGTTTCCTGGTGCTGTCTGTCAGCCATCAGCCTGCACTCCCTCCAGGCCCTGCCCAAGGAGCCTCCCCACCCCACAGGTCTGTCCCTGTGGCGCAGAGGGAAAGCGTGTCACCCACAAGTCCTTTTGGCTAGAAGTGTCACCTCCCACCTTGGCCACACATCATTGGCCAACACTATGTCCTGAGGACAAACCAGCCTCAGAGTGGGCAGATGGTGACGGCCACCCTCCACATGCTGGAAGGAGCAAGAACAGCAGCAGGAACTCACCCTGTGGACACCACGCACCCCTCCCCAGAGAGGGCAGAGTAGGTCTCAGTGGGGTTGGGGGTTGCCTCTGCACCTGGCCTCATCCTCTGACCCAAAATTCTGTCAATAGAAATCCATTCTGTTATTTTTAAGCCTTCATTTTTCCAAGTATTTTCTTCAGAAATATAAGCAGCCCTAGAAAAAACCTAGCAGATAGTCACCTTTTTCCTTCCACGTGCCGCAGGCTCCTTCCCCTGCAGGCCTCCTCCCTCTCGCCCTCCCTCCCTGCAGGAGCTGGACCCCCTCCACAGCTGCTCGCTCCTGCACAGCCACAGGGCTGCCAACAGCAGGGTTGGCGGTAGGAGAGATGATGGCCCCTAATAACTCTCAGTGGGAAAATGCAAGTGTAATCTAGAATCTAGCCAGGCCCTCCCCTTGAGGTGACGTTGGTGAGTTCCAGTCCCCTGTAAACGTATTACCACCACCCCTCCACCCCGGGATTGAGGGTTTGCAGTGGTGTCGGTTTGGGTGAAGCATTGATGTTGTTCTTGATAGAATGACAGGCAGACTTCCTCCCTGGGGTCTGTGTTAGCAGGCAGGGCAGGGCAGCCAGTTCTGAGATCTGTGGTCAAAAGAAAGCGACTGCTATTGTCTCAGAAATTAATGTGGCTTCTTGATAACCTTTGGATTGTGTTTGACCAGCCTTGAGGAATACCCACAGACCCCCTGCAGTGTGGCCCCTGCCCTCTCCCCTTCGTCCACTCAGCTGCCGTCAGCTGCAGTCAGACTGGCCACCTTGCTTTGCTTGCACACACTCCCCACTCCCAACATACCCCCTCCATTTTAAACCTGCCTGGAATGTTCACTTTCCCCCGCACCCCCACGCCTTCACTCACTCTCACTGCCCTGATGAGAGATGCCGTCCCCCCCACCCTGTGTGAGACAGGGGTCCTCCCCGTCCCGGTCCCACATCACCTTTATTGCTTCCCAATCACACTTCTCCCCAGCTGACATTATCTTTTCCTCTGTTAATGTGTTCCTCTCTCTTCCCTTTAGAAAGTGGTGTTGCCCACTGCAGTGTCCCCAGAGCCCAGAGTAGATACATATATAAACACTTGACAAATGAGTGAGCAAGGCTGTGATAGTTGAAGCACTCTGAAATCATCTAGCTATCATTGCCAGAAGCCTCTACCAGTGGAACACTTCCTTCCTGTGAAATTTCTGTTGGACCACTTCCCTCTCCTCTCCTTTGATAATTGCTTCTGTCCATTCAAAACCAACAAACAATGTCAGAAAATGAATGTTTACAGCCATTTGTACTTCTGTGAAATTTTTTGCATGATCTAATCTTTAAGAGTATTTTGAGTCAGAGTCCTTGACAAAAGCAGGAAATAGCACTGCCCCTCCCTTTTAGAGCATCAAAGTAAATTTTTCTTTGTATTTCCCTAGCATACATTTATTGTGTTGTTGCCTGCATGCTAATGTTTGGAAACCTTTCAGACAAGTTGAGTAATTTTTTAAAAAAGGAATTCTACTGACATGTTAATTCAGTTGACCATTCCTCATTATGTTTTATGAGAGTTTACAGTCGTTACTTTGGATTTTTTTTATTACTTTTTCCAGACTTTGTAAAGCTTGTTTCTTTTAAGTGGCTTTTGGCTTTTCTAACTTGTTTTCTAAAGCAGCCTCTTATTTCACGCATTCAATTTCCCTTTCCTTCTTCACTTGTCAGCATTTTTATTGATTTGTATTTACGATTCTTGTAAGGTCTTTTCCGCACTGTGAATGTAAGTGAGGTCCCGGAAGGCTCTGTGCCGCAGAGAGAAGCCAAAGGACACTTAAGATAGTGTTAGTTTTACTAATACTAGTTTGAATAAGAAGGAATTTCCAAGTGAGGAATTACAGTAAGTATCAAGGAATGACTAGGTGAAAAGGTTGCTTAAGTAAATAAAAGTAATTTCTCAGCCATTGAAAAAATAATTTCATAAGCAGCTATCTTGATTCTGGCAGGGCTGGGAATATAAGGAAAGATAGAGTCTACCTAAGAAATGGAGGTGTAATCAAAGATTTTTAGCAGCTTGATTTAAGTTGATCACAGGTCCTACGGGAGCTCAGAAGAGTTAGGAACATCAAAGACTATTCCTGGGAAGAAGGCTTCCTGGAAAGGAGCTTTGGGCCGACAAGGGAAGGGCTTGGGAGGGAGGAGAGTTCATACACAGAAGGGCTATGCTCAGGACCACGGCTGGAGCCCAGTGGCAAGAGATGAGCCTGGAAGGGAGACAGGTCCAAACCCTAATGGTCTGGTATGCACCCAAATGGGGTGAGATTTTTATCCCATATGCAGTGGGGAGCCCTTGAAAGGGGCTATGCCAATTGCACGTGGGCCATCTGCCAGGTGCTCATAGTTAGGGGCAGGAGTCGGGGGAGTCACGAAGTGGATGAATCCCTGCGCACAGCTTGAGCCCCCTCAATAGTGTGTATAGAAGAGGAAGAGGACGAGAGTCTCTGGGGAGCTTTAAACTTTAGAAGACAGGAGGTGAGGGAGGTGGGGAAAAGGAGCCAGGAAAGCCTGCATCACAGGGAGAAGTTTCAAGGAGGACGGCACAGTATGGCCCGGAAGTCACGGAGGAGATGGGTTGGGCGGTGTTGGGATGGGCCATGAGCATTTGGTGGGAAGAGTAGCTAGCAAAAGTCGAGCAGCAATGGACTGAAGAAGCCTGAGTGGAGCCAGTGAGCCCAGCCGCCCAATTCTAACAGGGTGAGGGGTCTCCTTACGGCCCTGGCTTTGTGTGTTAATTACTAGGTAGTAGAGATATTACACAGAATTCACTAAATAAAGGTTTTTGTACTCAGTGTGCTGGCTTTGTAACCAGCTTTTCTGCACACACTCCTGATGCTTCATAACTGTCACATGTTCCCCATCCACCATCCTGAGTGCCATCCATCACCAGTGCGGCACAGTGTTCTTTTCTACATCGTCCATGGACATGATTCAATTATTCATCTTAAGCTTAGACTTCGCTTTTTCACTGCCTTAATGTTGCCTTGATTACAGGTGATAATAAAAATGGATGTGTGTGCGTAATCGAAAGTATATTATTTCCACATTTAAAACATTTTTAAATGAATAGACAAGATCATCTTCTGTGATAGTACTGGGGTAATGAACAAGGTGGTGGGAGCCATTTCATCACCATCAAAAAAGATGGTTTCACTGATAAGATCATCAGTGTTACTCTGCCGCACAAATACAGAGCATGTACACAGCCAAGTTTAGACTAAAAGTCAGAGAAGAAGTGGTACCTGTCCCTTCACAGCAGGATTTCTGAACTTTGTGATTTGCCTTCATTTTTTCCCCTTCCTCTTTTCCGCCCCCTGCTGAGATGCCTCCCAGTAGCCGGTTACTGTGCTTCTCTAAGCCTCTGTTCTGTCCCTTCTAACTGACCATCTCTCTGCAGCCTGTTCTCGCCAGCACGAGTCCACTTCTGGCCCCACGTGTCCCAGTACGGGGAGTGAAACAGCACTGTGTGCTCATGACCTTCCTAATGATTGTTTTTTTAAGCCTTGAAATCATCTATGATGGGTTTGGTTTTTTGTTTTGTGTTTTGTTTTTTGATTTTTTGCCTCTTACTAGAGGGGTCTGTTTTGCTGGTTTGCATTTGTATTGTCTGAGACTCTAGGTAGAGATGGATCAGAGGTAATAGCAGCGTTGAATGTGCCCAACAGATACTCACATAAATGCCTTTGTGCCCGTGAATTTTTCTTCCAGGTTCACCTTTTCAGTGTTCCAGTCATTCATTTCTCTGCAGCAAAATTATCTTGTGTGCATTTGCTCATCACAGTGTTTTTGCTGTTTCTCAGTTTCCACTGGGATGGACAAAGGGAAAATAGTCATTGAATGGTTTTGCCAGGTTCCTGGTTCTGGGGCTTTTGCCAAGTCTGACCTCAAATCAGGGCCACTCAGCTTTGTGCAGGTTGTTTCATTCCCCCACACCTAACCCCATGGCCGTGAACTGCTTGACTGCAGAAAACCGCTCCCTTTTCTCCTCACTAACATCTGTCTCTCTTTAATAGTTCATGCTGTTAAGGATGCATAACTGCCAGCCACAAATTTTTAAGCTGTGCAGTTCTGTTCTGTTACTGAACATTCTGGCTGGAGTTTGTCTTTTCAACATTTTGGTTATTAATTTTATTTCTCTAGTGCAATGAAATAAATAAGTGGTCTGCTGTGGGTTTGAGTTAATGAGGACTTGAAATAGATTTCAAAGTGTTCCTGTTGGATTTTTATGGTGCAGGTGCGATCTCATGAGGAAATGACCATAACTAAGCAGTTTAGGAACTGTAAAGCTCATCCGCCATGCACTGCTAAATTAATAGATTAACAGCTGCACATAGGAAAGTGTCAGATGGGAAGTATTTTTCATTAGTAGTAAGTTGGAAATTTGGGACCTGATACATGCTTATATATATAGTCTCTTAAGTACCTCAACCAGGTTAATTTGTACCTTATTACTCTTCAGCTTACAAGAATTTGATGCCAGACTCTCAGCTGCTGTGTTTGTATGGATTTTTTTCTCTTTTTAAAAAAACTTTTTTATAATTTATTTAAAAACAAAACAGTCCTCCCATTTCTCCCACCCCTACCTCTGGCAACCACCAGTCTATTAGCATTCTGAATCTGTGAGCTTGGTTTTTGATTTTGTTTTGTTTTCTTAGAATCTGCATATAAATTAGATCTTACAGTATTTGTTTTTCTCTGACTTCACTTAACATAATGCCCTCAAGGTCCATCCATGTTGCCTCATATGGCAGAATTTCCCCCCTTTTTTTTTTTAATGTCTGAGTAATATTCGCATGTGTGTATGTGTGTGTGAACACTTCACAATTTCTTTATCCATTTGTCCACTGACAGACACTTAGGTTGTTTTCATATCTTGGCTACTGTAGCTAATGCTGCAGTGAACATAGGGGTGCATATATCTTTTTGTATTAGTGTTTTCACTTTCCTCAGATAAATACCCTGAAGTGGAATTGCTGGATCATATAGTAGTTCTATTTTTAATTTTTTGAGGAACCTCCATTCTTTTTTCCATAGTGGTTACAGCAGTTTACATAGCCATTTTAACAGGTTAAGTGATATCCCATTGTTTTGACTTGCATTTCCTTGAAGATTAGTGATGTTGAGCATCTTTTCATGTGCCTGTTGGTCATCTGTATGTCTTCTGTGGAAAAATGCCTTCAGATCTTCTGTCCATTTTTTAATTGGATTTGTTTGGTTTTTTGCTGTTGAGTTGTGTGAGTTCTTTATATGTTTTGGAGAGTAGCCCCTTATCAGATACATGGTTTGCAGTTATTTCCCCCCGTTAGTAGGTTGCCTTTTATTTTATTGATGGTTCCCTTTGCTGTGCAGAAGCTTTTGAGTTTGATGTAGTTCCACTTACTGATTTTCACTTTGGTTGCTTTTGCTCTTGATGTCAGATTCAGAAATCATCACCAGGATCCATGTCAAGGAACTTACCGTATTTTCTTCTAGGAATTTTATGGCTTCAGGTATTATGATCAAGTCTTTAACCTGTTTAGAGTTAATTTTTGCATATGGTATAAGATAGTGATCCTTTTTTATTCTCCTACATATGGCTGCCCAGTTTTCCCAACACCATTTATTGAAGAGACTGTCCTTTTCTTATGGTATATTCTTGGCTCCTATATTGTAAATTAGTTGACCATACAAGCATGGGTTCTCTGTTCTGTTCTGTTGATCTATGTGTCTGTTTTTATGCCAGTACCGTACCATATTGATTACCATAGCTTTGTAATAGAGTTTGAAATCAGGGAGCATGATTACCTGCAGCTTTGTTCTTTCTCAAGATTGCCTTAGCTCATCAGGGTCTTTTGTGGATTCATACAAATTTCAGGATTGTTTTTTCTATTTCTGTGAAAAATATTGGAATTTTGGTGAGGATTTTAATTGAATCTGTATATTGCTTCGGGTAAAATGAACATTTTAACAGTATTAATTCTTCTAATTCATGAGCATGGAATGTCCTTCCATCTTCTTTAGTTTCTTTCATTAGTGTCTTGTAGTTTTCAATATATAGATCGTTCATCTCCTTGATTAAATGCATTCCTAGGTCTTTTATTCTTTTTGATGCAATTGTAAATAGGATTGTTTTCCTTTTTTTTAATTGAAGTATAGTTGATTTACAATGTTGTGTTTGTTTCTGCTGTACAGCATAGTGATTCAGTCATGCAAATATTTATAAATCTTTTTATAATAGGTTATTACAAGCTATTGAATATAGTTCCTTGTGCTATACAGTAGGACCTTGTTGTTTATCTATTTTATATGTAGTAGTTAGCATCTGTAAATCTCAGACTCCTAATTTATCCCACCCCTACCCCCAGGATTGTTTTCTTATTTTCTCTTTCTCGTAGTTCATTATTAGTGTAAAGAAATGGAACAGACTTTTGTGTACTGATTTTGTATCCTGCCACTTTACTGAACTGTGGATTAGTTCTAACTGTTCTGATGAAGTCTTTAGTGTTTTTATATATAATATTACATCATCTGCAAATAGTGACGGTTTTCCTTCTTCCTTTCTAATATAGATGCTTTCTGTATCTTTTTCTTGCCTAATTGCTCCAGCTAGGACTTCCAGTACGATGGTTAATAATAGTGCCGAGAGCGGACATCTTTGTCTTCTTCCTGACCATTTGAGAAAAGTTTTCAGCCGTCACCATTGAGTATGATGTTAGCTGTGGGCTTGTCATATGTGGCCTCTATACCTGCTTTGTTGAGAGTTTTTCAATAAATAGATGTTGAGTTTTATCAGATGCTTTTTCTGCATAAGAACTTTTTTTCCTTCATTTTGTTAATGTCGTGTATCACACTGACTGGTTTGTAGATTTTGTACCATCCTTGCTTCCCTAGAATAAATTCCATTGGATTGTGGTGTATGAGCATTTCAATGTATTGTTGAATTCGGTTTGCCAGTATTTTGTTGGGGATTTTTTTTAATGAACTGCCACTTAAAATACTTTTTCTTATGTTTGATTGAAGCAGAGGGTCCAATTTAAGCATGCATTTATGCACTTACCAAGCATTTGTATTCTAAGTGCCTACTACCCTCCAGGCACTGTGCTGGGTACAGATGTAAATTGATGCACAGCCCTAGAAGGGAGATGCATGAGGGCACAATAGCTGTACCACTGAAGGTTCAAGAGGGGCCCCTGGTGGAGGGGCTGGGGATTTGCTGGTTCCTTGTTTACAGTGGCTAAGAGGATGGAGTCTGGAGTCAGACAGCCCAGGTTCAGACCCTGATTCCATCACTTACTAGATGTGTGACTTGGACTGGTTACTTCTCTGTGCCAAAGTGGACCCCCTACACACACTAAAAAAATGGTGATATTCATGGTATAGGCCCATGTGTGGAATAAAATAAGCATATATTTAGAAAGCCCTTACAGAGTAGTGCTTGGTGTGTGGGAAAAACTATGTAAGTGTTTTAAACAAATCAAGTAAAATAAATAACATATATTTTGACCAAAGTAAGGACTGAGGAAAGCTCTGTTGTAAAAAATATAGAAACTAACTGGCAGGCATTTTCATATCTATTTTTAAATGTGTGGAAACTGGAGCTGATGGTTAGCTTACGTAGGAATTTACTATCACTAGGTTCTGTCTCCAGAGCCTTGGCTAATTTTTGTTCCCTGTGTTTTCAGTTATTTTGACGTTTTCAGATAAGGAAGAACTTTCTAACAATTAGAGATGCTTCAAAATGAAATGACCTGCCATTTGACTCTTGTCAGTTTCTTTCTCGTTACTAGAACCATCCAAACAAAGGTTGAATTGAGATGTAGCTTTGGGGTTGCCTGCCTTGGGTAGGAATGGTTGGGGGCCAAATAAGTGAATCCCTAAGAGCAAGTGATTTTTTTTTCCCCAGTCATACTTTAGTCTATAAAGGCATGTGACATTGGGAGCAGGGGTCTGGAGCTGTGAAATGGCAATTTCAGTGGAGAGGACAGTTGGAAGGGATTCACAAAGGCAGAGAGTGGATAGTTTCAATTGCTGGTCTCAGATTTGGACTTCATTTTGTAGAAAATGAGGAGGCGTTGCATGTTTTCAATAGGGGAGTGACCTAGATTAAAAGGAAGATTTTTTTAATCTCAGGGAGATAAATCTGGTAACAAGTGTCCATAGATTGGAAGCAAGAGTCCTTTGTGGAGACAGGCCACCTTGTGGATAGATGGTGATAAATAGATGATATATGAGAGGTATCCAAGATGACTCTGAGCCTCAGGAACTGAGGTGAGCTGGTGTATAGGTCTTTGTGGGGTCAGAAAGAGAGTGTTTAATATGCAGTTCTAACTCAGTTATTCATTCAGCAAATGTTTATTGAATTCACACAGGGCAGAGCTCATCACCCTTTGGTATTTTTATGGAAAACAAAACAAGCACACACGCATTCCGCATTGTATGTAGTGAGCCTGATTGTGGGGCAGCGTATGTGTTCGGGGAGAGCACCCTTGAGAACAGTGCCTTTTACAAAAACAGAAGCTGCTTTCTCTGAACCTGTGCGTGAAGTAGGTCCTTCACTTTTATGAGAATGTCTGATTATGTCTGCCTTGACCACAGAAAGGTCAGCAGTGGAACTGAAGACAGCTTTCATGTTTTGCAGTCAAGTCGTATTTATTCATCATCGCCCCAAATATCTTTCTACCTTAAAATACCTGAATACCTGTAAAGTCTAAAAACCCATCAAAGTACCATGTTCCACTTGTGTCTATACCACTGTCTTTCTTCCCTTGTGTTCAGAACCTTCCACTTTCTCTTTGACTTCTTGCTCCACAGTTTGAGACTGGGAATGGGTTTATCATTCCAAAGAACAGACGGCCGAGCCTCTGAGAGCCGGTGCATTTCCACAGAGACTATGAGTGTAGCACTTAGCACATTGTTGGTACTCAGGAAAATTAAAACAGATGATTAAATAGACCGGCTTTGCTGTCACAGAGGTGCCCCACAGGAGTTCTGTAAAATCTCCAGTGTTACAGAAATGCCCAGTCATCCTTTGGCAAGCAAACTAAGACAATCTGGAATAGACATTTCCCTTTATGTTTTCTGCCCAAAGGTGGCTCTGAAACTCCTCCCCACTCCTCCAAAGTGACGTGTCGGGAAGAGACAGGATCACAACCTTCAAATGCCGGGCTAGTATTTTTAACCTAAGCACAGCACAGGAATGTGCAGTGCCGCCTTGAGGTTCTTCGTATCCTTGTAAAACAAGATAAAGGGGTACGGAGGATGCGGGCTCTTTGCGTGATGGAATGTCTTGTTCCCTGTTTGCCTGGAGCGTGAAATTTCTGAGCAGCTCTGCTCCTTGTCATTTGCCACACTTAGCACAGGCCACACAAGTGGCCTCTGTCAAGTCTGATGAAAAGCGGAGCTCAGCGCCTTTTTATGAGCATTCTCCTTCCAACCTGTCAGGCTCTAAAATTAGGTGGGAGTTGCTATCAGCAGACATGCTTCTCTGTGAGGGGCTCGCCCTTTCCAGTTTTCCTTCATCTTCTGCAGATGAGCATGGCCCATGGCTGGTCGAGAGTCCTGATGTTTGCCTCAGATAGCACCAAATCTGACCTGGATTCGCTGTGGGAGTGGGGATGATTGTTTGGGGGAGCTTAAATGGTTGCACGTGTTCAACATTTTATTACTAAATGTATTCACCTCAAGGAGAGGTATCATTTCAGTAGAGAGAGGGCTGATCTCTTCATAACCAATGTCACTCTCTTAAAGAACAGTAATGTACCCTTGATTTGTTATGTTTCCTTGCTCCTCTTTTTCCTTTAAAGGAAGATGTTTTTCTTTCATCTTTATGAAACCAGATGCACATGTTAAAGACAGCCGGACGCACATTCAGTGACTGTCATCTTGGGCTGGGACACGCTTCCAGGGGAAAACAACCCCTGCAGAGCCACACTTGGCAGTAGGGATGGGTGGTTCATGACTATGTAGTTTATATAAATGTAAACCTTTCCTCTCTTTTCCTTTATATTAAGAGCTTATTAATATAAAGGATTCAGTTCAAGGATGCATGAACTCTTCTCTGTTAAACAATCATTCCTTAGGATATGGTTTTAAATATGCAAAGTTAGAAGCTGCTTTAAATTTGATGACTTAGTAAGTTGGGGTTAGTTTTCTTATTCTCTCAAGACTTTTTTGCTTCATTTCTGAAGTGAATTGTGCCTTTTAAAAATACTACTGAAACTGAATTTTTTTTACTAAAATGGCATGGCAGGATATGGTGGGATTTTTATTATTGTTTTAATAATCTGTCTTCAAGATAGTAACACTGACGACTGTTTAGAGAAGGAGCATCTTTTCAAGCCAACTCATTCTGCTTAAAAAAAGAATAATAAATAATAACCCCTGTATCTAGAATATGGCTTTTGATGTGTTTGAGTGAGTCTCCTTTTCAAGAGGGTAACCAAAACAGAAAAGCAAATAAAGCACAATATCTCTGGCAGGATATCTGTCCCCTGGATTCCTTAGAGATCAGTGATCATTGTCTTAAGGGTGAAAAAAAAACAATAATAAATCTGTGCGGAAGGTTCTAACATTTGCAAAATGTTGCACAATTACAGCCAACAAAGATACTTACAAGGAAGTGAAAGCTTGCATTATTTTGTGATAGAATCGGGAAAAAAACTCTGGATTTGATGGTAATTTCATATAAGCTGGCAGTGTCACCTCTGCAGGTGTCTTAGCTTTGTGGCTCTTGGTGTGTCATTTGTAAAGTAAGAGAGGGTGACCAGCTGGATGAGGTCCCAGAGCAACGGTCTCTCCTTGTATCTGAACTATTTTAAATCCCCAGAATTTGGGGTGATTATTTTAGTCCCCGAGGGCTGAAAAAGAACTGACACCAGCTTTCCTTTCTAGGTAAAACAGTCTTGCGACTGCGTGGAAATACCCATCTCTGTCCTCTGTGGGGAAACAGCAAGGGCTTCACAAAGGGTGTGGCTCCTGGTGGCCTTGCTGTGCTGAATGCTTTGGGTTTCTGACGTGGAACTACATTGTTATGCTGCTGAGAGGGTCTCCAAAATGAAGCATTTAAGTTCGAAAGGGGAGGAACATGAAATTAAGGGAGGAAGCTTTCTTAATTCAGTGTTGGATCAGTCTTTGGCCAGCTCACTAATGTTTAGCACTAACTGTGGCTTTGAATCGCTGTCATGATGTTTAGTTTTCGTTTGTGGTGTCCCCAATGAAGGTTTCATATTACAACATGCTTAAACACCCCCTTTCATGAGGTCCCCGGGATGCTTCCAAAGACAATCTGTCTTAGATTCTTGGGCGGTGCTTGTATCTGAGGGTGAACGGGTGTGCCAGGGAGAGACCCTGTTGCTAACATTGGTGTCATAGGCTCCTGTTTGAACTGGACCCGTCGCATGGACCATTTGCTCTGCTGTTGACAGGAGAAGGGAGGACAGGGCCCGTCAGCTTCATGTGATGAGTCACTGGCCCTGGATGACGGACAGACTTTTTCTGTTACTCATGTGGGCACCTGCTGGATCCCATGTGAGCACTTTGTTTTCCTGTCCATTAAGGATCCCAGGCTTTGGCATCCCATTAAAGGGCTGTGCCCACCGTGGACACTAAAAAGAACAGTTGTGTATTGTCAGCTCGCTCTCATTTGGTTACAAGTAGGGGAAAACAGTACGTCTTTCTGCTTTTTAGCTTGACCCTGTCATTACACGACAGTAGTGAACTGTCATGTAACGGAGAAATGGCACGTGGGTTTAAGCTTTGGCAGTTGTCTCCTCATCCAGCATGAGTGGCTTCTGTTTTGAAGAAATACAGAGTACGTTATAGCGGCTGTATGTTAGTAACAGCAGTTCAAGGTTCTATTGCTCCTGCCACAACTTCACTTTAGCAAATGAAAGGAGCGGGGAGACCGGGTGGGTCTGAGGCCGGCGCAGCAGAGTTCTGAGCAGGGTCTGCGGTGCACGTGGGAGAGGGGAGGCCTGGGTGTGAGAACGGAAGGGACCGCGTGAGGCCTGGCTCTGGGGGTCCTTGGAACAAGATGTGATTCCGAGAGCTGGCAGTCGGGGGGCTGAGGAGAGAGTGAAGTGTAAGAGACAGGTGTTGCTCGCCAAACTGAGAGAGGCCTGAAGAGGCGCCCACAGAATGTACATCCATCTAGAGCACGTTGGCTGAGAGATACAGATGGGCCGCCCTCCGAGTGAGGTCACAGCCCTCAGAGCAGGCAGCCTGAGGGCATTCTCACCGGCCCCTCACAGGGACCCGCCGATGGGGACGTGAAGGCCCTAAGCACCGAGCAGGTTATAGAGCGCTCTAGATGGCAGATGCGGAATTTACACAGAGAAAAGAGGAAACTGAGTATAGAAAATTGCAAAATAGTAGCGTTTAGCAGCAGGAAGAAGAGCTAAGCTAGTAATGGATCAATTAGGAAGGTTGAAAAAGAATTGGAGAAATACTTCACCCAAGAAGCTAAAGAAGTGGCTGCCAGTTAGGGATCAAAACGGATGGAGCCTGGGAAGAAACCAGTTCCAAGTGGCATTGCTGGGGGATAGAATAATTCTTCAGTAAATGGTGTGTAATAGTTGGCCATTTGGGGAAAAGTAGTTAGATACCAGACCACATGTAAAAATAAACTTCATTTGGATTAAAACTGTAAATGTAAAAATTCAAAATGAAAACATAGACAAATATTTTTATAACTTGGGATAGAGGGAGCCCTATTTGTGTTTGTGATAGCTGTATTTAAGATACCACAAAGAAAGTTAAAAAATAGGCCATAGACTGGCAGGAAATACAAACAAAATGTACGACAGAAAAAGGTTAGTATCCTTAATGTAAGAAGAGTTCTATAAACGAATCAGAAAGTAACACTAAAACAGTAGACATACTTTGTTTTCTAAGGAAGAGATAAAACATGACTAATAAATGGATGGACATCTTTGCTAATTTAAAAACTGAATCTTAATAATGAGATCATAATGTTTGTCTGTTAGACTAGCAAAAATTAAAATCCGTCTTAACATCCACTGATGATGAGAAGCTGACACCTAAGTAATCATTGTCATTAGGAGCTTAAGTTGAGACATCATTTTTTGAGCATCATTTGTCAGAATCTATTGAATTTTTAAATGCACATACACTTTGTTCTAGCAATCTCATATCTAAGAATTATCCTATACAAATCATAGCATGAGTGTATAAGATTTATGTAAAAGGGATTTATTACATCATTGTTGATAACAGAAAAACGGAGAATAGTCTGAATAGCTATTGGTGAGTAAATGGTTAAATACATTTGCACGCTTTCCTAGAATTAAGTACTAGGCAGCCATTTTTTTAGTGAGGGAAACCTGAATGTCTTAACCTGGAAAGAATTTCGTAACATCTTGCTAAGTGAGGAGAGGAAGAGCAAGTTGTAGGCCAAAATTGGCCTGATTCTGCGTATCGCCATTTAATAATAACCTGTGTACGTGCATATGTGTAAATAGATGTGTCTGTAAGCATATGAAAAAGTTGGGAAGGGTGTACATCTCTGGGGTAGAGGTTGGGGGGGGGACAGAAATGGTCATTGATGCCCTTTGAAAGAAAGGATGGTGGGGACAGGACTGAACGAAGTAGGCACGTGTGCACTGTGGGTGTAGGTTACTCTAGATACGTTTGATCAGGAGGGAAGCAGGGGATGGAAATTTAACTTGAGGGACAGTGTGGTACAAAAAAGATTTGGGTGGCTTTTTGTTGTTTTCTTTTGTTATGTACAGGTAGGAGAAATTTGAGTCTGTTTGAATGCCAAGGAAAGGGAGACAATACAAAAAGAAAAAGTTGTGAAAAGTCAGAAGAGTGCAGTTAGTGGTGGGCATGGTAAGAAATGAGTGATCCTTCTTCCTCTGGGTTGTAGAGGGTGAGTGAAGTTGGCGGAAGGTTTTTCAAGAACTCCAAGCAGACGGTCCCCCATGAAGATAGGCGAGGCCAGATACAAAGAGTAGGGGGATATAAATGGGGCTTGTCGGGAGTGGAAGAAATTGGAGAACACTGGAAACAGCTACTCTGGAGTGGATTTAGGAACAAAAAAGGTACAAGGACAGTCATTTGGGAAAGACATAGGAAGGAAAAGTGTAGGAAGGAAAAGTCAAGAAAGAAAAAAACATAAGGAATTCATTTGAGGAAAGGGGGGGAAAGGCATAAGGCATAATAAGTTCAGAGCCCAGGAATTCAATATTAATTTGTAATGAAGTGAGTTGGCATTTCCTGAGTACCCAGCAGCCCAAGGAGAAGGAATCTGGTGGGTTTTGTTACAATTAGAGGACTTCAGGCATTAGTGGCACTTAAAGAGCTGGCTGAGGGTCAGAAGCTGGGCACGAAAGCCCAAGGGAGGCTGCCAGAGCCAGGGAAACATCAGGGACTGGATGATGTAGTAAAAGTTTGGGGTTTTTTTTGGGGGGAGGGGTTGTTTGTTTTTAAAGAAAAAAGGCCAGTATATCTCAGGAGTAAGACAGGGAAGGAGGTGAAAAGAGTAAGTCGGAGTCACAGGGGAAATGTGTGTTCCTTGCAGAGGAGTTTCAGGTTCTTAGGGCCAAGGTATAGCCAAGGCGATGGGTGTTTGTAGTGCCTGTTGGTTTGACTCTAGACTTAAGTCCCACAAGGGAAGGAATTATCTGGGTCTTATTCATCTTTATGTCTCCAGTGCTAATAAGTTCAGGGTCTGGCACATAGTGGACAGGCAGCAAGTATTTGAATGAACAAGTGGACAGGCTGGGGTGGAAGCCAACAGGTGAGGCATTTAAGCATCTGTAAAGCCAAGGTGGTGGACACATCATCAATTTCATTGTTAAAGTCACTGAAGAAAATCGTAGGAGAACTGGGTAAAGAGAAGTGCAGGGCCCCATATTGAATTGTCAAAGACTGTGGGGAAATACCTGGTTTTAGTGGATGTAATTGATGAGGCTGAGGGAATGATAAAAGCAAATGATGTGACTAGTTTTTTGAGCCCAGATCCATGTGCAGCAGAAGAGCTAGATATGCTCAATCTGCAGGTTTGGGCAGTCCACCCGAGACCTGTGGGGTCAAAATTTCTGGGAACAAAGCCTAGAAAACTGTTTTAAACATGTTTATCACAGTTGCTTGGCCCCGCCACTAAGGCTCAAGAACCACTAGTGGAGATTCTGAAGTGGAGCTTTTAGGTTTGGCCAGGTTTGGGAAGCAAATGGAAATGAGGAATTTGCTAGTTTCTCCTCCTTACTGAGCAAATCTAGAAAGAAAATACCCATAGAGCCTCTTAAAGAAAAGTTTTGAGAGAAGTGGCTTCAAGAAGAAATCTGTTTCAGTGAAGTCAAAGGAGTGGAAAGAGCATGCTGGAAACTGGCTGGGCTGTTTTCGGGTCCGTTTGTCCACATGGGTTCTTCCATAGTTATCCAGAGACTCAGGTTAAGGTTTATTATCAGCTGCCGTTCCATAAATGGAAATGGCATAAAATACTGCTTTGTGTGTGTATACATAGAGATTTGATAAAATCTGTATACATATATATATACATGTATATAAATTGTGTATGTCTGTCTCAAGTCTGAAATACCCTTTTACGGAGTTTTCTCGAAGCTGATTTTATTGTAATCATCCTCACAGTGACTTTCCTTTTTGGATAGCGTTCAAATGTTGTTATTTTAACAACCAAACCACACCAGCCGAAAGCTTGGGTATATTTTTCCAACTGCAGGCATAAAGGGGCCCACGTGCTTTTGATTGTATTCCCCGAGGATGCCTTTGTCGCAGAGCCAGGTGGGAGAGTTGCAGGCTGACTTGCAGGCACTGGCAATCCTGCAGGTGGTAGCAGGAAAAGCAGGGCCACAGGAGGAAGCCACGTTGTCAGGAAGCAACAGGATGGAGCACTTTGCGAACAGGGGGGTCTAAGCGTCGGCTTAGTGAGGACAGAGGTGCGCGGGTCTGGCTGATGGGATGAAGAGCAGGGACAGAGGGGTGAGCCGGGCCAGGATTTGAGGGTAAGTGGAAAGTTTTCAAACGGATGATTCAGGACGGTTTGCTTCCCCGCTCTTTGATGCTACCGCCTCTGTGGCTAGAGTGCTGCAGATTCTTCCCAAGTCTGAGGGAAGACCCTGTGTGTCAGCTCATTAGCCCCAGCCAGTCACCTGTACCACCTGCTACCTGGCACTAAATAACTTCAAGTAAAACTGTCCCCTTGGATAATTTGGAACTCCACAGTATATTCTCTCTGATTCCCAAACTGTCAAATTTACATCCCTCTCATTATTTCTCTCCAACGTTAGAAGCAAATGCTTTTTATACTATTTCTTGGCAGGTTTCAAAAAACGACCAGACTTGCAGGCATTAACTGTGGTCCTGTGGTGCCCTTCTCCACATCCACACCGCCTCCGCCCTCTCCTCTGCCCGCACCCTGTTTATTTTCAAGGACTTTGTGGCGACTTTCTACAACTGCCACCTTAAAAAGCTTTGGATAGAATGTGGCTCCAAGTCACACCAAGTGTAAAGACTTCCATCCTAGACTGTGATGTGTGAGGGCAGCACGTGCACTGAGCTAGGGCACCTTCCACGTGTCATTGGAGATAAAGACACCACGTTTGCCCAGAGAGAAAGCCGTTTACAGATTTTCTGTCTGGAAGAAGCTATTATCAGTCTTTGGTGACTTAGTGTTTATTCTGTGGCTTATCATTTGAATAGCATTTCATGTTCTCTTTCTAATCCTTTCTCTCTTATTCCATTTAGCTAAAAAGTAATGTGTAGAAATGTGGACTGAAGTTGCCCAGATTCCGGAAGGTTTGATGAGTCTTAATTATCAATGCTAGAGAAAATGTCTTTATTTAATCAGGAACAATAGGATTTCTATGTTTTTCCTCACCTACTCTCTACGCTGTTACATGTTTTGTTGTTGTTAATGTTTATTTAATAGTTGAACATAGGAAAATGAAGAAGGGTTGAGTGTCTTAACATTTAGAGGGGAAATTCAGTATGAAATTTCTTTCCTAGAAAAGAAGTCTTCCTGGATTGAATTGTTTGGCAAACAAGCCAAATCTGACTTTCCAGGGCTGGGAGGGCCACTCAGGGGCAGGGAACTGAATGCCTGTTCTCTTCCATGGGCCTCGTGAAGACCCTAAGCAAGGAGGGCGTGATGGTCACATTTTAGGGATGAAGAACTGAGGCCGAGTGAGGACACCTTGCCCAGAGTCACCTAGCTTGATAGTTACGGGATAAGAATTCAAATTCAGGGCTGCCTGTTTGCACTACCTCGTGAAAACCGAAAAGGGCTAGGAGACGGTGAAGCACCTCAGTGGTGCTGGACTCTCACTGTGCTGCTCCACATCTTGAAGAGAGAATTTACTATCTGTACTTTTCCCGTTAACACTTTTAAATGGGAAAAGAAAAGAATTTTTGACGAGAGACAAAAAGCGTGATATAAGCAAGCTTCTTACTCGTGAAGTAAAAAAAATAGTGAAAGACAGTCCACTCCCCAGAACTGGGAGCGGGCCGTCCAGGAGAGGAGAAAGGGCGCCACTGCCTTGTTTTTTCTGTTTTTAGATCCTGGTTTCATGATTGATTGACAGCTCAGGTTCCTTGTGTTCTGGATTGTTCCTTTCCCCTCCCTCTCCCCCTGCCCAGTGCTCATTTCTATCTAAACTACCTAACATTCTCCCTTCTAGTCATAGGACCCCAAATCTTTGGGACATAGAGGGCGACGACCACTCTAGCTACTTACTGCTCATTGGGGTCCCAGGCTAGCTGGCTGACACTGGGCAGGTGGTGAGCGAAGGGTCGGTGTCCATCGAGGGGCTTGTATAAGTAAGCTGACTTGGCTGATTGGTTGATTATAGCCGTTTGAAGTTTGACTCTAGACAAGAAGAAACACATTTTATAAGATTAAAAAGATCTAATCCTAGCCAAGGGATGAAGGGAGCAAACAAGAATCATGCCTTCTTAAATAGAAAAATTGTAAAATTGATTTCTGTGCTTTCTGTTGGTTCAGGTTTTAGAAGGCAGATGTTGGAGTGTTAGTCCAGTGAACTAAAGGAGCAGTAAAAAGAGGGACCCTAATGTCAGAGACATTTTTCAGTAGTATTAAAACAGTTTGTTGGGGGCCTAAAAAAGCAAGGATTAGAGCCAGTAGTCATTTAAGAAAGAGGTTTATCTAACAGAAATCCATAGGCCCCTAGGGCGATGGAACAGTCTCACTGGAGTGTTGCTTGAAAAGCAGTCACAGATCGCTAAGAGGGTCACAAGAATATGTGGCTCCCATCGGTGAACCAGATCCCATCAGGGTTTTCCAGGGGTTGGTTGGTGAGATCTGTTCTAGCTTCTAGAGGAATGGATAGGGTCTCATGACATAGGTGAAAGGGAAGAGACAAGTCTGGTGATGGTGATGGTAATAGTGCAGCAGGATTGCATGTCCCACAAACGGAGACAGTGACATCTGGGTTTTCCAGTAATGCCTGATATTTAAAAAGCCCAGCATCTGAGAGTCAGAAATGTCCCTTGCCTTTTAAAAGATCAGAAACTTGGTGGTTAGCATATGCTTGTATAGGGGCCCCCAACACTCTGAGGCAGGAAGGCCAGCCTCGAGCAGTGGGATCTAGCTGCTTGCAGAGGTATCCCCTGGGCTATGGGGTAGGACCCCCAAGGCTATTTCTTCTCTCTCATGAACATATAACTGGAAGGGCCTTGTGGGATCTGGAAGCTCCAAGGCCAGGGATCTTACTGGGAGATTTTTTTCTTTCTTCCATTGCTTCCTGTTGGGAAGGACCCCACTGGAGAGGTACTGAGTCACCCTTACCCTTTAAACTGTGGTATAGAGGTTGGGCTCTAGACCCATAGTCAGGGATCCAAAGCCTACAGTAATCTGTTAGTCCAAGAAATGCCCTGAGCTGTTTTCGGGTAGTGGGATTAGGGAGTTGTAAGATTCCCCGAATTCATTCAGGGGAAAGATTACGGGTTCCAGAAGTCAGAACAACTCTTAGATAAGTTACCTCTTGTTTGACCATTTTGGCCTTGAAGCTGGAAACTGGACTGCATGCTGGATGGCCTGTTCTCGAGTAAGGGGGCAGATAAGTAGGTCATCTGCATATTGGAGAATAGTTCCTTTTTCGCTGTAAGTCCTGTAAATCTTGGGCCAAAGCTTGCCCAAAGAGAAGAGGACTGTCTCTAAACCCCTGTGGTCGTGCTGTCCAGGTTAGCTGGCATTGATACCCACTGGGTGAGTCCCACTGAAAGGCAAATAAATATTGGGACTGGGGACTAAGAGGTATACAGAAGAAAGCATCTTTAGGTCTGAGGTCGTGTACCACTGCGCTCCTGGAGGTATGTTCCCCAGTAACACACAGGGGTTTGAACCACTGGGTGAAGAGGTACTGCTGCCTCATTTATGATTCGTAAATCCTGGACCAGTCTATAGGTCCCATCTTTTTTAATGACCTGAAGGATAGGTGTATTGCACGGGGAGTTAACAGGAATTAGGAGACAACACTGTAAGAACTTAGAAATTATTGGCTGAAGGCCCTTCCTTGCCTCAGGTTTTAAAGGATATTGTTTTTGTTTAGGGAACCAGGTAGGATCTCTGAGGGAGATGACAATGGGAACAGCCGTCTTTGCTCGCCCTGGGATGCCTTGATCCCAGACAGCGGGATTAATTTTATTCTCCCAGGCCTCTGGGTCCAGAGATCTTTCTCCTTCCCCAGAGAGAAGTAAGAGTTGTAAAGAGGTGGAAGTTTGGGGATTTTCTCCCAGGATAATTCGGGTTCCCAACTTGTAAAGAAGATCTCAGCCTAAAAGGGGGCTAGGACACTCTGGCATGCATAAGAAAGAAAGTGCGAATGAGCGATTGTCCCATAAACAACAAAGGGGTTGAGTAAAGAACCTTAAGGTCGGTTTACCTGTGACTCCCATGACGGTACAGAGTCTAGAGAAGGGTCCGGAGAAGGAAGTTAGGAAAGAATAGGTGGCCCCAGTATCCAAAAGAAAAGTTGCTGTCCTACCTGCCACATCCGTTTGTACCTGCGGCTCCAGCCCAGTGATGAGGATCTGTTGCACTTGGGCTGACTGAAGGGGGCTTTTTAGTCCCGGACAACCATTTGCAAGTTGTAGGCCAGTTCTCCCCCATGGGCCATTTGGCTCGAAGGACAGAAGGCCACCCAATGACCCTGTTGGCTACACTGAAAGCAGGCAGATCTTGGAGGTTTGTCCCTGTAGGGACATTCTTTGGCTCAGTGACCACGTTGCACTGAGCACATGTTGCACTTACTGTTGGACTTACCTCGGGCTATTGGGGGCCGAGTACGTATGGACAGTGGCTGCCCTTGAAGGGCTGCAGTCATCTGCGCAGGCCTGGCCTCCTTCCTCCTTTCCTTCCCTGAGCCTTGGCCTCTTGCACCTGATCTTGATGATAAAAACTGTAGCAGCGATGGTCAGCATTTCATCAAGAGTGACTCCAGGTTCCTGGACCACCTTTTGGAGTTTTTGTCTAATATCAGAGGCAGACTGAGTGAGAAATTTATCCTTTAAGATGATTTGTCCCTCATATGAGCTGACGTCTAAGTTGGTGTACTTAGTAAGTGCCTCCGGGAACTGCTCTAAAAAAGCAGTGGGGTTTTCTCTGGGCTCCTAACAGCTAACACCTTAGAATAACTGATAACTTTCTGTCCGGCTGCCTGGAGTCCTGCCTTAACACAGATTAAAAAATGGTCTCTTTCCCACGTTTGGTTAAGGTCATTATAGTTCCTTCCAGGGTCCACTGGGGGAACAGCTGTTTCCCCTGTGGGGTACTTATTAGACAGATGTGGACTGTCTGCATATTTTCTGGCTTCTCTGAGAACACGTTCCTTTTCTATGTGAGATAAGGTTTGGCCAAGGATAATATTAACACCTTTCTGGGTGAGATATGTGCCAGAGTGAGGTGTTGAAATGCCTCTGTGTATTTATCTGGGTTATCTGAATAGCTTCCCAGATCAGTCTTGATTTGTCTCAGTTCTACCAGAGAGAAGGGCTTATGTATGAATTGAGGACCAAATTCTCCACCTGTTTCTACCAGGGGCCAGGTCTTAGCTATCAAAGGTAATGGAGGAGCTGAAGGCTGTGGTGTGGAGAGCAGAGCGGGAGGTTTAGGAGAGTCCCCCTCTCTAGGGGGTGGCGGGGACAGTAGGTTATTAGATGTAACCGTTACCTGAGTAGGAGATCATTGTTGTCCCTCAGTAAGTAAAAAATATGAACATATGGTGTTTCAGACCATTTGCCTTGTCTCTTACAGAAGAGTCAAGCTGGAACAAGAAGATTGAGTTTATGCCCCTGTTTATAGGCCATGCTTCTTCCTTGCAGGGAAGTCGATGTTGTGGCCAGGCAATATTACAAAGGAATATAAGTGTCTTTCTTTTGAGGGTTTGTAGGTTAAAATGGTCCCAGTTGGCCAATACGCAGCCCAAAGGAGTCCCAGCAGGGATAGACTCTTGGTTTCCCATCTGAAAAACAAGGGTAGGATACAGGGGGATTTTCAGAGCTTAGCGTCCTAAGGTGAGAAGCCCATGGACTAACTGGTCTGATGTTTCAGCCTCTGTCCATAACCAGATGCATCCTAGAGGGTAGCCATGAATCAGCAGTGCCTAGCGTCCTAGGGTCCTGATTCGGGGATGGGAACTGACGTCTCAGCCTCCACTCCAGAAAGGGGGAAACGGCCACAGTCTTACCATGTCCTTGGGTATCTCCGTCGTCTGATTGGAGTGGCTGGTCACCCTACCACGCCTTGTATTCTCAGTCCAGTTGCCACAACCGGCCCCAGGAGCTGGCCTCGGGGAGGGAGAGGGAAATGAAGGAGGAAAGATTAGGTTTAAGCACACCATCTGAGTCATGGCACCAAAATTAATGTTACTGGAAAAAAGGGAAATAAGAATTACCTCGGTTCTTAGTCACCTGAAAAAAAAAGAATTTTTGAATAGACAAAAAGCATGATATAAGCAAGATTTTTTTATTAGTGAAGTAAAAAAAAATAGTGAAAGATAGTCCACTCCTGAGAACTGGGAGCAGGCTAATCCAAGAGAGAAAAATGGCGCCGTTCCCTCATTTTTCCTGTTTTTAGATCCTGGTTTCGTGATTGATTGACAGCTCAGGTCCCTTGTATTCTGGATGGTTCCTTTCCCCTTCCTCTCCTGCTCCCAGTGCTCATTTCTATCTAAACTACCTAACAAAAGCATGGAAATGTTTGCTGAGGAATGCTAAATCTAACTCTTCTGCTTTCTTTTGTTCTAGATTTTCTACCCCAGCAAGGATGGTACAAAGATTCCAATGTTTATCGTGCATAAAAAGGGCATAAAATTGGATGGCTCTCACCCTGCTTTCTTATACGGCTACGGCGGCTTCAACATATCCATCACCCCCAACTACAGGTGAGCACGGCACCTCGGGACTTCAGTGCGTCTCTGATCTTCTCCAGACAGCTGGGAGAAACCAGAGAATGGTCTGCGGGGTCATGCTTTTCTAATACATTTCAGTGTATATTTCAGGCTTCTTGTTTTCAAAGAGAGGCAGGATTATGTGTCAACTACCTGCATTTGGGGCCAGGAATTTCAGGATCGTTACAAGTTAAATCTCGTTAACCTTGTGTCTTCAGTGGAGTAGGTTGTTTGAGGCTGAAGCTAGCTGCCCGGCTACAGAAGGTTAGTATCAAGTGAGGCCTTGAAGAAGGGAAGCTCCCACCTCAGTGTTGGCATTCGCTACCACGCCCCTGCCCTCAGGGAAATGACTTTTCAGCCAGTGATTCTGTTTTTCAACAGAATAGTCTTAAAGTAGACTCTAGTAGTATTCATACTAAATATATTTTTTGTATACTCTATTACTTCAACTGTTTTAAACTTTTTGTGATTATCTCCCAATAACTTATGTTCAGGGAGAAAAACCAATATTTTCACATTTACAGTTGCTTTTAATACCTTATTCATGGTGTAAAATGACATTTGCTTTGCACAAATTTTTAATAATTTTCAAATATTGAGCACTTTTTAATAAGAGTGCTCTGCTGATAGCAAGTGCCCAGCCTAAGGCTGGTAGGAAACTGCTTCATCTGAACTATCTCAGATGTAATGAAGTATGAAACATGGTCCCCCTATCAAGTGGGTTGTTGCCAAGCTGTGAACTGCTTTGAACATCTGGGCAGAGTTTGGTTTTATCCTTTTGTTAGTGAAGAGTTGATGAGGGTATAAAATGATCATATAGAACAGTATTTCCAGAAGATTTGTGCAGCAGCATCATGAGTAAGTTGAAGGGAAACTGGTAGTTTCTGTAGAGACCATCAGAGGTGCATGAAAAATGTTGAGAGGGGACCACACGGGTGTCTGGTCTGATCAGCTGCTCTCTTTCCTTTTCCTCCTCAATATTCAGGAAATTAGCACTAAGACCATCTAGAGCCTCAGGCTGCAGAAGCCTGCAGTTTCCCCAGCTACTAAAAGGAAGAATGATAATCAAATTTTCAGAAATAGTTCTCAAAGCAAAATTAATTTTAGCTAACAGCAGACAGAAAAATAATTGTTAGGGTCAGAGTGGAAAGAGGAGGAAAACAAAATGCAAACCTTCCAAAGAAGCTCTGTGCTGTAGTTTTCTCTGTTTATTTCTAGAAAACGCCCTGGGCACTCCGTTCTTGTTTTCTGGTCTGTGTCCTTGATCTCTCCTCTACCTCACTCCTACCTAGTTTAACATCTAAACTTCTGTAAAACTGGAAAACCTGTTTAAAATTCTTATTTCAGAAAGAGCTTTCTTTTCTCCAACTTGAACAATTTGGAGAGCAATTCGGGGAAAACGGTAGCAGGGGCCATCACACCAGGTTGTGTCACGGGGGCTGGAGTGTTGGGTTCCTGCTTAGATGATACCACATGTGGAGAGTCTGCAGGGATCCTTTTGGGGGGGGGGGGGAGATGATGGAGACAGCACAGTCCTCACCAATGGAAGGTTAACTGTTTTGACTATTTCTCACCTCAGTGTGTCCAGGCTCATCTTTGTGAGACACATGGGTGGTGTCCTTGCGGTGGCTAACATCAGAGGAGGTGGCGAATATGGAGAGACATGGCATAAAGGTGAGGTGTTTTCTCTGCAGACAAACATGGCGCAGGCAAAGCAGTGTTTGAAAGAGCCAAGGGTGTTAAGAGCAGAAAGGCATTTTGGCGAGACAGATGAAAAATAAGGGTGCTTGCAGACACGCTGCAGGCACCGCTCCCCCTTTAAATTTTAACAACTGTCTTTTCACATCTTTCTTTCCTTTGCAGTCTCTTTTAATGAAGTACATAGTTTTCAGAAGCATCCCCTATAGACTGTAATCCATTTTTTTCCAGCAATGTATGGGGTACATTTTTGTCTATCACTGTCAGAAGTGAGTCTGGGGGATACTTTTCGTTTTTATTACGTCTCCTGTTAGCCAAACAATGCTTAACAGCAGGAGCCAGGCTATCTCAAGACAGACTGCAAAAACAAGTCATTTTCACTTGAAAGAAAAGAGCAGTCCTAATGGAGCTTTCCTGTTCCCAGTTTGGGCATCTTTGTGCTCGTTTTCTCTGACCTTCCCAACATTGCTGAGAAATGGCCTCCTCCGAGCATTGCTCCTGGGACTCTATCCTGTGCAGGTTTTATTAAACACGAGAACTCAGCCATTTTTCTTTTCTGTTTTTTAATGATTCAGTGCCTGTTCTCTGGCCTCCTGAAGCATGTATTCTAGTTGATTGAGGAAATTGCTTCTGTACTCAACTTTATTCCCCAGATTATCATTCTTTTAAAAATACTATGACAATTGTTATTTTTAAAGCCCTCTCTTCCTTTTCTTCATATATGGAGCACACCCCCTCTCCTAGGCTTTTGTGTATCTGTAAGTCTTCACTTACCTTATTCCTTTGTTTGGGGGAAGACGAGGTGGGAAGCACCGTCACTGCCTGCTTCTCCCCTCTCACCATCAGCTGTCACGTACAGACGTTCGGTCTGCCGGGACAAGGTGGCCCCCAGTGCTTGGGCGCGGCCAGCAGCACCAGGTGAGAGGGCTCTTCTCTGCCTTCCTGAGGCCAAAGGCTCTGGTTTCCTGCATCAAAAATCAGCAAAGATGAGGATAGATCAGTAAAGAGATTTTTTCGTGAGTACTTGTTAGGAGTCAGGATGTGGGAAAGGCCCAGGCCTCCCAAGGGCTGACATCAGACAGCAAGCTGTTTGAGCATCTTAGCAAGGATGAGTGTCCCTACTTAACACACAGGCTCCCCCAGTCTCCCAGCCATTGTTGGGCCCCCTGCTGCCAGGTGTCATCTGCAAACACTGTCAATTGTCATTGTATTTGAAACAGCATAAAATTCATTGTGTAATTTTAACTTGGATCTGATATTAAAGTTTAACTACACTCTAATTAAAATCATACTCTGGAACTGATACTAAGAGATGACTAGTACAAAGAAAATTAAAATCTCTGCATACCACGTGTTTGATTTACATCCCAAATCCACATGCTAAGTCTCAACCCCTTGACTCACCAGATTTCCTAATTTGAAAAATATATATCTGCATAGACTCCAGACCCTGTGGCCTTCTCTTCAAAGAACCTGGGGTCTTAGCCATAAAATTCCTCTGGCTATAAGGTGTCCACCATGCTCTGATGGGTAAGAGTCTTGGTCAACTCTTTCTCATCTCTATATTAATTATAACCAAGTTATTATCTAAAAGCCTTTGGGAGTTTGCAGCTTGACTGAGGCTAAAAGTTGGTTACCTGTGTTTAAACTGACCATAAATTTTCTAATTTAGGCAGCAAAGGGGCCTGAAATGGACCTTTTCCAGTTAGACCATAGCATAGTGAACATTGATAAATCTAGATTCCACTCTGTTAATTGAGTTTAAAATTTAATGCTCTTTAAAAAACATAGTCATATACCCAAAATGATATTATTCCTGGAAACTAAGTAATCCTAGCTATTCTAATTCACTGATAATTTCTTATTAAAAATCTCAATAACATTTGTTTTGCTATAAAAAAATTTCCTTAGTAGCACTACTTCGTCTTTAATTGAATTTCTACAAAAGGGGTTAATCTCAACTATCTAATTAGATCTGTGTCTGCTTTTTGTTCATTTCATAAGCAGCTGTTTCAGACATCCGTTCCTTTGAGGGCATGACTGACTTTCGGCCTTTACTTTTAGATATGCCAAGACCTTACAAATGCTCCTCTCTTTAAGTAGTTCTTTGTTTGGCTCTATACGCTAGAGTGACTTCTGGATCTGAAAGCCCAGATTCTTTGGGGAGACGTTTGAGATCCTCTGCACTCAAGACTGGAGAAACTGTAATGGGCTGCTCTGTGTAGCATCACCTCCCCATCTACTTAAGTTCTTTAAATAAGTAACCAAGGGCAAAGCCGGAGAGCTTAGTTCTCATAATCACTTCCCTACGTCAAACTCTGGAAAAGCAGAGGGGTGACAAGTGCATCTCTGCGCAGAGCGTATTCATCCTCCCAGGGAGGGGTCCGCGCACTCAGCCCCATCCTGGACTCAAGGAGGACTGACTTCTGCTCCAGAGCTTGTTTCAGTTTTGAGTTCAGCTCCTCCCAAAACACAGGTTCTTTTTGATTACATGCTTTCACACTCTCATTGTTCTCTGACACCGTAACAGATTTCTCTCTTCCCTTTGGGGCATTTGCTTGTATGTTCTAAGAGTTTCTAGAAAAATACAAATCCACCATATGGATTAGCAGTTGTGGTACTGATGATGAATTTCTACAGTGCATAACAAAACTGGGGCATTTTTCTAAATGCAGTGTCAGCCCATTGTGTTTAAGTTGATCAATATTTGAAACTGGGGGTTATAGCTCAGTGGTAGAGCACGTGCTTGGCATGCACAGGGTCCTGGGTTCAATCCCCAGTAACTCTGTTAACGGGGGAGAAAAAAACAGTTGAAACTATGTCCCCTTAAGTTTTTTTTTTTTTTTTTTTAATGTTAATTAACTGTCTTGCTTTGGCATGTTGTAGGTGGTATCCTGGCCAACAAACAAAACTGCTTTGATGACTTTCAGTGTGCTGCTGAATATCTTATCAAGGAAGGTTACACGTCTCCCAAGAGGCTGACTATTAACGGAGGTTCAAATGGAGGCCTCTTAGTAGGTGAGAACTGGATTTATTGATCTTACTAGTTAACTCTTGGGGTTTTCAGATACTCAGTTTACTTTGGCTCATGTATGGGAACAGTGGTACAAAGAAAGCAAAACCCATCTGCATTTGGGCATCTAATAAATGACATCTAAAGACACACAGCAGAACCCACATTATACCAGCTCAACTCATCATAGCCTGAAAAGCTGTCCCTCCTCCGAGCTCTTCCAAGCTGGACCAGTTCTCACCTTTCCTCCCTGGGGTGGGACCCCTCTCCCCACAAACTGGATCCACAGGTTTCTAGGGTTCAGTCAACATAAGACTGAGCCTGATAATGCCAATCTGACTATGTTACCCAGAACTTGTAAGCTGTGATCATCATGAAACATTTGTAATACTCGCACTATGTGATTCTCTGTGATGCTAAATGCTGTGAGTTGCGGAGAGGTAGGTCATGAAAGAAAATGAGGTGCATACAAAGACTGATCCACAGCTTAATACTAATGAAACAGCTTACAGTAATAGCTCACACTTGCTGAAACCTCGTGTGCCAGGCCCAGTGCTGAACCCTTGACATGCAGGCAGCCTGGGAGTTGGGGATGGTATTATCCCCATTTTACAGAGGGGGATACTGGGGCACTAAGAAGTTGAGTAGCTTATCTAGTGTGATGGCAATGCTGGGGTCAGTGCTTAGGCTGTGGCTTTAGAATCTGCTCTTTTAACCTCTGTGTGGCACTGCCTAATTTTTGGTAGTTAAATTTTACTGTGCTTTTTGTCTCTCAACAGCACTTACATTGTAATGAACGTTGATGGTGGGCCTGAACTTTCCTTGGTGGGGTCCTACATCCAATGTCATGAGGATATGAGGGGCCATTGTACAAACATAGATTAGCACAAACAAACTCAACCTAAAATACACATGATTGACAATTTTCAGTTTTCAATCCACTGTTAGGGGATAATGACACATTCAGTCAGTTTCCTCGTCTTTGAAATATCCAGACTCGTCAAAACCTGAATGCCTGTCCTCACTTTTTATCCCAATAGAAAATTTTCCCATGGAGGTAAAATATATATGTCCAAAATAATTTAAATTTTGAAAGGGTAGAGATGGCAAAGTAGAAAGCCCCTGAGCTTGCCTTCTCCCACAGGCACACGAAAATTACACCCGTTTACAGAACAGCTATATATGAGAACCACCTAAAGACAAACAGAAAAGGTTTTCCATAACTAATGATATAAAGGAACCACAGTGAGGCCAGTAGGGAGGGGCAGACACATGGACCTACCACATCCAGTAAGTGACCCACAAACGGGAGGAGAGTGACAATTGCAGAGGTCCTCCCTAAGGAGACAGGGGTTCAAGACCCACATTGGGCTCTCCAGCCCCAAATTCCTACACTGGGAAGATAAGCCCCAAAACATTTGGCTCTGAAGGCCACTGGGGCTTACTTTCAGGAGAGCAGGAAGGCTGTGGGAAACAGACACTCCACTCTTAAAAGTCCCAGCACAGAGGCAGTAATTTGGGCAAAAATTTGAAAGGAGCCTGGTCAGACCAGACCCACTTGCTAATCTTCGAGAGCATCCCAGAGTCAGGGGGCAACTTTGGGGACACAGATGCTGGTGGCAGCCATTTTGGAGTCCTCCCTCTGGCTCTTAGCACTCCACCCACCAGCAGACTGGCATGAGCCATGCCACAACAGAAGGGCCCTACATGCATCTCTGGAGCATGTAACTCTGGTCACATGGGAGTCTGTTTCTGGGCCCCATAGGACACCACCTACATAAGGCTACTTCTCCAAGATCAGAAAACATAACCAGCCCACCTGATACATAAGAATAAACACACAGCATTAGGCAAAACGAGAAGGACAAAGGAATGTGTTCCAAACTAAGGAGCAAGACAAAACCCCAAGAGAACAACAAAGCAACATGGAGATAAGTGATCTATCCAAGCAGGAGTTGAAAGTAATGATCATAAAGATGTTCAGCAAACTTGGGAGAAGAATGAATCTTTACAAAGAGTTATAAAGAAGAGCCAAACTGAGTACAATAACTGAAAAAATACACTAGAGAGTCAGAGGAATGGATCAGAGAACTGGAGGACAGTAGTGGAAATCACCCAAGCTGAAGAGAAAAAAGAATTTTAAAAAAATGAGGATTTAAGAGACCTGAGACATCACACAGGCTGACATTTGCATTATAGGGGTCCAAGAAGGAAAATGGAGAGAGAAAAGGGCAGGGAACTTCCCTAACCAGGGGAAGGGAAAGACATCCAGATTGCAGAACCACAGAAAGTCCCAAACAAAATAAAATCAAAGAAATCCACACCAAGACACATTGTAATTAAAATGGTCAAAGTTAAAGGTAAAGAGAGCAGCAAGAGAAAAACAACTAGTTACTTACAAGGGAACGCTATAAGACTGTCAGCTGACTTTTCAGCAGAAACTAGCAGTCCAGAGGGAGTGGCACAATACAAAGTGATGAAAGGGAAAACTCTACAACCAGGAATAGGCACATAGCATGTGAGAGACTCACTTCACGACATAAGGCATATAGTTGGGTCTTGTTCTATTATCCGTTCAGCTAGTCTGCTTTTGATTGGAACATTTAGTCTATTTATATTTAAATTAATTGTTGCTACGTGTGAACTTACTGCTATTTTAAAAATTGTTCTCTGGTCGTTTTTGTTCTCTTCTTTTTTGCTCTCTTCCTTTGTGATATGATGACGACCTTTAGTGTTATGTTTGGATTACTTTCTTTTTTGCTTGTTATCTGCTGTAGGGTTTTGTTCCTGGTTATCATGAGGCTCTATATTTGTGATGACTTTAAGCTGATGATCTCAAATTTGAACACTTTCTGACAACCCTGGATTTACTAATGTTTTGACATCATATTTTACAACTTTTTGCTTTGTGTATATAATTTAACTACTGTTGTGGATATAGATGATTTTACTACTTTGTCTTTTACCTTTCTTATTAGCTTTGTAAGTGGTTGATCTACCATCTTTACTGTATATTTGCCTTTACCAATGAGATTTTTCCTTTTATAATTTTCATATATCTAGGTGTGGTCTTCATTCAACCCCCCCATTTAAAGAGGTCCCTTTAACATTTCTTCTAGAGCCAGTTTAATGGTCCTGAACTCTTTTAGCTTTTGCTCATCTGTACAACTCTTGACCTCTCTTTCAAATATGAATGACAGACTCCACAATAGTAGTTTAGTAAGTTCATACCTATCAACAATTAATTTAAATATAAATAGACTAAATGTTCCACTCAAAAGACAGATTGGCTGAATGGATAATAAAACAAGACCCAACTGTATGCCTTATATAGTGAAGTGAGTCTCTTACATGCTATATGCCTAAAATTTTGGATTTGAATAGATCCAAAATTACTCTACAGATTGAGAGTAAAGGAATTAAAAAAACAGTATTCTAGAAATGAATGAAGCTGGAGTAATAACCCTCCCAGACTTCAGACAATATTACAGCATTACAGTAATCAAAACAGCATGGTATTGGCATAAAAACAGACATAGATCAATGGAACAGAATAGAGTGCCTAGAAATAAACCCAAAGACCTATGGTCAATTAATCTTTGACAAAAGAGGCAAGAATATACAATGGAGAAAAGACAGTCTCTTCAGCTAGTGGTGTTGGGAAAACTGGACAGCAGCATGTAAATCAGTGAAGTTAGAACACTCCCTCACTCCATACACAAAAATCAACTCAAAATGGCTTAAAGACTTAAACATAAGACAAGACACTATAAATCTCCTAGAAGAAAACATAGTCTGAACATTCTCAAACATAAATCTTAGTTAGCAGTGTTCTCCTAGAGGAGACTACCCAGGCAATGGAAATAAGAGCAAAAATAAACAAATGGGACCTAGTTAAACTCATAAGCTTTTGCACAGCAAAGGAAACCATAAGCAAAACAAAATGACAATCTACAGAATGGGAGAAAATATTTGCAAATGATGCAACTGACAAAGGCTTAATTTCCAGAATATATAAACAGCTCATACAACTTAAAAAAGTCCAATCCAAAAAAGGGCAGAACTAAACAAGCATTTCTCCAGTGACGACACACAAATGGCCAATAGACATACGAAAAAAATCTCAATATCACTAATTATCAGAGAAATGCAAGTCAAAACTGCAATAAGGTATCACCTCACACCAGTCAGAATAGCCATCATTCCAAAGTCCACAAATGATAAATGCTGGTGCGGGTGTGGAGAAAAAGGAACCCCCCTACACTGTTGGTGGGAATGTATTTGGTGCAACCATTATGGAAGGCAGTATGGCGATTCCTCAAAAAACTAAAAATAGACTTACCATATGATCCAGCAATCCCACTTCTGGGCATATATCCAGAGGGAACTCTAATGCAAAAAGATACATGCACCCCAGTGTTCAAAGCAGCAGTATCCCAGTCATCTGTCAGTGGACATACAGGTTGCTTCCACGTCTTAGCTATTGTATAAAGAAGTTGTGGTGTATTTATACAATGGAATACTTACTCTGCCATTAAGAAGAAGAAAATAATGCCATTTACAGCAACATGGATGGACCTAGAGATCGTCATTCTAAGTGAAGTAAGCCAGAAAGAGAAAGAAAAATACCACATGATATCACTCATATGTAGAGTCTAAAAATAAAAAAGAGGACACTGTGAACTCACCTAACAAAACAGACTCTCAGACTTAGTAAACAATCTTATGGTTACCGGGGAAAAGGGGGGAAGGGAAAAATTTGGGAGTTTTATATTTATGAATGTTAGCCACTGTATATAAAAACTTTTTTTTAGGTTTTTTTTTGCTAGAGATTAATTCATTAATTTTTTTGTTTTATTTATTTTATTTGCGGGAGGTAATTAGGTTTACTTATTTATTTATTTTTGACAGAGATACCAGGAATTGAACCTAGTATAAAAGTAGATTTTCTTTAAAAAGTTTCTTTTGTATAGCATAGGGAACTATACTCAATATCTTGTAATAACCTTTAATGGAAAAAAATATGAAATGAATATAAGTACATATATGCAAGACTGGGACATTGTGCTGTACACCAGAAATTGATACATTTTAATTGACTACTTCAATTAAAAAAAATAAAAATTTTAAAAAGTATTCTATGCAAGTGGAAAACAAAAAGAAAGCTGGGGTAGCAATGCTCATATCAGACAAAAACAGATTTAAAACAAAGATTGTAACAAAAGACAAAGGGCATTACATCTGATTAAAGGGATCAATACAAGAAGAGGATATAACATTCATATTTATGTACCTAGCATAGGAGCATCTAAACATATGAGACAAACATTAACAAAGGGACAAATTGAGAGTAAAACAATAATAGAGGACTTTAATACTCCACTTGCATCAATGGATAGATATTCCAGACAGAAAATTATTAAGGAAATACTGGCTTTAAATGGTACATTAGACCAGATGGACTTAATTAGTAGATAGATTTAGAACATTCCATCCAAAACCAGCAGAATACATATTCTTTTCAAGTGCATCTGGAACATTCTCCAGGATAAATTATATGTTAGGCCACAAAACTCATATGAATAAATCTAAGACTGAAATCACATCACACATCTTTTCCAACCACAACAATATGAAATTAGACATCAACTACAAGGGAAAAAAACTGTAAAAAAAACAAACAAACAACAAAAAAATGTCTGGAGGCTAAACACAATACTACTAAACAACCAGTGAGCCACTGAGAAATCAAAGAGAAAATTTTAAAATACCTGGAGACAAGTGAAAACGGAAAGGCATTGATCTAAAATCAATGGAATGCAGCCAGAGCAGTTCTAAGAAGTTTATAATGATAAAAGCCTGACTGAGGAAACAAGAAAAATCTCAATCTAACTTAACACCTAAAGGAAGTAAAATAATAAAGATCAGACCAAAAATAAAGACTGAAAAACAACAGAAAAGATTAAAAGAGCTGGCTCTTTGAGAAGATAAACAAAATTGATAAACCTTTTACCAGACCTATCAAGAAAAACAGAGAGAGTCCAAATCAAATCAGAAATGAAAGAAGAAGTTACAACCAAGACCATAGAAATGCAAAGGATTTTAAGAGATTACTATAAATAATTAGGTATACCCCAATAAAATAGTCTAGAGAAATGGATAAATTCCTAGAAACTTACAATCTCCCAAGACTCAATCAGGAAGAAATAGAAAATATAAACAGAACAATTACCAATAGTAAAGTTGAATCGGTAAAAAAAAATTTTTTTAAATCCCAACAATCTTGTAATAACCTTTAATGAAAATGAATATATGTATGTATATGCATGACTGGGACATTGTGCTGTACACCAGAAATTGACATATTGTAACTGATGGTACTTTTTAAAAAATTAATTTTAAACAATAAAATAAAAATCCCAACAAACAAAAGTCCAGGACCAGGTATCTTCATGGTTGAATTCTCCTAAACATTTAGAGAAAAATTGACACGTATCCTCAAACTGTTCTGAAAAATTTAAGAGGAAGGAATGCTTCTGAACTCTTTCTGTGGGGCCAGCATCACTGTGATATGAAAACAAGATAAAGACACCACAGAAAAAATTACAGGCCAGTATCACTGATGAACATAGATGCAAAAATCTTCAAAGTATTAGCAAACCAAATTCAACAATACATTAAAAGGATCATACACTATGATCAAGTGAGATTTATCCCAGGGATATAAGGATGGTTCAGTATCTGTAAATCAATGTGATACACCACATTCAAATTGAAGAATAAAAATCATATCTCAATAGATGCAGAAAAAGCTTTTGAAAAAATTCAACATCTATTTGTGATAAAAACTCTCAGCGAAGTGGGCATAGAGGGAACATACTTCAACATAATGAAGTCTGTATATGACAAACCCACAGCCAACATCACACTCAGTGGTAAAATACTGAAAGCATTTCCTCTAAGATGAGGAACAAAACAAGGATGCCCACTCTCACCACTTCTGTTTAACATCGTATTGGAAGTCCTAGCCACAGCAAAGACATAAATCCAAATCGGAAACAAAGAAGTAGAACTGTCACTGTTTGTAGACAGCATGTATATATAGAATATCTATATTTACATTCTATATTTCTATATATAGAAAATCCTAAAGATGCCACCAAAGAATAAAGATTTCAGTAAAATTGCAGGATACAAAGTTAATGTAGAAATCAGTTGCATTTCTATACATTAACAACAGACTATCAGAAAGATAAATTAAGAAAGCAATCCCATTTTAAAATTGCATCAAAAATAAAGTACCTAGAAATAAATCTAACCAAAGAGGTTAAAGACCTGTACACTGAAAACTATATGCCACTGATGAAAGAAACTGAAGATGACACAAATTGAAAGATATAATGCTTATGGATTGGAAGAATATTGTTAAAATGACCATACTACCCAAGGCAATGTGCAGAGTCAATGCAATCAAAATACCAATGGCATTTTTCACAGAACTATAGCAAATAATTCTAAAATTTGTGTGGAAAATGCGGAAGACCCCTAATAGCCAACACAATCTTGAGAAAAAACAAAGCTGGAGGTACCATGCTACTTGATTTCAAACCATACTACAAACTGCAGTAATCAACAAAACAGTATGGTGCTGGCACAAAAACAGACACGTGGATCAGTGGAACAGAACAGAGCTCCCAAAAGTAAACACATACATGCATGGTCAGTTAATCTATAACAAAGAAGCAAGAATATAGAATAAGGAAAAGAGCCTCTTCAGTAAATGGTGTTGGGAAAACTGGACAGCTATACACAAAAGCATCAAACTGGACTGCTTTCTCACATTATATATGAAAGCAAGCTAAAGAGATTTAAATATAAACTGAAACCATAAAACTAGAAGAAAGCATAGGCAGTATGGTCTTTGACACTGGTCTTAGCAGTATATTTTTGGATATGTCTCCTCAGGCAAGAGAAACAAAAATAAACAAATGGGACTATAATAACCTAAAAAGCTTTATGCACAGTGAAGAAAACTATCAACCAAATGAAAAGGCAACCTACTGAACTTGAGAAGGTATTTGCAAACACTGTATCTTAGAAGGGGTTAATATCTAAAATATCTAAAGAACCCATACAACTCAACATCAAAAAAGCAACCCAGTTTACAACTGGGCAGAGGACTGGAATAGACATTTTTCTAAAAACACGCAGATGGCCATCAGACAGGCGAAAAGATGCTCAACATCACTAATAGTCAAGGAAAGGAAAATCAGAATCACAGACACCATCTCACACCTGTCAGTGTGGCTGTTATCAAAAGGACAACAAACATGTTGACAAGGATATGGATCAAAAGTAACCCTCATGCACTGTTGGTGGGAATGTAAACTGGTGTAGCCACTATGGAAAACAGTATGTAGTTTCCTCAAAAAATTAGAACTACTATATGATTCAGCAGTTCCACTGCTGGATATTTTTTTCAAAGAAATCAAAACCACTAATTCAAAAAGATACATGCACTCCTGTGTTCATTAAAGCATTATTCACAATAGCCAAGATACAAAAGCGACCAAATGTTCACTGTGTCCATTGATAAATTAATGGATAAAGATTTGGTGTGTGTGTATGTGTGAGTATTACAGACACAGGGTGGAATATTCTCTTTTAAATTGGGGGTTCCCATATCCCCCTCCTCAGGTTTAGTAATTGGACAGAACTCAGGAACATACTTCTCTTATGTTTACTGGCTCATTATAAAGGACAGAACTCAGGAACAGTCAGATGGAAGAGATGCATAGGATAAGATATATAATGCTTCCCCATTGAGATTCCCTCAGGTGTGCTGGAAGGAGGCAGGAAAGCTTGCGGGCTGTTGGGCAGGTAATTTCTAATGGTTTCATTCTGTGCTCTCAGAAGAAAGGCAACCAGGGTTCTGAAAGCACTTAAGTTTTATTTTGTTCTGTTTTGGTTTTGTTTACGTAGATGTTTAATGAGGAACCACTTTCTCCCTTTTCTATCTTGGTTTTTAGCTGCTTGTGCAAATCAGCGTCCTGACCTCTTTGGTTGTGTTATTGCCCAAGTGGGTGTAATGGACATGCTGAAGTTCCATAAATATACCATTGGTCACGCCTGGACCACCGATTACGGGTGCTCGGACAGCAAACAGCACTTTGAATGGCTCATCAGGTAAGGTTCCCCTATTGACACATCTTTATTTCTAACAGTTTGATATCAGAATACTGAACCTAGTTAAAAGCATAAGTGTTTGACACTCTGTGCCCTTCAGTGTCTGCTATTTATATGTAATTTACTGCAGAAGTAGGGTACCTGTCTGTCTTCCATATTTTGATCCGATCTTTAACAAAAAACAAACTACAAAGATGTGATAGGCAGAATTCTAAAAGGTACCCCTCTTCCCCAGCAAGATTCCTGAGACTCCTCATTCTTCAGTCAACCACTAATCTAGGTACTGCTTTGAAATGACATTGCAGATGAAATTAAGGTTACTGATCAGCTGACTTTAGAATAAGGAGATTATCCTGGGTTATCCTAGTGGCGCCAGTCTAATGACATAAACCTTTAAAGGCAGAGCACTTTCTCTGGCTGGAGTCAGGGAACGTGGCAGAAAGGGAGGTCAGAGAGATTGGGAGCATGGGAAGGGCTCATCCTGGCAGTGCTGCTCTCGAAGGTGGAGGAAGGGGGCCTTCAGGACCTAAGAACACTCACCAATAGCCATCAAAGAAATGGGGACCTCAGTCCTACTGCCACATGGAACTGAATTCTGCCAACAGCCCAAATGAATCTGGAAACCAGTTTTTTTTCTAAAATGCCCCAGTAAGAACCCAGCTAGACGCCTTGATTCCATCGTGTAGAGACCCAGGGCCAGAGAAGCCAGTTGAGCCAACCCAGACTTCTGACTTACAGAACTGTGAGACGAGAAACCTCTGTGTTCTTAAATGCTGCTAAATTTGTGGTTACTGCAACAATCCAAAACTAATTTTTAAAAAAGGTGTCATTATAACTTACATGTATTTTCTAAATGAAGAAATAAGGAAGTAAAGAAGAACATAAGCAAGTACAGTTAGACTTAAACTTCGTGCTCTCAGTATAACCGCGTGTGATGTGAAACTACAGGTTGCGTTCATTGAAGTACTCACATCCCTCAACTACTTGGGTGGTTTTAACACTGAGAAAATGGCAGGCATTGAGATTCTCAAGACTGTGAGCTACACTCCTTTTTGGCTCATCACTCTTTACTTCCCACAAGGAGGGGTTTTGGATTCTCATCAGCAGTATTTCAGAAGTGCCCTTGGAATAGCACGAGAAGCCTGTCTTCTCTGTCGCCTAAAAATTTTCCAATAACTTGTTTCTCAAGTCACGTTTTTCTTTCATTTTACATGCTAGCTCTTTAGAGACTGAATTTTTTTTTAATTGAATACTTTTTAAAACTACTAAATTCTGTTCTATAGAGGGAGGGAAAGTTTACTTTGAAAGCTACTACTTTTAAATTACGCAAATAGCCTCATTGACACATACGGGAAAAAGCTGAATATTTGAAGAAGGTACAGTTCGAATTAACGTAGAGAAAATACACACTTGAAGGGATAAGTCCCATGTACAGTCAGTTGAAAATACTGAGTTAATTGTATATTGAAGGCAACAAAATATTCGATGGAACCTAATAACCTCTAAAATTAAAGCAAAAGGAGAACATTCTAAAATTTTTTGCTCTCAAGCTGTCTGTGATACTATTTGACTTCCGTTTTCCAACCCAGAACTCACAGGACTACTTCCTCTTACCTGCTGTGGAGGGTTCAATTCGGTAGATTAAAGGGTCTATCCTCCACCCCCCAAAAAGGTCTAGATTTCCAAATTTATGAATGGCTGGGATAAATCAAGCCTGAAAGTTTTTTTTCCTGCAGAACTTCTCAGAATCTGTAACGTATAAATGTGGCACATGCATGTTGAAGCAGGGAGAGGTATTAGTAAACAGAACTTTCCAAACTTGTTTTTCCCATAGGACTAGCCTTTAGCTAGAGGGCTGGGGTGGACCCAAAAATGCTATGAAATGAGATCAGAAAACAGATCCGTTGCCACCCTCGTCTTATCAAGTGGGAGATTAACCCCAGAAGGGTTTAGTCTTGGCTTGGTTAACTGAGCAGAAATGTTACTGGTTTTGACTATTTGCCCTCCAAAATAAAACTCTACTAAAACTGTTTATTATATTCATTAATACTGAATGCTTTGAAAAAACATGACATCCATGTTGAGTGAAATGTAAAGAAAATACATCCAGGGATTTCTTTCACTTTACTTATTACCAATCACTGTTTAATTTGACTATCCTAAGGTTCTTAAAAACTGTTTTTGTTAACTGGAAACTTAACCTTGTGCTTCAGAAGGTGCCTTAAAGGTGCCTCCTCTGCTAACTTTCTCACCTTCGGCTAAAGTCGGTTTCTGTCTGCTGGACTGTGAGCCCGCAGGGGGGCAGCAGCCTGCCCCAGGTTCCCCGAGTTTCAGACAGGAAGTTAGTACCACAGAAGACCCAGGTTCTTTGTAGGACTGCCAAGCCAAGCCTGGAATAAAGATTATTTATAGATACTAAACAGGCAGAAAGCTGCTGTCCACTGGATTTCAAGTTCTTCGGCAAAAGAAAGGCTTGCACCTATTATATGCACAATCAGGGGTTTAAAAGGACAGTCAGCAGGATGGGGTAGGGAATTAAGAGGTGCAAACCACTATGTATAAAATACCCTACAAGGATATGGTGTAAAACACAGGGAATAGAGCCAGTATTTTACAATAACTCTAAATGGAGTATGATCTATAAAACCACAGAATCACTATGTTCTGTACCTGAAACTAATATAATATTGTCAATCCACTATACGTCAATTTTAAAAGCTTTTTTCATGTAAAAACAGAAGGACAATCAGTCCACTTTGTAGCAATTAAGTCAGTCTGAAGAATACGAGAACAGTCAACTCAAGGCAGCCAGTGTGCATGTAGTTGGGGTTATTTCAGCAGCCCTGTGAGTTTGTCTCTTACACAGTCATTCAGAGTGGGACTCACATAAATGACACAGCTCCCAACAGCCCTGGCCAGTCCGGGCCCCGACAGTGATGCAGGTGAAGGTGGGCCCGTAAACCACACAGCCCTGTGCCCACCAGCCCCCTTGATTATGCTACTGGACACACAGCTCTGCTGTTTACATCCGGCCTCAGGCAAGTGCCTTTGCCTTTCAGATACTCTCCATTGCACAACGTGAAGTTACCAGAGGCCGACGACACCCAGTACCCGTCCATGCTTCTGCTCACCGCCGACCACGACGACCGCGTGGTCCCGCTCCACTCCCTGAAGTTCATTGCCACCCTTCAGTACATCGTGGGCCGCAGCCGGAAGCAGAACAACCCCCTGCTCATCCACGTGGACACCAAGGCGGGCCACGGGGCCGGGAAGCCCACGGCCAAAGTGATAGAAGAAGTGTCCGACATGTTCGCGTTCATAGCGCGGTGCCTGAACATCGACTGGATTCAGTAACCGGCTCGGCCCACCCTCCTCCAGCCGCAAGACCTCCAGGGCTTTCACGCCGTTAAAGCCGAGAAACCGCTGGGCACGACGCTTCCCCACACGAACACTTCCTGCCCTCGTGGACTGCAGTCGAACAGAACTGCTGCGGGCATTTTATCTTTTCTAGGCTTCTCCTTTTTAGCAGGCCTTTGGCGTTTCTTTTTCCACCCTGTGCAGGCACATGTTTTAAAAAAGGAAAAAAAAGGCATGTTTGGGTAAATAGCTAAGTGGCAGCCAACACATTGTGGGTATTAGATGGCTGGGTTGAGTCGTGGTCAGGCATCCTTCATCTAAAGCAGCTCAGTGAAATGTGCTTCTATAACCATAACCAGGATATCTTTAAATGAATGTGAGAACTGTTCTCATGAAAAAGACTTCTTTGCAACAATAATAAATGTTATTTAAGAGTGGGAGGCTTTATCTCCAGTTCCTCTGTGTTGAGGGGCAAGCCCAGAGTGCAGGCCTTCTGGGTCACGTCCCTTTCCGGTGGGAATAAGCACTTTGCTTTCCACACAAGTTGGTTTCCAAACAGTGAAGTCAGAGGATGTTCGTGCTGTGAAGAGGGGGGTGCGTCCACACCAGCTCCCTCCTTTGTGGCTGATTAGACATATTAACCGCCTGGTCAGCTGATACTTTCACCCAGGGCTCTTCTGGTTTGGATGCCCCCTAAAAATCAATGGACCTGAAACTTCAGATTTTTCACCTATTTGTCTCTCAGTTTGGTGACAGAGTATTCCTGAAATCAGAGTGCCTAGGATATAAAACTAAGAGACCATGTGAGTGAACTCTCCAAACTTACCTTCCAGTCAGGAATTTCAGCATTTGCCAAGCTGTTCTTCCCCTCCACAAACCACTGCCTGGGTGTAGAAATAGTCATGCTTTAAAAACAGTTTTGGTGTCTCCCTTGCCTTAAATCCTTCAGAAGAGGATATATCATTGCTCAAACTATTGTCCATTTAAAAAAATTAAAGCATGTATTTTAACAGCTCATGAAATACTGTTCCTCTGGGCAACAGTTTGGGGAATGCCAATCTAATTTATGAGAAGAAAACAGTTTCTTTGTCTTTCTTCATCAGATATCACAAAAATAATTACTATTTTGTATAAAGTAGTTTAACCTTAAAAAAAATTGTTTAAAAGGTTTCTTCATTACTCTGATAGCTTGTTCTTTTCTAGGTAATTAAGTGCTATTATCCAAATCATCCATATTTGTGCTTTTCTTTAGATCTCTACCTCTCAAACTGTGGTCTAAAATCAGACACACTATTTTTTATCAAGCGTATCACTATATAAAAGCACAAACATGGTTTGGCTTTTCTCGAGTCATGTTTTCAATTGCTGTTGGTTTAAATAAGCACTGTATCTAATGCAGTTGTCATCAGACATAGGGTTCATTATAAGCCCCCTCCCCAACCCCCAGAGAAAAGTGAGCCAGTAGCTAGCAGAGTGCTTACAGAGGCTGACATCACCACCATCTGCCCAGAGAGGTGCTAACACTAACTGCCGTGTAACTGCTGACCAGCAGGGCAGAAAAAGAAATGTATTTGCACAGACAGTCGAAAGGCAGCCCCTATGCTAGATGGGCTGGGTCATTCAAGGTGCAAGCAGCTGAGTTGTACCCATTCAGTCCAGAGCATTTTCATGTTTGCACAGAATCCAGCCATACCTTCCCCCTGAGGTCTCCCACTTAACAGCAGGAAGTGGAAGCACTGTGTATAGAGTCTAGGCTTCCAGGGAAGTCAGTCAGGCCCGGGTTCTGATCCCAACTCTGTAACCTAGTACCTGGTGACCATGAGGAATAAACAATACACTTAGAAGTGCCTAGTGTATAACTGGCCTCCAACTGTGAGTTCTCTTTCCCAAGCTAATTTTCTTTTCTATTTTTTAGACACCATTACTGTGGTATGATTCCTGTACCGTAAACTACATGCATTTCAGATGTACAATTTGATGAATTTTGATAGATATATACACCTGTGAAATCACCGCCATGATCAAGCATTTCTATCACTCCCCAAGAGGTACAAGTTTCGAACTCCTGATATATCCCTTCCCATCTCCTTTACCCCCTGGTTACCGTAAGTTTGTTCTCTGTGTCCAAGCTCATGTTCATATCTAGATTTTAGCTGGACAGCTGAGCCCACAGACTGAAGGTAGCTTTTTTAACCCTAAACATTGGATGACTTGGGGGCTCCTCCCCAGATCTCTTCCCTATCGAAGCCACCCTCCGTCCTGGGCTCTGCCCGTCTGCTGTCTTACGTTGCTTTATGGTGTTTTAAGAAAAAAGCTGCGTACGTTGCCCAGGTGGTTGAACTGCCTTGTTACAGGGCTTTGCTGAACACGCCACAGAGCATTTGCTACCTTAGTAAGATAACGTCACATGTATGATGTTTAATGTGTACACGTCTGGAATATTGTAAAATTTTTAAATTAGTCATGTTTCCTCATACTCCCACTAAAGCTCAGGCAGTTACACACAGATGATGCTGCTAGTATGAAAGGTTGAATTTCAGCTGAGAAAGCCTGTCACCAGTCTCTCCGTATTTACCAGATAAGTTTACCCGCCTCAGGGAGTTCCCCAGGGCAGACCACATAGCCAGTGCCCAGAGGGGCTACAAAGCCTCAAAGATGAGTTAAGGCCAAGCTGGAAAGCTGTGAGGGGGGCTGTGAAAAAGCCACGGTCAGACTCTAAGGAGTAGTCAGGCAGGCCAGTGGGATGAGGGCTGAGGCCAATGAATAAGGAACATTTAGCCGTATTTGCATCTATTCATGCTCTAGGGGCTGGGAGTGCAACGAGAAAAAGTCCTGCCCTGATGGAGTTGGCACTCCAGGGGGAGGAGACAGATGATGAACGCTGCTCAGTCCCCTGTGTTCTGATCACTCTGTGTGTGTGGATATGTTTGTCCTCATGCAGCCTTATCAACCATGTGCTATCCTCACCCCCATCTGCAAAGGCCCAAGCTCCCCAGCCAGGAAGTAAGCAGGCGGGGCAGTAACCCTGATAGCTGGACCCTCGACACTGCTCTCTTACCCACTAGTCTAGTAAGAAGATAAAAGCAAGAAGGTTCAAGATGGTGACGTAGGAGGGTCCTGAACTCACTCCTTCCATGGACACACCTGACAGCTGCATACAGAACAACATCCTGAGACAGAGCCACAAACCAGACAGCAGCTCCTACACCTCAGGTGAATGAGAGGAAAGCCACGTCAGACGTGGGTAGGAGAGGCTGAGACACTGGCCATACGCCCCAGCCCTGGCCAGGCCACCGCAGTCAGGAGGGAACCCACAACCCCCAGCTGCTCCCTGACGAGCGAAAGGTTTGGACCCCATGTGAAGCACCCCAACTTTTAGAAGACTTGTATCTAAAAGACAAACGTCTAAAACATTTATCTTTGAAAGTCAACAAGGCTTGCGTGCATGAGACCCACAGTCTACAGTGAAGGAGAAACTTTGTTTCGTTTTGTGCTCTCTGGTCACATTTATAATTTGAAAAACAAAATTCTAATATAGAAAATTTTGGGGTTTTTTTTTTAGACCTACTCTCTTAGCAACTTTCAGATATACAATACAGTATTAACCAACTACAGTCACCATGCTGTACGTTATATCCCCATGACTTATTTATAATTGGAAGTTTGCACCTTTTGACCACCTCCACCCATTTTGCCCAGCCAGAGACAGTTCTTAAAGGGCTCACGTGGACTCAGCTGGCTTCCCCCTGCAGGCCCAGTGGAGAGGCAGCCACCAGCAAAGCGCCTGGTCTTTCTGTGAAAGACACCTGTGTGCTTACCTTAAAGCTGTGGCCTGAGGGGCAGGACTCTAATTTAACACACATCTAGAAGCCTACTGGAATACTCTCCAAAGACCACAGAGCTGGTGGGGCCATCTTCACACTCTCCCCTCTGCCTGGCTCCAGGTCACCATTATGGTGACCTTGTGCACACATATGGTGCCCTGGTTTTCGTGGCTGCCACCCAGGGGACACCCCTTGATCACCTGGCTCTAGTGGCCAGTAGGTGCCATAGGACTGTAGCAAATAAAGAACAGTTCTCATCTGGCTCCCCACCCCAGGGCACAGCACAGAGACAGCACAATGAAATGCACCCCAAGACTTTCTGTGAATGAGGTCTATTTCCGCAGCGTCTATTGCCTGGGGGGCAAGCTTTTAGTCAAACACACCTAAGGGCCCACTGTAATCCTCTCCAGAGATCAGGAAGGCCAGTGGGTGTCGTCACCATCTCCCTCCGTCCTGCCCCAGCTCACCAGTGTCTCCAGGAAAGGAGACTGTCCACGTCTGCTGCCCCGACTTTTGTGGCAGTGCCACATCCCTGACCCTGGTGGCCCCCAGGGCTTGTGTTCATGGGACTTGTGTTCATATGTTAATGAGACAGCAAACAAAGGAACAGTTCTTAACTGGCTATTACCTCAGGGCTCAGTGCAGAGAGAGGAGACAGAAATGCCCATCTCCCAGTCTGGCCTTAAAAGAGCTATATTTGCACACTTGAAAAGCTGCTGCCTAAGGGTCTGGCTTCCAACCAGCCTGAATCTAGGTGCTAACTGAGATCTTCCCCTTTGGGACCCTGAGAGATCTTTGCACACCCTCAACTCCCAGAAGCCACTAAGAATACAGTCAGCTGTAAATCATGAAGGTTTGAGACAACCAAGAGCTAGAGGAAGGTCAAACAATAAGGTTCATCTCCTACATAAGGTCCCTTCTTCAAGACTGGGAGAGGTGGCTGTTTTAGCTAATGCATAGAAAAACAGAATGTCAAGGAAAATGAAGGAACAAAGGAATATGTTCCAAACAAAAGAACAAGGTATTCAACTGGAAACTTCAAGAGGGAACCACAGCGTGATGGTAGGAGGGGCGTGCTCACAATATAATTGGGCCCCATACCTGCCCCCCCCAGGTGGGCAACCCACAAGCTGAAGAATGATTAAGTCGCAGAAGCCCTCCCACAGGAATAAGAGTTCTAAGTCCCATGTCAGGCTCTCCAGCCCAGGGTTCCAGCACTAGGAGGAGGAGGAGACCCCAGGACATCTGGTTTTGAAGACCAGTGGGGCTGGACTCCAAGAGCCCCACTGGACTCAGGGAAACAGACTTCACTCTCTTGGGAAGTGTACACAGAATCTCGCATGTGCCAAGTCCAAGGGCAGAGGCAGTGATATCACAGGAACCTGGGCCAGACCTGCCTGCTAGTTTTGGAAGGTCTCCTGAGGAGGTAGGGGACGGCTGCGGCTCACCCAGGGGACGTAAAAGCTGGTGGTGGACATTCTGGGAGTATTCATCTACATGAGCTTTCCTGGAGGCTGACATCTTGATTGGATCGTTAGCACCAAGACCTAGCCCCACCCAACAGCCTGTAGGGAAGCCTCAGGCCGAACAACATACTGGGTGGGAACACAGCCCCATCTGTCAGCAGACTTCCTGAGCCAAAGGCCTCTAGACACAGCCCTACCCACCAGAGGTCCAGGACCAAGCTTTACCCAGCAGTGGCAGACACTGACTCCTCCTGCCAGAAAACCTGCATAAGCCTCTAGTCCAGCCTCATCCACCAGGGGCCAGATACCAGAAATAAGAAAACAATAATCCTGAAGCCTGTGGAAGGAATCCACAAAGGCCAGACTCTACACTGGGACCAGCTGGACCCTGGCCCTTGGGTGACAAGAGAGGAGTGTACTGCTGGGATGCATAGGACATCTCCCACAGAAGACCACTTCTTCAAGGTTCAGAAACATAACCTACCTAAAACATAATCTACCTAAAAATACAAATAGAAATATGAGGTGGCAGAAGAATATCTTCCAGGCCAAGGCACAAGATAAAATCCCAGAAGAAGAAATAAGTGATGAGGAGATAGGCAGTTTATCCAAGAAACAGTTCAGATAACTCAAGAGGAGTATAGATGCTCAAAGCAAAGTTTTTAGCAAAGAGGTGGAAAATATAAAGAATACCCAAACAGAGTTGAATAAAATTACTAAAATGAACAGTACACTAGAAGGAATCAACAGACTAAATGAGGCAGAAGAACAGATCAGAAAGCTAGAAGACAGACTAGTGGAAATCAGTACTGCATAACAGAAAAAAGAATGAGAAGAAATGAGGATAGTTTAAGAGAACCCTGGGACAACATGAAGCACACTAATACTCACATTATAGGGGTCCCAGAAAGAAAGGACCTGAGAACATTTTTGGAGAGATAGTAACTGAAATCTTCAACTTGGGAAAGGAAACAGCCACCCAAATCCAGGAAGCACAGAGTTCCACACAGGATCAACCCAAAGAGGAACACACCAAGGCACACAGTCATCAAATGGACAAAAATTAAGGATAAGGAGAAAATATTAAAATTAGCAAGAGAAAAGCAACAAATAATATATAAGGGGACTCCCGTAAGGTTATCAGCTGATTTTTCAGCAGAAACTCTACAGGCCAGAAGAGAGTGGCACTGATATATTCAAAGTGATGAAAGGGAAAAGCTTACAACCAAGAATACTATATCCAGCAAGGCTCTCATTCAGAATTGATGAAGAAATCAAAAGCTTCACAGATGAACAAAAGCTGAAAGAATTCAGCACAACCAAACCAGCTTTACAAAAAATGTTAAACAAGCTTCTCATCATCAAACCATAAGGAAAGAGAACATAAAGAAGAAAGAGAAAAAAGACTGCAAAAACAAACCCAAAATAATTAACAAAATGGCAATAAGAACATATGTGTCAATAATTACCTTAAATGTAAATGCACTGAACACTCCAACCAAAAGACTGACTGGCCAAATGGATACAAAAACAAGACTCATATCTGCTGTCTACAAGAGACCCACTTCAGAGCTAGAGACACATGCAGCCTAAAGGAGATAGACAAAGATATTCCATTCAAATGGAAACCAAAAGAAAGCTGTAGTAGCAATACTTATATCAGACAAAATAGATTTTAAAATAAAGACTATGCCCACTCTCAGAACTTCTATTCAACATAGTCTTGGAAGTCCTAGCCACAGCAATCAGGCAAGAAAAAGAGACAAAAGGAATCCAAATTGGAAGAAAAGAGGTAAATTGTCACTACATGTGGATGACATGATACTATATATAGAAAACCCTAAAAGCTCCACATGAAAACTACTGGACCTGATAAAAGAATTCAGCAAGGTAGCAGGATACAAGATTAACATACAGAAATCTGTTGCCTTTCTTTAACAACAAAATAGCAGGAAAAGAAACTAAAGAAACAATCCCTTTTAAAATCACATCCAAAACAATAAAATTCTCAGGAATAAATCTGACCACAGAGGTGAAAGACTTATACATGGAGAACTACAAAACACTGGCTAAGGAAATAAAAGATGGTTTAAAGAAATGGAAAGATATCCCATGCTCTTGGATTGGAAAAATCAGTATTGTTAAAATGGCCATACTGCCCAAGACAATCTACAGATTTAATGAGAAGCCCATCAAATTACCTATGACATATTTCATAGGACTAGAACAAATAATCCTAAAATTTATATGGAATCACAAAAGACCCAGAATTGCCAAAGCAATACTGAAGGAAAAAGATGATGCTGGAGGACTAACCCTCCGAGATTTCAGACAATACTACAGAGCTACAGTAATCAAAACAGCATGGTATTGGAATAAAAACAGATATATGGATCAACAGAACAGAATAGAGAGCCCAGAAATAAACCCACAGACCTACAGTCAATTAATCTGTGACAAAGGAGGCAATATACAAGTCTCGTCAACAAGTGGTGTTGGGAAAACTAGACAGCAGCATGTACATCAGTGAAGTTAAAACACTTCCTTACACTATGCACAAAAATAAACTCAAAATGGCTTATAAAAACTTAAATATAAGATGACACAATAAACCTAGAAGAAAACATAGGCAAGATATTATCTGACATAATCTTAGCAATGTTCTCCTAGGGCAGTCTACCCAAGCAATAGAAATAAAAACAAAAATTAACAAATAGGACCTAATTAAACTTACAAGCTTTTGCACAGCAAAGGAAACCATAAGCAAAACAACAACCTACGGAATGGGAGAAAATATTTGCAAAAGATGAGACTGACAAGAGCTTATATATATAAACAGCTCATACAACTTAATAAGAAAAAAATGATCCAATCCAAAAATGTGCAGAAGACCTAAACAAGCAATTCTCCAATAAAGACATACAATGGCCAACAGGCACATGAAAAAAATGCTCAGTATTGCTGATTATCAGAGAAATGCAAATCAAAACTATAATGAGTTATCACCTCACACCAGGCAGAATGGCCATCATTAAAAAGTCCACAAATGATAAATGCTGAAGAGGGAGTGGCAAAAAGGGAACCGTCCTACAATGTTGGCAGAAATGTAGTTTGTTGCCATTATGGAAGACTGTTGGGATTCCTCAAAAAAACTAAAAATAGATCCAACAATTCTACTCCTGGGTATATATCCAGAGGGAACTCTAATTCAAAAATGCACCCCTCTGGTCATAACAGCACTATATACAATAGCCAAGACATGGAAGCAACCTAAATGTCCATCGACAGCTGACTGGGTAAAGAAGCTGTGGTGTATTTATATAATGGAATACTACTCAACCATAAAAACTAATAAAATAATGCCATTTGGAACAAGAATGATGATCTCTAGGTCCATCCATTTGTAAGTGAAGTAAGCCAAAAAGAGAAAGAAAAATACCATATGATATCACTCATATGTGGAATGTAAAAAAAAAGAGGACACTAATGAACTCAACTGCAAAACAGAAGCAGACTCACAGACATAGTAAACAATCTTATGGCTCCCAAGGGAAAGGGGGTGGGAAGGGATAAATTTGAGAGTTTGAGATTTGGAGATGTTAGCCACTATATATAAAAATAGATTTTAAAAAACCAAATTTCTGATGTATAGCACAGGGAACTATATTCAATATCTTGTAATAACCTTTAATGAAAAACACTATGAAAACAAATACATGTATGTATATGCATGACTGGGACATTGTGCTGTACACCAGAAACTAACACATTGTAACTGACTATACTTCAATTAAAAAATAAAATAAAATAGAGACTGTTACAAGAGACAAAGAAGGACACTACATAATGCTTACAGGATCAATCCAAGAAGAGGATATAATAATTGTAAATATATATACATCCAATATAGGAGCACCGCAATATATAAGGCAATTGTTAACAGGCATAAAAGGAGAAGTCGATAACACAATAATAGTGGGGGACTTTAACACCCCACTTACATCAATGGACAGATCATCCAGACAGAAGGTAATACAGGCCCTAAATAACACATTAGACCAGATGGATTAATTGGTGTCTATAGAGTATTCCATCTGAAAAGCAACAGAACACACACTCTTCCCAAGTGCACATGGAATATTCCCCAGAATCGACCACATGCTGGCCCACAAAAGCTAGCCTCAGTAAATTTAAGAAAATTTAAATTGTACCAAGGATCTTTTCTGACCATGACACTTTAAGGTTAGAAATCAACTGTAAGAAAAAAAAAACTGCAAAACCTGTAAACACTTGGAGGCTAAACAATATGCTACTAAACAACCAATGGATCATTGAAGAAATCAAAGAGGAAATCAAAAAATACTTTGAACAAATGAAAACGAAAACACAGCAATCCAAAACCTCTGGGATGCAGCAAAAGCAGTTCTCAGAGGGAGGTTTAGAGATACAAGCCTACCTCAGGAAACAAGGTAAATCTCAAGTAAACAACCTAACCTTACACCTAAAGCAGCTAAAGAGAGAAAAACAAACCAAACCCAAAGTTAGTAGAGGAAAAGAAATCATAAAGATTAGAGCAGAAATAAATGATACAGAGACTGAAAAAATAGAAAAGATCAATGAAACCAAAAGCTGGTTCTTTGAAAAGATAAACAAAATTGATAAACCTTTAGTCAGACTCATCAAGAAAAAAAAAGGGAGAGGGCCCAAATCAGAAATGAAAAAGGAGAAGTTACAACCAACACCACAGGAATACAATGGATCTTAAGAGGCTACTCTGAGCAACTATATGCCAACAAAAAGAACAATGTAGAAGAAATGGACAATTTCTTAGAAAGGTACAATTTGCCAGGACTGAACCAGGAAGAAATAGACAGTATGAACAGACTAGTTACCAGTACTGAAATTGAATCAGTAATTTAAAAACTCCCAACAAAGTCCAGGACCAGATGGCTTCACAGGTAAATTCTACCAAACATTTAGAGAAGAGTTAACACCTATCCTTCTGAAACTACTCCAGAAAACTTCAGAGGAAGGAACACTTCTTTGTTTTTTTTTTTACTTCATGTATTTTGAACCTTTATTATTATTTTTTCCCAATGCAAAGCATTTTAATATGTTGTCAAATATACAGTTATTAGAATTATCTAAATATCTCTTATATAAAACTTGGTATATCACATTAGATGATTCTATAAAAGAATACAAATCACACATTGACAACAACCCCTGCAGTCCTAGAACACCCCTCATCAATAGTACAAATCACAAATACATTTTTAAAAAAGAAAAAAAAACACTGCTTAGACATTTAAACCAAAGTAACTTTGACTAGACTAAATACATTCATTCATCAAGTACAATAAATTTATCATAGTTACTAAGAATACAATTTTAGGTGCAATTTCACATGCTTTCATGTATCTTCCAGTTCAGCTCCCATACTGAAGTGTCTTTGTGCATACACCATTCTTATTTATACGCAGGTGCACCATATGTTATGCTTAAGACTGTTACACTTCATAATCAAACGTGTTAATATATATTGTAAGTGAACACCAGGCCAAAATTTAACCCCAATGATGACAAATTTTAACAGTTAAAAATACTTTAAAGTATATTCTAATTTGTCTAATTGCATGAATATTATTTCCTCTTACTAGACACTACTAAAATAAGTAATAAGAATTTAAATATTAACTTCAAAGGAATGGAGACTCCAACCTTCCTAAAATATTAACAAGCATTTTAAGTAACAATACAGTCATTTTGTAAACCAAAAAGTAATTTCATATTCATTGCCAAATTTAAAATGCCAGTGATTTGAAGATAGGTTTCAAGCCTAAAGTATTTCTACTAAATTGTAAAATACGATTTTTAAATGTGCAGTAATTTGCTCATGGACATGTAATGAAATGTTTTTCACAGTAATGTTATGTTAAAACACTACTCTAAAGGAACACTTCTAAACTCATTCTACGAGGCCATCATCAGCCTGATACCAAAACCAGACAAACAATCACAAAAAAGGAAAATTACAGGCCAATATCACGTGTGAATATAAATGCAAAAATTCTCAACAAAATACTAACAAATCGACTCCAACAATGCATTAAACCATGATCAAGTGGGATTTATCCCAGGGATGCAGGGATTTTTCAGTATCTGCAAACCAATCAGTGTGATGCACCACATTGACAAATTAAAGAATAAAAAACCATATGATCATCTCAAAAGATGCAGAAAAAGCTGTTGATAAAATTCAACATCCATTTATGATAAAAACTCTCCAGAAAGTGGCCATGAACAGGACATACCTCAACATAATAAAGGCCATATATGACAAACCCACAGGTAACATCATAATTAATGGGGAAAAACTGAAAGCATTTCCTCTATGATCAGAAATAAGACAAGGATGCCCACTCTCACCACTTTTATCCAACATAGTTTTGGAAGTCCTAGCCATAGCAATCAGAGGAGAAAAAGAAAGAAAAGGAATCCAAATTGGAAATAAAGAAGTAAAACTATCACTGTTCGCAGATGACATAATAGTATACATAGAAAACCCTAAAGTAGCAACCAGAAAACTACTAAAACTCATCAGTGAGTTTGGTAAAGTTGCAGGACACAAAATTAATATGCAGAAATAAGTTGCATTTCTATACACTAACAATGACATAGCAGAAAAAGAAATTAAGGAAACAATACCATTTACATTGCACCAAAAAGAATAAAATACCTAGGAATAAACTTACCCAAGGAGGCAAAAGACCTGTACTTCAAGAACTATAAGACACTGATGAAAAGAAATTGAAGATGACATAAACAAATGGAAAGATATACCGTGTTCTTGATTGGAAGAATCAATACTATTAAAATGACCATACTACCCAAGACGATATACAGATTCAGTGCAATCCCTACCAAATCACCAATGACATTTTTCACAGAGCTGGAACAAAAAAATGTAAAAATTTATATGGAAACACAAAAGACCAAGAATAGCCAAAACAATCCTAAAAAAGAACAGACCTGAGGGAATCACACTCCCTGACTTCAGACTATACTACAAATCAAAACAGTATGGTACTGGCACACACACACAAAAAAAAATCAACAGAACAGGATAGAAAGTCCAGAAATAAACCCACACACTTATGGTTAATTTATCTATGACAAAGGAGGCAAGACTATATAATGGAGAAAGGACAGTCTCTTCAATAAGTGGTGCTGGGAAAACTGGACAGCTACCTGTAAAAGACTGAAATTAGAACATTCTCTAACACCATATACAAAAATAAACTCAAAATGGATTAAAGACCTAAATGTAAGACCAGATACTATAAAACTCCTAGAGGAAAACAGGCAGAACACTCCTGGACATAAATCACAGCAATGTATTTTTTGAACAAGCTTCTAGAGTAATGGAAATAAAAGCAAAAATAAACAAATGGGGTCTAATTAAAGTTAAGAGCTTTTGCACAGCTAAGGATACCACCAACAAAAAGAAAAGACAATCTACAGAATGGGAGAAAATATTTGCAAATGATGCAACTGACAAGGGACTAATTTTGAAAATAAAAAAACAGCTCATAAACCTTAATATCAGAACAAAAAACAACCTAATAAAAAAAATGGGCAGAAGACCTAAACAGACATCTCTCCAAAGAAGACAGACAGACGGCCAGCAACTACATGAAAAGATGTCAACATCACTAATTGTTAGAGAAATGCAACTCAAAACTACAATGAGATTATCACCTCACACCAGCCAGAATGGCCATCATTTAAAAGTCCACAAACGATAATGCTGCAGAGGGTGTGGAGAAAAAGGAACCCTCTTCACTGTTGGTGGGAATGTAAATTGGTGCAGCCACTATGGAGGACAGTATAAAGGTTCCTTAAAAACTAAAAATAGACTTACCACATGATCCAGCAATCCCACTCCTGGGCATATACCCAGAGAAAAATATAATTCAAAAAGACACATGCACCCCCATGTTCACAGCAGCACTATCTATATACAATAGCCAAGACATGGAAACAACCTAAACGTCCATCAACAGATGACTGGATAAAGAAGTTGTGGTATATTTATACAATGGAATACTACTCAGCCATAAAAAATAATGTCATTTGCAGCAACATGGACGGACCTGGAGAATGTCATTCTAAGTGAAGTAAGCCAGAAAGAGAAAGACAAATACCGTATGATATCACTTATATGTGAAATCTTTAAAAAAAAAAAAAAAAAAAGACAAACAAACTTATTTACAAAACAAACAGACCCAGACATAGAAAACAAACTTATGGTCACATGGCAGGGGGAGCAGGTGGGAAGGCATAAACTGAGAGTTCGAGATTTGCAGATACTAACTACTATATGTAAAATAGATAAACAACAAGTTTATACTGTATAGCACAGGGAACTATATTCAATATCTTGTAGTAACTTATGGTTAAAAAGAATATGAAAACAAATACATGTATGTTCCTATATAACTGAAGTATTGTACTATACACCAGAAATTGATACCACACTGTAAACTGACTATACATCAATATAAATATATTTTTTAAAAAGATGCAGTGTGTATACACACACACACACACACACACAAAATGGTATACTACTCAGCCATAAAAAGAATAAAATAATGCCCCTTGCAGCAATGTGGATGGACCTGGAGATTGTTGTTCTAAGTGAAGTAAGCCAGAAAGAGAAAGAAAAATGCCATATGATATCACTTGTATATGGAATCTAAAAGCAAAAGGACAAATGAACTACTTACTATTTATTACCTAGATGATTGATTTCTGGAATATGTGTAAGCACATTTGACTGTCCTTTATAATTGGATTACTACATTCTGTTGATTCTTATTTTGTGGTTGACTTTATTCCTTTGATAACTATGTAAATTTAAAAAGCTAAAGCTCAAAAAAAAAAAAAAAAGCTAAAGCTCCAAACTATTACTAGAAACAATGAACAGTACATATATTTAAATTATAAAAGGAAATATCCGGAATAAATAAATCCAAAGAGAGAGAATGCATATTGGTGATTACCAGGGGCTGGAAGGGCGTGCCAATAGAGGGAAAGTGCTTAATGTGTAAGAGGTTTTATTTTGGGTGATTGAAATGTTTTGGAACTAGACAGAAGCAGTGTTTGTACAACACAGTGAATGTACTGAGTGCCACTGAACTGTTCATTTAAAAAAAAACTCAGAAAAAGCCTTAATGAAACAGAGATAAGTGATTTACTTAATCGAATTCAAAGTAATAGTCAAAAAGACACTTACTAAGCTTGGGAGAAGAATGGATGAGCAAAGTGAAAACTTCAACAAAGAGATAGAAAATATACGAATGTACCAAATAGAAGTCATAGAGCTGAAAAATACAATAACTGCACTGAAAAATTTACTAGATGGTTCAATAGCAGGCTAGTTAAAGCAAAAGAAAGAATCAGTGAACTCAAAGACAGGGTAGTGGAACTCATCTAATCAGAGAAGCAAAAAGAAAAAAGAATGAAAAAGAGTAAAGAGGGACTGAAGGGACTGGGATGAAGTCAAACACACAATGTGTGCATTATAGGAGTCCCAGAAAGAGAAGAGAGAAAGGGGCAGAAAACTTATTTGAAGAAATAATGGGGAAGGAAACAGACATCAATCCAGGAAGTCCAAAGAATTTCAGATAAGATTAATGTACCCAAAGAAAGTCACAGTAAGACATATAATTGTCAAATTTAAAGATGAGGAGAGAATCTTAAAAGCAACAAGAGGAAAACAACTTGTTACATAAGGAGAACCTTGGTAAGACTATAAGCAGATTTTACTCCAGAAAATTTGAAGACTGGAAAAGAGAGGCACAATATATTCAAAGTACAGAAAGAAAAAAAAATGCCAACCAAGAACACTCTGACAAAGTGTCCTTTGGAATTGGAGAGGGAGAGTTTTACACACAAGCAAAAGCCAAAGGAGTTCATCACCACTAAACTGGCCTTATAAAAAATGTTAGAGAATTCCTAAAGCTGAAAGGAAAAGTTGCTAATTATAACAGGAAAACATATGAAAGTATAAATCTCATTGGTAAAGGTAAATATATAGTAAGATTCAGAATAATCTAATATAAAGATGGTCGGTTAATTACTTATAAAGCTAGTACAAAAGTTAAAAGACAAAAATTTATTCATGGGCACCCAGGATAAAAAGAGGTATAGTGTGATCCCACTTTTGGGTATATATCCAGAGGAAACTCTAATTCGGAACGATACATGCACCCCAATGTTCATAGCAGCACTATATACAATAGCCAAGGCATGGAAGCAACCTAAATGTCCATCGACAGATGACTGGATAAAGAAGTTGTGGTATATTTATACAATGGAATACTACTTAGCCATAAAAAATAAAATAATGCCATTTGCAGCAACATGGATGGACCCAGAGATCATCACTCTAAGTGAAGTAAGCCAGAAAGAGAAAGAAAAATACCATATGATATCACTCATATGTGGGATCTAAAAGAAAAAAGAGGACACTATGAACTCCTCTACAAAACAGAAACAGACTCACAGACATAGTAAACAATCTTATGGTTACTGGGGAAAGGGGGTGGGAAGGGATAAATCTGGGAGTTTCAGATTTGGAAATGCTAGCCACTATATATAAAAATAGATTTTTAAAATGTTTCTGCTGTATAGCACAGGGAACTATGTTCAATATCTTGTAATAACCTTTAAAGAAAAAGAATATGAAAACAAATAAATGTATGTATATGCATGGCTGGGCCATTATGCTGTATGTCAGAAATTGACACATCAGTAACTGATGGTACTTCAACTAAAAAGAAAAAAGGTATAGTGTGACATCAAAAACATAAAACATGGGTAGGGAGAAGGGTAAACATGTACAGCTTTAGAATGTGTTCAAACTTAAGTTAATATCAACTTAAAATAGGCTGTTACAAATGTAAGTTGCTTTATGTAAGCTCATGGTAATCACAAAGTAAAAACCTATATAGATACACAAAAGAGAAAGAGAAAGGAATATAAGCATACCACTACAGAAAATCACCAAATCACAAAGGAAAGGAGCAAGAAAAGAAGAAAGGCATTACAAAACAATCAGAAAACAGTGAACAAACAGCAATAAATATACATCTGTGAATAATTACTTTAAATGTAAAACTGGACTTAATTCTCCGAAGAACCGAGTGGTTGAATGGATAAAAAAATACAAGACCCACCTGTATACTGCCTACAAGAGACTCATGTGAGATGCAAGGACACCCACAGACTGAAAGTGAAGGAACGGAAAAGATATTCCATCAAATGGAAACTGAAAGAAAACTAGGGTAGCTACACTTATATCAGACAAAATAGACATTAAGACAAAGACTGTAATAAGAAACAAAGGTCATTATGTAAAGATAAAGGGGTCACTCCAACGAAAGAATAACATTTGTAAATATTTATGCACCCAACAAAGAAGCACCTAAATATATAAAGCAAACATTAATAGACTTAAATGGAGAAAATAAATAGCAATGCAATAATAGTAGGAAACTTTAATACCCCACTTATTATCAATGAATAGATCATCCAGACAGAAAAATCAATAAGGAATTATTGCTTTAAAAGATGCATTAGACCAGATGGACTTGACATATACAAAATATTCCATACGAAAGCAATATACATTCTTCTTAAGTGCACGTGTAACATTTTCTAGGATAGATCATAATGTTAGGCCACAAAACGTCTTAAATTTAAGCATATTGAATTGTATCAAGCAGTTTTCCAACTGCAATGGTATGAAACTAGAAATCAATTACAGGAAGTATGAACTGGAAAACTCATAAATATGCAGAGATTAAACAACATGCCACTAAATAACCAATGGGTCAAAGAAGAAATCAAAAGATAACTAAAAAATACCTAGAGATAAATGAAAATGGAAATAGAACATGCCAAAACTTATGAGATGCAGCATAAACAGTTCTAAGAGGGAAGTTCACAGTGAGAATGCCTACAGTAAGAAACAAGAAAGATCTCAAGTAAACAGCCTAAATCTACACCTAAAACTAAGCCAGTAGAGGGAAGTAAAGATCTGAGGGGAGATAGAAGAGAGAAGATGGCAGACTAGAAGGACGCTCGCAGCTCACCCTCTCCCACAAATGCACCAAGACTCACATCCACAGACCCACTCAGCCAACCAGAGCACCTGCGGAACTCCGACAGAACATCGCCCTCTTCAAAAGATAAAGACGCCAAAAATCTGGTAGGAGAAAAGGAAAAAAAAAAGAACAAAAGGCAAAGCAGAGCGGGACCAGTCCCGTGGGGAGGGAGCGGCAAAGAAGGATTGGCACTCGTTCGCTGGGTCTCCCCTCTCCAACTGAGAGGCCAGCGGACGGAGGGGGAAGCCTCCAAGGCTCGGATCTATACGGAGCAGCCCTTGACTGACAGGACTAAGTTAAACAGGCACAGGGTGTCCCCCCGACACCCAGCCTGAGACGCGGGCCGGCAGCTGCGGGCAGGGCCAGGCTGCCCAAGCCGGGCAGAGGACTGGGGCGGCTGCACGGAGGCAGCCCTGGGGGACTACAAGGGGCGGCGCGCAGTGGCTGTGGGTGTACAGGGCAGAACAACCTGGGCCCTCCATAAAACAACACAGTTGATGTGCCCTGGGGGGAAAGGTGCATACCCCCATCTCTGAAAACTCGCGGAAAGTTTTCGGGGGAAGAGAGGCGGGGCTCAGGCACAGCCGCCATATCCTCCGGCGCTTAGCATCCAGGCGGTAGTGGGGGCGAAACCTGCATCCGCACCGAAGGGCTTAGCAGCCTCAAAGGCCAGACTGAGACTTGTCTACAGCCCGAGGCAGATAGGATCCTTCCATCCTGGTCCCTCAGAGAACTTGCTCCGCCAAGACAAACAAGGAGCTGAGTTTTGGCCCGGAGCAGGGACAAGGCTGTACCTCGGTCTTCCCCGAGCCCACCTGCGGAGCGCCGACCCAAGGTGGAGCGCGCAGCCGCACAGAGCAGCGGAGCGACCGGCGCCAGGAGAGGGAGGGCAGCCCCCCCCCCCGCCTTTCCGGCAGGAACACAGCCCCTGATCACGGTGTTGGGAGGGGGCGTGGCCCGCCCTCCTACCTGGCCAGTCTGCAACATCTGACTGCAGCATCCGGAGGGACAGTGACCCGCCCGCCCACAGCAGAGGAGAGCTGCACCTGACCCAGTGTTGAGAGGAGGCGCGATCTGCTTGCCAACAGGTGCTGGGAGCAGCACAGAAGAGGGCGCCAACGGAGGGCCTCTGAAAACAGCAAGCTGAGCTTCCAAAACAGGACGAAGACAGAAAGACTTCACTTTAAAAGCACACAGACTCCAGAACAACACCGACACTCGCCCCCACCTTTTTTTTTTTTTTAATCTGTTTTTACCTGTTCTATTTTCTATTACCCTCTTAATTTTTACTTCTTAATTCATTTCTATTTCTCTTGGGTTTTGATGTCCTGTTATTGATTAGACACAGGTTTCAAATACATTTTTTCATCTTTTCCCCTTTTTTTTTTCAAAGGTTTTAAAAGGACGTCTCAACCCGATTGATATTCTGCTTCAACTCACTCTTCCATTATTCATTATACACTGTTTTCAAACCTTCTTTCTCCCTTCTTTTAAAATTCTTTCTCTCTCTCTTATTTTTTCTTTTTTTCCTAAGTCTTATTCCTAAATAGGCATTAGATAGATAAACTCCTTAAGGACCAGATAACTGATACTCCATAAACCACAGTGCCAGAGAGATATGAGCAAGATGAAGAAGCAGAGAAACCTTTCCCAATTAAAAGAACAAGAGAAATCCCCTGAAAGAAAAATCAATGAAATAGATATCGATAGCCTACTAGATCAAGATTTCAAAAAAGGAGTGATCAAAGTGCTGAAGGAATTAAAAGAGATAGTGTTTAGAGATATAAAATATGTCAAAAATGAAATTGAAGCTATAAAGAAGAGCCAAGTAGAATGGGTAAACTCATTGACAGAGATGAGGAATGATCTAATAGCTGTGCAAAGCCGATTAGATAATGCAGAGGAATGAATTAGTGACCTAGAAGACAGGACAATAGAAAGCACCCATTCAGAAGAGCTACAAGATAAGCAAATAAAAAATAATGAAAATAGCATAAGGGACCTATGGGATAATATAAAGCGTCCCAATCTTCGCATAATAGGGGTCCCAGAAGGGGAAGAAAGATCAAAGGGGATTGAAAAGGTTTTTGAAGAAATCATGACTGAAAACTTCCCAAACTTAAAGAAGGAATCAGATATCCAAGTACAAGAAGCTCAGAGGGTCCCAAACAGGAAGAACCCAAATAGACCCACACCAAGACATATCATAATCAAGATGGCCAGAGTCAAGGATAAAGAAATTATTCTAAAGGCAGCAAGAGAAAAGCAAAGAGTGAGTTACAAGGGAACCCCCATAAGGCTCTCAGCTGACTTTCTCTACACAAACACTACAGGCCAGAAGGGAGTGGCAAGATATACTCAAAGTCCTGAATGAAAAAAAGATGCAGCCCAGGATACTTTATCCAGCAAGGCTATCCTTTAGGATAGAAGGAGAAATAAAGAATGTCACAGACAAGTAAAAGCTGCAGGAGTTTAGCAACAATAAACCCATGCTAAAAGAAATATTGAAAAGTCTATTCTAAATAGAAAAGCAGCAGGATGCTACAGAAATGAGAAACTCACAATTGGAAAGGTGATAACTCATGAATTACAAATAAAATAAACACGAAATTATAAAAGAAGACATACAAATCACTGAGAGTGGGAGAGGGAGGCAGGGAAATATAGAATTTTTTTCTTTCTTTTTCAAATTTTTTTAACGGTAGGATGGGTTTGAGATCATGTTACTATCAGTTTAATAAAAATAGTTATAGTAATGGGCTAATAGATTTACGAAAAAGGGTAACCACAAGACAAAAACTTACAAGGGAGTCACAAAAATTAAATAAAATCCATGATAATACAAAGGAAAATTACCAAACCACAAAAGGAAGAAGAAAGGAACAAAGAGGATATACCAATTCAACTGCAAAGATAAGTTCAAAGTGGCAATAAACACACATCTATCATTAATTACTGTAAATGTTAATGGACTAAATGCTCCAGTCAAAAGACATAGAGTGGCAGACTGGATAATAAAGCAAGAACCTTCAATATGCTGCATACAAGAGACCCACTTTAGGGAGAAGGACACATATAGATTGAGAGTGAAAGGATGGAAAAGGATATTCCATGCAAATGGAAAAGCCAAAAAAGCAGGTGTTGCAGTACTGATTTCAGACAAAATAGACTTTAAAACAAAGGCCATAAAGAAAGACAAAGAAGGACATTTTATAATGATTAAAGGAGTGATACAAGATGAGGATATTACACTCATTAATATATATGCACCCAATATAGGAGCACCTAAGTACATAGAACAATTACTAACAGAGATAAAGGGGGATATTGATGGGAATACAATCATAGTTGGAGATTTTAACACTGCATTAACATCACTAGACAGATCTTCCAGGCAGAAAATAAACAAGGCAACAGAGAAATTAAATAATACAATAGAAAAACTAGATTTGGTGGATATTTTCAGAGCATTACACCCCCAAAAAATAGGATATACTTTCTTTTCAAGTGCACGTGGAACATTTTCCAGGATCGATCATGTACGTGGGCACAAAAGAAACCTCAACAATTTTAAGAAGATAGAAATTATCTCAAGCATCTTTACTGACCACAATGCCATGAAACTGGAAATCAACAACAGAGAAACAAAGGAGAAAAAAAGGAAAGCATGGAGATTAAACAATATGTTACTGAAAAAACAATGGGTCAATGAGGAAATCAAAGCTGAAATTAAAAAATACCTTGAGACAAATGATAATGAAAGCACAACCACTCAAAACCTATGGGACACAGCAAAGGCAGTGCTAAGAGGGAAGTTTATAGCGATACAGGCCTTCCTCAAAAAAGAACAATGTCAAATAAACAATTTAACCCACCACCTGAATGAATTAGAAAAAGAAGAACAAAAAGCCCCAAAAAGCAGCAGAAGGAAGGAAATAATAAAGATCAGAGAGGAATTAAATACGATAGAGATTAACAAGACCATAGAAAACATCAACCAAACCAAAAGCTGGTTTTTTGAAAAAGTAAATAAAATCGACAAACCTCTCGCCAAACTCACAAAGAAGAAAAAAGAGAGAGCACAAATTAGCAAAATAAGAAAGGAAAATGGAGAAATTACAACAAACAAAATAGAAATACAGAATATCATACGAGAATATTATGAAAAACTATATGGAACCAAACTGGATAACCTAGAGGAGATGGACAAGTTTCTGGAAACATACTGTCCACCAAGACGGAATCAAGAAGAAACTGACCACCTGAACAATCCAATCACTAGAAAGGAAATAGAAATAGCACTTAAAAACCTCCCTACAAATAAAAGCCCAGTACCAGACGGCTTCACTGGGGAATTCTACCAAACATACAAAGAAGAACTCATACCAGTCCTTCTCAAACTCTTCCAGACGATTGAAAAGGAGGGAATACTCCCAAACTCATTCCATGAAGCCACCATCACCCTGATACCAAAACCAGGTAAAGACACTACAAAAAAAGAGAATTATAGGCCAATATCACTGATGAACATAGATGCCAAAATCCTCACCAAAATATTAGCAAATAGAATCCAACAACACATAAAAAAGATTATACATCATGACCAACTGGGATTCATCCCAGGGACACAAGGCTGGTTCAACATATGCAAATCAATCAATGTAATACATCACATCAACAAGAGAAAGGACAAAAACCACATGATTATCTCAATCGATGCAGAAAAAGCGTTTGATAAAATTCAACACCCATTTATGATAAAAACTCTCGCCAAAGTGGGTATAGAGGGAACATATCTCAACATAATAAAAGCTATATACGACAAACCTACAGCCAGCATAGTACTCAACGGTGAAAAACTCAAAAGTTTCCCACTAAAATCTGGGACAAGACAAGGATGCCCACTATCACCACTCCTATTCAACATAGTCCTGGAAGTCCTAGCCACAGCAAGTCAGGCAAGAGAGAGAAATAAAAGGGATCCAAATTGGAAAAGAAGAGGTAAAAGTGTCACTATATGCCGACGACATGTTACTATATATAGAAAACCCTAAAAGGTCCACACAAAAACTACTAGAGCTGATTGAAGAATTCAGCAAGGTAGCAGGTTACAAAATTAACGTTCAAAAATCAGTTACATTTCTTTACACTAACAATGAATCAACAGAAAAAGAAAGTAAAGAAACAATCCCCTTTAAAATAGCACCCAAAGTAATAAAATATCTGGGAATAAATCTAACCAAGGAGGTCAAAGAATTATACACAGAAAACTATAAACCATTGATGAAGGAAATTAAAGAAGACTTTAAAAAATGGAAAGATATCCCATGCTCTTGGATTGGAAGAATCAATATTGTTAAAATGGTCACACTGCCCAAGGCAGTCTACAGATTTAATGCAATCCCTATCAAATTACCCAGGACATAGTTCACAGAACTAGAACAAATCATAATAAAATTTATATGGAACCATTAAAGACCTAGAATTGCCAAAGCATTACTGAAGAGAAAGAAAGAGGCTGGAGGAATAACTCTCCCAGACTTCAGACAATACTACAGAGCTACACTAATCAAGACAGCATGGTATTGGTACAAAAACAGACATATAGACCAATGGAACAGAATAGAGAGCCTAGAAATGAACCCACAAACTTTTGGTCAACTAATCTTTGACAAAGGAGGCAAGAATATACAATGGAATAAAGACAGTCTCTTCAGCAAATGGTGTTGGGAAAACTGGACAGCAGCATGTAAAACAATGAAGCTAGAACACTCCCTTACACCATATACAAAAATCAACTCAAAATGGATCAAAGACTTAAACATAAGACAAGATACAATAAACCTCCTAGAGGAGAACATAGGCAAAACATTATCTGACATACATTTCAAAAATTTTCTCCTAGCAGAAATAAAAGCAAGAATAAACAAATGGGACCTAATGAAACTTACAAGCTTCTGCACAGCAAAGGAAACCAGAAATAAAACAAGAAGAAAACCTACGGAATGGGAGAAAATTTTTGCAAGTGAAACCGACAAAGGCTTGATCTCCAGAATATATAAGCAGCTCATATGACACAATAAGAAAAAAATAACCCAATCCAAAAATGGGCAGAAGACCTAAACAAGCAATTCTCCAAGGAAGACATACAAATGATCAAAAGGCACATGAAAAAATGCTCAGTATCACTAATTATCAGAGAAATGCAAATCAAAACTACAATGAGGTATCACCTCACACCAGTCAGAATGGCCGTCATTCAAAAATCCACAAATGACAAATGCTGGAGAGGCTGTGGAGAAAGGGGAGCCCTCCTACACTGCTAGTGGGAATGCAGTTTGGTGCAGCCACTATGGAAAACAGTGTGGAGATTCCTCGAAAGACTAGGAATAGACTTATCGTATGACCCAGGAATCCCACTCCTGAGCTTGTATCCAGAAGGAGACCTACTTCAGGATGACACCTGCACCCCAATGTTCATAGCAGCACTATTTACAATAGCCAAAACATGGAAACAGCCTAAATGTCCATCAACAGGTGACTGGATAAAGAAGATGTGGTATATTTATACAATGGAATACTACTCAGCCATAAAAACCGACAACATAACGCCATTTGCAGCAACATGGATGCTCCTGGAGAATGTCATTATAAGCGAAGTAAGCCAGAAAGAGAAAGAAAAATACCATATGAGATCGCTTATATGTGGAATCTAAAAAACAAACTAACAAACAAACAAAAACAAAGCGTAAATACAGAACAGAAATAGACTCGTAGACAGAGAATTCAGACTTGTGGCTGCCAGGGGGGCGGAGGGTGGGAAGGGATAGACTGGGATTTCAAAATTGTAGAATAGATAAACAAGATTATACTGTATAGCACAGGGAAATATACACAAAATGTTATGATAACTCACAGAGAAAAAAATGTGACAATGAGTGTGTATATGTCCATGTATGACTGAAAAATTGTGCTGAACACTGGAATTTGACACAACATTGTAAAATGATTATAAATCAATAAAAAATGTTAAAAAAAAGATCTGAGAGGAAATAAATGAAATAGAGATTCAAGAGATAATAGAAAAGACCAATGAAACTAATAGCTGTGGTTTTTTTTAAAGAAACAAAATAAACAAACCTCTAGCTAGATTCACCAAGAAAAAAAAAGAGGACCCAGATAAATAAAATCTGAAATGAAAGACTTTACAACTGATACCACAAACATATAAAGGATCATAAGAGAGTACTATGCACAATTATACACTAACAAATTGGACTACCTAGAAGAAATGGATAAATTCCTAGAAACATGCAACCTACTAAAAATGAGTCATGAGAAATAGAAAATCTGAACAGTTGATTACTAGTAAGGAAATTGAATCAGTAATCAAAAACTTCCCAACAAACAAAAGTCCAGGACCAGGTGAATTAGTAGGTAATTTTACCAAACATTTAAATACATACCAATCCTTTTCAAACCCTTCCCCAAAATTCATTTTATCAGACCAGCATTACCCTGATACCAAAAACCAGAGATGGACGCCACAAGAAAAGAAAGTTACAGGCCAATATCCGTGATGAACATAGATGCAAAAACCCTCAACAAAATATTAGCACACTGAATTCAATATATTAAAAGTATCAAACACCATGATCAAGTGGGATTTACCCCAGGGGATACAAGGATGTTTCAATATCTGTAAATCAAACAATGTGATACACCACATTAACAAATTAAAGAAAAAAAAATATGATCATCTCAATCCATGAAGAAAAAGCCTTTGACAAAATTCAACACCCATCTGTGATTAAAAGAAAAAATCTCTCAGCAAAGTAGGCATAAAGGGAACATACCTCAACATAATAAAGGCCATATAGGACAAACCCACAGTTAATATCATATTCAAGGGTGAAAAGCTGAAAGCTTTTCCTCTACTATCAGGAAGGAGGCAAGGATGCCCACTCTTACCACTGTTATTCAGCATAGTACTGAAAGTCCTGGTCAGAGCAATTAGGCAAAAAAAAAAAAAAAAAGAAATAAAAAGCATCCAAATCAGAAAGGAAGTAGTAAAATTGTGACTATTTGGAGATGACATGATATTATATGTAGAAAACCTAAAGTCTCCACCAAAAAAACTCAGAAATAATCAAATTCAATAGTTGCAGGACACAAAATCAATACACAAAAGTCTGTTGCACTTTTATATACTACTAATGAACTATCAGAAAGAAATTAAGAAAACAATTCTATTTACAGTTCCATCAAAAAGATTACCTAGGAATAAGTTTAACTAAGAGGTGAAAGATTGTAAGACTGATAAAAGAAATTGAAGACAACACAAAGAATATTCTGTGCTCAGAAATTGGAAGAATTAATATTGTTAAGATGCCCATACTACCCAAAGAATCCACTACCCCAAGATTCAATGCAACCCCTATCCAAATTCCAGTGGCATTTTCACAGAAATAGAAAAACATCCATTGTAAAATTTGTATGGAACCACACAGACTCTAAGTAGCCAAACAATCTTGAGAAAGAAGACCAAAGCTGTAGGCATCATGCTCCCTGATTTCAAACATTATAAAGCTACAATAATCAAAAAACAGTATAGTATTGGCATAAAAACATTCATAGATCAATAGAACAGAACAGAGTCCAGAAATAAACCCACATATATATGGGCAATTAACTTACAAGAAAGGAGCCAACAGTAAACGGAGAAAGGATAATCTCTTCAATAAATGGTGTTGGCAAAATTGGGCAGCCACCTGCAAAAGAATGAAAGTGGATTATTATCTTACACCATTTACAAAAGTTAACTCAGAACAGATTAAAGACCCAAACATGTAACCTGAAACCATGAAACTCCTAGAAGAAAACAAAGGTGTAATCTCCTTGACACTGTGTTGGGGGTGATTTTTTTGGTTTTGACACCAAAAGCAAAGGCAATAAAAGCAAAAATCAACAAGCAGAACTATGTCAAACTAAAAAGCTCCTGCACGGCAAAGGAAATCATCAAAAACATGAAAATGCAATCTACCAAAATAGAAAAAAATACTTGCAACCATATATCTGAGAAGGAATTCATATCCAAAATATATGAAAAACTCATAACTGAATAGCAAAAAAAGAAATAATCCAATTAAATAATGGGCAGAGGATCTAAATAAACATTTTCCCAAAGACATACAGATGGCCAACAGGTACATGAAAAGGTGCTCAACATCACTAACCATCAGGGAAATGCAAATTAAAGCCACAATTAGATATCTCACATCTGTAAGAATGGCTATTAGCAAACAGACAAGAAATAGTGTTAGTGAGGTTGTGGAGAAAAGGGAACACCTGTGCACTCCTGGCAGGATTGTAAATTGATGTGGCCACTACGGAAAATAGTATAGAGGTTCCTCAAAAAATTAAAAATAGAACTACCATATGATCAAAAAGTCTCACTTCTAGATAATTATCTGAAGGAACTGAAAACATTAACTTGAAACGATTTCTGTACCTCCATATTCATTTCAGCATTATTTACAATAGCCTAAATGCTGGACAAAATAATGGATAACCTAAGTCCATTGATGGATGAATAAAGAAAATTTGGAATATATGTATGTATATACACATAAACACACACACACACACACGGTGGAATATTATTCATCCATAAAAAAGAAGGAAATCCTGCCATTTGCAAGAACATAGATGGAACTTGAAGGCATTATGCTAAGTAAAATAAATCAGAGAAAGGCAGATACTGTATGATCTCTCTTGTATGTGAAACCAAAAAAAAATTTTTAAATTAACTCATAGATAAGAGAACAGATTAGTGGAAGCCAGAGGTAGCTGGAAGAGGAGGGAGAACAGGGGGCAAAATGGGTGAAGGTGGTCAAAAGGGACAAACGTCCTATTATAAAGTAAATAAGCCCTAGGCTTATGGTACAGCATGGTAACTATAGTTAATAATACTGTATTGCATATTCAAAAGTTGCTTAGAGTAAATCTTTGAAGTTCTTATAAGAAAAAAATTTATAATCAAATGTGGTGATGGGTGTTAACTGGTCTTGTGATCGAGTCACAAGTCATACATATATTGAATCATTATGTTGTGAACTAATGTTATATGGTAATTATATCTCAATTAAAAAAATAAAGACCCTAAGCAGAAAATATATTTCAGGAATTAATAAACTGAAGGAACAGAGCAGGACAAGTGAATAACAGGCCATGACAAAGGATGCCATTTCAGTCAAAAGGTCATCAAGGACTTTAAGGAAGTAACATTTGCACAAAAACCTGAACCTAGCAGGACAAACTGGAGAGGACAGGACGGTTCAGCCCAGGTGAGGCCATTCATGGTGCTGAGCAGCGAAAAACAGGGTCAGAACACGGGCTGCAGGGGACGTGAAGGGAAGCAAGAGCACCATATGGAGAACAGACGGTCTTAGCGCTGTTAAGGAGTTTGAGGGTTGGGGCAGCAGGAACCCACCGCCACAAAGTAACTCTGACCTGCTAACTCCTGGATGAACCTCAAAAACACTATGCTTAGCGAAAGAAGCCAGACACAGACGACAGCGTCCTGTATGATTCCATTTATATGAAACGTCCTAACAAGGCAAAACTAGAAAGACAGAAGAACAGAGATAAGAGGTTGCCTGGACTTGGGGGTGGAAATGGGCTCATCTAATTAGGCATTAAGGATCTTACTGAGGTGATTAAAATGTTCTAAAACTGGATTACAGGAATGGTTGCACAACCCAGTAAATTTACCAAAAAAAAAAAGTCATTAAACTGCACACTTGAAAATGGGTAAATTGGAACTTCATGGTATGTAAATAATGCTTCAATAAAGTTGTCAAAATAAACTCTGGTAGTAAATAAAAAGAAAAGAGAAGGTCTGTATGAGCACCGTCAGGAAGCGCGACCTGGAGGATTGCAGTGTCGAGCAGGACAGGCAGGTGACAGGGAGCAATGGCGAGGAAGGCTTGTTCATCAGGTTCGGGCAAGGAGGACAAGGGCTGTTTTGAGCAGGGTCCTTGGGAGGGTTCACCTCTCAGGACACAGCTGTCCCTCTCCCCTCTACCGAGTCTGGTCCTGTATCAGACTGCTCATACCTTGTCTTGCAAGTAACGCCCTGAATTCACTCCCCAGGAGCTCAGGGCCACCTGCAGCCGCATTTCTGCAGCAGCTGAAGGCAGGCAGGAGGCACAGGGGTGCACAGGCTCCGTTTAACGCCGGGGGAACACTGAGAGAGCTTATCATTCTCTCTGCTGCTATTATGGGAGTTATTAATGCCAACCAACCCTAGGAATTGTAAACAACCCACCTGAATGGTCATATGTGATTTAGAAAGTGATTTACGTTTAGTTGGCATTGAAAGTATATTACTGGCCTCTGGTTGCAAAGGCTTTGGTAAGTATCAAAGGCAAGAGCTTCCAGTCACTTTGAAGAGGGAGTCAAACTGAGACCAACCTGAAAACAAGGTCAGCATCCAAACACAACGCTAAATTCTGGGGGAAATGATGGAAGTTAACACATGTAATGCCACGTTACCTCCCGCAGAACATTCAGGTGCTGTCCCTGTGAATGGCATTTTCCAGAGTGCCGGTTCCCCACAAACTCAGTCGCCAGAAGTTGCACATACCTGATGCTCCAGGAACACCAGGAACTCCCCAGCCCTGCCACTGCTCCGGCCTTGCTTCACAGAGTAAGGTTCCCTCCAGTTCAACCAAGAAGAGCTGTTATGTGGGAGGGTCTTTTGAGAGGGACGGTGATTGGGCGGGGCTTCATCACTTGTTAACACCTGAACTTCTGAGCTGATTGTGTTGTTTCCTAGTGACTAGCAAGGCTGTGCCCGCATGTGGGTGGAAGTGGGTTTCAGGTTTATTTGCCGATGGAGAGAAGTGTTGGGATACAGTAGGAGGTTCTGGGAAGGGATGATTCCAAAAGAGAATTTGGGGAACAGACACTGCAGACAGGGTTTCTCTACCTCTCAGTCTCACTCTCCGGTCTCAGCCCAGGAGAGCTGTTACGTGGCCTCACCTGTCATGGAAGAATTTACTCCCCACAATCCTACAATATCAAGAGCCCCAGCTGAGAGCAATGATCAAGGTGGTAAACAATTGATCCTTGGTTAAAGAGGTATCTGCCTGGTTTCTCCACTGTAAAGTTAACCATTTTTCCCTCCTGAAGATTATCTCGTAAGTTAAGGATAGTTATATTTTACCTAATTTAAAATACATATTTAAATGCTACCTTGTAGTGGAGAACGTATAGCTCAGTGACAGAGTACTTGCTTAGCATCCATGAGGTCCTGGGTTCAATCCCCAGTACCACCATTAAAAAATAAACAAACTTAATTACCTCCCCCCCATAATCTGTTCTTTAAAAAATTTATTTTTAATTTAAAAAATTGACACTTTGTGGGAAAATATTCGAGACAAATTTTAATAAAAGATATACACAAATAAGATTCTTGTGTGTCCTACCTCAACGAATAGTCCTTTTCTGTTTCCTAAACCTAGACGAGGTCTTGATATTTCCTTCTTAAATCCAGTCAGCAACAGGTTCTACCAATTCCACCTACTCAATGTGCCTCAGCTGTGTCCTCTTCTCTCCATTCTCACCGTGTTTCATAATTTGTCTCCCTGACTCCAAATCTTGCTCCTCTCAGATTCTATGTACCCACTAACCCCAGAGTGAGCTTTAATAATGAACTCATGTACAAAACAGAAACAGAGTAGCAGACATAGTAAACAATCTTATGGTTACCAGGGAAAAGGGGGTGGGAAGGGGTAAATTTGGGAGTTTGAGATTTGCAAATGTTAGCCATTATACATGAAAATAGATTTAAGAAACATTTTTTTTTCTGTATAGCACAGGGAACTGTATTCAATATCTTGTAATAACCTTTAATGAAAAAGAATATGAAAACAAATATATGTATGTATATACATGACTGGGACATTGTGCTGTACACCAGAAACTGGCACAGTGTAACTGACTATACTTCAATTAAAAAAAAAAAGCACGTAAGATCAGGTCACCTCCAGCTTGGAACATTTAGTGGCTTCCCACTGCCCTAAGCAGAGATGATTTGTGTAGCAAAGCCTGGAATGGGCCCTCTGGATGAACTGCAGATAAAATGATCCCCTTTGTAGCTGAACAAGTTAATCTCCCAGCTGCAAATCAGAATCCACTGGGGAGCTTGTTAAAAATATAATGTCATTCTAAGTGGAGTAAGCCAGAAAGAGAAAGAAAAATACCATATGAGATCGCTCATATGTGGAATCTAAAAAACAAACTAACAAACAAACAAAAACAAAGCGTAAATACAGGACAGAAATAGACTCACAGACAGAGAATACAGACTTGTGGTTACCAGGGGGGTGGAGGGTAGGAAGGGATAGACTGGGATTTCAAAATTGTAGGATAGATAAACAAGATTACACTGTATAGCACAGGGAAATATACACAAAATGTTATGATAACTCACAGAGAAAAAAATGTGACAATGAGTGTGTATATGTCCATGTATGACTGAAAAATTGTGCTGAACACTGGAATTTGACACAACATTGTAAAATGATTATAAATCAATAAAAAATGTTAAAAAAAAAATAAATAAATCCACAGGCTTCTACTCACAGGGATTCCGACTCAGAGAAGGGACCTGCGATCTGTACCTGTAACCAGTCTCCCAGGTGACCCAGATGGGGAGTGGAAGGGTAGTCAGCTGAAGAATCACTGATGAAACGCACCAAAATGATATTCATTCTTAGCGGGAGCCACAAGAAAATTTTTCTCTAGTTTCTAATTTTCTGTAATGCTGTTGCAATCCTGTCGTAATTATTAAACACACCCAAATTTATTTAAAATTCCATTAAATAAAAAATCAGCCAAATAAGAAGCCCTGGCATATTCTAACTTCTATTGAATTTGTGCATATTACAAAAATGTTATAATTGTTCTTTCTTAGGGAAGTGATCATTTTATTTCCTAAGACTCATTAAACTTAAATCCCTAGCGCTATAGGTATAATTCTTTTGGGATTGTGATATGAAGCTATTTTAAATCTCCCAACCACTGTGAATGTTCTACAGAGGCATTTACCAAGCTCTGGTCCTCATATTTTAAAACTCTGGCTGGCCGGTGTGCCTGGCCATGGCACCTCGGGTGCCAACTATGTCTCAGTTTGGCACCTGAAGTTTGAAAGACAATCAGTTCCACACTAAATAATGTCTTTTGAGTCATTCCAAAGATTTGAAAATGTAAATAAAAATTAAGCAATTTCAAAAAACCCAAGCAAGTTATTGTTTATGTCAAGTTTATTATACTTCTCTAGGGATTGAGAAATTCCAAAACCCCTATGTCTGATTAATGGAATGAATGTCCCAACAGTCATCCTTAGCCTCATTTTTAAGCAAAATACTTATTACACAATGAGTGTTAAAGTCAAATAGTATGTATTTGAAATATATAACGTGAACACATATTTTATCTCCCAACAAAATAAGAGGAGTGGCATTTAATCAGACTTCTTTTTTTTAACAGTCAACATGCACTCCCTCCACTTCTGGAAAGGTTTTGCAGTTAAACTTACAGGGGAGATGCTGGCAGAGAGAGGAGATGGGGAGCCAGGAGTCGGTCCATAGTGGCCTGTGATGGGCAGTAACCACCTAGTTCCCTAAGCTTCTCTCTTCTGAGTCAGGACCACACAGAATGTGCCTCCCCACCCCCTACCCCCGCCAAATGCTAATTCCTCCCCCACCTCTTCCTTTCTTAGTTTTTCTCTTGTAACAAAAGTATATATTTTTTATCCCTCAAGGAAAATGATGCAAATTATGACAAAATCTTGGTTAAGGAATGGAGTTTCTTCGGGTAATATTTTCTGCTTTGGTTAATTAATGAGGAGAATGTAGGTATTGAGATAGAGCTTTGTCACAAACTCTGGCCATATGCAAAACAAAGAAAAATGGAAAATGCCTGAAGTGGTGATGTCTTCTGAAAATTCAATATTTTGCTATGTTTAACTATTTCCTTTGGAGTCTAAAATATAAATCCAATAAGCTCCAAATAAGTGAGTCATAAAATCAACTGAGAGAATTAATCAGGGATTTCTTCACTAGTCAGTTTAAGCCTGTGTGGAATTTTTCATTTGGGATTACTGCAGCACTTTCATTAAAAGGTAATTGATTGAGTCATTACCACAGCGCCAAGCCACACTGCATTTTATTTGTTTGGGGTTTGGATCTTGGGAGAACTCTGGGCATCTTTCAAAATTGAACAAGACATCGAAAAGTAGAAACCAGAAAACATAAAAAGCTTCAAAGGAGCAGAGAAGGCGATGTTGAGCACTTGGATGAACTGCTGGAGTCGAGGCTGAATTCAGCCCTGAGTCTGCCGGGCCCTGGATGGATTGGGGTAAATGACCCTAAACGTCAGGAGCCACAAAAGAAAAGTCCTATTTACCTCAAAGGGCTATAATATACACATGGGTTTTCAATGGGCAAATGCCCTCCCTGACTAAGTGCAGCCTCTTCCTCTAGCTGGTCTCTCTCCAGCCTCCTTCTAGGGTCCAGGCCTCTGTGACCCAGTAACGCCCACTCATGCCCTACACCTGTGACTGCGGATGTTCAGCAGGACCATCCGTCTGCCCACTAGGGACTGCATTCTGTCACCCACTTTCTAACTCCAGCTTGCTGGCCACTTCTGCTTACTCTGCAGCTTCTTCATCCTGACCCCAGGCTCCAAATAGTCCTCTGTCCTCCCAGAATCTCTGAATTTCCTCAGTGGGCCACTTAAGGATGTCTGGCTCCCTGCACACCTCCTGTAAGCCGTGGAGAGCTGGGAGCTGCCTTGGGCCCATGGGTCAAGCCAACTTCTCCTTCAGGGCTGCAACGTGGTTTATGTGCTGACCAGTGGATGTTGCCAGCCTCCTAGGGACGCAGAGGGGTGCAGGGCACAAAGCCCTTTGTTTTGTCTTTGCTTTTGTCTCCACTTGTTTACCGTGGCTCCTGGACATCAGCCCAAAGAGGGGTAGTTAGGTCACACTGGTCTCCCTGCCTTCTTCCTCTGCCCACACCCCATTTATTCTCCCTCCTCTTTCGCACATGCCTCTTACCCCAGATCATATGCTGACTTCTCTCTACCCCTGCCTTTTCTTATGATTGAGCCCACAGGATGGTTCCTGATAGGGGCTAAAGAAATTTCCTCTCTACAAAGACTGTCTTTCAAAACGAATGCTTTTCCGCATACCCACAGGTCTTAACGCTCAATGTCAGAGGCTGGAGATTGACTCTCTTCCTGCTGTGGCAATCTTAATCCTCCCTCAAGGCAAGCCAGGTATTTCTGGTCAGAAAATGCAAATATAGGAGTTTGAGATTTGCAAATATTAACTACTATATATAAAAATAGATAAGAAACAAATTTCTTCTGTATAGTGCAGGGAAGCATGTTCGACATCTTGTAATAACTTTTAATGAAAAAGAATATGAAAACGAATATATGTATGTATATGTATGACTGGGACAGTATGCTGTACACCAGAAATTGATACACCGTAACTGACTATACTTCAATTAAAAAAAAAATGCAAATCTGCATTTTAAATTTTCAAAGAACACACACTTTCTTCAGAAAGCCACACCTCTCCCAGTGACTTTTTCTCTCCCCGCCTCACATTTCCTTTCTCTCGATTAAGCAGGGCTGAAGAGCTCCCCTACAGAGATGACCTTAAACTGGGAACTTGGGGAAAACACAGAGAGAAAAGGGGTAGTAGTCGAAGGGGAAGCAAGCATTCTGGTTTCACCCCATCGACTCCTGTCCTTTGGTCGTGACGGCTGGATCAAAACACGCAGCCTCCTTTCCCTTAAGTACTATTTCAGGTGACGATGCATCCCTTGCTGGAAGAACTTTAGAACAGCTTTTCTGACCTCAGACAGCTGCAAAAAGGTCTTTTGCTACCCTGACAGTTCATCAACACCCCTAAAAGATTCTGCACATTCTCAATCACAGTCCTACTTAATATTTTATGAAATGCCTCATAGAGACATTTTATTGAACTCCTAGGCACAAGGCGGTAGGCATTGTTGAGATGAGTAAGTCGGGGGCTGTGCGCCAGAGATCTACCATCCAGTGAGGGAACAGAGAGGGGAGGTGAGCAACTACATAACTTGCTGTGAAACAATGGAAAACAAAATGCTATGGAAGCGCTCACAGGGGCTCTTAAAGGACACTTCTCACATGTGATCTCATCCAGGTGACACTGAGTCACGTGCTGGAAAATGCCCTTAAAATTGTTTTACAGCCAATGCAGAAGTGACTTCAATGAAACAGTTCTCCTAATGACCACTGATAAAACCACCCCAGAACAAACCATCCTGGTTCCAGTCCATTGGCTTCTGATCAAGTGGAGGAGGAGGAAGCGCTCGCAAGGCCCTCAGACTACCTGACACTTCTCTACGCCAAGCTCTGTTAGAAGCTGGACGGCGGACAGGCGCCAGGAAAAGACAATGGCTACTAGCATCGAAATCTGCTGACGTGCTACGTGGCATTCTAAGTTGCTGACTGAGAGAGGACATGTGCTTTGGAAACCACATCCGGGGAGGGATAAGGTTGCTATGGTGCCATGAAACTTGAGACCACGCTCTTTATGCCCAGAATTTTCATCCAGGTGGAAGGCCGAGAGGGGTCTACAGAGAGCAGTGACTGAAAGAGGAGCACAACCAAACAAGGAGAAGTGGCAAGGAGTAACTGTAAGAGCAAATAGGGAGAATATGAAGCACCGGAGAGCACCGACGTTCCTAAATATTAGATCCAGAAATTGTTGTATTTGATAAACTTGGAATAAATCTACACCTGAAACTAACATTGTAAACTCACTATAATTCAGTAAAAATAATTTTTAAAATTAAAGATGAAAAAAAAACTTGGAATAAATCCTTTAAAGGAGATGAGGGAGTTAAGAACTAGAAAAGGCATGTTCAGAGGAAAGATAACAAACATAATGGAAGAAATCAAGCAAAATTAAGAATAAGCCACCCAAACAGTCACTGGGAAAATGTTGCTGGGTACTCAGGAATTAAAATAGATCCACTTAAATAAACACCCAAGGGTCTCCTATTTCATATCATGTGCTGGGAGCTGGCAAAGCCCTATCACGGTGACCAGGGTACAACTCGGCCTGGAATGTGGCCAGTGTACTTTACTCCATTGAACCATCATCTGACAGCAAGGAGCAGTACGCTTGGGAACTGCTGTTCAGCCCACAGTCTAGAAAAGGCGAGTCAAGGGGTCGACGTGTGAGGGTTAGCCAGCCCTGTCCAGGGAAGGGGATGCTGATTCTGGATGTTTTATGTCTCCGTGCAAATGAAAAAATTGGTGTCCTGGCTTGCCACTTGGATCTGATAACCCAGGGAATGTAAAGCAAGAGTCAACAAAGCAAAATGAAAAACCATGAAAGAAAGTGGAGACATGGGGCTTTACTGAAGATGGATGCACAGGAGCTGGACCAGTGAAAATTCTCACCAGAGACTTTAAACGGAAAAGCACGAAAGAAAATCTGTGGCACAAAAATGAAGTAGAAAGGATAACATCACAATGATGACTCTACTGAGGGCATTAACTGCAGGAAGCAGAACAAAACTTAAATTAAGCAATTTCTTTGTGTCGATATTCTGTGTGTTAGTTACACGTGACTCGTCGCAACAAGGTATGGAGATATGATGGACAGAAAACTTTGTAGGCAGCTCAATGAAATGAGAACAAAGCGTTGGAAAACAATTCTTAACTCTACCATCAGAAGAAGTGGGGCATTGTTTATATATGATTTCTTCTCGGTTTCATGAATTTGTTTAAGGCAGAAAATGACAAGATCTGCTTGTCAAGGGGCAAATCTCCATACCTCCACCCTACCCCACCAGACACAAAGTGATGGAGCTAGAGAGATACTACGGAGCAGGAGAAAGATACGTACAACCGAGAAAGGCATGCCCTCGAAAAATCATGGTAACTGGAGCAAAGTAGGACTCCTTAAAGTGCTGAGGACAAATAGGAAACTCTTATCCCATGGGATGGAAAGTAGACTGAGAAAATTGAGAAGGACTTGAAACAATCCTCAAGCAGTACGTGTCGCCTGTCTGGATTGCAGATTCACATCTATAAAATAAGGAAGTTAGATTAGACAATCTCTGAGATCAGATTAAGCTTGCAAATGTCATTACTAAGTGATACTTTAGAATCAGCAGAAAGCAGAAGAATTAGGCCAAAGTTGAGTTATCTCATGAAATGTTTTCTATAACAAACTACATTAAAACCAATTAAAAAAAAAAAAAAAAAAACCCTGCTCCAAGGTAGTGTTTGAGCAAAAAACGGAGCAGCACTTATCTGTGCACGAAGACTTTTTGAAGTTGGTTCTATGGGATCATGAGGAGGAGGCTGTAGTGCAAGAAAAAGTTGATGGAAGGGAGAGAAAGTGAGTAAGAAACAAAATAATTTAAGACCTTATATTTAACATGAGTTCATGCTTAATATCTTTTAAATTTTCATTGGTTTTAGGAGTGGAAGAAGAAATGCAAAGTTGTCTCATAAGTTAAAAGAGTTATGAGCACAATTTTAAAGCATTTCACAAATATACAGGAGTTACTATTTTCATTATTATTTAACTATTATTCAAGTTCAGTAGGAACACGGGTTCTTTGAAATCCCAGTGCACCTGGCACTTACTTGTGGAAGTTGAATTTACGCTACAAAAGCAGCAGTTGACAACCAAAACCATAGATGGGCTCTTAAAACAACTGTGTGACAAAATATTAATTTAAATAATGATGGTAAAATTTAAGAGGGCCAAAGAGCTCCAAATGCAAGGGAGCAAATTGAAGGAACCAAAAGAGCTTAAATTTTTAGTGTCTTTGAGGTCATCATTATGAATATTAGCACAGGTGTATGAATGGTTTTAGCTAAGCTCTTAGAAATCCCTCATGCTTTCATCAAGATTGCAGAGCAAGAGAGAATGCCTTTCAAAAGTGAAATAAATGGTAATAATGCAACTGGCAAAACAACCTACAGATTAGCACTAACACTTGTTTCTTGAGAACATGTGCCAATTTCCTGGGAATCAGAGGATTTATTTATCTTCGTGATGCTTCCAGCCTCCTTCCCGTCGTCTTTGCCAAAAATCATTAAGAAGAAGATGACGGGAGTCCTCCTGCCTCAAGAAGGGAGCCTACACTGCTGTGCTTGATCTGCTGTCACGATTACAGGCAGCTGCACCAAGCCAAGGAATAGCCTAAATATTTAATGAAGCAGGAAAGTCATTCTTCAGTTGTAATGCAGACCCACTAGATGGTTTGAAAAGATCACCTCTGTTTGTTTTAAACTGGGAATAGACTGCTGAATATTTAATGAGCGCCACAGTACTCAGCTCTGAGAGGGGCCAAGCGAGGGTCAGGCCGTGGCTGCCTGCTGCTCCCTGCGATTTCAGCTTCCCTGAGGTTCATTCGAGGTGGGAGATAGTGGGGTCAGACCAAGATATTCTTCAGCAGCATCCTTTGTAGCACTGTATATGTGAGAAGGAAAACAGGTCACAGCCCTGTCCGGGGGAAGCAAGGTTAAGAATTAGGAGCGATCTTCTGGAAAAATGAGGAGTCGGCTTAGCATTTCTTTCCCTTATTTACAAAGGTGGGGAAGAACAGCAGTGTAAGGAAAGAGAAGCAATCAGAAATCCTTGCTGTCATCATGCTGGGGTGGAGATCTTACATCCAGTTGATTCCATTTTTTATTTGTGGTATTAAGTATCCTTTACTATCTGAACAATCCTAGTCCCAGAAAAGAGGACTTTTGTGAACAGTTTCCTCATAGCTAGATTTAATCTTTGATTTAAAATCTGTTGCAATAAGATGGGTGAGCGTTGATAGTAGACTGGACAAAGATGGTAGCAGTAGAAGTGGAACCAAGAGGCATTTTGCTGATTGATTGGATATAGAATTAAAAAAAGAAAAAAGCATCAAGGGTGACTCTTTTTGGCCAGACCATTTACTGAGATGGAAAAAGAGTGAAAAAATCAGTTTTAGGAGAAAAATAGAGAGTACAGGTTTAAACAATGTTAAGTTTGAAAAGACCTTTAGACAACCAAACCTAAATGTCTACTAGACAGCTGGGTAGACAGAGCTGTCCTTCTCAGTTACCTCATGATCGTGATGGGATATAATTAAATAAAATCACTTGGGGGATGTAAATAGAAGCAGAAGCATTTTGAAGACAGCCCTGAGGCCCTCCAACATTTAGTGGCTCGGAAGTTGAAAAGAACCATCAAAGGAGATTGAGGAGGGGCCCCAGCATATAGGAAGACAAACAAAAGAGAAGAGCATAATGAAAGCCAAGTGAATAGACTGTTTCAAAGACAGTGGCAGTCGTATCAAACGCTCCTGATGGGTGAAAAAACATGTGAATTGAGAATTGGGCCTTGGATTTGGTAACATGGAAGTCACTGGTGACTTCGATAACTGTCTCTGAAAGAGTGGCAGAAACAAAAGCCTGAATGGAGTGGGCTCAAGAGAGGAGGGTGAATGGAGAATGTGAAGTACAGAGAAATAGCGAATTGAGTAGTGACTGTACTGGGAGATGGAGTCAAGCAGATTGCTGTTTTGTTTTGGTTTTGGTTTTGCTCTGTTCTGGTCTGTTCTGAATGGCAGATACTACCCTGTGTTTGTATGTTGCTGGCAATAACTGAAAAGGGAGGAAAGAGACTGACGTCCTTGAATAAGCAGAAGAATTTGGGATCCATATATAAAGGAAGGGGTAGTCTTTATAGCAGAGCAAGGACAGCTCCTCCACTGTAACAGAGGGAAAGCAGGGCATAGGTACACAGAGGAGCAGATTAGTAGACTTAATGGGGGTGTGTTGAAGTCATATTTGAAATCTGCATTGCAGAACTCAGGATACTGACTTGCTTCTTCACCTTGTCTCTTCATGGCTGCTGCAGACATAGCATATCTGATTGAAGAAGAGTGGCACAGAGGAGGAACGGCAGCCTTGCTCCTCACACATCTCTTGTTTCCAGGTAGGAAACCTTTCCCGTCCAGCACACTTCCCCTCAGCCCCATGGGTGAGGATTCTACCACATGCTTATGTTCTTGATGGAAGACAGGCTAGCAAAGTGAGCCTCTGGTATTTTCAACACCTTAGTGGGAGGCAAACTCTATATGACAAGGAAGATATAAAGATTAGCCTTTGGGTTGGCCATCAACAGTGCCAGCCTCCAAGGTGGAGAGTCTGGTCAGTTTTAGAAGAAATTAACAAGTATGTATTAAAGTTTCTAAGGATAACTACTAAAAAATAGAAATAAAATGAATAACTTCCTTATTTTGGATGGAAATGAAGGACAATTTAGGAAACTGAGATTCAGAAAGGGCAAGTGACTTGTCCAAGGTCAAGGAGTTAAGATGGAGAACTAGCACTCACAAATCTGGGTGCCCGATCTACAGCTCTTTCTACCAACTGTAAATGATCACATAGTTGTGCAAGTAAGAACTTGGAATAAGGGTGTAGTAATCATGTTTTTTGGTTTTTGTTTTTTTTTTTTTTAATGATGTTTTGACACCTCAGGGCCCTTGCTGGCTTGAGAGAGAATGTCCCTCCCAGGACTAGCTAATTCCTACAGATAATGAATAACTCGCCTACAAACGTGCTTTTCATACACAAACCAACCAATCCCAAGTCCATATCCCCAACTACCCCTTTAACTTATACACCAAGCCAATACTTCCCCTCCCTTAAATCAACCCAGGACCAGGTACCAGAAACCCAGAGAGCAGCCCACAGCCCAGAGCCCACTGACATTATCCAAACTAGCTAATTCTAAGCTGTTTTGCCCACCCTGCCTTGCCTTTTCTGGAGGAAACACAATAAAGGTTCTGGACCATGCTTTCTTTCCACTCCTTCTGCCTCCTGACCAGACTGGGTGCTTCTCCACATGGCCCTGTGTGGCATAGCAAGCCCCCCACTCCTTCTCCTGGGAACTGTAAAAAAAATTCTTCTTTCAATGGCAGTAGCACTCAGTGACTTCCATAAATTAAACATCCTGAGGGTACAACTGAAACAAAGGTGCCCGTCAGAACCACCAATGGTACAGACATTCTGAAAGAAGACTAGTACAAAGGTTCTTCCATCAATGTGTCCTGCCCAAGCAGAGTCTAAAACCACGCTGTGCAGAAGAGTTCATGTAGCAGATGTGATGCTGTGTTCTGAAAGCCTGGTTACAAAGTTGGCCCTTGGCTGGTGTCTGGGAAGTTAGATTTCAGGAGAGTTCCCACCATTAACTTTATCAGCTAGTAACAGTTAGTATCTCACTGTACCTGAACTATTTGAACCGTGTGGCTTATGATGAGCATATACCTTCCTTCTGGGAGTCTGGATTTGGGTATCTGCCAGGCAGAGAGTATACCCATTAAAAATCCTGAACCCTGAGTCTCTAATCAGCTTCCCTGGTTTGCAACATTTCACACCTTTGTCTCATCTCACTGTGGGGAGAATTAAGCACATGCCATGCGGCTCCACTCGAGAGGACCCTTGGAAGCTTGCACCTGGTCTCCTCGGATTTGCCCCCATGCACTTTTCCCCTTCGCTGATTGTGCTTGAAATCCTTTCACTGTAGTAAATCACAGTTATGAGCACTGCTATGAGCTGGATCCTGTGAGTCATGATAGCCATTCTTCCAGTTCAGATGCTGCAATTTTTCCTTACTTCTCTTATTAAAGCAATTCTGGTCCACATCCATCAGCTCACCAAGGCTGGCAAGTATAGTTGTCATTTTTGAGGTTCCCTGCTCTCCCTAGAATGACGGGAGAGCCCTGCAAGAATTCACTGTTGCTTTCTACTTCACTATTGCTTCTTTTCCTGGGACCCAGAGACTCTTCAATGGTGTCCCTCTCAGTGGTGTGTGCTTCCTGCCATCCACAAGCTGAGATACCGATGGACGTTCCACTCCACTCCCTCCCCATCCCTGTCCCAAAGTTCAGACGGCTCCAGAATAACATGGTTTCTAGAGATTGCATGCCAGTTCTTTTCTTTCTTGACGGGAACATCCTCCCTTCCCCTTTCAGACCATTAGATGAAATCCTTGTCCTCAAAGTTTGGTCCTCAGTCCCTAATAACTTCATTCCTTCCAGAGGCTCTGGATGCCAGAGCAAAGAGATGTAATAAATAAAAAGGATGTAATATCTGCTAAATGGGGGTGAGATGTGTGTGTGTGTACATGTGCATGTGTGTGCATTACGGAACTAGAGAGAGAAGAAGGAAGGATAAAAGAAAAACTGCTTCTTTACCACAACACTCTGATCCCAGATGTGTGCACTTTGTTTTTGTTTTAGCCACACCAACCAGATCTCCAACTATCTGGACACCGACTGGGTGTCCTACACTTTAATTCAGTTCTGACACTAAGCACCTCGAATTAGCTTCAGACTCTGCACGTTAAGGGCTCAGTCCCACAAGAGTGTCCCCACTTCAGATGCTAGTCACAAGTCCTAGTCCTCTGGTACTTCTGACCAACTGGGTTACAGATCAGGAGTTCCGACAACCTCCACTTCAGGTTTGATGATTTATATAATGGCTCAAAGAACTCAAGAAAACACTTTGCTTACTATTACTGGTTTATTATAAAGGACACACAGATGAACAGCCAGAGGCACATGGGTGCTCAGGAGCCTCCCTCCTTGTGAAGCTGGGCTGCGTCAGCCTCTCAGCACACGGATGTGTTCACTGACCTGCAAGCTCTCCAAGCCCTAGCATGTAGGGTTTGAATGGAGGCCTCATTACATAGGCGTGACTGATTAAATAATTGGCCATTGCTGAGTAAGGCTATCTCCAGCTCCTCTCTCCTCCCCAGAGGTCAGGGGATGGGGCCGAAAGTTCTCTCTTACAGCATGGTTGGTTCCCCTGACAACCAGCTGTCACCCTCTAGGAGTCACCGTATTAGCATAAACTCAAGTCTGGTTGAAAGGGGCTTATGTGTAAAAGTAACAAAGACGTTCTCACCCCTATCACTCAGGAAATGCCATGGGTTTTAGTAGCGCTGTGCCAGGAACTAAGGAAAAAAGACTAAATGTGTATTTTTTATTATGTCACCGTCAGGGGAAGGTGGGTGGGAATGAGTCTTTTATTCTTTGAATCGTCTACAACAGTATGAATGAAGCATAAAAGTAGTATATCAATAGGTTACCCTGCTACAAAAGTAGTAAATTTGACTTTTGTTAAGGAACATTCTGACCAAAGTCATTTACTCAATCCCAGTCAGCAATTCTTCAGTATCATCTCTCGGCTACTGTAAGACCATTCACTATTACTCAACCTTCCTCTAATACATAATCTCCACAGGACATTTCCAGTCTAGTTTTCTGTTTATAACGTCCACAGACAACAACTTCCAATGACAATTTATGCCTGAGAAAGGAGAATTCTAACTGAAACAACTGTTGGCAATAGAAGCATTAAGATTCACTCTGGGAAGACTAACAACCACAGACAACAACGAAGGCATGTAGCTATATTTGACTTAGGCATCCCAGCCCCTGTGGAGAGACTGGGCAAAAGGATTCACATTTCTTGGCATCAAATCTGAAAGGCCAAGAAGAGGCATCCCTGACACCTCACACGTAGTAGCAGATCTTCTGGACCCACGCCCTTGAGCCAGGAGGGAAGGGGGCAGGGCGCAACCATGGAAGGAAGGACACAGCAACTGAGGACAGGACAAACTGGTTGGAACCACGATGGCAGAAGACTAGACTTCCAGTAGACCCTGAGCCTCATGGCACGCCTACAGGCGCCATGACAGTTCCCAGGATGACCTCAGAAAGGCCAAAAAGTGGGCAGAGGCCCAACTCCTGGAAATCCCCGCTCCTTCCCCCAGATAGTTGGAATAACCCTCCTACTCATTAGCATATGAAATTACCAAGCCCCCCAAAACTAACAGTCCTATGCCTCATGGTGGCTCCCTCTCGTTCCTTCTGAGATGGCCCACACTCTGTCAGTGGAGTGTGTATCTATTTTACTTTAGACTAAATACCCCCATACCTCTCGGTCCCTCTCCCTCTCACCTTCTGAGAGGGCCCGCATTCTGTCTGTGGAGCGTGTACCTCCTAGGCTGCTCTCCCTTCTGAGTGGGATGACCACACTCTGTCTGTCAAGTATCTCTCTGAATAAACTTACTCACTTCACTAGGCCTCACTCTTGAATTCCTTCCTGCATGAGCAAGACCCCATTCTCTGGTAACACCCTGAAACCCCTTGTAGGGTCAACCTGGTAGTACTATACTTTGATTCTCAGTCTGGGCCCAAGGTTGGCCCACCTCATTCCAAAGTTTTCTCCACTGAGAACACTGCTCAAGCATCCAGAGTAGTACTAAATACACAGTATGATTCTCCAGTAAAAGGAACCAGAGCTTCTGGAATAAATGGCTAGTTGTAGGGCAATGAATATACAAGATAAGCTAGGATAATCTTTCAGTGCCAGAAAGGAAGGAGTTGCTCAGAAAATAAATAAATAAAAGTAAAAAAGGGAAGATCAAAGGGACTCAAGAGTAAACCTAAGGGAGCTCCCAATGGGCAGAGCTGGAACAATTTGAGCAATGAAATAAACAGCACAGCACTGGATTATAACCCACGTTACTACATAAGTATCCATGCAGACAGATATAAATAAGTGATTGGAGAAATAAATGTGGGAAAAGAGACAAATCTCTCTTATAAATAATTTCAAATAATTTATGCAGATACTCCATCCTCAAATAGGTGGAGCTTAACTCTCTTTCCTCTTTGATTTAGCGACTTGCTTCCAAAGGATGGTCTATGGTAAGGCCATGGGGAGAGTCTTTATAGTGGAGCAACTGAGCAAACACTACTTTGGCCAGGGGATCAAGGTTCACATCACCTGTGAGAAGTCAAGTGCATCACAGATACTCCTTGAGATGATGTGATGAGAATGGCACTTTGCCTCCGTAGTATTCACCCCCCAAGCCCCTAACCCTAGTCTAGTAATGAAAAAAACATCAGACTAGCCAAAAATGGAGGGATAATCTATAAATAATACCTGACAGTACTCTTGACCAGTACATGTCAAAGTCATGAAAAGCAAAGAAAGACTAAGAAATGTCACAGACCAGAGGAGATTAAGGAGACGTTACAACTACATGCAGTATTACATCTTGGACCAGAAAAAGGATAACAGCAGGAAAGCTAGTGAAACCTGAATAAAGTCTGCAGTTGAGTTAACAGTATCCCAGTATTAGTTTCTTAGTTTGACAAAAATACTGGGACTATGTAAGGGAACGCTGCTGAAGAGTATGGAAGAACTCTCTGTTCTCTATTTGTAATTTTCCATAAATCTAAAATTGTTTTATACATATACACACACATATATATAGTATATATAAAGTACTGGGTACTGACTCAAGCAAATAAAAGTGTCTTCTCCATCCCAATGTTTCTATTTCATTCATTCTGAATGTGCCTTGCCCGGAAGCTGAAACCTGATTCCTTCAAATCAATGAGGATGAGTGGATCTGGAAGAGAGCCTTCTCTTCAATAACTACAATGACTATTACAGAAACACTGGCAGCTCCGTGGCAGAGCTTGTGACGCCCTGGGACAGCATCTGCCAAAGATGAGCAAATAAGAGTTATAGGTCAGCATTGTGGAGGATACCTCTCAGCCTTCTGTAACTAACAGTTTGCTTCAGTGCCATAGTTCAGCATAAAAGAAACCACAAAGGAACCAGCAGTCCTTGCCATTAAGAATTGCTAGTGAATCTGTTATTTGCAGCTATTAATACTTCCCGATTGTGATCCTTCGTAATTACTTCTGTCCTCTTGACACCACCTTCATTTTTCACTCCAGTTCTTTCTAAAACTCTCTTATAACACACAGCGTATCTGGATTGCTTTTACCTGCAAAATCCAATTTTAAAAACTAGGGGCAAAGATCAAGACGGCAGAGTAAGAGGACATGGAGCTGAAATTCCCCTCACAAATGTATCAAAAATACATCTCCATGTGGAATAATTCTCACTGAAAACCAACTGGAAACTGGCAGAAGGACTCCTGTACAACCAAGGCTTTCAGAAGGATACACATGTAATCAGGTAGGAAGGGAAGGCAAGTGATCTAGCTGGGACCTGTGCCCCTGGGAGGGGACTCAGAAGAAAAAGGAGATTGTACCGGTGGACACCCACCCTAGGGAGTGAGCAGGTTGAGCCACAGACTGGGCATCCCAGTCCCAGAGTCCTATGTAGAGGAGACAAGCCCCGTTGGCTGTTTGAGGACCACTGAGACAGACAGAAAGGCTGCAGAAGCCTGGACTCTGCTTGTGAGGAGTGCGTATAGGTGCTGACTTGCCCCCAGTGCAGGACGGAGAGAGGTCTGCCCTAGCAGCTACCAGGTTTCCTGCAGCCACCTCCCTGTGCACCCCAGCCCACGCCGAGCAAACACTCCAGTCCCACTCATTCTGCCCCACAGCACAGCACTGGATCTGGGAACACCAGGACCAGGGAAGAGCACCTCAGCACACAGAGGTGACCAGGACCTGGGCAGAGCTGTGCCCCGTGGGTGGGGCACAGCAGCCATTGTTGGCCCTTACCCCAGTGCTGCCCCAGAAGCTGCTCGGAGCTCTGACAGCAGCCGCTGCGCCAAGCTCAGCTCCTCCGATAAACACAGAGAAACCTCACAGGCCCTGCCTCCCCTACAGAGTGGCGCCACAACAGGGCAGGCATAGCAGAGGCTAGGGACAGTCAGCAGCTCTGAGAGACAGAGAGGTCTTCCCCCCAAGGCAGGGCAGAGAAGGATCTGCTCTAGCAGCTGCTGGGCTTCCCACAACTGCCTCACCGTGTGCCCCAGCCCAGTGCGCCCCAGCCTTAGCTGAGCAAACGCTCTGGCCCCGCTCAGACCAGGCCACAGCACAGCCCCGGATCTGGGGCAGCCATGACCAGAGAAAAAACTCAGTCATGGGCTGTATCTGAGCAGAGCCACAGACACCTAGAAAGGCAGTGCACCAGACCTCTGTGTGTGCACAGGACTCACTTGCCTCAGCATTCCCTGCCCCTGGAGAAAAGGTCCCAGTGCAGCAAAAGGGAAAAAACACACACTTAAAAGGAACAGAGCCAACCCAAGCCCAACCCTCAGGGCTTCCCCAGCAACTTGAGAACAGACCCCACCCCTGACAGGGTGGTGATGGCCACTGAGCAGAGAGGAAGTCCCGCCTCACACTCTGTGCCACTCTTGCCCCTCCACCTCCAGCTCCATACTATTCCAAGGTGATAGCTGCCAGCAAATCCTAAGGAAAGATTTGAATGATGTCCACATCAAATCCAGCCCTCCCACCAAAAGCATTGGGTACGTGCAGTCTGTGTAGGGACACTCCTGCAATAAAACAATCCTTTAAGACTGCAATAAATAACTGCTTCACCCAAATTCATAAAAGCAGAGAAAGTTAAGTAAAATGGAAAGGCAGAGGAACTACTCTCAATTGAAAGAGTAAGAGAAAAAAACCAGAAAAAAAATGAAACAGAAATAAACAGTTTGCCAGACGAAGAATTTATAACATTGGTAATAAAGATGTTAACTGACCCAAATAAATAAAAAAAGAAGTGAAAGGGGAAAAATAACACCCAATGCTGTAGAAATACAAAAAAATCATGAGAATACTATGAACAGTTATATGGCAACAAAATGGCCAACTTAGAAGAAATGGACAAGTTTCTAGAAATATACAGCCTACCAAAAATGAAGTAAGAAGAAACAGATAATTTGAACAGACTGATCACTAGAAGTTAAAAAGAATCTGTAATTTAAAAAAAAACTCCCTGCAAACAAAAGTCCAGGACCAAATGGCTTCAGTGGGGAATTCTACCAAACATACAAAGAAGAACTTGTAACAATCCTCCTCAAACTCTTCCAAAAGACTGAAGAGGAGGGAACGCTCCCAGAGTCAGTCTATGAAGCCATTACACTTATACCAAAACCAGACATAGACACTACAAAAAAAAAGAAAATTATAGGCCAGTATCTTTGATGAAAATAGGTGCAGAAATCCTCAACAAAATATTAGCAAACCAAATCCAGCAACACATAAAAAGGATCATACACCATGATCAAGTTGGATTCATTCCAGGGTCGCAAGGATAGTTCAACATACACAAATCAGTGAGGTATACAACATTAACCAAAGAAAGGACAAAGACCACATGATCATCTCAATAGATGTAGAAGAACATTTGATAAAATTAAATATCCATGCATGATAAAAACTCTCCCCAAAGTGGGTATAGAGGGAACATATCTCAACATAATAAAAGCCATTTATAGCAAACCCACAGCCAACATAATACTCAATGGTGAAAACTTGGAAGCCCCCCCACTAAATTCTGAAACAAGACAAGGATGCCCACTTTTACCACTTCTATTCAGCACAGTATTCGAAGTGCGAGCCACGGCCAACAGACAAGAAAAATAAATAAAAGGTATCGCCTTTGGAAGGGAAGAGGTAAAACTGTCATTATATGCAGATGATACGATACTCTATATAGAAAACCCTAAAGACTCCACACAAAAACTATTAGAACTGATAGACAAATTCAGCAAGGTAGCAGGATACAAGATTAATATACAGAAATCTATTGCATTTCTTTACACTAACAATGAAATATCAGGAAGAGAAAGTAAAAAAAAAAAATTTCATTTAAAATTGCACCAAAAAAAAAAAACCTAGGAATAAATCTGACCAAGGAAGTGAAAGACTTATACATTGAGAACTATAAAACATTGATAAAGAAAATTGAAAACTAATATAATATTGTAAAATAACTATGTTTCAATAAAAAAAATTTAAACTAATGTTTAAAAAACATTTAGGTCATTTTTTCAACTAATATCTACTTGAACAAAATAAAATTGCCTCTTTCACTTGATAGTTAAAGTTTTAAGCATGTTAATAATATCTAACTTTTTTGGTGGGGATGGAATTAGGCTATGTGTTTATTTATTGATAAGGCACTGGGGATTGAACCTGGGACCTCATGCATGCTAAGCAAGCACTCTACCACTGAACCATACACTCCCCCCAATAATATTTTATACCACACATTTGAAACACAATTTTATACACCTAAGTTCATCTTTACAATAACCCTGTCAGGTGAGGCAGGGCAGATACTATCAGGGTGAAAAGTTAGGCAAGTTGGTTTATGTCACACTGGGATCTCAGCAGCAGACAGGTGGGAAACATAAACAAGCTATAGTGGGAGGGGCTGGAGTTAGGAGGGCTGGCACTGTTAAGAGAGCAGACCCCTTAGGGGGAAAGCCATGGTGCATATTACAGAGAAAGGGTGGACTGGGTCTGCCCTGGAACAGAAGACATCTCATCTGAAGATGGAGAATGGCAGAGAGAGCCTCGTGGAGCCGATAGAAGCCCAGATGATGACTAAGCTCCCCAGAGAGAGCATATCCTGGCCCTAGCTACGGCAAGGCTCTGATCCTGGGCAGACTATTAACCAAACCCAAGCAGAACACCTTGCTGAGGGGACTTCTTACTCTGTCCCAGATGTCCCCGGAAGCTCCAGACAATTCAGTCTTCTGGAGACCTCAGGATACCAGCTTAGAAGCCTGGAGAGACAGCTTGTAACAATCATTCCCATTTTTCAAATGAAGTAAGTTAAGTGATTTAACCAAGGTGGACTGTGCAGCCAGACTGCCTGGATTCAAATCCAGATTCCACCACTTTCTGGGGTGTTAACTAGAGCTGGCTATATTGTGGAGATTATAATATTACCTGCCTCAAAGCGTTTTTATGAGGATTAAATTAAAAGCATTTGGACAGTGCTGTGTTCTCCATCTTCAGAGGTTCAGACAGAGTAAAGGCCTGTTGTTCGTCTAGGGGATACGCCAAGGAGGCTGTTCCTGATTGGTGGAATGATTTGGGCTCCTTCCACATGTGGTTCTGCATCCCCCAGTGCCTAGTCTTGGTCTTCACCCAGCAGGCAAACGGTGAAAGAGCACGAAGGGGGCATGAGTCTAGAAATGGCAGTCATCGCTCACACTCCATCAGTTGGTCCTTAATCCATTGCTGCTGAGACTGCAAAACAGGCTGGGAAATGTCAGCTGGCTACGTGCCAGAAAGCGGAAACAAATCTCAGGTGAATGGTGTCTACCACACTAGCTGTATGACCTCGGGAGATTTCCTTAGCATCTCCGTGCTCATTTTCCCCTCAACTATAATGTGGGAATCCCTACTTTATATTTAACATTACCTGCTGCCTCAAAGCGTTTTTGCGGGGATTAAATGAGTCAATACATGGAAAGCATTTGAACAGTGCTGTGTTCTCAGTCAGCACTCCACAGATGCTGCCTATTGTCACATCACCATCACCACCATCATCATCATCACCACCACCACGACCACCACCATCATCATCATCATCTTTGAGATCACGATTTTCATCATTATCACGATTATTTGAAAACTAAATGGCTAGGATTTAAATCTATATCTAAATCCAGGGAGAATTTTTTCCTTCTCTTCTAGACCGCTGCTACAGTTTTAATCATCAGTGTAATGTGATTCAGTTCTCAGCTTTCCTCCTGAAATTCAAATATTGTCTCTCTAAAAAGCGCAAGTGAGAAAATCTGGTCACAATAATTGGAAGCAACTGTTGGGATGGATGGAAGGATATTTTAGCCTTATTTGATTTCAAAAGTAATAGTTCAGGGTTTTTTTTTTCTCACTTTGAAATTTTTCACTTCAATGAAAGACGACATAGAAATGTCATGCTGGGGAGAAAATTCAACTACGGGCTCATTGTTCCCTAGGCCTGTACTTCGAGGGGAGAATATACATATTTAATTTTTTTTTCAGAGAGCAGCCCAGTATCTCTTCCTACACATTCATTTATTAAAGACACACTAAGGCAGCCATGGAGTGCTTACTCAATTATTCTTTGCCCTTCTAGCCTTTCAGCTAAAACAAATTATAGCATTCCATTTTTAGTTAATTCTGTTTCACTTGCTTGAATATTGAGAAGAGTATCCGGAAATGAAAATTTCTTTCAGTGAATTGCCAGACACTTTTGATCAGGTAAATAAAAATGGAAGGGCAAATATTATCACTTATGAACAGGAAGTTTTTCATTCAGTATCCTTGAGCTATTTGAGCATGTAATGTTGCTGTCTGCCTGCTATAAACTGGGGCTTCATTATAAATATACTGTGGTTATGATTCACTGAGGCTGCCTGTGCATCTTGCCAACAGCCTAGGGTTGTTTATTATCTTATCTCACTCATCGGATAGGAAAACCTGCAGCACAGTTGATCCAGCCCAGCAAGACTGTCTTTGCTGAAACAATGTGATACTGGGTTTAAAGCATCGATTTATTCTCACAAGAGAGGAAGCATTAAACAAGGAGATTTTGAAGAGGTATAATCTGGTCATCTTGTTCACTTCCAAAGTCATCAAGGTAGAAAGTCTACACATGCATTTTCTCCAAAATAGGCCACCTCTGTACCCAGGAAATTCCAGGGGCAGAATATTTTAAGAATGTGCTAGAGGAAAGAATGCTGTGAAGTGCGGGTCTGGAAAGCATCACGGACACTTCCCTGGGTACACCTCACATTACTGGGCGATCACCAGAAGCCTCTGAGGTGCACGAGGGGACTTCAGATAATGTGGCAAGGACTGCGAGTTGTCTGCCAACATCTGCTCCCGCTCTCCAAAAGTAAGAATTGTAGCTGTGTACAGGGCTGGCCAGCAAGTTTACATTTCCAAGACATCCTGGCCATTAGGTGTGGCCATGTTCACCCAGGGAACAGTGAGCAGAAGTGGTCTGTGTCACCTTCAAGCCATCAAGGGGGCCTCTGCCCCCTGCCTTTCTCTTTCCTGTAGGCTAGACCCTGACCAAGGCATGACTTGGCTTTGACCATGTAGACAATGATTAATACCCTAGGGTCTTGCTACTCCACAGTGGTCAGGGAACAGCACCACTGCATCATCTGGGAGCTGTTACAAATGCAGAATCTCATGTCCCACCCTAGACCTATTAAAAGAGAATCTGCATTTTAACAAGATTCCCAGGGAATTCATATGCACATTAAAGTTTGAGGCATACTGGCCAAGAGATGGCAGAGCCATGACTTGGAAGTAACCTAGGTCCTCACTCAAGCAGAGCTATCCCACTGACCAGCAGCACTCACTTTGAAACTACTACGTGAGAGAGAGAAAGAAACTTTTAATGATTATTATTGTTATTGTTATTATTATCATGGTATTTTCGAGTGTCTTTATTACTGAAGCTCAGATCTATCCTGATACAAGTAGTGTGACACTGTCCACAGGGTCTCGTTTGTCAGACCTTATTTCAAACTCCCATGGAATGTCCTATCCCCAAATAGATCAATTTATAAACCCTGCCAGGAGCCTGCACTGTTATCATTTTTAAGATTTATTCCAGGTGAAACTTCAGGACCCGAAGATAGCTCCCACTGCTAACTAGTGATCTTTGTCCCAGAGGATTCAGTCACTCAGAAATCACCAGCAAAGTCAGAAACTGAAAAAGAGAGTTCCTCATGAAAAGTTACGATGGAGTCAAGACTGGACTTCAAGAGAGAAACTGCAGTCATGAAATTAGAGCTACAGTAAGGAAGCTCTCGGGACCCTCATGGCTTTCTGGAGTAGCTACCTCCCACCTGAAACCCCACATCCTCACCCTGAACCCCTCTCCTCCCGATGCCCAGTGGTCTGCTCAGAACGCTGTGGTCTTTGCCCTGTCCAGCTAAGCTCGAAACTTGTTTTAAGGTCAACATCTTATCTGTGAAGGAAATGACAAAACTATATTCTTAAATTATACATCTCATGGAAGGAATCTAATTGTCCATCAACAGATGAATGGATAAAGAAAATGTGGTGTAGATATATACAATAGAATACTACTCAGCCATAAAAAATAATGAAATAATGCCACTTGCAGCAACATGGATAGACCTGGAGATCATCATCCTAAGTGAAGTAAGTCAATCAGAGAAAGACAAATGTATAATATCACTTATATGTGGAATCTAAAAAATGATACAGATGAACTTATTTACAAAATAGAAACAGGCTCACAGACATTGGAAACAAATCTATGGTTACCAAATGGGAAAGTGAAGGGAGGGATAAATTAGGAGTTTGGGATTACAGACACACTACTATATATAAAACAGATAAACAACAAGGTCCTACTGTATAGCACAGGGAACTATACTCAATATCTCGTAATAAACCATAATGGAAAAGAATATGAAAAAGAGTATGTATATGTACATACAACTCAATCATTTTGCTGTACACCAGAAACTAACAGAACATTATAAATCAACTATACTTCAATATAAAAGGAGAGGAAAAAAATGATACATCTCACACAAACTCAACCTTGTTTAATTATCTCAGCAGCTTAAATGCTTAGCGTGGCAGTAAAACCCCATTCTCAGTTTGACTACTTACATGCATCTCCAGACTCAGTCTCCTCCACTCTCCTCATCACAGGACTGCTCCGTGTACTCATCTGTTTTTAACACAAAAAACATCTCGCCGTGCCACTGGGACCATTCCCTTTCCCATCTCCTCAGCTTTGCACGTGCTTTCTTCTCTAGCTTGACTGCTCTTTCTTCCACAACCTTTCTCGACCTGGGGAAGTCATTCTTCCAGACCAGGTTTAATGCTCCTTTCTCCTAGAAGCCTTCCCCCGTCTCTACCTTTGCTGTAGGTCTCTCCCTCTTCTGTCTGTGGAAGTTAGTGGCCCAGTCACTAGTTAACACACAGTATTTTAATCAGTTATTTTCTTCTCTTACTTTCAAATTATCTGGAAATACCTAGAGGGATAAACCTTGTATTTAAATTCACCTTTGAATTCTCCATGACAGAGTTCAGCACAGAAAAGTTAATAAATGACTGTTTGCTAAATAAATTAATTTTCTTTGCCACCACATTCTCCCTGGGCCCCTTTATCCTTAACCATTATACTTAAGAGAGCTTCCTTTGTAAATGTATACATACAGATCCCTGGCTGGTTGCAAGCTTCCATTCTCAGGACCCATGTGCACTTTTTAAGAACCTATAAGCACTCAGAGGGCCTAATAATTTGCAGCACAAAGTACCCAAACAGTGTTGGTCAATCAATTGAATGGAAGGTTTTCTTTAAGGAGTCTTTAAATAGGAGTCTGCCAAGTCACTGAAGTAAAATTTCGAATCTTCCTCTCAATTTGAAATATACATACATTTTAATTATATGCACTTGTCAAAATTTTAGTTTTCCTGTTGGGAACTTTTCTATTTTTTGAAGCTTTTTATTCAACAAAATTTTGCTAACCCTTGGACTTACCTTCAATATTCTGCTCCTTTACCTCTAGTGCCCAGAGTGTGACTCTGAATATGATTCCCACAAAAATGAACCAGGATTCCCTGCAGAAATGACCAATTCCAGTCTGAGGCAGGAAACAGGCAAGATACCTTGTCACACCAGAAAGCAAGGATGCTTTCAAAGACCCCTGGAGACATGTCAGCAGAAGTCGGAAAGCAATTTGAAATGGCTTCCCCTGGCCAAAGAAGGGACAATTTGGACATTTATAAAATACGAATTTATGTGAAATACAAATTTTAATGGATTGAAATAAATCAACTCAATGTTTTAAAAAAACCCATAGATTTATAATTATATGGCCACCCGCTTAAAAAACAAAACAAAATTTAAAACCGTTATTCATCACCCTTGGAGAATCTATGGAACCAATTCACTATTCTGAAAAACAGTGGGAAAAGGAAAAATTCAAGCATTTATCCTGCCTTTTTTGTATGAAGTAAACCTCAGAGCATAGAAAACTGAGTTTATGCACCTCCCGTATTTGCACAGTCCACCTGCCTCTGAGACTTGGCCACTTCTTCAGTGGACATCCGCACCACCACCACTGTCTCCTGCCTCTCCTAACACTGCTAACTGGCCCAGCCTCCCCCTGAGGTGGGGGCAGGGCTCCAGTCACGGCAGCTGTCGTACCCGTGGGGGCAGCAGCAGCTCTGGTGCTCAGGTCCAACTTGAGCAGATGGGCACAAGGATGCTGACTCCTCCCACTACTTCTGGACCCAGTAACCACTGGTACGTGGGATCTGGTTTCCAGAAAAGCTGTCTTGGGCAATCTGATAGCTCAACCTGGAAGGTTAAAGGAGTTAAAACCTCTTGTAGTGAACTTTGAACTTCTACGGATGAGAGACAGGATACTGGAAATCATTAGCAGATACAATCTGCCTCCCTTCCTCCCTTCGGACTGTTCCAAGACGGACTGTCTCACACTGCTCTCTGGAAGACGTCCTCTGTGAGCAGACAACCAGCTGTGTGTTTTTGTGAGGCTATGTCAGCTCTGTGAAACGCCACTTTGCATTTGCTTTTCTTCCTTCCCTGCCTCACTGCTCTTTTTCCTTCGCTCATGCTTGAATTGCATCTCCCAATAAAACTTTAGCATGTAAACTTTGCCTCAAACTTTGGTTTCTAGGGAACATGGTTAACTCGTAGGGTAACCAAATGGATGAAGAAGCCCAAAAAATGGCATTATGTAAGTTAATGCCCGATGAAGAAATTACAGAACTAGAATATCACCATTTCGCAATCTCTTATAAAATGAGTCCATTACTTTATACCTACCTATGGCTGATAATATCACGAAAGATAAGGGGATATTGTGTTCTCCTAATGGAAGCAGGCAGGGAGAAGGTCTGCTCTCTGATTTTTGTGGTGAGAGAAAAGGCCTTTTTTCTCACAAAGATTCATATGATAGGAGAGTTTCTATCATCTGTGCCCCAGACATCCGAGAGTCACCCCTCCTCTAACTCGTCATCATAAACCTGACATAGTTCAGCCAAAACAGTCTACTGATTCTACAAGTACAACTTGCTCCTTTGTATACTTTTTTAGATTCCACATATAAATGATATTACATATTTGTCTTTCTCTGACTGACTGACTTCACTTAGTATGATAATCTCTAGGTCCATCCATGTTGCTGCAAATGGCATTATTTCATTGTTTTTTATGGCTGAGCAGTCCACTGTATACATCTACACCACATTTTCTTTATCCATTCATCTATCTAAGGACATTTTCACTGCTTCCATGAGATATATCATTTAAGAATACATACACCAATGGTTAATACTGTATCTGGGTCCAGAAGTAGTGGGAGGAGTCAGCATCCTTGTGCCCATCTGCTCAAGTTGGACCTGGGCATTAGAGCTGCTGCTGCCCCCATGGGTACGACAGCCACTGTGCTTGGAGCCCTGCCCCCACCTCAGGGGAGGCTGAGCCAGTGGTGGTGAGAGAGCAGGAGGCAGTGGTGGTGGTGGGGATGTCCACTGAAGAAGTGGCCAAGTCTCAGTCTACTGATTCCACAAGTACAACTTGCTCCTTTTCAACACCACACCCTTCATCATACCCATCCCTTGACTTTCTTTAAAAGATCCACACAAACTTCCATCTTGAAATGGATGCAGAAGGATTGGGAAGGGAGAAGCACTGTGCAGATCAAAGATGCATGCCTGTGGCTGGCTCAAGTCTGTGCCGTTGGTGCCAAGGTGGAAAATAATTGCTCCATCAAGGTTTCCAAACAGAAGTGATTTTTTTTTTCCTCCCACGAGTCTCTAAAGCACTTGTTTTGTACTTTTTGCAAGCCAATGATCACTTTCACGCTTGTCAAACAGAAGTGTTTCTACCTGCATTGATTGTTTCTACCTGAATTTCAGCAAAACCATAGAATAAATACAGGATCTTTCCTAAACTGTCAATTTTACTTAAATATTTGACAGAGTGAAGACATTTTTAAAGAGTATTGATGTCAAGTGTGAATATATATAGGCACGAGAGTGCATATCTTGCTTAATTCTTTCCCAGTAAAACATGCAGCAGGCAGCTTTCAGTTTTGATCTTCAAGTTCCTTGAGTAGCGCTCCTGTTTGAGGGAGGTGGAGGGGGTCTAGACAGGAAGGTTTAACATGTCTCTGGTTTGGTAAATGTCTGGCGAGTGTGCAGGTGTCTTCATGTAACATATACTCTCATTGTTATTATTATGTGGGGCTTGAAGGTTTTTAAAAAGAGGTAGTTACTTTCATGGGAAGACAAGAAGTCTTCCGGAAGGAAAAGACTGAGACCTCAGTCCTGTCTTTTCAAAGTTGAATTCAATGGAATACTACTCAGTCACAAAAAAGAATAAAGTAATGCCATTTGCAGCAACATGGTTGGACCTGGAGATCATCATTCCTAAGTGAAGTAAGCCAGAAAGAGAAATAAAAATACCATATGTGGAATCTAAGAAAAATGGACACAAATGAAATTATCTACAAAACAGAAACAGACTCACAAATATAGAGAACAAACTTATGGTTACCAGGGAGTAAAGGGAGTGGGAAGGGATAAATTGGGAGTTTGAAATTTGCACCTCTTGGGGAGTGATGGACATGTTAGCTATCTTGATTGTGGTGGTGGTTTCATAGGTGCATATATCTATCAAAATCCATCAAATTGTACATCTAAAATATGTGTAGTTTACCGTTAAGGAATTATACCCCCAATAAAGGTGTTTAAAAAAAAAGATTATCTAAAGCTGTACAGATGGACTGGGGTGTTCCTGATGGAGGCTAGGAGGCAGCGAAGAGCTCCAAGTTGCCTGTAAGACAGCCCTATGAAGACAGAAGGTGAGTACCACGTGTCAGAGGGTCCTCCTTGGGATAACAGCTTGGTCCTCAGGTAAAAACAAACAAGTAGGACTAAAATATCTGCCAATGTCAGCTCCAGACAATGGTTCTCTCTAAAACGAAAAGGTTGGTGGGAGACACTGAAGATCAAAGTGAGTCCTTTGGGACGCACATGTGGCAAGTTCTTCCTATACTCGTGTGACGGGAGGAGTCACCTGTGTCCATTCAGCAATCTAATACATGGTCAAACTAAGGCCTTTCCTCCTTCTCTTAAAGACAAAGAAGTAGAGGATTGTGGCAGTACTAGAAGAAATTTTTTTTAATTATGTTAATTGCACTTTCCACAGCATGGTATTGGCATAAAAACAGATATATGGATCAATGGAACAGAATAGAGAGCCCAGAAATAAACACACAGGCCTATGGTCAATTAATCTTCGACAAAGGAGGCAAGAAAATACAATAGAGAAAAGATAGTCTCTTCAGCAAGTGGTGTTGGGAGAACAGGACAGCTGCATGTAAATCAATGAAGTTAGAACACTCACTCACACCATACACAAAGATAAACTAAAAATGGCTTAAAGACTTAAATATAAGACAAGATGTGATAAACCTCCCAGAAGAAAACATAGGCAAAACATTCTCTGACATAAATCTTAGCAATGTTCTCCTAGGGCAGTCTACCCAGGCAATAGAAATAAGAGGAAAAATTAACAAATGGGACCTAATTAAACTTATAAGCTTTTGCACAACAAAGGAAACCATAAGCAAAACAAAATGACAACCTACGGAATGGGAGAAAATATTTGCAAATGATGCGACTGACAACGGCTTAATTTCCAGAATATATAGACAGCTCATACAACTTAATAACAATAAAAACAAACAATCCAAAAATGTGCAGAAGACCTAAACAAGCAGTTCTCCAGTGAAGACATACAAATGGCCAGGAGGCACATGAAAAAATGCTCAATATTGCTAATTATCAGAGAAATGCAAATCAAAACCATAATGAGGTATTGCCTCACACCAGTCAGAATAGCCATCATTCAAAAGCCCACAAATGATAAAGGTTGGAGAGGCTGTGGAGAAAGGGGAACCCTCCTACACTGCTGGTGGGAATGTAGGTTGGTGCAGCCATTATGGAAAACAGTGTGGAGATTCCTCAAAAAACTAAAAATAGACTTATCATATGATCCAGGATCCCACTCCTGGGCATATATCCAAAGGGAAGTCTAATTTGAAAAGATACATGCACCCCAGTGTTCATAGCAGCACTATTTACAATAGCAAAGACATGGAAACAACCTAAATGTCTATCAATAAATGACTGGATAAACAATCTGTGGTATATTTATACAAGGGACTACTTCTCAGCCATAAAAAAGAATAAAATAATGTCATTTGCAGCAACATGGATGGACCTAGAGATTGTCATTCTAAGTGAAGTAAGCCAGAAAGAGAAAGAAAAATACCATATAATATCTCTCATATGTGGAATCTAAAAAAAAGAAAAGGAAAGGGAAAAAAAGACACTATGAACTCATCTACAAAACAGAAACAGACTTGCAGACATAGTAAACAATCTTTTGATTACCGGAGAAAGAGAGTAGGAAAGGATAAATCTGGGAATTTGAGAATTGCAAATGTTGGCTACTATACTTAAAAATAAATTTAAAAAACAAGTTTCTTCTGTATAGCACAGGGAACTATATTCAATATCTTGTAATAACCTTTAATGAAAATGAATATATGTATGTATATGTATGACTGGGACATTCTGCTACACACCAGAAACTGACACATTGTAACTGACTGTACTTCAATAAAAAAATTAAAAATAAAATAAAATAATGTTAATTGTACTTTCTAACGCATTTACTTCCCTTTGCCCTAAACACAATCCACTCCCACCCAGTGAATCTCTGTATTTAGATGGAGAAGATAGACGATAAGGAGGAGGAAGACAGACGGATAGATAATGTAGATTTGTGTGTATATGTATACATACACGCACATTGTGTTCTTACATGTTTCTCATTTGATACTAATTAAAATTTACATAACTTGGGGGCAAAACACCTCCTCCAGTATTTCCTCTCCTAATGCTCCAGAGCACATAAAACAGGCTTCTCTACACTGTGGGCGGACACTCCAGGAAATTTATGAACTAACTGATGAAGTTACTACAGGGAATGTCATCATTTGCTTTGCTCTTCCAGGGAATAAGGATTTGGTTTTTATGAACACCAGTAAAAAGCTGCTTCTCTGGGTTTCATAACATTATTTTCTCCACTAACATATTCACATTCCCAAAACATAATTCTCCAGATTTAATGCTCAGAAACCATTGGTAAATGACTGAAGAAATTACATCTGATGGCGTACAATTCTCCTATGCAGGAATTCAATTTTGCTGTGAGTGCTGGAAAGGATCTCAATCTATGTCAACACAGATATGTATAAGATTTAGTGTTTTTTGTGTTTACTCAGGCATTATCAGAATTCAAGTCATGCCTTAATTTCCTTGGAGTACAAAGGAAGCAGGAGTAGGGAGCCAGATGTGCCCTAGAGAATAAACACATACGTGTGCGTATTGGACACTGGGCTTTTCCAGGAAAATTTTTGGTTTAAGGAGCATGGTCTCTCCTTGTAGAACAAGCTCTCTCTCTTCAGTCTAGTGTTCACAGAATCATATGCTTGTGCCAAACATTTTGTTTCATGAAGCACTTTGGACTTTTGCCATAATGAGGATCTGTGAATCTTACGAGGTCAGTAGAGGTTATCAATGAAGACCCAGAGTCTGCAAATCAATCCTAGCCAGCTGAGTTCAGGATTGCTGTAACAGGACACAGCGTCAGCAGAATTATAACCAACAAAGCAAAATAATGACTTTCTCCATCTGAGTGCAAAAGGTGACCAGCTTGTTAACAGGGGCAAGAGAATCGGCTAGCATAGATTGTGATTTTACAGGACTCCTCAGAAATGCCCAGTTTGTTTTGTTCTTTATTTTTTACTATGAGATTCATATAATAAATACTTTAATTTAGGCTTTTTCTATCTTTTTTTCCCCTTGTTAGTCCTAATTTGTTCACGTAATTCGAATTCCTAGCTGTAGTAAGAAAAAGAACTTCCATTTAATAAGTTATTATTTGTAATAATAACTAGCCAAAGAGACTAAGGTTAAAAATCAGCACTCACCAATCTGCCATACTCCTTTAAGACACATTTAGGTATACATTTGCATATTTTATAAAGTATTAAAATTATGAAATTTGTCCCATCTCTCTATTATTTCTCAGCCAATAAGAATAAACCAATGAGAAAGTTTTGATACTGTACACCTGAAACTAATATAATCTTGTATGTCAGTTATAATTCAATATAAAAACTAAGGATATCTGAATAAACTACATGGACTTTGGTTAGTAATAATTTATCAGTATTGGCTCATTAATTGTGACAAACATACCATATCAATATAAGACGTTAACAATAGGGGAAACTAGGTGTGGGGCTTATAGGAACCCTCTACTATTTTTGCAACTTTTCTATAAATATAAAACTGTTTTAAAATTAACAGTTTATTTTAAAAGAAGACAAAGTCCACCATTCTGATGAGTTCAGAAACTGGGGGTTGTGATTGCCAGCCTCTGACTACAAAGGATTCCCCTCCTTCCTTCCTTCCCTAGAGAAGCATTGGGTTTTTTATTTGATTATTTATTCTCATATTTGACTTTTAATTCTGAGTCTGTGGTCTGCTTTTCCTACAAGTCAGTTTCTCCATCTATAAACCCAGAGTAATGATAGATGACAGTATGGAGAGACACTTTGAGCAACAATGAAAAAGCAGTCCTATGTTTGGGTGTGTTGACTTGTAAAATGGGTTCTCACCGACCTGTCAAAAGATCTCCAACAGTGACAGGCAAACTGGCTGCCCCTAGTCTTTCTGTGAAAGTCAAGATGGACTTTCTTCTGGATCCTTCCTTCAGGATGTCTCACTAAATTCACTTAAAAAACCCACCCTACTGCACTGGCAATTTCTGAGTCTTCCAAACAATACTAGTATTTCATGAGACAGGCTCACCAGAAAGTTTTGCAGAGCCCTGTCAGGGGATCATCAGCTCCTCTACGAAGCACAGGACTTTTCATATTGGATGGTGTCAGAAAACGTGAATGAAAAAATCCATCAAATGACAATAAGAAAAAAAAAAAAGACAAGAAAAATGTCACACTAGAGCTAAGAACTCTTAAAAAGAGTCTGTTTTTCTGCCTTGATACAGCTTTACATGTGGCTTTATCTTTCATAAAGGAGACAAGCACACAATTAATCAAAGACAGAAATGAAAAGTCACGCTGTCTAGCTTTATTTCATTAGGAAACTTAGCAGGACTGTTTATTTTGGCACTGCTAATATATGTTGAAGAGAATTTGAATAATAAAGGTAAGATCTTCAGGGGACATATGCCTATTTTAAAGTGAGGAAGTAAATGCAGTGATCAGGCTCTGGCACCAAGATATGTGTGTGTGTGTGTGTGTAATAAAGTAAAGAGCAGTTCTGACAGGGTCAGAAACCTACAAATTAACCTGAGATCATATGCAGGGAGCTACACACCCAAGCTTTTGCAGATGTTTACTGTAAAATGGCCTGAAATACATGCAGATGTCAGGAGGAATGAACACCATTTTCACCTAAAAGTCACTGTTTTCCTCTCCAGCATATAAGCGCTTTTTGTGTCTGGGAAATGGCCCTCCTTGTGAGTTTCCGTTACCGGTATAGGCCACCTCCGACCACCCAAGCTGAAACTGCCAGATACTCACTGTCACAGCACCATTTGCAGGTAACATCATAGTCCTCAAGGGTTCGACACACGGGCTGCAGACCTTGAAGCAGGGGATGCAGAGGAGCGGGAACAACAAGTGGATTTTCTCAGCGGCGGCAGCAGTGTCAGCAGCACCCAGCGCTGCAGGGCTGGAGCGGCTCAGAGGCAGGGATGGAGGAGCACCCTGTCCAGTGCACAAGGTCTACAGTTCAACGTTCAGGATGCCAGTGACAGTGTCCTCACTGGACCAACTTTGCGATATAATCTTGGATGGCTGGGATCTCGATGAATTAGGCTACCTGATTTCAGCCGAGATACCAGAATCCAGTCCTCTTGGTATTTCTCTGTGTTACTCCATAGTCTCTCAATCAATTTCTTTTCTGTTTAAGTCAAGGTGAGTTGGTTTATCTTACTTGCAACAACATCATAATGGATAAGTGGGTGGCTGCAGGTCAAAGACCCCAGAGAAATAGGGTGGAATCTGAGATTGATTACTTGGCCTGGTTGGGGTAAAAGGCAATAAAAATCCAGCTAGGATTGAAGGCTGGTTGGGGGCAGGGAAACCTCTGACCCTCTCAGAACCTGTAGAGGTGAAGCAATTCATTTCCTTACTGCCCCCGGTCATTGGGAATGAGGCGCCCACTGAGTGGTTGTTGCCACAGGTCAGGGTTTCCCAAGTTCAGCACCACCGACATTCTGGCCGTGATCACTCTCTGTTGCGAGGGCTGTCCTGGGTGTGCATTGTAGGCTAGTTAGCACCCTCCCTGGCCTCTGCCCACAAGATGCCAGTAGTGCCCTCTCCCATACTTGTGACTGCGAAAATGTCCCCTCAGGGGCAAAACTGTCCCCAGCTGAGAACCACTGCCACAAAAGAACATGAAAGAGCTGATGTTTTAAAGGACTTTAGGGGTGGATAGCTTAATAAAAGGGGGCAACAATCCATTATTCTTAAATCCTTAATTCAAGGGTTGGAGAGAAAACCAGGGACTCCGTTTGATTTTGCCAAAAGACTCCTTTACCTGTTATAGCTGCCAGGCTATGAGAGCCAAAGGCCGATCTCAAACTCGAGCCTCACTCTGCCACTTGGCTCCCAGCCCAGCAGAGCCAGTGGTGCACAGGGAGCTGCAAATGGGGAGACCACATGGAACTTGCAGCAAGCTTCTTCTGAAAGGACCTGCTGCCCCTGCTGCTGGGGAGGTGCCTACAGACAGCTGTCAGCTGTCAGCCCTTTTTTGGAACTGCCTTAGCTAAAGAGAGTTTGCTCAAGATCATGTCCTTTAATAGGGAAAGTCCACAATCAGCAACCGATAACACAGGGGTCTAGGTGCCTGGCTCTCTCACCTCAAATTTAGGAGAACCCTCAGGGCCATCCCAGCTTTCAAACACTTTGTGGGCTCAGCGGAAGCCTTGTTTAAGATTGTATCACAGCCAGAGGTGAGCTGGTACCCGGGCTCTCTGGAGGAGGAGGGAAAGCCCTGATTTACAGCATTTGCCAATTTCCACGCAAGCTGGCTCCAACACATGACTTGTCACAGCCCCGACCTCTCTCAGCCTCTTTCTGCTTCCTTCCCTTCTTATTTTGGTCATCCCAAGAACATACCCTGATCAAACTCCTGCGCTCCCATTCTGTCTGTCTCAGAGTCTGCTCCCAAGGGAATCCAACCTGGACCAAACGGTGACTCAGAGACTGGTGGGCCCCAAGGAGGGAGAATGAGCTCCCACTGTGGAGAGAAAAGAGTCCACTGTTCAAGTCATGAAGAGCCTTGTTCATCATACAAAGTGGTTTGGTATTTATCTTGTGGGCAGTGTGAGTCAGTGAAGGGTTTTAAATAGGGCACTAACAAGATCTGATACATATTTAGGAAGGTTGTTCCGGAAGCGGAATACAAAACAAACTGGAGTGGCACGAAGCTGTCGCATAGCCCAGTTGGACAGTGACGGTGGGGATGGAGAGGAGATCCTGCAATAAACTGGGAGAATTTGGTGACTAACTGAATGTGATGGTGGGAAAGAGAGAAAGGAAAGTCAAAGACTAAGTTAGGATCACTACTCGTCTGGGAGACTAGTTGGATTACTTCATGGCAGAGAATGTTAGGAGGAGAACATATTTCTAACAGGTTGAAATTAAGTTATACCCACACGGACCATCAAGATGGAAATATTCAGAAGGGATATAGATATATATAGATATAGATGATACTTATAGTCAGACCTTGACTATTCCAAAACAAGGCTATATTAAATACATACATGATAGCAGGACAAAAATAAATAGGTGAAAAAACTGAGGTGAAGAGAATTAAGAGGGAGGTGAGGTTAATACACAAAAAGTAAAAGGCAGACCCTAAACAACAACAAATAGTTCACCAAATCTGCCCTGAACTTCCTAGTGGCAAAGCAGAGGGAAATACAACGAGGCACATGTTTCATTAAGACCCTAAGTTAAAAGCAAGTCAGTGGCTTCAGAGAACCACTCAGTCCTGGATCCTGAGATCCCAGGGGAAACATCTCCCAGGGCTAATCAGCAGTTAGGTATAGAGAAAGGGGGGCTTAGCAGTGAGATGGAGATGGAAATGCGGGAGTTGAGGGCCGTGGGCCGTGGTGATGATTGTAGGCACGAGGAGAGTATGAAACATGAGAAGGAAGAGGACCAAGGACGGAACCTGGGAAAACTGACATTTAAGAGGAAAGCTGGAGAACCAGGGAAAGAGAGCCGAGAAGATTAAGCTCCCCCAAATCCCAGCCATGTGAAAAGCAGATACACTGTTTGGGAGTACTTGCAAGTATGTTTTCTAATTTCATTGTCTACTTCAATGAGAACAGAAAACTTAGTCTTGAAATATACCAACAACAGCCTTCAAATGCTTGCCTGAGGGGGAAAAATGCAGCAATCATTTACCTACCTTTTCAAAGACACGGATAAAGGTCATTGTCAAAACATAACCCCCAATGTAAAGGAATATTAGGTTATACCAATGACGTCGTGGTTACTATCATATGACTAAAGTAATATAATTGGCAGTAGCAGAATGTCTATACAAGTTTAATAACAGTTTTTATCTTAACTCTAATTTTAAAGTAAAAATTACGCTTTATGTTCACTTCTAGGATAACTGAGTCTCCAGAAAAGATACATCTTTTTGAAGAATAAGTTTCTCCCAACAGCCTGTCTTAAAAGTATAAAAGTTAGTTCAGTTTTTTTATTGCCTTGTAAATAAATTCCTCTCTATATCCTACCATAACAAAAGAATCAGTAGGTTTACCTACGGATTAGCTGATAAGTGAAACAGGTAATCTCTGCCCTGAAGAAATCTGAGAACTGCTACAGCTCTAAGAGGAAGACTTGAGAGAATCAGGTCAAGAAGTCTTTGCTGGTGCTGCTTTCCTGCAGGGGGCTGGAAGAGGAAATCGCATGAAATGCAAGGAAAAAATGTAAACAGGAATTAAGGAGTTGCCCTAAGTCAAACAATTTCTCATAAATCTTCAACCAATGGAAAATACACTATTTTACATCAGATTTTTTTAAAGAAATAGAAAATAGAAGTTGGCTGTGCATGTTGTATGAGAAAGGAATGACCAGATGCAAAACGGGCAACCATATGAAAAGCCCATTGAAGGGAACTGGGTGATTAATACGCTACAAACAGGCCAGGACAGCATGATTTATCTCCATCTCAGAATGGAAACCTACGATGCAGAAAATGAGGTTAAAATGAAAAATGTAGGAATCCTGACAAACAACAAAATAAAGGATAATCTATGTTTAAAGTCAGGGCATAAATTCAAATGAAGGACCAAAATTCCTCTCGTAAAGAATCCAAGAATCTACTGACAAGTCTCGGCAAGTAAGCTGAGTTGGAATGCTTCCTTAGAGAACTTGGGATTTTTCTGTAGCCCAAGACAAACCAGAGATCTAGAATGAAATGACCCACTACATTTCTTAGTAAGATGATGATGCTTTACTGGTGGCAAAGAAGATTTTACAGAGCGGGACAGGGCAGAGAACGGAAGTCACTTAGATTTTTCTTTGTGTTGCACGTAGAGGAATAATTTTAGGTTCTCAGGGAAAGAATTGCACTCAGATGATGTCACTGCAGAAGTCAAAGACAAGCAGAACCAAACTTGCTATTTGACAAGATTCTAATAATATTATCAGTGATCAAAAGATCCCTTACCAGGTGCCAGACAGAGTGGTAGGTATGCATTCCCCATCTACAGATGAAGGAATGAGGACCACTGTCAAAGGATAAGATTAACATATGGCTCAGGCCTCTGATGTCCTAATAAAGAGAGGGCTTCACAATTCTGCAGGATAACTCAGTGGGGGAAACAGTATTTTCCTACATTTAAAAGAAAAATATCTCCTTTTTTCGCCTATTCCCACTTCTCAAGATCAAGGTCCCCCACTTTCTGGGAAGAAGTCACTAAACACTTCATTAGCACATTTTTTTAAATTGAGAGCAGCATCAGGTAGACATTTCATTTCTTAATTGATTGGCTTTATTTTTCATTTTGAACTTTTTGTAATGTAGAATGTTACTGAAGTATATATACAGAAAGTGCAAACATGAAAAGTGTACAGTTAAACTAATTTTCACAAAATGAGCACAGCTGTGTCAGAAGTTTTCAGATAAAGACATTGAACCTGACCAGATCCCCAGAGGTCAAGGTCTCTGCGTGCCCGTTCCTATAACTAACTTTCCCTCAAGGGTAACAATCATCTTAAACTGTAACTCAAATGAGTTTTGTCTGTTTTTGAACTTCATGTAAACAGAATCACATAAATGTATATGTGATTGTATCGTGCATCACTCATTCAACACTACATTTGTGAGGTTCAGTTATATAGTCGTGTGGGTTGTAGTCCGTTCATTCTCATTGCTCTACAGCATTCCACAACTTATTTATCTATCCCACCACTGATAGGTGTTTATTGGTTCTTTTTTTTTTTTTTTCTTCAATTTTTGACGGAAAGATATTGCTGTGAATACTTCGATGTATCTTTTTGGCAAACTTGGGGATCATTTTAGAATTATTCAGATTTATTGGCTGTATTTTTGAGGACTTTGAATGGAACTTAAAAATACATCATTTCTCTCTTTTCAGTGTGTATTTCTTTATTAGATGACTGGTTAATACTTGTGAACATCCACTCTACATATTTTATGTTAATATTTTCTCTAATAGTATTTCTAGTGATTGCCTCAAGAAATAACAGAGCCTTAACCATCTTGAACATGTTACTTACTACACGTTACAGGAATTCAACAGTAATCGAATAAGATGCCAGTATAAGCTTCTACTGGTGGACGTATGGCAGATCATGTTTGCAACGAATGAAAAGTGATGAATATTTATTTTTCTAAAAAAATCTTCTTAAATGCATTGACAAACTGGCTGGAATAGACTGTAAGGCACACTCAGGTCAAAAACTAAAGGGGAGCGTGCAGGGAGGAGGGGACACCGATGCTGCTTCCACCTGAGGGCATGTACTGAGCTGGGGGGCCCGGAGCTTTAATACTCACAGCCTTCTGGGGCTGGGGGAGAGGGGTTGAAACCCAGGGCCTGAACAGAGAGCAGAGCTAGGACCCAAAGGGTACATCTCTCTCTTCTCTCTTCCTTCCCTTCAGTGTGAGTGCTAGTTATGCTTGATTTTGTCCCAGAGGTCCCTTAAGTCACCCTCATTTTAAAAAATGTTTTTCTCTTGCTGTGCTGATTGGATGATTTTCACTGTTCTGTCTTCCAGATCACTCCTCTGTATCATCTAATCTGCTGTTGGTTCCTTCTAGTTTAGTTACCATTTCTGTTATTGTCTTCTTCTGACTGGGTCTCTCTTATAGCTTCTACCTCTGTTGAAGTTCTGTGTCCCCTATTCTTCTTGCCGGTGCAGCAAGCATCTCTATCACCACTACTTTGAACTCTATCAGGTAAGTTACTTATCTCCATTTCATTAGGTCTTTTTTTTCCCCCTCTGGGGTTTACCTTGTTCTTTTGTTTGGAACACAGTCCTTTGTTGCTTCACTTTGTTTGACTTTCTGCATTTGCTTCCATGAATGAAGTGGAGCAGCTACCCCTCCTGGTCTTGAAGGGTTGGCCTTGTGTGGACTGTGTGTGCCAGGCAGCTTTGGCAGGCAGGCTGGAGCCGGCGACCCCAGAGTGTGCCACGCCAGGGCCATTTTGGTGTGAAGGCCGGACCTGGGGCAGGTGTGGATGGGGTGCCCAGGGTGTGTCAAGCCGGGGCCACCTTGAGCAGATGGTTGAAGGTGTGGGCCAAGGGCTTGGGGTGTAGTGGGGCAGCCTTGGCAGGCTGGCCAGATGCCTGGACCAGGATTCCTTCCACGCTATTGAGGTAGAGGGGGATTGCCAAATATGGCGTTTTCTGGAACCTCCTGCCCTGGAGAGAGTTCCAGCAGTTCCCCTCCCATTTGGCAGATCCTCTAGGGTTAAAGTGGCTTTCCCTCAAGGATAGTCTAAGTGCCCTTTAAACTTCGAGGGTTTTTTTGCTGTTCCCCAGGGCACATGGGCCCCTCAGTGACATCCCTCCCGACTACAGGTCCCGCCCATACTGTGTCTCTGTCTCCCCGACCTGTCTCTGTGTGTCATTTGTTGTGCAGAAGCTGTTCAATTAGCTCTCAGTTCTTCTCCAGGAGAAACTGCTCTAAATGTAGGTTTAGATTCAATGTGTCCATGGAAGGTGAATTCAAGGTCTTCCTATGCTGCCATCTTGGAGGAACTCTTCAAATACTTTTTATTTAAAAAAATTTTTTTGCTAATATATGTATTTTTTTATTGAAGTATAGTTGGTTTACAATGTTGTGTTCATTTCTGGTGTACAGCATAGTGATTCAGTTATACATATATTCCTTTTCCTATTCTTTTTCATTATAGGCTATTATAAGATAATAAAATAGATCCCTGTGCTGTACAGTAGACCTTGTTGTTGATCTATTTGATACATAGTAATTAGTATCTACAAATCCTGAACTCCCAATTTATCCTTCCTCCCTCCCCATTCCCTCCTGGTAACCATAAGTTTGTTTTCTATGTCTGTGATTCTGTCTCTGTTTTGTAAATAAGTTCATTTGTGTCATTTTTTTAGATTCCACATATAAGTGATAGCATATGGTATTTTTCTTTTTCCTTCTGGCTTATTTCACTTAGAATGATGATCTCAAGGCCCATCCATGTTGCTGCAAGTGGCATTATTTTTATTCTTTTTTATGTCTGAATTGTATTCCATTGTATACATATTCCACATCTTCTTTATCCAATCATCTGTCGATGGACATTTAGTTGCTTCCATGTCTTGGATTTTGTGAAGAGTGCTGCTATGAATATTGGTGTTGGTTTGCCAATATTTTATTTATTTATGATCTTGATATCTATGCTCATGACTATAAAGGACCTATAATTTTTCCTATTTGTATTATCATTTTCTAGTTTTGATATCAAGGTTATACCAGCCTCATAAAATGGACTGAGAAACATTCCCTCTATCCATCAGTGTTTCAAAATCTGCAGAGAGAGAGAGAAATAGAGACAAAGAGAGAGAGACAGAGACAGAGAAGGAAATCAAGTGCCAGATGATTTTAGGGTGGATGCTAAAAATCAGAGGGCAATAGATAATCCCAATATTATACAAACTACTCAAATACTTTTTAGAATGAAGTGGATAGGAAGGGGAAAAAAGTATGTATACTGATTACTAAAACATATAGCAAATCATTTTACTGGTATTAAACACCCCAAACAGCCCTCTCACCCCTGCACTCTCCTTAAGTTCAAAACAGCCTCTTCCTAGGATCCCAACACTAACAAGCAATGTCATGTTCAATTTCTGGTCTCAGTTTCCCTGCCATCCCCTGAGAATGCCTGTCACTCCCTTCAGAGCAGGGACTCATTATATTTACTTACTGTGCATGATCCCAGCAGAGTACTCGGCCCGTGGGTCATACTCAGCAAACTGCAGCTCCTGCCTTGCTCACTGGCTCACGGTAAGCCTTCAAGGCGATGCAAATAAAAGCTTTCTAAACTGCACGTGTAATTGCACCAGATCCTCTGCCCCAGGTAGAAAGCGGGAAGTTCTCATCTTTTGAAGGAGGCTTCTCTGAGTGGAGGAGGAGGCTCCTTCCCTTGCTCACTCCACTGCCACGAGCCAATGGAGTGTTTCTTCGCTTACTAGTTGGGCCTCCCCAGCATGGGGTGGAGAGGCTAGAGCCAAAGGAGGACAAACCCTTGGCTTGCTGCCAGCCCCACCATGGCTGTCCCTGCGGGGGCACGTTGCTCAGAGCACATTTTGGCATAAACTTGGTCACTTCAGTTAATTCCAAAGGGGCACGGTGTGAGCTCTTGGGAGGGAGCCACATCGTGTCTAAAGGGCACAAAATAATGGGGATTTTTTTCTGTGTGGCCTCACCCAATTTAAGTTATCTTCTCAAGTAGCTCAAACACTAAATGGAAATACTCGACCTCTCTCCTCTCTGGGCTTTTGACAAAGCAAAAGGAGTTGGAGAGTGGTTTTATTGGTTTGTTTGTTTTTGTTTTAATTTCTGCTCCTTTTCCCTTTCCATAGTCAAGATAAAACAAAATAATGGATGATGATGCTTCATCGGGGCATGAAATAATTTCAGTTAAATTTGAGATTGGTGTTTAACATTCCAGTTTGTCACTGTAAATTGATTTCTGTGAGCAGATCAAGAAACAAAAGAGGTTTTTGGAATGCATGCTAAAGGATCTGAATACTGAATAACCAGCCACCATGGGTGGGTAAGAAAAGCCACAATTGAGAGATGGCCTACACAGCCTGTTTTTTAGCTGTTTAGAGGAATTTTCCTGACATTTCCTTTTTCTGGTAGATGTGTGTTTTTCTACTTGGTATAAGAGGGATTAATTCAAGCATTTCATACCTAGGACCCGCTGAAAGGCAGTTTTACATGTGAATAGATTTAAGTGGCCAGGGCCACTTCTTTCCTTCCCGCAACTGTGCCAGATCCACTTCCCACACCCTCCTGTTGTGACTCTGGCCAAGTTCTCCCATCCTTCTTAGAGCACAAGTGTACAATTTAGTCAACCTGAGGCCACAGGAACCAATAATGCATCTTTATAGCTCAGAAATGTTATTATAGCTTCCAGAAAGGACCTCTCCACCCTAGTCCAAAAGATCAAATTTATTCTTTAAACTAATAAGCCCAATTCATCAGAAGAATCATGCACCATATGTGTTTTATAAAATTTACCTAGCTATAGGAGGTATTTTATAGAGAACGTGTCATAGGGCTATATACATGTTGACAAGTTCTGGTTTGTTGTTGTTGTTGTTGAATAGGGAATTAGTGTTTCTTGAAAAATTGGAGGGAAGGGCACCACTCTTACTACCCCTTCCAACCATTTTTGTTCTCTGGGTCTCCTTTGTCAGCTCAGTACTGGTAGAAAATCGCTACTCGCTGTCTATACACACGGCAACCAGATATGACCCATTCGTGTGGTGCCTTTGAGATGGAGGGGCCCTAGGAGCCTCTCAAGTTAAGATCAGTTGCTTTGATTCCCATTTCCACTGTGGATTGGTTCATTTGTGTTCACTTCCCTCAATCATCCATTTTGGTTAATGAACAGGTCACACAATGAGGAAATTCTTATGGCGTGAAATGGTGTGTGAATGTGTGTGTTATTTGGGTAATTTAGAAAAAGCAAATTTGAAAATAAACCAGCAAGAACCTGGAATTGATGTCCTGTAACTAGGTTTCCTGTTGTGTTAAACAGCTATTATTATGATCACATACCTGTTGGTGGCCAACTGAATTCAAAAGCAAAACATGCATAACACAAACTAATACAGCCCTTTCCCAGATTCCGGAGAACAGCTTGTGGTGGCTCTGTTCATCAAAGGAAGCTCTCCTCTGTTGCAAGAATGGCTGGCTCATTCTGCTGATGACCTCGTATTAATGTGCCAGAAACAAAGCAACGACGTGGGGATAATTTCTACAAAACTCGATGTTTCATCCAAATGTAATTAAAGCAGCCAAGAATTTTTGCCCTTGTTACTGTGAAATAACTCAGAGCCAGAGGTTGAGTTATTCAGAGCTAATCTTTCATCCACATGTGAAGAAAGGTGTCAGTTGATTTTCCTTCCTTTCTGCATAATAGTTTCTGAGAGAGCCGGAAATAAGCCTTTAGTTTTTTTTAGTTTGAAGGTTTTTTTAGTGAGGATCAGAGTATGGGATCTGCCAGATTAGCGATTAATTTGGGGATGCCAGGTACTCAAGGGAGTTGATCACTCACTGTGCAAATTTTCTAAGGAAATGGTTATTAGATACATATCCCACAGATACTGACTTTAAAGCAGCAGTGTGGCAGGTCAGAAGCTATAAACACAGCCTTGCCTTTATCTGTTCTTCAGGAAGCTGTAAAGGATTGTAGTAAATATACACAGGAGGGCATCAGAATGATTCAAAGTTGTAACACTGCCTCCATCACTATAGGTTATAACGGGAACTGAAGCTAATTGCTGGAGACTGCTCTATGCGTCAATGCCCCACCAGCAATGAGGGGCAAAGACACCTACCAACCTCATTGAGAAATTGAACAAGGTCATTTAAGTAAAACTCCAGGCACAAAGTTAAGTACTCAACAAACGATAACCATTCTTACTAGCTGCTTAACTATTAACTCAATATAATAATTATGCTTTAGGTGATAATGAAGATTATGCACCAAATCAGAGAAACTGGTTTGAAAAAAAAAAACTTTCTCTTATTTGAATTAGTGTTAACTCAAAGTGTCAACATACTAATTTTCTCCATAATTCACACTGCCTTATTCATATATACTTAGTAGATATTTTTAAAAAAATACCACAGTGCATCTGAGACGACTCATGTACAGGAAGCTTTCTAAATGCATACTGATTTGACTACAGCAAGCTGACTCAGAAGTGGCAAAACAACTCAGTGTTTGGATACAGAACATGATTTCTATTTTAAATATCTAAATCCTTTAGACCTCAGTTTCTTCTTTTTTTTTTTTTTTTTTCTCTTAATGGAGGCACTGGGGATTGAACACAGGACCTCGAGCACACCAAGCATGCACTCTACCACTGAGCTATACCCCACACCCCATTGACCTCAGTTTCTTTACCCACTAGGGCTTGAGATGGAGGGAACAGGGAAGGGCAATCCTTCCCTTCCTGCTTCTCCACTAAGTGGTGGCACCGAATTAAAAGAAGAATCTTTCAGACACCAAAATACGCACATTTAACTACTGTGCTATAACTGCTTCTCAAGTTAGGGAGAAAGACAGGGCTGTACCAGGAGTTCCCAACCAGCAACACTCAGAGAAACAGGTGGTACAGGGGCAAAACATGTGGCCTCTTGGAACCCACTGCCAACATTGGAATCCAGCTCTGCCACACGAGCTATAAAACCTTGGGGAAATGACTTAATCTCCCTGAGCCTGAGCTTCCCTTATTTAGAAAGTGAAGATGGAAACAATATTTGCACATAAATTCATAGGAGGATTAAATACCTTAATACATGCAATCTGCTTAGAGCAGGGCCTTCTTGATTATCAGCAGTTGCTACCTGTTATTCACGTTGATGGACATACGGGGAACATGCCAAGGTTTGGGGTTTTTCTTCATTTGTTGTTGAGTCTGCAGGATGTTGCCTCATTTACAACACAGTTTTTACTCTGTCCGACAGAGCGGGGGATGTACCTTTTATCCCTTACGCACTGACTACTTGAAACACTGCTCATATATGGTTTTTTTTTTTCTATTTCATAGGGATTTTCAGGAATTGAAGGAGATATTTCCAAATCAAGTTACTCCTTCGTGAGAACTAAAAGTGTTAAGTTATTTATCTTTGTGGCAATAGTTCCAAAATCACTAAGCTTTAAAAAGTGGGTTATCAGAACTGCATTATAAACTGCTAAGAACTATAAAATTATAAGGTGAACTCTTACTCAAGGAAATTGGATCTTATCATGGAGCCTAGTTTAAAGTCAACATTGTTTAAAAATTGAAGTATAGTTGATGTACAATGTTGTGTTAGTTTCTGGTGTACAGCATTGTGATTCAGTCATACATATGTATATAGTCTTTTTCATATTCTTTTGTATTGTTTGTATCTGCTAATCCCAAACTCCTAATTTATCCCTCCCACCTCCTTTCCCCTTTGGTAACCGTAAGTTTGTTTTTATTTCTGTGAGTCTATTTCTGTTTTGTACATAAGTTCATTTGTGTCATTTTTTTAGATTTCACATACAAGTGATATCATATGATATTTGCCTGTCTTACTTCACTTAGTATGATAATCTCTACCCATGTTGCTGCAATAGAATATTTCACTTTTTATGACTGAGTAGTACTCCATTGTATATATACCACATTGTCCTTATCCAATCATCTGTCAATGGACATTTAGGTTGCTTCCATGTCTTGGCTATTGTAAATAGTGCTTCTAAGAACACTGAGATGTGTAAATCTTTTCAAATTAGCATTTTCTCCAGATACGTGCCCAGGAGTAGGATTGCTGGATCATATGGTAAGTCTATTTTCAGTTTTTAAGGAATCTCCATTAAAGTCAGCATTTAAGGCAAAAATTAAACATAGTTAAAATGACACCTGAACATCTCTTAGAGCACAGGGACAGTTCTGTTTGTCAGTAAATCCACTATCGTTACTTCTTCCTCCAGCTGTGGAACAGGTCACATTTCTTCTGCTGAACATCAGATGAAGAAACTGGCTTGTATTTAAGCCTGTTTTGTATGAAAAACATGAACAACATAAACCAAGGACTTTATATATACTATCTCATTTACTACTCACGGTGACTTATGAAGTATTAGTACGTACTCCTTTTTCACCTGAGGAGGACTGAGGCCAAGCAAAGTCACTGACTTGCCCATGGCCACCAGCAGGTGGACTGTGGAGCAGAATTCTGATCTCAATTCACCAAAGCCCCTAATTTCCCTCTACATGTTCCCTCTGCCTAGAATCACTTGTGCTATGACATTGAAGGATACAAATTGTCCTCTACTCTGCTCAAGCAAGACTGCCTAGCCTCTATTAGAGGAAAGGTTGAGTTTAGAGCTTCTTGAATTGAATGCAGAGATGTTGGAGGAAGTCCAAAGACCAAGGGAACTGTTGGAAAGAAGTCCCAGGAGAAATGCAGTTTAAGAGTGGAAAGATTTAAAGAGGGATAGAAAGGACATTACTGACTCTGCTGGGTTTTAGAGCCATGAATAAGTTATGCTTAGAAACAGAGGAAGAATCAGCCTGGCTGTCTGGGTGGCTTGGCTGCAGCTCTCCTTGAAGAAGGAGGCTGGATGGGGGCCTCCTGAGAGTCCTTTCTATCTTATGGTTCTAGGAATCCACCCTGGACAGCACTAATAAATGCAGCAAAGACGCGAGTTACAGAGACCGCTCAGCTGATTCCTGGAATGCTTCTCTAAAGGGGGACCAGACATTACTGTCTTCTTACTTAATGATGGGGAAATGAGCCCAGACACTCACTTCTCAGGAAAAAATGACAGCTCAACCGGCACTTTGGCTAGACAAATGGCCCCAAAGGCACTGGCTTGACATATCAGTGTCCCATGCAGGGCTCCATGGACATCAGTGAGAGTGTCCATGCCTCCCCCACCCCTGCCCCCAGAGGAAGTGCACAGGGCCCAGGGGGTAGAGAGGTAATTAGGGTGTAATCAGAGGAATGCTCCTGAAGGCTGCCACACTATACCTGTGGCCCCAGACCAGCCCTTCCCTCTGTATAAACAGACCTGTGAAACAGACCAATTGCTGGTCCACAATAAAGTCGGATCCTTTCTTGTGGTCTTGTTCTTTCTAAAGGGTTCTTTTCCTTTTACTTGCTTCCTTTCTGATTACACATATAATATAGTTAATATAAAAAAAGGAAAAAAACAGAAAATTGTTTAAAGTAAGATAATATAAAGAAGATTATATATTTGCTATGCACTATTTTTTCCTTATAAAACTCAGATATACAATAGTCTGTGATATGGATAATAGTAACAATAATGATGAAATCGCTTATGTGCCAGATGCCGCGCTAAAGGCTTAATCTGCACCATCTTGCTTAATGAAAGCAATCCTGGACAGGAATTATCTAACACTTCCTCCAGGTCTAATCCAGTATGACACTCTTAAAGAATCAGGTATTTTCTCTTCCCTTAAAAAAAAAAAAAAAAAAAAAAAAAAAAAAAACTAAAAAAAAAAATCTAATGATACTAGAACACCAAAATCAGCTAGATTACTTTATCATCTTAATTATAGCCTCAGAGGTATGGCTAATATTAAAACCTAGTAAGAACTTACAAAAATTAACATCAATGATAGGCGTGTAGATTCTTAAGGGCCCTCTGGCTCTGCTAATCTGAAAATTCAACAGTGGCTCACCACACTTAATCACCAGGCCAGTGGGAGAATTACCAGTCTAATTTCAGAACTGATCAGAGTTTGTGCTTCAGCCGCACTTAATATTTTGACGACCTTCTGTAAAGGTCTACTACTCTTTTTAGTTCTGCAATTTTCAGTCTTGTAACCATTTAAGATGATGCTGACACAAAGCTTCTACCATGCTTTATGAAGATAGAAATAAAAAGACCAGCATATCTAAACAATAAACTTTTCACCTACAATTTCTTAATAGAATTGTATCTAGAATGTAGTATAATACTGAAAAATAATCAATAAAAATTGTAAAGTCCTTACAGAGAAAGTCACATTTCTATCCTCTTATTTTCACTTTAGGTGATTTATATTTCTATTTTTCAGCAACTTACCATTCTCTGCTAATTCTCTACTAAGCCTATTTGTGCCCAGAACTGTGCCTGGCACCTGGTGGTATTTTATAGATATTTGTTCAATGAATGAAATTTGCAACTGATGAAGTGATTTGAGGAGCCCAGAGAGAAATGGGCAACTCTGGTCTCTGCCCCATACCATGAACCAAGCCAAGAAAACCCCAGTCTTTCCCTGGTCCCATAAATGGCAGAGTCATCACACTCATTTAGTTCCTGGCCTCAAAGATTGGCTGTGGTTGAGTTTCTGTCATGGAGCAGAGTGAAGCCTCTTCACAAATGATGACTTGGACCTCAAATGCTGACCTTCAGATTTTTTCTAGGAGCCTCTCTGACACGAAGTAGAGACGTAGCTGTTAGATAACAGTTAACTCTCCATCCAATTTCCTGAGAGAGGACAACTGCTTACAGGGCCCAGACATTAACGTTTGTGTTCCAGTTACAGCCACTTACGCAACACCCTCTTTATAGGATGTACAGAAGAATACTCTCTTTGAAAGGTTACATTATAAAAAGAGTTTAATTGTACACTTGAATGTATTTGAATTGCATCTTTGGCAAGTAAACATTTAAATAAATTTCTTTATTATTGTTTATTCTCCATTTGTGGTCTACTTCATATATTGATTACTGTCAATTTCCCATGTCAATTTACTTTATAATTAATTTTTTATTGAGATATAATTGACTACAGTTAATTTTTTACTTGATTAGGAGGAATGGGAGTATTTCACACTGAGTTCTTGCTCATTTGTTCCCCTATCAGTGTTTGTCTTTCTTTAATCAGCTCCATAATGATATCATCTAGATCTAAGTATAATTTTTATATCAATCAGTTTTATTTACCATTTGAAAAGTAACTGTTATGTAGCTACATACTGAATTTCTTGAGTTCAGGTCTTGATCAGAACAAAATTTACATAAAAACAATGATGCCGTACTTTTGCTGATGTAAAAATTTAGGTGTTATTGTTTCCAAAACATTCAATACTCTATCCTAACCTAAATCTTTTGCCTTTTACACTATATAAGGATATATAGTGGGATGAGGACTAAAACTTTGCCATTGCCTGGGCCTCACTGGGACAGGCAGAAGTCTATGGTTCATTTTTCAGGAAATATCTCAAGATGTATGTTCAGAAGCAGTGAAATTCTAAACTAACCAGAGGCTCTCCTAACCAGTGTTCACTAAACTCATAAGAATTTTTAATGCTTCAGAGATCCCCTAATCTACTCCAAGCAGGTATTCCTGCTGTTAAACAGAGACTAAGGGCTTCTGGGTGGATAAAAGTGCAGCCTTCTTCCCTAAGATGTGACCTTCACCTAAAAGCTGGAAGCTCTCAAATCTCTCAAGGGACTGACTCTGGGAGCATGTTCAAATGGAGATGGCTCACAAAGCTTTGTGAAAGCAAAGGGAAAAAGCCAAAAACAAACTAAAGAACAACCTAGACACAGGATATAGCACTTGTTTCAGACAGCGACAGAGATGACTGAGGTTTTTCCTGAATGCTGAGGGAGACCTAGTCAAGACAGGCACTCTGCAGGAGTGCATCTCAAAAGGTTTTCTGTTCTCCTGCCAAATCCTCAGCCCCCATCTTGCTGCCCTAAGGCCTGCTGGGATCCTATCCACCTAAAAACATTGGCACTCTTTTGGCACTTTCAATTCTGAAAGCAGCTCTGACAGCCTTGATTCTGACATGCACACAGAGAAGAGAAGCTCAAAGACTTTCTATGAGAAAATCTCAGGAAAAGTAAGGAGGTGGAGTTTAGACAACTCTGAAGAAGTGCTTGACGTAAAGCTGTGTAATGGATTTGGTATTTAAATGGGAGGAATGTTCAGCTTCTGAGACAAAATAACAATAAGAAAAAAAGGGAAAATGAAAAAGGATAGCTGGAGAGTGAGAGCAAAAGAGTTAGGAATACATTTAACCAAGAAAGTACAACATTTGTACACTGAAAACTACAAAACATTGCTGAAAGAAATTCATGAAGACTTAAATAAATGAAAACTATTTCATGTTCATGTACTGAAAGACTCAACCTTGTTCATATGGCAGTAATACCCAAAGTGATGTACAGCTCCATTATAATCTCAATCAAAATCCCAATGACCTTTTTTGTAGAAATGGAAAAGATGATCAGAAAATTCAAATGGAATTTCAGTGGAGCCTAAATAGCCAAAACTATCTTGAAAAGGAAAAACAAAACTGGAAGACTTACACTTCCTGATTTCAAAACTTACCTGAAGAGAAAGTTATTAATAATCACACAGTGTGTGGTACCGATGTAACAGTTCAATGGAATAGAATTTAAAATCCAGAAATAAACCTATACATCTATGGTCAACTAATTTTGACAAAGGTGCCAAAACTACTCAATGGAAAAAAAATTAACTCTTCAACGAATAATGCTGGGATAACTGGATATCTACATGCAAAAGAATGAAGTTGGACTCCTATCTCACAATACATGCAAAAATTTATTCAAAATGGATCAACAATGTAAACACAAGAGGTAAATCCATAATGTTCTGGGAAGAAAACATATGAGTAAATCCTTATAACCTTGGATCTGGCAATGGATTCTTAGATACTGCCGAAAAGCATAAGCATCAAAGGAAAAAAATAGATAAATTGGATTTCATCAAAATTAAAAACTTCTGTGCATCAAAGAACATTATCAAAAAAGTAAAAAGACAACCCACAAAATGGGAGAAATTTTTGAAAATCACATATCTGAAACCCAGAATATATAAAGAACCCTTATAACTCAACAAGAAAAAAGACAAACAACCCAATTTAAAAATAAGTTAAGGACTTGTAGACATTCCTCCAAAGAAGATATACAAATTGCCAAAAAACACAAGAAAAGCATGTTCAGTATCATTAATCACTGGGAAATGCAATCAAAACAACAAGATACCACATCATACCTGTTAAGATAGCTATAATTAAAACAAACAAACAAACAAACAAGAAATAACCACTGTTGTCAAAAATGTAGGGAAACAAGAATCCTCATACTTTGCTGGTAGGAATGTAAAATGGTACAGCTGCTATAGAAAACAGTTTGGTACTTACTCAAAAAGTTAATCATAGAATTACCATATGACCCAGCAATTCCTCTACTAGGTATAGACCCCAAAGAACTGAAAACATATTCAAACAAAAACTTATACTCTTAATGTTCATCACAGCACTATTCACAATATTCAAGAGGTCGAAATTATCTAAATTTTCATCAACTGCTGAGTGGATAAAAAAAGTGTGGCATATCCATTCAATAGAGCATTATTCAGCCATAAAAAGGAATGAAGTACTGATACATGCCATACCATGAATTAACCTCAAAGACATTATGCAAAGTGAAATAAACTAGACATACAAGGTTACACAGTGTATGAATTCATTTATATGAAATATCCAGAATAGGTAAATCTATACAGAATAAATCAGATTAGTGGTCATTGGGGGCTGGGAGAAGGGAGAATTGGGGAGTGACTGCTTTATGAGTGCAGCGTACCCATACCCATTTCTTTTGGGATTATGAAGATATTTTGGAATTTGACAAGATAGTGGCTGTATAACATTGTGAATGTACTAAATGCTACTGAATTATACACTTTACAATGAGTAATTTTATGTTATGGGTGTTTAACCTCAATTTTTAAAAGTATGGTGGGACAGTGACTGTAGAATATGCTGCAGCCTTTGACAATGATTTTGTAAATGTACATTTGCTGGCGGATATTTTCACAATCTTAAGTAATACACCATATTATAAATTAAATTTTCAAAATTAAAAAATTATGAATAAAAAAGCAAAAGAGGATGAGGAAACAAAAGAGCAAAGAAAACTGAGAGAGGGAACAAGAGCTGGGAAAACGAGAGGGAGAGAAAAGGAGGAAGAGGATGAGAAAAAGGAGAAAAGAAATAGGAAAGCTAGAGAAAAATTTTAAAGTCACATGATATCGAGTGTCAGTAGGGCCTGTGCACAAAGGAGCTCTCTCCTACACAGCTGGTAGGAGTGTATGCAGCACAGCCACTTGGGAGAACACTTAGTCAGTCATTAATAAAATTTAAATGGACATAGGTGGTAATGTTCAGCATGGCAACTATAGTTAATGATACAGTACTGTATGTTTGAAAGTTGGTGAGAGAGTAGATCTTAAAAGTTCTCATCAAAAGAAAACAAAATTCTGTAACTATGTAAGGAGACAGATGTTAACTAGACTTATTGTGGTGATTGTTTTACAATACATACAAATATAAAATCATTATGTTGCATACTTGAAACTAATAGACTGTGGTATGTCAATTACACCTCAATACAAAAGTAAAATAAAAAAACAAAATAGACATACTCAGAGTTCCACTTCCAGTATCTAATCTACTTTAGGGAGATCATCACCTGTGTGTCCAAAGGAACCATGCATTCAGCATTTGCTTATAATATCAGAATATTAGAAACAACATAAATAGTTAAGGGGATGAAAACATTGTGATACTAATAATATGACAATATTATGCAGTACTTTAAAAGAATGATTATATACATATGCATTTCAAATGTAATTATATATTCATATTTTTATATATATGAAAAAAGAAACAAGCTCCAAGTTATTTTTTTGGTCTGAAAAAGAGTTGACAAACGTAGTTTGATGCCATACAGTACACACTAGTATATGATATTATATTAATGTATTACTTGTACAATTAAAAATTTTAGATTAATAAAAAGAAAGTAAAGGATATACAAAAAGAGAATTGTGGAGAATTATACAGGGATTAAAAAAATGAAAGAAGCATAGAAAAAAGAGGGAAGGAAAGAAGGAAGAATAAGAGGAAGGCAGGAATAAAGGAAGATGGGGGGTGGTTAACAAGCCAGGCTGGATTCCTACCTGGAAGTAGGGGCAATCAGCAAGCACGTACATAAACCTCAAGGGTTGAGGCTTGAGGAGGAGCTAGCTGATATCAAAAGAAAAGAAAAAGGAAGAGCCTGGAAGCCTCAAATTAAAGCTCTCCCAAGACAAGTAGATTAAATGAGACCTGGTTTCGTACTTAACTGCTCCTAGTTCTTTACCCTAAGTATTGCTCACACTGCAGTTGCAACTTGAGTTATGCAAGCTGAGTTGACTGTTACTTTGTCCAGCCACAGAGGTTTTGGCAAGAGAAGATCCCAAAGGCCCTGCAGGGATGAAGCCTGCAGATCTCAGACACATAGTCTATGAAGCAGAAATGCAGCTGTAAGTCCCATGGAGCCTAGACCTGTGGCTGATCTTGGGGCACCATTTCATTATAGTTTTTGTCTCGTGGAGACTCTGCAATGAAGATCGAGGCAAGAATATGTATGTGAAGGGATAAGGAAGAGAAAAATCAGAATGCAACAGGGCAGCAATAGTCAACACAAAGTTTATCAAAGAAGGGATGACACTAAATGTACTAATATGTTGAATATCTGAACAACGCATAAAAGTTGTATTAGTTACTACAAACTTCATGGCTTAAAATAACACACAATGATTATCTCATAATTTTGCTGGGTCCGGAGTCCAGGCATGGCTTAACTAGGTCCTCTGTTTAGAGTTTCACAAAGCCAAAATTAAGGTGCCCTTTGGCCCACATTCTCATCTGGAGGCTTGACTGGGGAAGAATATTTCCAAGGTCACTTAGATGGTTGACAGAATTTACTTCCTTGTGCTTGCAGAACCCCAAGGGCCCTGGTTTCTTGCTGGCTGTTGGCTGTTGGCTAATTTCAGCTCCTGGAGGCCACCTACAGCTCCTTGCCACGTGGACTTCCCCAGCATGGCCACTTACTTCATCAAGCCAGAAAGGACAGTCTCTAGAGAGAGTCTGCTAGCAAGACCGAATCTTTTATAATGTAATGTAGTCACAGGAATGACATCCATCATCTGTGCTGCATTTATTGTTTATAAGAAAGTCACAGGTTCTAAATGCACTCAAGGGGCGGGAATCCCACAGAGGCATTTATGCCAGAATGTACTGGGCATCATGAGGCCACCTTAGAATCTTTCACACAAGCATGTCTCTGTGGCTTCTGAGGTTTTTAATGAAAAACAACCATGAATATAATTCTTTTAAAAATTGTAACTTACAACACTAAATAAGAAGTAAAATCTAAACCCAGAGTACATCTGACTTCAAAGCTTCTGATCTTCTCAACTAGACAGCTGCATGTAAATCTATGAAGTCAGAACACTCCCTCACACCATACGCAAACATAAACTCAAAATGGCTTCAAGACTTAAACATAACACAAGACACTATAAATCTCCTAGAAGAAAACATAGGCAAAACATTATCTGACATAAATCTTAGCAATGTTCTTTTAGGGCAGTCTACCCAGGCAATAGGAGTAAGAGCAAAAATAAACAAACAGGACCTAATTAAACTTACAAGCTTTTGCACAGCAAAAATCATAAGCAAAACAAAACGACAACCTACAGAATGGGAGAAAATATTTGCAAATGATGTGACTGACAAAGGTTTAATTTCCAGAATATATAAACAGCTTATACAACTTAATAACAGAAAAAACAAACAACCCAATCCAAAAACAAGCAGAAGCCCTAAACAAGCGATACTCCAATGAAGACATACAATGGCCAATAGGCACATGAAAAAATGCTCAATATCGCTAATGGTCAGAGAAATACAAATCAAAACTACATGATGTATCACCTCACACCAGTCAGAATGGCCATCATTCAAAAGTCCACAAACAATAAATGCTGAAGAGGGTGTGGAGAAAAGGGAACTCTCCTACACTGTTGGTGGGAATGTAGTTTGGTACAGCCATTATGGAAAACAGTTTGAAGATTACTCAAAAAACTAAAAATAGACTTACTACATGATCCAACAATCCCACTCCTGAGCATATATCTGGAGGGAACTCTAATTTGAAAAGACACATGCACCCCAGTGTTCATAGCAGCACTATTTACAATAGCCAAGACATAGAAACAACCTAAATGTCCATCAACAGATGACTGGATAAAGAAGTTGTGGTATATTTATACAATTGAATACTACTCAGTCATAAAAAATAATAAAATAATGCCATTTGCAGCAACATGAATGGAACTGGAGACCGTCATTCTAAGTGAAGTAAGCCAGAAAAAGAAAGAAAAATACCATATGATATCACTCATATGTGGAATCTAAAAAGAAAAAAAAAAAGATACTAATGAACTTATCTACAAAACAGAAACACTCACAGACATAGCAAACAAATTTATAGTTGCAGGGAGGGACGAACTGGGATTTCGAAATTTGTAATATTAACTACTATATATAAAATAGGTTAAAAAACAAATTTCTTCTGTACAACACAAGGAACTATATCCAATATCCTGTAGTAACCTATAATGAAAAAGAATATGAAAAGGAATATATGTATGTATATGGATGACTGAAATATGCTGTACACCAGAAATTGACACATTGTAATTGACTATACTTCAATAAAAAAAAAAAAAGCTCATGATCTTCTCAATTCCCTAGCCATATTTCAAATATGTATACATATGTAGATAGATGATAGATAGATAGATAGACAGACAGACAGGACTAGATTCAGTTTAAACTGGATTTCCAACATTTCTGAGTAAATCACTAGAATGAAGAGTAAGAACAAAGGCCTGGAAGACAAGCGGTTTCTAGCCACATATGGGGTGTAGGAATATGAGTATTTTTTGACCCTCAGTTCCAGTGTCATTTAAAAGAAGGTTAATTTTACCATTTATATTATTTTTGCCGTTATTCTGGGGGCTGAAAGAGACACTAATGTTTGTTCCTGGAATCACTGTCACCAACATGGTTATATAAAACGAAAGTGAAGATGCTGAGAGAAGGGAAGAGAAAATCCTTGAGTAAGTCTCTTCTTCACTGGTCCTTCACCAACAGAAGTGTTTGATCACCAAAACTAAACCAACCTTCACTAACTTGATAGGAGGAAAAAACGCGTTTCATTTTTGCCTTAAGTTGCATGCATTGTCTTATTACTGATTTGAACTTTTAAAAAATCATTTCTACTTAAAATTTTTGCCTTCTATGCTTTATACTCATTTGCTTTTTTGAGAGGTTTAGCGATTTGAATATAACCGTTCTCTGTTGTATATACCCAGATATTCCCAACCCTCTCTGGTCGTTTATCTCATTTTGTTTACGGTGGGGGTGGGGTAGTGGGAGGGCAGACGTCCAGTTACTTTCCATTCCGGTAGTCAACTCCATCGCTCTCTGCCTAGGATAATAGCGAATACCAGGTTCATTTTATAACCGGGAGCGGTGTTCACTTCGGGAAACCAGTCTGCAAACTTTGGTCCGCCGCGGCCGCTAGGTTGGTCAGCAGGGTGCGACTCCCGGGAGGCTGGGCGGCCCGGGCCCGACGCGGCCGCGGCCACCCCCGCCCTCCCCGCGGGCCCCGGGGCGCGCGCCCGTGTCTGGCTCCCGCCCGCGCGGCCACGCCGCTCCGGAACGGGCTGCGGTCACTGAGCGCCCGGGCACGGGGGCCGGCACCGGCCGGGGGACGCCCGGGAACGCGCGAGCCTGGCGCCGGGGGCTCCGAGCCGGCCGGCGGGGCCCAGCGCGCTCGGTCGGGAAACTTCTGCGGGCGCGAGGCCGGAGCTCTGCGCGGGGCCCGGGAAGGCCAGGTAAGGAGGGAGCCCGGGGCGCCTCGGCCGCCGCTCCCCCCACCCCCGCCGCCATCCGCACCCTTGCACGGCGCGGCCTCTGCCCGGCTCCGCCCTTGGGTGGGGGCCCGGAGCCGCCGACCCCCGGCGGAGCTCGTGCTTTGCCGCTGTGCGACCGCGCTGGCTGCGCCGCCGCCCCGTTCCCGGCCGGTTCGGGCCAACTGCGAGCCCCGGGGTCCGCACGGCGCCGCCTGAGCTCGGCGGGCACAGGGTCACCGCTGCGGGTTGGCGCGCGGTCTCTGCGTGCTCGGGTCGTCCGCCCTATAGAAGTGAATCTTCCTCCCACATCTGCTATTGCTCCCACTCTTGCCCCGGGCACCTTGGAGCACAAAAACGGGGATGGATTTTCGAGGGAGAAAAGCTGGTCCAGGGGACCCTGCCAGTCTTAGGTTCGCCTTGGGGAAGTCGGGCAGCGGTTCTGCAAAGGGTCTGGCCAGGGGCAAGTTTTTCACACCGAGTTGGGGGCCGAGGAAGCGGCCTCATCCAAGGTCACGCTGACCTGTTTACTTGAGGAATCGCCCTGAGGGGGAAAAAAATAGAGGGAAAGAAAGGGACGAGAAAAGAAAGTAACTTGAAAACCCCTAAATTACCTCCTCATTAAGGTCGGTTACAGAGATATGATACATTTTGAGGGTCTGTATTTTAGGAAAAGATTAAAGGCACAGAATCAAATAGGGCTATGGCAAAAAAAATTGTTTTAGTCGGGAGATATTTTGCCAAAAGTGAAAAAGTTCTGTAGGTAAATACTAAATGGAAAAGCAGATCTAGAAACCCACATTTGAACATAATTTGATTTACTGAACTTCTAGGACACGACAACCTTCCTGACTTTTTAACTCTTGTGGTTAGGTATTTTGAATTTGCAAGCTTGCACACTGCAATTGAGTTTTATGGCAGCTTAAAAAAAAAGTACTGCTCTCTGTTCATACTAAGGTTTGATGGCTATTTTCTTTCCCGTTATTTTTATTACTAGGGACTGTTGCATGAACACATCCCTGGTGTGACAGTACAGGAACATGGCATTGTTCTTTGTGGCAACAGAAAACCAAAAAAGAACTGCATGAAACAAAATATAAACAAAACACAAGTTGGACCTCTTGCTACATTTGCAGAAGTAAGAGGTCTGGCTGAACCCAGATGATCTTTAAAGCTCTTTCCTTCCTTGGGAGATGTGGTTTATCTTTTGAAGAATTTGGGGTACAAATGTTAAGTGAAATCTGGAGTAAGGCATTATCTGTCCTAAAATGTTGTCCATATAAACTGGGAGACATTTGATAGTTGAGTTTTTAATCTCATCACTCTCTCAAAGTAGCTGAATCATTGTGTATCCTGTGCTTCTAAATGGTGACATTCTATGCTATTAAATAAAAACGTGTCATGGGAAACCCAGATCCCATGCATCTTAGCACAAGACTGACTAACGGGGTTGACACACTGGAGCCGTCATGTCTGCTTATTTTGAAGCAGTCCCCAGGCAAGATCAGGAATGGTTATGAGGCATTTGCTGTCAAGTATGAGCATAACAACACATAAACCACGAGGCAAGCAGGAAGTTTCAAAACTGCTTTGGAAAATATCCACCATAGATTTGCAAGCCTACAAATTGCCATGGAAATCGGGATTTTTTTTTGTAATTATGGCTGTTGGTCAGCTGGGATTATGAGCTGTAGAGGGTAAGAATTTACAAGAGTATATTAAATCATTAATTCTTTTTTTTTTTAAGGAAAAGGGGAAGTATTTCTTTTATCTGAGTAGTTAGAGGAAAATGTCTTCAAGTGAAAGTTACAACAGGTTATTTTGTAAGTAAAATAACCAAAAGTTACTGACTTACAGAGTTCCCGTAACAATGCTGGATCTTCCCTCTAGCCCAGAGAATTCAGGGATCACTTCACACAGACTCAAAGTGAGACCTTCTCATTTTTCAACAGAACACTAACTCTCATATACACTCTGAAATTGGCGAGGGAGGAGGGATTTACATTCTAGAAAGGCGAGCAACTGACTGAGTCTATGGAAGAACGATCGTCTCTCCGAGTCTCTTTTGCCCCTCTGAACAATGCTGATGTAGGTTGCAGAGCTGTGACTCCTGAACAGGTCAGTGTGTGCGAGACCCATGCCTGGCACACAGTGAGAGCACAGCTAATCTTAGTTCTATCTTCCTTGGTAGATGTTTGTATATTGACTAAACAAACTGTTTTTGCTTTTGATTTCAAAAACTCCATGTGACAAAATCTTAGTAACTGCTGAATCTGGGTGATGGGTATGTGAGGATTTATTATATAGTATTTTCTTTGTTTTGGAATATGTTTAAAATTATTCATCAAAAAAAATTTAAGGGTAAATTGGAGGGGAATGCCACATTATAAGATCTATTTCTAATCTAGCATGTCATTTTTAGTTGCAGTTTTTAAAATTCTTCTATTTGGGCAGGAAAGATAAACATAATTATATAGAGGGAGTGGGTGGGCGCAGAATGGTACTAGTGAGCAATCTGTGGTGACCCTGGGTTTTTTGTGGGATTTTTTTTTAATTTTAAAAAGATCCAAAAATATGACAATGTTGATGTTTATTAATTCTGGTTTTGGGGTTCATGGATTTTTCTTCTTTAAAATTTTTGTATTTAAAAATTTTCAAATTAATATAAAATCACCTTTTGTTTTATAAAATTATTATAAAGGATGCAAACAATACAGGTATATACAAAGAAAAAAGTAAAGTAGTATCCCACCATTGGGGAATAACCATCCTTAACATTAAGTGAAGATCATTCCATATGTCTTTCTTTGCATTTATGTGAACAGAAGGATACAGACACAGTAATATGTAATGTGCTGCTCCGGTGACACATATAATGTTTGGGGGTTTATTTGTTTGTTTTGGTCTTTGATGGAAGTTCTAAAAAACAAACTTGTTTGCATTTTGATTTTTAAGACTTCAGACTGTCTTTTAAAATGTAGCATTTATTTAAAAATTCAGTATGGAAGAACTGACTTTAAATGAGTTTTAAGTAGCTTAAGTTTATTTGCATATAAGATGTATATTTAGCTATCTAAAATAGGTCTTGTTATTTGAAACTGGGCTTAAATTGTGTTAACATTTGAATTTCACTAAAATGCAAGCTCCATGAGGACAGGGATTTATTGAATTAATGCATATGTTAGTCAGTAATATTTTCCTGGCCATTTGAAAGTTGATGATACAGTCAATTATGCTATAATGCTTGTTTTCAAAACCAGCATTATTCCAATGCAGTTGAAATATTAAGGAACAATGTGAGCATATTGCAATTTTTGCACTTGCTCATATGTGATTTACTCAGCAAGAAACACCAGGTGAACACATTAAACTGCAACCAGCTGACCTGAGCCCCGCAGGAATACATAACATGCAAACACACACGGACCTCGAACATCTACCAGCTATCTTGGTTCACTGCATGGTAGCCTGAAAGATTGTGTTTGCTATTCTTTTCACTTGTGAACCTTACTAGATAAAAACACACTCATTCAGCATCCCAGGAATGTCTTAAGTATCTTGATTCAACAAGTGTCAAATAATGCATGCAAAAGGAACACTTCAATACTGAAGAGAAGCTGGCGATAATCAAACATTTTGAAAGAATCAAGAGAATATGTGGTATTTCCTGAGCAGCAGGAGTAGGAGAATAACCCACACTGAGGATCATGACAGGCAATGCTGCAAAGTAAAAGAAATGTTTACAGCTGGAATGGTCTCAAGTACTGCAAAGTCACTAACAACAAGGCTGAAAGAAATCGAAGAAATGGAAAGATTGTTGAGCACGTGGATTGAGGACCGAACAGTGAACAACCTTTCTCGCAGTCAAAGAGACAGCTCCTATATCCATCTGAACACTTGAAAGGACATTGCCATACCCTGCAGAAGTGCTCCTTCTAGCAGCAGTAGGGGCTGGTTTGGCAGTTTCACACATTACCGACCCAGGTGTGTGGTCCACCTGCTCATTTCCTCGGAAAAAATGACAAAGGAAGTAGTATAGCCAATTAGCTAGCACCCAGGAACTTCTTAGGCATGTTTGCCAGGATCATGAGAACCTTAAGTAAATAAACACAGGAAAAGTGAGTACATCCGCTACATGTAGGTCACGTGGAGGACAGGTACATGAAGGTGTCTGCCTTGGGTTCCTATCAAGAAAAGACCGTTTTACAGTATCCATGAATCCAGCTTCTCTTGCATCTTTCATCGGGAATCTCTGGTGGACTTACTGCATGACATGATAGTTGCTGATCAGAAGCGAATGGCTTCCTGCATGTGCCTTTAACCATTTCCTGGACGTGGAGAAGTCAGATGAACTTGAAGTAGCCCGTGGGGATTGTTCATTTAAGGCAATCAAATGACAAGCTTGAGAAGGAGAGGTTTACTGCCATTTCTTCAAATTAAGAATTATAGGACACTGAGTGATTCAAATGGAGGACTCAACCCCCTATCCTTCTGTTGCTCCAAAAATTGTAATTGCTTTTTTTCTTCTAGTTTTATTGAGATATAATTGACATACAATGCAGTATAACTTTTAAAATGTGTGTCATAGTGATTTGACTTCCATCATGAAATTCTGACCACACTAAGTTTAGTGAACATCCATCATCTCATAGAGATACAAAAATAAAGAAATAGAAAAACTATTTTTTCCTTGTGATGAGAGCACTCAGGATTTACTGTCTTAACAACTTTCATATATAGCATACAGCAGTGTTAATTACATTATCATGTTGTATATTACATCCTTAGTACTTATTTATAACTGAGAGTTTCTACCTTTTGACTACCTTCATCCAGTTCCCCCCTTAAATGACATATTTTAAGGTTCTTAGAAATGTGCGTGGTGCACAGTAAGTGTGCAATAAATGTTAGCTGCTGGTGTGGTAAATGTTAGTGGTGGTGGTGGTCACAGTAGTAATAGTAAGTAGTATATGAGGACTAAGAAGATGGCAAATAGATTGCATTAATTTCCCATTGCTCAGCTCATCTGAATTTGGTGGAGTCACACAATCAAGAAGTACAGAGCTATTTGTTTTGAGTTTCTGTGAGCTGTTTTTTTGTGTGTTAATCTCTGGATGTGTCTGAAATATCAAGTATTTGCCATATACATAGGGCTCAGTTTTACAAAGAACTGACTGATCTGAAAGTCAATCAAGGAAATGTGGTATTCTGGGAATTTTGGACAATGGTATATGAATGACATAAGTGTTCTAGAAGTTGCCCATGTGTCCAAATGGTTAACAGTGCTGGGGCCACCTGACTCCATGAAAGGAAAACCTATAAAGTGGTACTGGGAACCACAGTGAATTTAAATGTAATTCCCAGGGCCTCATCCTGTCTTGTTCTCCAGATATGATTCTCACCTGATTTTCCTAATTAAAATCTAGCAAGGGTTGAATGTCTTCTTCCATAGACCTGTATTCCAAGTCCATCATAAAATGAAAAGCTTCATGTATAGTGAGTATTCATAACTGTATGTGTGTATTCATTTTCTGTTGCTTTGTAACAAATTACCACAACTTAGTGGCTTAAAACAAGCACAAACTTATTATCTCACAGTTTTCGGTCAGGACTCCAGGCACAGCTAAATGGATCTGTTGCTCAGGGCCTCACAAACTTGCAATCCAGGTGTCAGCCACACTGCACTTCTCATTTGGAATCCAGGGTCCTCTTCCAAGCTTTCCAGGTAGCAGAATTCAGCCCCTTCTGGTTGTAGGACTGAGGTCCTGGTAACTGTTGGCTGGGGACTCCTTCAGTTTACAGGCTGCCTGCACTTTCTTGCCTTATGGCCCCATAGGCAGTTCACAGCATGGTGTTTGCCTTTTTCCTAGGCCAGTAAGAACATGTCTCTCTAATTTCCAGTCCTTTCCCAGTCCTATAGTGGAGTCTTAAGTAACTTAACATAATCACAGGGGTGACGGTTCCAGCACCACCTGCCATGTAATGTTAACCTAATCAAGGGAGCATCTGTTCCATCCCATTCACAGATTCTGCCCGGACTCACAGGAAGGGAATTATAGGATGTGTGCATGAGCAGGGCAGAAATCTTGGGGGCCATCCTAGAATTCTGCCTACCCCAGTATGTGATGAAGTGAGAAACCAAACACGGCTGGAGATAATCAAATGTAACATTAGCTGAGGCACAAGAATCAGAGAAGCCCAGCCTAGCCTGTAGGCATGTTCTCTAATTTATTCAAGTCTCAAGAGAAGCCAAGCTTTCATTGGTATGGAAGGTCAAAGGTATGCTCCAGCCTAGAGGCCTAGAGGTGCATGAAGAGACTCAGGCATTAAATGAAAACAAAGGCTGGTGTGGACCTTCTGGAATTCAGAAGATCACAACCCAATCTGCAGCACAAAACTGATGAGATTGTCTGGGATTTCCAGTGTATCCCATGAGGTATCATCAGAAGATGAAATGAGAAAACGAAACCATGTAATACAATTGCTTAGGAAGGTGGGATTCTCCTAAGGCAGAAGGAAAAAGCAGTGCCTGCCTCCGTAGGATGAAGAGGCCAAGAGCTGTAGTGGGGTTGGCCATCTACAGAGGCAGAAACCAGATGGTGACACAGCTCTGCCTTGGAACATCTGATTGACTGTAGCATATGAATATTGTTGCCAGTATCATTTACATTCATATCAACTCTCTGCTCTTAATCTTAGATAATTCCTCCATATTTATCATTTACACACTGTGCTTATGCACTGTGTACACAGCGTCCTGCCAAGTCTTTTCCTTTCCTTTCTGTTGCTTGAAAGGCTCTGGACCAGCACTGTCCAAGAGAAATGCAATGCAAGCCCCATTTGTAATTTAAAATTTTCTGGTAGTACATTAAAAAATTAGAGATGGGTGAAATTAACTTTAATAATATGTTTAATTTAACCCAGTATTTCCAAAAGATTATCATTTCAACATGTAATCAGTGTAAAAATTATGAATGGTATACTCTTTAGCTTTGTACTAAGTCTTTGAAATCCACTGCATACGGTGCATCTTACTTCAGACCAGCCACATTTCAGGTGCCCTGCAGCCACGTGTAGCTAATGACTCCTGCAGGGAACAGCACACCCCTGGAATTCCATCTCAGGCCTCTGATTGTGGGTGTTTAACTTTGACTCTCATCTTTCCTTGTACTCACTTTCTAGATAAACTTGCCAGCTCCAGTCCCCATTCCATTGCCTTGTGTAATAGTAACCGTTACATATCCCTCCATCCTGCCCCTCTTCTTCTGCCCTGAACTCCACTGCTAAGCCAGGTGCATCCAGGTTACACACAACTAAAACTGAGTCCCTTTCCTCTGGTTTCTTTCCGAGCTTCAGCATCTCTTATAATGCCAGAGTGTCTTCCCTCCTTCTCTGCTCCTCTGTCTCAGTAGCGACACGTCTTCCTTTCACTTCTTCCTCTTAGTCTCATATATGCTTTCCTTTCTTTCTTGTCCAACACCTAAACCACTGATTCAGATCTTGGTCATATCTCACTGGGGCTTCCTGGGTTATTAATCTGCTTCTTCCAAACCTGTATTCTAAAGACTACTTTTCTACCTGAACATTGTTATCATTTTATATATATATGTGTATGTGTGTGTATGCATATGTGTATATGTATATATACACACACATATGTGTATATATATACAGTTATTTTATTTATATATATGACCAATCAATAAAGCCAATATTTTAAAAATACACCTACTATCTACATTCATTTCTTTAAAAAATTACTTAACTATGTACCCCAACTGAGAATAAATAAATTATGATGCTTTCAAAAGGAAAATATATATCATGGTCAATATAATAACTACAATATATAATGGAAGCCATGTAGACAGATAATGAAGGCCATAAAAACTCACAGCCCAGATGGTGTCCTTCAGGCCACCACGTTAAGGGAAGGCTGCTACAGGAATCCACAAACCCTGAGCTGCCTTGTGGGGAAGGAAGATGCCTCCTCACCTGAGCAAAGCGTGGGAATGAGAACACACAGGTGAAAACATGCCTTCCCAGCCCTTTAAAAATAAGGACTAAAGTCTGGCTCCTCTACTCTACAGAATGTTTTGGTTGGTGTCTCTCAACCTGCCTCCACCCCACCCCCGAAATAGTTCTTAACCCTGGCTGTACAACAAAGTCCTTGGGGAGTTTGAGAAGAATGCCAGAGCCTGGGCCCCACGGGCCTTCAGGAACTCCGCGATCAGTCTCTAGAGTCGGGCGCCAGTCAGAAAGCTGGTGTCAAGAACCACAGTCTTAATTCAGTTCTGCCCCTCAGCTCTACCTCCTGCCCTGTGCTGGGAATAATCTTCTATTCCACATCATAGAGAGTCACGGTATTTTAAAGCTAAAAGGATCCCCGCATTACTTGTCCGGCTCTTTCATTTTATCAATGAGGAAACAGGTCTAGGATGATTCAAATCGCACAGCTGTTTAGAGGCACAGCTAAGACCAGGACCCTTCCCTTAGATAGTCATGCCAGCTACACAGACTGGATAACAGGATGCCAGCACTGCAGCCATGGACAGACAGCTAGGGCTCAGAGAACGTTATGTGGAGTAACCAGCATGGAAGGATAGCAAGTGGTCAGCTAGGAATGGCCAAGCTGAGGCCCTGCAGGCAAGGATGATTCAGAGATCATTCAACAACAACATAAAATAATGGCTTCAAACTTTCGTGTGTGTAAGAATCAGCTGAGAGCCTGTTAGAAATGCATCTTCCTGGGTCCTTTCCTAGTTCAGTCATTCTGTTGTGGGGCCAGGGAAGGGGCATTTTAACAAGCCACCCAGGTGATTCTGATGTAAGTGATTTGAGGACACCTGCTGGGACAGCACAAAACCCTAATCTAAGGTAGAAGGTTGTTGCTGGCTTCAAGAGACTGGCTTCTTGGCTACTGAAAAGTGAAGACTCAAGGATGGGTTAGTTATGGGTCTGTTCCTATCAGCAGCAGGAGGTCAGGACACAAACTAGGGAAGAATAACAGATCACTCCTGCAGGAATGAGTGCATTTAGAATTTAGAACTTAAGGATGGATAGCAGCCGAAAGTGACGTTTGTATTTGTCTTCAAGTGTAACCCTCTGAGGGAAAGAAAGCTTTAAAAAACTATATTCTCTGAATGGTTCAGCTCTGTAACAGGCAACAAGTACAGCAATACCATTTCTATGTTATTTGAAAATTTGCCAAGAATTTTTAATGTAGATTTCTCTCACTTGAATCTTCCAGCAGCCTTTCAAGTGGATAGGATAGGTGGTACTGCCTCTGCTTTCCTGACCAACAAACACATGTGAGCCATGTGGTGACCTTGAACGAGCTACTTGCCTTCTCTGAGTTTCAGTTTTCCCATCTGTGAGGTGGAGATAATAGTACCCTCCTCATGGGGTTGTTGTGAAGATTAAATGAGATCATTTTTTCAAGTATGTCTGGCACATAGTGGCTGAGTAAGTATACTTCCTTAAAGATAAGTAGAGAAAACTAACTTTAAGTTAATGATTATTTCCCATAGGGAACACATACCAAAGTTGGGATATGATTCAAATTAATGAGAATATTGATGGCATTTTGATCTTCGGGGTTGCCTGGCAACCAAAACCAACACCATACCACAAGCTACCAGAGTTGTTCTCATCGGGAATTCAGCTGCTCTTAAGGAACTCAAGGTTGTAAGAAGACAGAAGGGTTCTTCTATGAATTTAGAGTTCTGCCAGACATTTTAAATAAGTGATGTCCCAACCCGCTGGCATCTTTGTCCTGAACTATCTTGGATGTCGAAATCCCCCCCACTTCTGCTTCCCTGGGTGACAGAAGATGGTAGAGCATCTGTTGAATTGGATGGCGCGTGGGGATGGAAAAGGCAGAGCGGGCTTGTAGTTCTCCACCAGTGTGTTCAGTCCACAGTCACTGAGTGCTGGGGGTCAGAAATACAAAAAGATTTGTCTTTGCCCCTTAAGAAACGGAATAGGAAGTGAGTCAATGTTGAATATTAATACAGCAGATTATTTCATGAGTGGCTTTCTATGTCTACGCCCCTGGCAGTATTCTAAGCCTTAAGGATTCAGCAGTGCAAGCGGATACAGCAGGTCTTAAATATCCACCGTTAGGATTATTATTTTCCTGGCAAACCGTCCTGGCAGAATATCCCACTGGTCTCCCAACACATCAAATCAGATTCACAACCTTGAAAGTCGCATTGCCTGCTGGAGAGGGCATGAAGCTGAGCGGAGAAGGACTTGAACTTCCACCCCACTGCTGGGACTTACTGCACCTTTTACCTGAAGCAAGTGGCTGAACCTCTCCCGTGCCCCGCCTTTCTCATCTGTAAGCTGAGCGCGATGGTTTAGATTCTGCCTCCCTCACGGCAGTAAATGTGATGCAACAGGATAATAAATGTCCGAGTTCTGAACCGAATAAATGCCATTTCAGAGCTAAACTTCATCATTTTGCCACCAAGTTTATATCACATTTCACTGAGCAGCCTCGTGCCTTCCTTTTTCCCTTTCCATACTCCTTATAACTCAGAAGCTTACGATTTAAAGAAAAGGGGGTGGGGGCAAAGCTTGGAAATAGTGTGTTTCTTTGCACTGAATTTTGTCTCCATCATTGGTATCTCCAGGTGTTAACTTCTTTTACAGGGAAGGCCAGCTTTATTGCGTAAGAAATCTATTGTGCTGCTTTGGCAGTTCAGCATTTATTTACCCCAAAACATGACTTAAGGCCCAGAGGCCATTAAAGCAGGCAGCTGGGGGATGAATCATGTTCAGCATTCATGCAGTGCGGCTGGTTCATGCCAAGGGAACACTCGGGCTCATCACCTGCCCCTGTCAGTCCTCCTTCTTCTAATAAAGTACATCTGTTTTGGTGACTCAATAAAAACACACCAAGTGGAGAAAGGCTGGGTGTGGAGTAATTTAATCAGGGCAAGCCAGCACTCCCTGTTGAGTGATACAGTATCAGCGATAGGAAGATGGTTGGGTAGCAGCTTATTGAAAGAGAAGCCAACCGGAAAGGGCCAGAAACACAGTTCCTCTTGTAATCACAGTGGGTCACGCTCCAGGAATGTCGCAGCCCAGTACAGCCCCCAAGTCAAGAGTTTAAGGGTTCAAGATTCCCATTAGCTTCCCTCTGAATTGCCCCAAACATTTTATGTGGCCTTTCTCTATTAGCATGATTTTAACAATTTGTTGAGGATTATATATTTTTCAGGAAGTTCAAACCCAAGTTCAGAGCTCTCCTGGGAGTGCTTTTAATTTCGGCTTTCATGGCTGTGTTTGGCATCCTGAGGAACTGATTGATTTAAAATACCCGAGTTTCAAAAGTAAACCGACAGGGAGACTGACATTTGCAGTTTGGTATTTCACGGTTCTCCTTTATTTTTTTTTTTAATGTTTCTTTGTTGTGAGTCTCCGGTAGCATTTAATTTTGTGTTTTGTTTAAAGAGGGGAAGTGAAACGGGTTCAGGGGGCCAGTCTGCCTTGAATCTCATCTCTCACAGAGGGATGGGTAGAGTGATAATTAGAGAGAGGCAGAATGTTTAAAATGCATTTGAAAGCAGGGTATGTAGAAATAACAACATGACTGTACGTTTTCGGTCTGTGTTCTTTCTTTCTTCTAATGAGTCACCTGCTGGTGTTCTCGAAATCCTTACTTGCTGAGGAAAGAATCACTGTCCAAGGGGAAAAACCAGGACCTTCAGCAGCAGCAGCTTCTTTATTTTCATTTCTAGTTTCGTGGGTAGTTCCACTGTTCCCTTTCTTACCTAAGTCATTTTTCACCTCTGTGGATTTGTTCCTATGAGACCAGATCTGTGATATCTGATATGTTATTAACAGGTGTCCTGGAAAAAAAATCTATCTCAAAAATAAAAATACTAAATATAGTGCACAGTTGAAGGTTTTTCAATGTTATTTGGGTTTCAAAAAATCAACTGGATGAATGCTTCACATTGAAACCATTTATTGTTGAGAAACCTGGTGGCAAATGATACATATCCTACAGCTCTGGTATCATGGTTAAATCTCTCCTGAGTCAGATCACATATTAGCATTTTTACCATATGTCTGAAAGGGTGGGGAATATATGTGCAGAGGAACAAGTCTAGCATTTTTGACCATCTGGTAAATAAATGTGTGAGTAGCAGGAATTGTACTATTATTTAATTAGCTGTATGGATGCAACCTTTAACCTGAAATAGCCTCTAATACAGTAGAGTAGAACTGAATTTATATTCCTCAAATAGTTTCAATTTAATTAACTTAAACATTTTCACAGTCTACTATGTGCTCTTAAAATCTGAGTCCTAATTGTGTGTTTCTTATGTTTATCTATCAGGGCTCCTTACAGGGCCTAATGTAAAGTATCTCGATGGGAGACCACATGATTGGACCCAGTACACAGGCTCGAGTGCTGAAGTTCTGCTCTGCCACCAGCCACTGTGTGGCCTGGGATAAATTCCTTGGCCTCTCTGAGTCTCGAACTCTTCATCTGTAAAGAGTGAATGGCATATTGTCGAACAGTAGTCTCTCAAAGGGTGGGCCGTTGGAAGGCCATGGACTGATGTATCAAAGTTATGTGGGGAACTCGTTCAAAATACCAACACTTCGGCTCCATCCCTTAGAGACTGACTCACTATATCCGAAATCTGCATTTATAGTCACTGTCCCAAGAGATTCTGAGGTGCACTGAATTACTGTTAGAGAGACCAGCTGATGATAGCTCTTAACTTTCTTGAAAAATATGTAGGTAGTTAATTCTAACAAACACTAAAATTTCTGTAAACAATATATTATTATTAATAAGCATAACTCTAAAGTATGCATATCCTAGAAATTAAACACTTGACAGTATTTGTGCTTAAAATATTCTAACTTCATAAAACATAGGATGTCAATTTGAATAAGTAATGCTGGTGATTCGTTAAATATACTTTTCAAATTCTCCTTGTTTAATAAGGATCTTTTCTCTCCTTTTTTCTTACACAGGAAACCACAGAATATTTGTGATCTAAGTCAGGAGCCCAGATGAACTTAAGGGAGCGAGCATGGGATTCTTAGTTTTCCAGGATCCATGTGCACCAAATCCTTAAACAGCCCAACACCAGCGTCCAGGCTTTCTCTGGTTTTGTGAAGACTTAGCAAAACTCTGATGATGGAAAAGCAAAAGACTTAATTATTTGCTTCGATAGCCTCTAACATCAGTGGAGAAGTGAACCAGATGGTAGTACAGCCATGGAAAGAAATTCAAGTTTATGGAAGAACCTAATAGATGAACACCCAGTCTGCACCACCTGGAAGCAAGAGGCCGAAGGAGCCATCTATCAACTTGCCAGTATTTTATTTGTAGTAGGTTTCATGGGTGGCAGTGGATTCTTCGGGCTCCTTTACGTCTTCAGTTTGCTGGGGTTGGGTTTCCTCTGTTCTGCTGTCTGGGCTTGGGTAGATGTCTGTGCCGCCGACATATTTTCCTGGAATTTTATATTGTTTGTCATCTGCTTCATGCGGTTTGTTCACATTGCCTATCAAGTCCACAGCATCACCTTTGCCCGAGAATTTCAGCTGTTGTACAGCTCCCTCTTCCAGCCTCTGGGGACCTCATTGCCTGACTTCAGAACTATTGCTATGAGCTCAGAAGTGGTTACTTTGGAAAAGGAGCACTGTTATGCCATGCAGGGGAAAACCTCCATTGACAAACTCTCCCTGCTTGTTTCAGGAAGGTTTGTACTCTTGCTGCTCATGTGCTTTCCTCTCTGGTAGTTACTAGCTTGTGTTTCTTTCAGATGCATTTTTCCATCTCAACATAGCATAGTCTCAGGCACCATTCAGCACCCTGAGGCATGAGACAGCCCTTGACACATGAGTCAGGGACACATGCATTTAGAGTACATGGTATTATTTACTTAGAGCAGGATATAATCTAGAGTCTCCCTAGAAATCAAATGTATGAATCGATTTGTCTGGGTAGGCTATTTGCTTCCAAACCAATCACTGAGAGTCTTCTGAGAGTCAAGAAAAGGATGATGACAGCTTGAATTAATAGAATACTTATATTAGCATGCAAAGTATTTTAAATAGATTCTGATAGGGCATTCTTTTAAATATAGAGAACATTTAAATTTTATCATGATCAATTTTCTTTCAGTAAATTATAACAACTGCCTACTTGCTAGAAGCGGGGAGGTGCACTACACACACACACAATTTGAAAACAAAGTTTGCAGGAGGAAACAATAATAGGATTACTCATGTTTTTAAAAAGTTTAAATATTTAGTTTACAGAGGTATTTCCAATGGTAATCCTTTATGTTCTCCTACTTAACTTAAAATCTGACTGAGTGCATTGGAACTTTTTACGGAAACATACACACATAAATGGACACAGATCATAAATATTCAGTTTGATGAATTTTCTGATGAATTTCACCCAGTATTGCAGAATCCTAACTATGTGTGGAATAGCAGTACATAACTCTTCCAGGAGATTTTTTCACTTACTGTAATGTCTGAATTTAATATTTTGCCCTTCCAGATTTTAAAAGCCAAAGAAATCATAAGAGAACTGAAATACTGCTCCCTCCCTTCACCCCCAATTTAGTGCTCTCTTTCTCCTTCCCTCATAACTGATGTCCTTTGTGTTTGGGTAGGATCAGAGTGACAGTTGACGGCGAATTTCTGCATTACATTTTCCCCTTCCAGTTCCTGGATTCTCCTGAATGGGACTCACTGAGACCCACAGAGGAAGGCATTTTTCAGGTAAGGGATCAGTAGACCACATGGTGAACACTGCCTCTTACAAACAGATAAACACTATTTAGTGTTGATTACCATGTCACCCAAAGCTGGGTGACAGTTGTGTTTCCTCGGGGGCACCCAATCCACAGTGGGTGGTCAGTGTGTTAAAAACAGGCAAACAAGCAAACAGGACAGCAGATGACATAGGAATAGCTTACATTTAACTTTGGAATGTACTTTGTGGCACGCACGACCCCCCAGTTCTGTCTGAGTCTTGCTGATTAATGTCACTTTATAGGTCCAGCAACAAGGAGAAGAATGGGTATGACAAATAACAGAAAGGAGTCTGTGATAAATAGTCTTAAACTTTCCTTTGATTAGCTGCATATATGGGAATTAAAATATAATTAATTGATATTTGACTCAGAACTAAACACTGCCACCTGTCACAGTTTAGAAAAATACCAAGAACAAAAAAATCTGCTCTTATTACAAAATAAGTAACTTTTAAAGTTCAAAATGCTGATGAATTTCAGTTGTCTTCTAGCAATAAAAGGCTAAACTTACTGTCACGACTCTGTTGTCATATCTGGTAGTTTTGACAGACAGTCCCCTCCGTAGGGTCTATTACAGTATCCTGTTTTCTGGTTAATACCTGTGACATACGTGTATGTGTACAAATAAAAATTCATATACATATCAGAACAGGTAAATAAATTCTATCCAGTACCACAGAATTAGGATGGATTAGTGTTAAATGCCTACAGTCTTCAGGATTGTCTTGGAACTAACAGCCAACTTTATTATTTTTTATAATCAAGTAGCTCTCACTGCAATAAAATGCAGACTGTGTACACTGGAACTTAGAATACTGGAGATGGGCACAACATTGTGATTATTCATGTTATAAATTACATATATAGTAGTAAATACAGTAGTTTTTCTCTTTTTACAATATATTGTGGGTTGGTGGGCTTTTTAATGTAAAAAAGCAGCAAGTGGAATTTATTTAAAATTTGGAGCCAAAAAAATGTGGCTGAACTTTTCTTGCTTCCTAATCTCTATTTATATGTGGTCTCTGTTTTTTCAGGTAACCCTCACAGCTGAAACTGATTGTCGCTATGTGTCTTGGAGGAGAAAGAAATTATATTTGCTCTTGGCTCAGCATCGTTACATCTCTCGCCTATTTTCAGTCTTAATTCGTAGTGACATTGCAGATAAACTCTATGCCTTGAATGACAGGATATATATAGGAAAAAGGTACCATTACGATATTCGGTTACCCAACTTCTACCAAATGTCAACTCCAGAAATGTCCAGATCACCCCTGACAGAACATTTTCGGAATTCCAGGCAACATTGTGATAAATAACATTGAAGTCTGAAGTTTTATAATTGTAAAAAAAGACTCTCTTCATCATTCCCCAAATGAAATAGCAAAATACAAAAAATCGAGCTCACTAATATTTTTATAAATCCAACTCAGAGGTAAGATGCCATTGCCAGCTGTTTTATTCATCTCAACTTGTGGACTGTGAATAAATTCGACACTGTTTTCCTGTATTTCTCATTGTAATATATGGGGGGGGGGCAGGATGAGTAACTATGGGCAATTTGTCTTCTTCTGCACCAGAACTGGGAGAGTGAAATTCTGCATTCTCAAATACGTCCTCAGATTTATTCCCATCTGCTGCTCTGCCCTGTGGAGTTGGGTGGTGCTTCTCAGGAAGCAGCCAGTGAGTACTCAGCAGGAGGGCAGCCACATCAGTGTTTCCAGAATTCACTCCTTGCTACAACCTCTGATGAAAGCAAGATGTGTTACTGTGGCGGGTGGCAATTCTTTCTTTTAAATATGAAGTTATTTAATATGACTAGAAAGTAGAATAAATGCGAGAGATAATAGTATGCCAATCTCGAAGACGATTTATTGCCACAAATCAGCTTAATCATTACTATAACATGTTTAAAAAGAGCCATTTCATGGAAAACAAAGCTGCATATGAACTGCTGAGTAAAAAGAATACCTGTGAGCCAACAGTAAAAATGTTGCACAGTGTTTAATGCCATGTGTTGGGCTGAAAGGGCAAGAGAAGGTGGTTTGACTGGACAGTGAGGGGCTCACACTGAATGCTCCACCCACCACACAGGTGCGGCCTCTGCCTTCCCACCACTCCTACAGCTTTGTAAAGCTGCAGCTCAATAAACATGAGCTTAAAGAGACAGATCCTCAGTCACAGGTCTAACTCCTATCTGGAAAACTGGTTTTCTGAAGATCTTGCACAGGCCATGTTCTTTGGCAGAAAGGCCTGGTATCACACATTTAACAATTTCTTGAGCACCTACCGTGGCTCTGGTGTTGACCTGGGGCGCTGGGACTATGTCAGGTAACAGAGGTCCTATCCCTCATAGAGTTGACATTCTGGGGGTGAGGGAAACAAATGATAAATCGGGAACACCTAGAGATAGAGAGAGCACCATGGGGAAAGCCAAATAGGAAAGGTGGCCAGGAAGGGGCACTGCAATTTTAATAGTGGTCACGGAAGGTCTGAGTGAGAAAGACCACGTTTGGACAAAGATCTGAAAGAGGCAAAGGAATGATCCGTGTGGGTATCTGGGGAGAGAGCAATCTGGGCAAATGAGAGCAGATGAGGAGGTCTTTAGGCACAAGCAGGAGCAGCAGGAAGGCCGGTGTGGCTGGAGGGAGGGCGGGCGAAAAGGTCACTCTGGGGCCTATTAAGTCACGGTAAGCACTCTGACTTTCATTCTGAGAATGACCAGAAGCCACTGGAGCGTTTTAAATAGAAGAATGATGTGATCTGCCCTACGTTTTAATAGAATCGTGTTGGCTAGCCTGCTGAGAATAGACCGGGGGCAGCGGGGACAGCAGCAGACTTCGAAGGGGAGAGAAGCACTCGGCGTGGGCTGCTTATTAGACGCTGACATAGAGTGAGCAGTTGGAGGAGTCTCGGGTTCAAGAGAAAAGTATGGGCTGGAGAAAAAGATTTGGGAGTATTTCACACATAGATCATATTTAAAGCCATGAGACAAGATGACATGGCCAAGGAAGTGAGTGTAAATTCAGAAGAAAAATGGTCCAGGGACCTTTCCTTGGGGGCATTCTATTTTTAAGAGGACAGGGAGATGGGGAGTCACAAAGGATAGAGAAGGAGCAACTAGTGAGATCAAAAGAAAATCAGGAGTAGAGGGTCCTGGGAGCCAAGGGAAGAAAGTGTTTCCAGGAGAAGGGAGTGATGAACTGCTTCAAATGTGGCTGCCACTCAGGTGAGAGGACGTCTGAGAATAAACCAATGGGTTGTGCAGCATGAAGGTCACTGGTGAACCTGACAGGAGCAGTTTTAGTGGAGAGACTGGGGACACAAACTTGACTGAAGTAGACCCAGGGGAAATGAGAGGCAAGACGTTGGAAGAACAAGTATGTTTATCAACTTTTGATATGTAGGGAAACAGAAATGGATGGTCGGCTGAGCAGGAAGTGGGGTCAGGAAAGAGGTGGTTTAAAGTAAGAGAAATAATGGCATATTTATATGCTGATAGGGATGACCCAGAAGAGAGGGTGAATTGCTGGAGTGGGTGGATGAGTGACGATGGGACCCAGTGACTTTAAACAGGAATGTGGACAATTCATCTCTGGTAAGGAGAGGAGGCAGAGTATATAGCAGTGCAGGTGCTGGCAGATGAGAGAAGTGATGGGGGCTTGTGAGACGTCTCTCAAGATTACTTAGATTTTCTCAGTGGTCTGGGAAGCAAAGTTAGCAAGGAGGATGGGGTTCCGTAAGAAAAGCACGTTATTTTGTATGTTAGCATCTGCCTAAGTGGGACAGTGTGACAACATCTGAATCCTTAGTCTGGATGAGCTACTGAGCTATTCAAGCATGAACTAAATGAACAGTTGGAAGGTTCTTCTGTCTCCAGGCACATGTGGCCACCACGGCAGCTCTTACAGGCAGACGCAGTGGCAGCTCTCTGCCTGGTGCCACTGAAGGCCTCCAGGAAGCACCCACTGACTTGGCTTCGCAGTGGCCCTGGGAGAAATTCACTTCTTTGAGCCTGTACGACTTTGTGGTATTGAATATTAAAACACCAGGCACCCCAAGTAGTAGTCACACTGTAAGTTAGTACCAGCTAAAAATTTAACAGGGATTAATTAGTCAACTGAGAACAAAGAAAGTCAACTGGGAACAAAGCCACATAGAAATGGGATGTAGACTTTTGGCTCAAGTCATGTGGCAGAGGGAGGAGAGGCATTTACATACAAGTTTTCCAGAAATCTAAGCATTTTCAGGATGAGGAGGAAGGAATACAAACATAGCAGGATAAAGAGATGCTAAGAGATGCTGTGAATCCTCTCCATCTTCACACTTTTTGTGTAGGGCTGGCACTGCCCCTCAGTGTTAACAGATCGGCTATTATCCAACACCTTGGTTTGCACCCAGCTTTTCTCACTTCAAAAAAATTTAAAAAAACAACAACAACCCTATAGTGACCTCTACGTATGTACGCTATATGTTTGCTTTCAAATGCTTAGCAAACCACACTTTACTATCTCAAAATACTCTAATCAACCCGCATGGAAAGAAGGAAGCACTGCTTTCCTGGGAAGAGTGCCCCCGAAGTGCAGTACCACAGTGCACTTCAGTTTAATCTCTGTTAAAAATTGGGCTCATTTTAATCTCAGCCCAATTGTTTCCAGCCCTAAATTCCTTTGATTCACTTATGGTTGGTAACAAGTGCAGTAAAATGAGAAGCTGGTTGTTAAAAAGGCTTTATGGCTTTGTACACAAAATCTGTAAGTGCATAAATAAATGGAACCTTTGTTCCAAAAGTAGTAAGAATTTCAAGATGGAGACAGTAGAGCTTTATACTGAGTGTGGGGCTGGCCCACAAAGCTGGCCCTGGATAAGAGTGGTCCCTCTGACTTGAAGCAGAGGAGGTGATTGCTTTGTGATTTTTCTGTCCTACATTTCGTGGTCAGGAAGGACTCTGAGAAGTAGCCTGAGGGGGAAAGGGAGTGGTTTGGCTTAAAATGAACCCATAAACACCGCTACCCTAGTCACCAAGGCAAGTTCCCAGAGGCTGCAGGCCTTTATGTCACCTGGATATTTGGAGGCTTCCCATCCCCTTCGGGTGAGGTGGGATGTGGTGGGGTGGGGTGGGGGGCGCTAGTCCTTTGAACCTGATTTGGCCTCTGTGCAAATATCAGAAGGGACCAGCGTGATTTGCCCTGGACTCCTAACCCTCAGGAACTCATGGTGCTGGGATTAATCTACCATAAAGAATAGTACGATGCTCTCCCAGCAGTCACAGGTTGAAGAATTTTCTGTCCTCATCAACACAGCAGCAGAAGGAAATGCGTCAGCTCTCTGCTCATCTGAATAAGCTCTGGATGTCACTGTTACACTGCACAGAAGCAGGACAGAATTGATTTGACAGGTCAGTTACAAAGTGAAACCCCTCAACTAAGCTGGCAAGAGCCATAAGAAAAACATACAGTACCAGGCAGACAGTATACATTATTGTAAGAGCAATATATTATGCAATGTTATGTACTTGAGTCTCCTGGTTTGACCAAGGGCATAAATATGTGGCATTGGATTGCACTTTCTAACTGGCTTCCATGTTCCGTTACATTGCATATGCTTATAGAAGAAATCAATCTTCAGAAATGGTGTTCCCAAATTAGTATTATTTTTTAGAAAAAGACAGTTTTTATACAAATTAGAGAAATCCATGGGCCTAATTTCATTATTTTTCTTCATTCTTCTAAAAGTTAATACATACATATATCAACAAAAATACAAATAAATATCAATAGCATATGGACGTATTGTAATAAAATATAGGTTTAATTTGATAGAACTATGTATTATTTTAAGACCAAAAATCTTACAATAATGAAAAGATGTGGCCAGGATGAAATACTTAGTTACTTTAGCTCTTAGTCATCTCACTATGAGTATTACCATCATTTTAATGCTGGATTGTACATTTGCATGTAATACTAGCATGGTTTCAACATAATGAAGTTTTATCATTATGCTAAATTGGACTAGTTTTAAAACCTGCTAGCTCTTAAAGATGGACAAGGAACTTCTTTTCCCCTTTAGAACTGATTATTTGGGTCTTAAACTATAATTTTTCTTTTTACTGTCTTTTAATTCAAGCTTTGGTGATCTTAATAAGTGTAATTTTACTTTACAGGATTCCAAAAATATTTGTTTTTACATTATTTTATAGTAGGATTTGTAGTTCCACTTGATAGGAATATCAGATGTTTTGAGTCATCTAACGAGATTACCGCACCTATTCAATATAAATTTACCTCCCCAACTATATAGTTACAAAACAGTATCTTACATCTATTTAATACTTTACAGTTTACAAAGCATGTGTGTAGACATGATTTTATTTGCTTATTCCCTGGAAGAATTCTGTTTTATGGATAAAGATTAGAAAGGGTGGATCACAGTAAATGGTGACACTCAGCTCAAGATAGTTCTTTCAAATCAGTGTCCTTGCGTTTTTCATGCTACCCCGACCATGGTGCGACCAAGTAACCTGAAGAGAGCTGAAATGCCCCCAATCTGAACTGAAAAAAGACTCAAAGCCAAATGCCAGCTACACATCTGCTCAGTTTGTTAGTGACAGTGTGGGGAACACTAGCCAAACGTGAGCCTTTCTTTTCCAAAACATCAGCAATTACCTTGGGCTCAAACGTGGTTTACAAGTGAAATGTGCAAATAAATGTAATTCTGTTAAAATGGCTGTAAGTTTATATCATGAGAGAGCATAGGCCAAACTTCTTTGATGCAGTCTGAGTTCTTTAAATCTTGGATCTGTCAGTTTCATTTCATGCATTCCCAGTGGCTCATTTGAAATGTCCACAGAAATTTTATCGAGAAGGCTTTCTTAGCTCAGGCCATCAAGTTGTAGGTGCCACCTCCCCCACTTATATTACAGGTAAGTTAATTCCACTGCTCTTTGTAATGCTATTTCTTTTTCTATTTTCTAAGATGGAATAAAACTTGATGTACAATGAAACTTTGTAAACTGAAGCTTTTTAAAATAGTAGCCAGTAAGGTCTCCAAGAAGACAGAGAAGATATTTTTTGATGTGATATAAGCAGAGGTTTCTGAAGAACAGGAAATATATCCAACGTGGGATATAACTTGGTTCATCTGAGATAAAAGTTTAGCCAATGCACAAGCACAGTATCTATTTTTCTGAGAAAAGGAATTTTCTTTTCAAACTCTCCTGCTAGTCTACATGTTGTTTACCATTTGGGAACCAGAGCCCGGCATATGGCAGCTGCTTTGTAAATATTTGTTGAGTTGAAGGAAAGTCATTGCATCTGTTCTTGAATCTATCTGAATTTTAACACTGAGTCCCCCTCCCAGTTTGACTTCAATGATGCAATGCCACCAGCAGTTTTATCATGAAATAAAATGTAAGACTTATAATAATGCCATTTTTTTCTGCACATCATTTTTTTCCGTGCATGATGCAGAACTGTTATTTCTTTAAATGATCTTCACAACCACATTTTTCTTCCCGATATTGTCAAAGTGAGTTGAACAGCACTTGTTCAGAATGCAGTTATTAGTTTTCAGGTTGCAAGCTCATTCTTTGGGTTGAAAACCTGCCAGCTGGTTTAGCTTAGAGACTTTTGTGTTGATAATATGCAAGAGATTACCATGTTCTCTGTAAGTAATTCCAGTTTAAATGATAAGTTAAATAATATAATTGGTCTTTTTATTTCATTTTTCTCAAAAATTTATAGTTTGGGAGCTCCTCTGACCTCACTTACAGCGTCTCCATAATTCTGTTATAATTATATTTTTCTGGAAATAACTCACCCCTGGTCTAGTGTTTAGTATACAGCAAGTACCCATTACATTTTTTGAAAAAAATGAATAAAATGTATAGCAGGTATAAACTGAGAAGACACTGATGAGACGTGTGCAAAACACATCTTTCTTTTAACCTGTCATTGATTTCATCCTACTCTCACACCTTCTTCCCAGTGATGGCAGAAAACACTTGATCTGACCACATACAAGTAATATCTCCCTGTTTAAACAGTCATTTAAAATGAACCCATTAGTCTTTCTGTATTTCTCTCCTTGCTCCAGTGGGTGGGGGCAGGTTTACAAGGCCTCATGGCAGAGCAGGAGAGGTGACTTGGCCTCTCTCTGTCCTGTGAATCCTCCCTGGATTGACTGCAGTGTTGCTTGGCCACTTGGTCTCTGGGCAACTGGGATGGTGGCCCCCAGTGTCCCACAGTTGCCTCTGACTTGAGGTCTCTGTGCTCTTCCCCAGTGTTGCATCCTGACCCCAGACATTTGCCACCCATCAGACCATTTGGTATTTCTAAACGAATAAATGAGCCTCTCAGGGTTAAACCATCACCTCTTCCCACTCCTTCCAAAACTGTCTTTTTTACCTTGTTCCTGTTCCATCATAAATCACCCAGACGGGGGGAGAGGAAGGTGATGGTGGGGAGTGTGAGTGTGAGCAGGGAACAGGAGTGTCACTGTCATAGTGGAAAGGTCACCGTAATTCTAATAAAGTGATTTTTAGTTTAGTAGAATATTAAGTGTTATTTTGTTGTTATTTATTCCTTCTATTACAAAGACAATATGACCATATCATAAACAAGTGGAATACAAAAAAGAAAAAGACAATCACTCCACTCTTCTAATCCAATTTCTGTTAGCATGTTGGCATGTATTTCTTCTGTTATGGCCCCTATTAGTAATAATTTAAGTTGCAAAACACAATTTTAAAATATTTAGTATTTTTTCTACTGGAGAAGAATACTTGAAAGCAAATGCACTTGATTATCCCATCAACTAATATTTACTGAGTCCCAAATATATGTGAATCACATGTTAGGTACCGTGGAGACATGAAAGATAAATCAGACACACTTCTTACCCTCCAGAAACTTACAACCTAGATGGAGAAGTAAGACTTGCACATAAATATGTAAAAGATAGCAAGGAAGAAAAGCCATAATAGAGGTAGAGACAAACTGTTCTGAGGAATCCATTTCTGTAATATCACTTTAAAACACGTGGGAATCACATGCCAGTGTTAAGCCATTAATGATGCAAGTACTAAGTACTAATCCAAGGCATTTTAAATGGCATCTTACAACAGTCATTAATAGTAGTATTTTCTACTAGATCTTTTAGTATCCAACATCAGTTTTCTAGGTATGCGGAGTTTCATTAATTCATTAAGCAGTCATATGAAGTCATCTGGAGGACTTCCTGACTCACGCTGGAATGCTCTCTTGCTTTTAGTTGCTATTTTCTGAGCTTATATTCATTACATTTCTCTTCGGATAACTTAAAGTGGTGTAGTTGATGTAAAAAATATTAAGAATTCCCTAAATTGTGGTATACAGTTAAACTTCATTAAGAATAGTTTTGTTTATGGCATATAAACCAAAATGGTGTTCTGTTGGAAAACGTGCTAACCAAGGTTCTTTTCTTCCTATACTCAAAAGAGATTCAATGACTGTAAAATCTATATCTTTTCAAATCATGACCTTTTCTCCTACAAAAGTGTGTGAGGGTCGCCATAGTTTCCAAACCAAACATCACTGTTATCATTGAATGTGGTTCTAAATTTTACCAAATATATGTGAGCTTGGACTAAAGAAATGTTTCATCTTGTTTACCCTTTTTTATGCTAAATGATAAAGCTGCCGGTACGTGGCTCATAAATATTTTATCAGGTTTTATATGTGCACTAAGTTAGCGAGGTGTCTTCTTTTCATGAATCTATTACAATTTAAGTAGTCGTAATAATAAAAATTTGCATTTAAATAATTCTTTTCTCCTGGGAACTCTGAGTGCTTTGGCACATCAATTAATGCCGGATGGCGGCATCATTATTCCCAACTTTATTTTATTATTCCATCTTTACAATGCGTTGCTTTGGGTTTTTGTTTCTAGCTGATGTCAATTACTGGGCTGGCTATTATCAGGCCTCCAAAAGCAGCCTTTTATTGAGGATTAATTACATAACAGAATGAGACTGCTCAGTAGAAACTCTATGATTGAAAGTTCTGCTTTCACCAGATATAGATTAAAAGTCATTCCCTGGCTTCACTTTCAATCATAATCTCATCTATACATCCAAATTATATGCTATTAAGAATTGCCAAACGTTTTTTTTTCTATCATTAACAACTTTTCCTCTCTAATCACCTTTCTAACCCTTTCTCACCAATTATTCACATAAAGGAATTATTTATAGACTGAAAAAACCAGTACCTTTAAAAGTGTCATCCTCAGGGTCGTGGCATTTCTTTTCTCAAAGTAGAGGCGCTAAACGTGGGATTCGCAGACAGGCTTCAAGGGTCTGTGAATTTCTAGAAATTCCCAAAAGGGAAAGAAAAAAACACAAAAGAGGTCTTTACAGTGGTTTGTGCCAGACTTTTGACCCTGCTCTTCTGGGTGTATCTGCCTGCGCCTGGGATCCAGTTTTGTTTTGAGGATCCAACATGGGCCCGGCTTTGAGGCTTCTTTCGGAATTGGGTGTGGATCCAGGCCAAATGCTCTGCTCCTGTTTTCACACTTTTTAAAAAAAATAAAATCATGATTCTGTTCTACTTAGTTATAATAAATTCCTTCTCTTGGAAATTACTTTCTGAAAGATTAGGAAATCCTATTACATGCTTCATCTGGCCTTTGTTTGCTATTTTAATATTTAAAATAAATAATTCACAAATGCAACTCTTCTGTTTTAGAAGGAAAGTTATGTGAGGAAGAATAAGCAGAGGGAATATCAGGCTTCCAGTTTCTGACATTATAGTCACCGTGTGTGCATTTCTGCCAACCCCAAGGTGGGGAATTGCTGTAACTTGGTTCTGTCAAGTGCCCCGTTTCTAGAATCTATACTATTGCATATTTTATGAATTTGCTTTTGAAGCTAATATCTCACTTCTGGCTACTCCAGGGAAATCCCAAATCACTGGATATTTTAACATGAGCTAGATTCTTGCAACTTGTAATTTTTTTTTGAAATCTGTGTCATGTATGCTATATTCCAGCTATTTAAAACCAGCAAATACATAGCAGATGAAACTGTATCTTTGTTCCATGTGTTCATAGGATACTTCAACTATTTCATCAGACTAGGGAACTGTGATGATGGATGGAAGTTCTAATAATTTCTATTGATTGTGGACCATGTGCAGAGCACTATACGGGGGTGGAGGGTGGAAGACATGTACAATTAAGCTACCAAAAGCTGGACACCAGGCATTTTTTTAAAAAATATAGTTTCTAAAGGTCAAAACTATCTTGTCAGCTAAGAATTATTTTTGCAGTTTAACAGACAAGTAATTGAGGCTCAGAAAAGTTTAATAAATGATTTACATTTATCCAGTTTATTAAATATAAAACCATAGTTCAAATCTAGCTAATCCCAAAGCCCCCACTTTTTCAACTGCCTTTATAATTCACTATGCTCTTAAAGTACTTCAAGTATTTTTTTTTTTTGAGTTTTAGCTGGGTTTTGTTTCTTTGAAGGGTTGAATCCTTAGGGTAAAAGCTCATTGTTCAACAAATCAAATGAAAGCCAACTTTTAGAGATCTCCTCCCTGAATTTAGTATTAGAAATATTTAAACATTGTTTTAACCATTTTTTAGAGTATAGGCCTTTGGGATGCAAAAAAGATGAAAGATTATACCCCTCTGCTTTGCTGTTTGTTTTTACTTGGTCAAGATATAAAACACCTGTTCAGTACATAACCTGTTTGATTATTTTGAACAAATTAACCAAGTGAGTCAGTCTAAAAAGCAAAAAACACACCTATTAGAATGGCTGACATTCAAAAAACTGAGTATACCAAATGCTAGTAAGAATGTGGAACAACAAGAACTCTCATTCATTGCTGGTGGGACTAGAAAATGGTACAGCCACTTTGGAAGACAGTTTGGCAGTTTCTTACAAAGCTAACACAGTCTTGACCATACAATCTAATGATCGTACTCCTTGGTATTTACCCAAAAGAGTTGAAAACATGTCCACACAAAAACCTGCCCACAGATGTTTATAGCAGCTTTATTCATAACTGCCCCAAACTGGAAGAAACCGAGATGTTTGAAAAATGGTGACTGGATAAGCAAACTGTGGCACATTCATACTATGAAATATCCAGTGATTTTAAAAATGAGTTATCAAGACGACAAAAAGACATGGAGGAACCTTAAATGCAAACTTCTTAGTGAAAGAAGCCAGTTTGAAAGGTCAATATTCTGTTCGATGCCAACTGTATGACATTCTGGAAAAGGCAAAACTATGGAGACAGTAAAAAAGAAATAATAATAATCAGTGGTTGCCAGAGGTTAGGGAGGAGACGGATGAGTAAGTGGAGAGGGGGGATTTTGAGGGCAGTGAAACTATTCAGTACATACTGTGATGGTGAGCACATGGCATTACATAAACAAAAACAAAACAAACAAACAAACCAACCCTGTTTCCTTCGCTTACAACACTTCAGACACCAAATGTGTGTGGGGTTTTCTGACACTAACCAGTTCTCCAACCCTCTCGACACCAAATGGGTGTCTGACAATTCAGTTCTGATACAAACTACCCAGAGTTGGTGTAGACCCCACACAGGTTAAGGCTTCAGTTCCACAAGACTGCCCCGACTTTGGACACCAATCATAAGTAATGGGCCCCCAGGTTTACATTTCTGCCCAACTTGGCTGTAACTCAAGGTTCCCACCACTTTGTCCTCCAGTTTGATAATTTGCTGTAACAACTCAGAGAACTGAGGGAAACAAGTTTAGCAGTATATTATAAAAGATATAAGAAAGGATACATATGAACATCCAGATAAAGAGATACATAGAGCAAAGTCCAGAAGGTTCTTGAGTGCAGGAACTTCTGTCCCTGTGGACTTGGGGTGTGCACCCTCCCACACATGGGTGTGTTCACTAACTCCGAAGGTCTTCAAATCCCTTAGAGATTTTTTTGGAGGCTTCACCACATTGCCATGATCAATTATTAACTCAGTCCCCAGCCCCTCTTCCCTCCCCAGAGAATGGAGGGTGAGGATGCAAGTTCCAAGCGTCTAGTCATGACTTGGTCTTTCTGGAGACCAGGACCCATCTTGAAGCTCTCTGGAGCCCACCTAGAGTCATCCTGTTAGAACAAGACACTCCTATCCCCCAGGAATTCCCAAGGGACTTAGGAAGCTCTGTGTAAGAGTCTCCCATAGCCCACAACTCAGGAGATTATGAAGGTTTTAGGAGCCCTATGCCAGGAATTGGGGCTCAAAGACTAAATATTAGAACAAAAGATGCTCCTAGCACCCCTGTCACTCATTATAAAAGTTTTGGGAACTCTAGGTCAGGAACTGGGAAAAGAGACCACATTATATTTCTTACTATGTCACAGGTGGGTACATGACAAATACGCTTGGCAAAACTGGGACCATCCAACACAAAGATGAACTGTAATGTATATTTTTGTTAGTAATAATGTAACAACATGGGTTCTTCAATTGTGACAAATGTCTCACACTAATGCAAGATGTTAATAACAGGGGAACTGTGAGCAGGCGAGCAAGGGGACTCTATAGGAGCTTTCTGTACTAACTGCTCGGTCGTCTATAAACCTAAAATTGCTCCAACAAAACCAACTCCGTTATGTTCTTTTAAAGGAAAAGAAATGTAAAAACAGTCAATAAGGTTGGTTGTCAAACAGGTCAATGAAAAAGTTAATGTAACATTGAACGAGAGGTATTTAGGTACATAAAGAATCTAATCAAATCACTGCTTACTAATTGATCAGAACTGTCTGCTGAGACATCCCAGAAGCAGCTATGGCCTCTGTGCAATTAGGAGTAACATTTGGAAGAAAGTCTATACTGAAGCAAGCCATGGGCAGAGAGAGATAAGGAAGATAACATAATGCTAAAACTCTTTTCTTTTTTTTTTTTTAGTGCATGCTAAGCATGCACTCTACCACTTGAGCTATATCCTCCCCTCCACATACTCTTAAAGCCAGTGACTCCCTCGGGTCTTGTTTTATTTTCACAAAATTTGTTCTATCTGAACTTTGAAATCTCATCAAAGTTTTGTCCAAATCTATAAAAAGCAGACAAGGATGCCCAGAAAGAAATAAAGAAAGAAATCATTGTTTATGTCAATCTCAGCAGTAAAAGCTAGAGCTTTTGCAGAGGAGACAGGAAGCCCTGCATTTTGTTATTTATGCCTCATATTCTTTCCATTCTACAGTTAGCTGCAAGTTACCTCCTTGCATCATACTTGTTCCGAACAGCGCTCAGAATCTTTCAATCAGATCTTTCCATGACCAGCAGGAGGAAACCAAGTTACCTAGAGCACTCTCAAACTCAACGTTTTGTGTCTAGAATTCTTATTTTGAATTTTAAGAGCTGCTATTCATATATCCATGATAAAAATTTAAATATAAAATTATGTTTTTACTCCTTAGATGGGGTATAGAGTCTCCTTTTTCTGTAGCACACAGACTCCGAGAAAACAGACTCTGAGGCCAAGACTCAAGTCTTATGATATTGAATCCAGTACTCTTTTCATAAAAGTACACAATCTTTATATGAAATGAATGCCTTATGGACATCTTAACCTGTTAGGCAAGGAGTGAGTGTATCCTGTAACAGCTGACTCCATAACCACAGTGCTGGAGTCTGGTATACGGTCTGCAAAAGCCAGAATCTGGGCTCTGCTATGTTAGTAAGTATGTGTTCAGATTATTATAAAAGTAACATATAAGCATTGCAGAAAATTTAACAGAAGCAGCAGGAGGAAAAGCAGGAGAAGTTGGAAGAAGGAGGAGGGGGGAGAAGGAAGGGAAAAAAAGAAAAGTCATTTACAACCTCATCATCAGAGGTAAGAAATGTAAGCATTTCAGTGCTTACCATCATGGATGATTTGTAAAGTTCTCCATACTCTTGTAACATGCCTTTTTCTATTTAACATCTTTTTATGCGAGGCAGTGTGGCTAGTGATAGAAGCTGTGTAGGTAGCAGTAAGCTACCTCTGACACCCTGAGCAGGCCACTCCACCTCACTGTTATCTCAGTGTCTTGTCTACAAAATGGAGATAATAATAGTAACTACTTCTTCATAGAGTCTGTCATGAGGATTCAGTGGCTTAATATATCTAAACCACTTAGAACACTGCCTGGCACAAAGTCCACTCTATATCAAGGGGCAGTAAATTTTTTCAGCAAAGAACCAGACAGTACATAGTTTAGGCTTTGCAGGGTCATGTAGTTTCTGCCACAACTCCTCAGTGCTTTCTCTGTAGCACAAAAGCAGCCGTAAAATGACGAAGCGTGGCTGGGTTCCAAAGAAACTTTATGGATGCTGAATTTGAATTTCATATAATTTTCACATGTCATGAAATACTTTTTTCTTTTGATGATTTCAACCATCAAAAAATGTGAAAACCATTTCAGCTCATGAGCTGTACAAAAAGGGACAGTGGGGGCTGGGCCTTTGGGCCAGAGTTTGCTGTCCTCTGTTCTATATAATTAGTAGACATTATTATGTTCTGAACATCTTTCTATAAATTATTTTTAATGGCTGCTTAGAACAAGATTGTTTGGATGTCCTACAATTTACTTAGTCCCCTATGGTTAAAATTCAGGTTATTTCCAGTGTTCATTATTTTCAGCCACTCTCCAATGAATATCCATGCAAAATCTTTGTGCATATTTCTTATTAAACCTACTTCTTAAAATGTATGTAGTGGTAGCTACCAAAATGTACAGCAGAACATCTAAAAAGAAACAGCCTCTGAAGAAGTAGCGTTGAAAATGAATCTTGTAAAGTGATAGCAAATTTCAAACATGTTAGATAAGGCGCTTTATAAATACACATGCATATAACTATGTACCACATACCATTCTAAGCCGTTTATGTGTATTTTAAATCATTTAGTCCTCAAAACAATCCTTTGAGGAACGGGTGCAATCATCATCAACCCCAAGGTACAAACGAGGAAACTGAGGCACAGAAAAGCTAAGTAACTTCCCCAGAGTCACACAGCTAGCTGGTAGGAGAGGCAGGATTCAAACCTGGTCTGTGCAGCACTATGGACCATGTTCTTGAAGACCATGTTGCATTACTTGTGCACCACAGAGACCTGGCAAGTGTGCTCTCCCAGGCACTCACTTTACAATGTACCTGTGGTCTTAGGTCATGTTTGGCACACATGAACGACCTCATACTCTAATAATCGGCACAAATTCTACCTCGCAATGGGACACTTCAGGTGGAAACTGTTAATGTTCATCTAACCTTCCTCTTTTGTCCTCCAACTCCTCCCCCACACCGACTCTTCCTTAATTTGCCCTGCATTTCTTACCCAAGAGAGTTGTCCTCTATACAGTAATAATTGATCGCAGCGTACTTTCGTATCTTGTTTTTCAATTTATGGTCCCAAGTCTGCCAAATTCACGTGGCAAATTCAGGCGGCGCTCCGCCTACAGTGCAGGGCCCGGCACCGTGACAGGAAAGTAAATTTCGGATAAGTACCTTCCTTCTTTAGAAACAAAATAGTGCTTGTGTCGAAGGTCTCTCCGCGTGGCTCCCGCGTGGCCCCCGCAGCAGCAGGGCTGGCTTGCTCCGGCCCTTCGCCGGGTCCCCGAGGGCGCTGCCTGTCGTCCGTGTGGACCAAACCGCCAGCCTCCGCCGCCAGGTTCAGACGCCGAGTTGCACGCTCTCCCCGCCCATCCCGCTCGTGCTGAGAGGCGGGCAACTGTGTCCCACAAAGGAGTTACGCGAGTGGGTCGTTGGACTTTGTGGGGAAATGGAGATTCTGGTTCTCTTTTCTTATCCTGCTTCCTCTCCCTGCTGGGACCCTACCGTTCAAGTTATCCCAAAGGGCACGCAGGCCCCAAGATGTTGCCCGCCTCCCACTCCTGCCCAAACAAGGGCAGAACCGATAAGTAGAGAGGAAACGAGGAAAGCAAGCAGCGGGTGTTTCAAACGCATCACCTTTGTGCAGACGCCGCCGCGGAGTTGGAGGAACCGGGCGAGGAGTCCGGGCGGAGGCTCCGGACTCCGCCCGCCGGGGGGCGCCGGGGCGCCGGGCGCGTGCGCGGTGCGGCCCCAGCCCCGGCCGCCGCCGCCACGATGCCTATTTTAGTCAAAGCCGCCGGGGGCGCGGAGACCCGGCATCTGCCGAGCAGCCTCCGGACCCGCCGATCCGCCGAGGCTTTCGTGTCCGGCGCCCGTCGAGCCGCCACGTCCGTGTCCCCCGCGCCCCGCCGCTGCCGCCCCAAACTTTGGCCAGTGCCACCCAGGCTCCGCGCCAGGGACCAGCCAGGTAAGGAGCGGGAGGCGCAATTGTCCCCAGTTCCCCCGAAGCTCCCGACTGTTTTGCAGCCTCGCGCTCCCGGGGCTAAATTGGGAAGCGAAAGTTGGATTCCTGCTCCTCTGGGAGCAACTTTGCCCGCCCCGGCGGCGGCTGCCTCTTCTCCGCGCCCTGGCCGCGGGAACCCTGTTCTCTCCTTGCGGGCCAAGCATTGTCCTTGGAAGCCGCCCTTCACCCAGGGTCTGGGCGTCGCGGTCACCGACCCTCAGACGTCGGCTGTCGCCACTCGGGTCAGGCAGCGCCAGCGTCCTCGGACGCTCGGGCCCCCGCGGGTACAGGTTCCCGCGCTCTGCCGCCCGCAAGCCCTTGGTGAGCTCGGCCTCTCCCTCCCCGCGAGGCTCCCGAGGCTCCCAAGGCTCCCAGGGCTCCCAGCCCGCGAACACATTACGGCACCTCCTCGCCCTCTGTAGGGCCGCCGGGTCCCACGCGGAGTCAGCGCTCAGCCGGGAGCACAGGGTCGCCCGCCCAGGCCTGGCGCTGGGAATGCGAGGTGGGTCGGGGTGCCCACTGCACACCCCTCGTGGCCCGAGAGCTTCGGGTCAAGGAGAACAGTTGACACTGACCCTCTGTCTTTAGGAGCGAGGTGAGCAGGGCGGCTGGGGAGCGCAGGTGGCTGGGGAACCCGTGATCTCTCCACGCCCTCGTTACTGAGGCTTTGGGAAACGGGTTTTTGACCAGACAAGTCTCAGAAAGTGCTCGCTGGCTTTGAAGCAAGAGTAAGTGCCAAAAGACTGAGCAGCGTCATGCCCTTTGCCATTCCGAAGATATCGCGAAGGTTCAGTAAGAATTACAGAATGATTTGAGCAAGTCTTCTAGCAAGACTTTGCTCACGGACTGTTATCTTTTTCATTTTTGTAATTTGATGAAGGGCTAAGGTTAGTTTCACGATTTAGCTATTTCGCCCCGCACATGCCTATTTGAAAACCAATAGAAAGACAGGACTTCACTAGCACAGAGAATTTAAGAAATTAGACTCGGAGGAACTAATAGAAAAATTCTCTTGCTTTAGTCAAAATTAACCTGAACTTTACGAATTTACCAGCCTAACCTTCCTCATTAGACTCATTCATTCTCTGTATAAGGAGAGTTCAGTGTTTGCCACATAAATCCATTAAGTAGTGGTCAAAGAAAGCTGAAAACGGGAGGATCCGATCAGTATTGACAGTAGGTCACTGGCGTTTCAAAATAGACATATAGATAAGTATACCTCGATATATAATAGACATATAGATAAACATACAAGTAAAATGAATTACATGTAATATATAATGTTAATGACTATGCACAAGAAAATTAAATATGTGGACCCTTTTTAAATAAAGTATGGTGCATCACAGTATGTTTTAGGATTATCTTACCTTTTAAAAATTCATATTATAGGTTTCCCTGGTTCTTGGATTAGAAGATCACAGTTTTCCTATCCTTTCTCTTGATCAGAAATTGATACTTTTAGTGCCACTTGGAGAACTTTTAAAAGCCTGAAATTGAATTACAGCAGATCAGTTGGCAGTACAGGTGTAATCAGGTGTATGTGAAGGGGAATATGTATTAGTTAACTGATTATATAAATATATGTTGGAGCCACAGGCTGTTAAAACTTGAAGGAGTCTTCTAGCCCAGGTGTCTGGATTCCCAGGCAGAAGCCAACCCAAAACACAGAAGTGACTTTGCCTGGCGTCTATGACTCCCTGGGGCTTGTGCCATAGAACTGGACTTTCTCAACCTCAGGAAGGCTCGGCACCCTCCTGTCTTTACTACTGTCTTTGGGGAGACTGAAAAGTAATTTCTAAAAGTGTTTTCATCACTTTTGTGTACTTTACATATGGCTCTCACCTCTGCCTCTGGCATTCTCTTACAGAGGCTAGGGCTTGGGTAGACATAGATGAGTATGACAGTGTCCCCACCTCGTAGAGAGCATAGGGTAGTGGGAGTGAAAGCGTGTTCTAAGGTGGGGTAGAAATGGTAGTTATTATTAGCTTCCATAATGCTAATGCATAAGCTGATCATCATGAGTGACAGAGGACACTTAATATCATTCTACCTCCTGAAGAAATTATGAGATTAATCCTGGTTTGGTCCTTGAAAACAAACTTTGTATAACTTGAGTCATTAAAATAATGATGCCTCCCCATCCCAATAAACTTACATGTTTATTGATTCAAACATTTGGGAAGTAGAGAATTAAGAGGTGCAAACTATTATGTATAAAATAAATAAGCTACAAGGATATATTGGATAACACAGGGAATATAGACAGTATTTTATAATACATATAAATGGAGTATAACCTTTAAAAATTGTGACTCATTGTGTATACATGTAACTTATGTAGAATACATCAACTATAGTTCAGTTTTTAAAAATTTGCAAAGTAGTTGGGTTTTTATGATTTCTCTCCTTTTTGCAGCAAAACAATATCTAACTAAGCTATTTCTCATATGTATGAACTACTTTAGAATTATGGGAAGAGATCTTTAATTGATTTGATTTATTTCACTCACAGCTTATAAATTTGGGTGTGTATGTGTTCTTGTCATCTTAAGAGATGTGGAATTCTTTCATATTCGTCTGTTAACATCCTTTCAAAATGCCCAACCTGATACCAATTTATTCTGCCACCTAAAACCTTTACTTTAGTGTGATGGAAAAAAATGGAAAAGTATGGCTTATTGTGTGACCTTATTTGGAAAGAAATTTATATTTCTAAATTAAATTTAAAGGTATTTTGAGTCCTCATTTGGAATTCTTTCCCTGAAACAGAAAATTAACATATTCTGTAAATCTCCGTATTTTTTTTTTTAAATCAGGGGCCAATTTGTGTAATTAATCAGAAAGAGTTAATAAGTACCAGAGACAGAGGATAGGCCGTAGTCAGGAAATAGTGCCCCTGCATGTTAAGGTTATGTAAATATGTGTAAAATGTATATTCTTTGAAATGTATTTGCTACAGATTCTAATATTAAACAGAAATGTATACTCGTGGCTCCTCTTCCATATAAGTACTTTGCAATTTGTGAGATGCCACCAACTAGAATTTTTATGGGAAAGAAAATAAATCCTTAGACAGAAAAAGGAATAAATGTTAAATCTCTGTATATACAAATGATTACAGTACTGTATTTATTATGTGCATATATGATAATGTAGGATTACATATGTATGATATAATAATTTAACAACAGTATAAAGTTAGAGCCTTTGAGGGGGTGCTTAGCACGCACGAGTTCCTGGGTTCAATCCCCAGTACCTCCAAAAAAAAAATTAGAGACTTCCCAATATTCTAAGCCTTCAAATAGTACATAATAGGGTGCTAAATGTTTTGAAGTATTAAAAAATCAGTTTTCCTTATTACTTTTCCTGTGTTTGGAATCAGTGTCACTAGTAGGAATATGTTGGAAAGCTATACTAAGTAACTTTGTAATTGCTGTGGTTTATGAACAGTGGTGATTGCCTTTTAGAATGGCTAATTCCCTCATTCCTCTCTCCCCCACCAAGTATGTTTAGATACAAACATATAGATATATAGAGATGCATACATATATATCCGGGAATAGGTGTACACTACCTATGCTAAGTATTTTATGGATTTAATTTCATCATAAAGTCAAATGAAGTATGATCATCATTTAACAGATAAGGAAATGGCTACATTACTAGGTGACAGAGCCAGGATTTATACATGGGTCTGTCCAATTCATCAGCACCAGAGAAGTCTATTCACCAACATTTGGTTCACAGAAATAATTTTAGTCTAATACCTACAGGGGTAATAAAATACAGCTGTCATTTTTGTGATTGTCCTTTTGTTTATTTGTTTTTACAGGGGTTTTCAAGATGAATTATACCGAGTCCAGCCCATTGGCAGAATCACCTGCAATAGGTTTTACACCTGAGTTAGAAAGTATCATACCTGTGCCTTCCAATGGGACTTCTTGTGAAAACTGGAGAGAGATACATCATCTAGTTTTTCATATAGCAAATATTTTTTTTGCAGTTGGGTTGGTTATTCCAACTACTCTTCACCTTCATATGATACTTCTTAGGGGGATGTTAACTATAGGTAAGAAACCTACGTGGAATTGTACGTAACTTTTCTGTAACTGGCATCAGATGGGCTTTGTCCTGGGGGCTTCAGAGTATTCCTTGTCCGGTCGATAGGATACCAAAAATAAAAGTCTTCATTAGCAAACTATCAGTATATGAAACAACTTAGGACAAGCGCTTTCACCCTTATGAGCTTTAGATAAATTAAGTCTGTGTTCATATGTTGTTCAGATTTTCCAGATATCAGAAAATCCATTCGTGTGTAAGAGTGTGAACTTTGAAGCTGAATTGTGCTAGTCCAGCCCTGGTTTTAGTGCTTGCTGACTATGCGACTGCGGCAATAAACTTCCTATACTTCAGCTTCCCCATGTGTCCAATAAGAGGAAAAATAATACCACCTCCTGACATTGTGAGAATTAAATGAGTGTGTGAGTGTGTGTGTGTGTGTGTGTGTGTGTGTGATATTTGACTTATAATAGTGCCTGGCACACAGTAATTACTTTGTAGTTTTAAACATTCATTATTTGAATAGGAGTTTACTTGCTGTGGCCAGTACAGCAACACTGGAAACAAAAACAATTACCCAGACACAATAGTTCAAGTACAGTTTGGGCGGGGGAGGGCCCCGTTAACCCTGATGAAGCAAGGTAAATTAGTTCACATTGAAACACTGAAACAATTGAATTTGCTTTTTTATCTAGTGATTCTTGATAAATTCCTGTCTATGTGTGATGATTCATTTATTCAGGTGCATTTTTGAGCACCAGTAATATGTCAGAGATTGAAGAACACAGCCTCCATCCTTGAGAAAGAGACCCTTGGGGGCTGGAGAGAGACAGATGGGTGGTCGCATTTGACATATCAGATGCTGTGATGCATGTGTGCGCCCAGTGCCAGGGAGAAATCGACAGGGTGACGGCCTCAGCAGAAGGCGGACCAGGGTCCCTCTGAGGAGAGGACTGTCGAGCTGGCTTTTGGAACATGAGCAAGATTTCTCTGAGTGTGAGTGTATGTGGTATCCAGAGGAGAGGGAGATTCAATATGTTGAGGGAGAATGAAGAATAGCTCATTGTGCCTGGAATATACGAAAAAGGACAAGAAATGGTCAACGAAGATGCTGAAAGGGTAGCTAGAAGGTAGCCTGTAGGACTTCTGTGGCTGTCACCTCTGAGTAAGGTAGCGATTGCAGCAGGAGGATGAAAAAATAAAACCACATTCTCTTAGAAAAAAAAGCTAATTATGAATTTTAGGACTGGGTTTCAGAGGTAGAACAGATGGGAGATCATCTAGTCCAACACGTTATAAATGAAGAAACTGAGGCCTGGAGAAATTAGACGACTCGTGCAAAATTAAGACCAGGAAAAAGTGGCCAAACCAGAATTATAATTCAGGTCCTCCAGCTTCCTGGCCAGTCCTTCCTCTGTGTTATCCTGCCTCCTTTAAGTAATGGTATTTTAAATGTCTTCAATATTTTCTATGTAATATGATCTAAAGAATATTTAAAACTTTCATTTTGGGCTGTTATTCAGGTGCCCCCATTCTGATGAAAGGAAAAAATTGCAAATGCATAACTTTTTAAAATGGGAGGTTAGTTTTTATGTGCATATGTGTCATTGATACATTTGTGTTGATAATTGATATTGATAAATGTCATCAAAGTTATAAAGTTCATTCCCTTGGCTACCTGCCAGGTAATCCACTCTAAGCAAACAGTCACAAAAAGAGATACATTTTTACGTATAAAGCTGTTTTTGCTACTTATCAAAAATTATAGCCAAAATATTTCATCTGTCCACCATTAGGGAGATAGTAAAATAAATTATGCTTTAATCAATTACAGTCACTAAAAACTATAGAGTTTTAGTGAAATGGGAAATCATTGCAGTAAGTTGAAGAGGGGGTTTTAAATTGTGTATCCATTAGGTTTGCCATCAGGTAAAAATGCATAAAGACTCTGAGGAAGTGTTAAATATCAATAATGGTTTCCTTCAAGTCATAGAATTATGGGGCTTTTTTCCCCTCTAAAAACATTTTTTATACTTTACAAGTTTTCTGCAACAAAGCATGATTTTGTTTTATTTGTTTGTTTTGGTAATCAGACAAAAACTACAATGTAGCTTAATGTGATGGTTGGCTTAGGTGTTTCTAAGATATGTTTGGCTTATTTTTCACACAGAAGAAAACAAATTTATTAAGCCACGTGCTGCAGCCACTCTAGACATCTAACATGTGCACTTCATTTTTTAACAGGATGTACTCTTTATATCGTCTGGGCCACTCTCTACCGATGTGCCTTGGATATCATGATCTGGAACTCTGTGTTCCTGGGGATCAACATTTTGCATCTTTCGTATCTTTTGTACAAGAAAAGACCGGTAATTACTAACAATTAATCAATAAGGAAGAAATTTTTAAACTAACAAGCTTCTAAGTTACTTTGTTCAGACTTGAGAATGAGCATGGAACATCTTTGGTCCCGTTCATATAATTTTGCTGAAGATTAGGCTTTCTGTGGCTATATCCCTGAAAGTGAAAGATTTGAATACCATGATATTTGTTCTACAAACAGCTTTTTAAATGTTATTAATCATTAGGGCAATTTAGACATGAGAAAACATGGCAGTATTCTCTCTTTTTAGTCATTTAATTTTATTATTTCTTTTGTCTATTGATATTCAAATGTCACTGGGAAAATCTTTGCCCAGTTATAAAAGTAAGTACTCACAGGCAACTTCCATGAACATGGTAATAATTTACAAATAGCTCACAGTATTTTTGAGGGAGGGTAGGTGATTAGGTTTGTTTATTTATTTATTTATGTGTTTTAGTGGAGGCACTGGGGATTGAATCCAATACCTTATGCATACTAAGCCTGCACTCTACCACTGAGCTCTACGCTCCTCAGCTCACAGTATTTGTTTCATGTTATTTTTTTAAATGTAATGGCTATTTTTTTCTTATGCCCAAAATACTTACTTAAGGAAATCACCATGTTTGGTGAGTCATTATCAAAACACGAGTGTTTAAATTTTCTTTTCTGCTCCAGTTTATCTTGCTGTGTTTCCTTGGTCATACCAAGAACAAACAGGTGTAAATAGAAGAGGGAAATAGCATGGCTCCTGGAAATCACACCATACATGTTTACTGACTTCTCAAGCACACACAAATATTCGGTAAAGTAAAAGATCTAATGCTTGCTCTAATCTTATCTTCAAGGCCAGACATGCACATCGAAAACTATTCCAAAATAGGCAATTTACAAGAAATTAGAATTTCAGTGTAGAGATGATATATGTAATAGGCATTCCACTAGTTTGTAACCTCCTCAAACATTGTAACCCAGTCTGTTCTGCTTACTGTATTAGTCAGTTTTCACTAGGTTATGCTGTGTAATAAACAATCTGAAAATCTCAGTGTCATGTAACAGCAACAGGTTTTTTTTTCCCTCACTCACCTAGTAGATGGACTATGGCAGCTGTGTGGCAGCTGTGATTCTATTCCATGTGTCTTCTTCATTTCAGAGTCTCTGCTGAAGCAGCAGGATCTATTTGGACATGCATTCTCATGGCAGAGACTAAAATACAAGAGAACAAAAGAGAAACACCTAATTGCTCTTAAAACTCCTGCTCAGAAGGAGCATGTGTCAATTCTGTTCCCATTTCATTGGCCAAAGCAAATGACATGAACAACCAAGCCTGATAATGTGGGAGTAGGATGGAGCAAGGGGACTTACGATCCTCTTACAGAGGGTGGGAGCAGCAAATAGCTGGGAATAACATCATCTACCACACCTACTGTTGTATTCCCTGTTCCCATCAACCATGATTGGCACTTAATAGCTGCTCAGAAAAACATTTGATGAATGGATGCTTTCAAAGAGAAGAATCAAGACGGCTTCATGAAGGAATTGGGACTTGAGCTAAGACTTGTAGGATGAGCAGACTATGAATATGAGTCAACAAATTTTTCAGTTCATCTGCTCATTGCCGTATTGGCTACTATGCACGCTGGAAGTGGGACATATTTGTGACTAAGTTATTTTAAACACACATTACTAGAGCTCTGGAGTGGAAAAGGTAGATGATGATGATAATAATAACAATGATTTCAGCTTCTGAATATCAGAACTTACTAGAACCTCAATTTCTGAACATAAGGTTCAGAAGTTGCTGATGTGATGTTAGCACCAAGTAAATCACTTAGTGTCTGTTCTTTTGTTTCTTCTTGGACTATAAACTTACTTTTTTGAAAAACATGAGTACTATTTCTTCATTAAAGGAGACAGCAGGACAAGTGAGAGCACTGGAAAGGCTGCAGTGACATCCGAGCAGCCCCCTAGGCTTCTGGGTCTGTAAGCTTCACAATGTGGCTGCCATAGATTTCACTGAGATGGAGGATCGTTTGAACCCCAAAGTTCATTTACCTGCAGGACAGATTTCCTAGACTAATGCTGGGCCTAAAGACGGGGCATGACCGGGACCCTGGATAGTCTGACAACAGAGGAGATTGAGCCGTTTTGCTTTCTCCTTTTCTAATAGCCAGCTTCACTTGCCGTTGGGTTATCAACTGTACTGAAATCGTAGCTCAGGATGAAACTGCTACGTTGAAACCCTTTTACACGCTTCACTTTGCTTCAGAATAAATAAATGAGAAGCAGCAATTGTGGCTGTGGATGTTTGTTTTCCTGTATTAGTGCATTAGATCACAGTTATCTAGAGATAAAATACTTAGTGTATGAATTTGTTTCCAATTTGATTCCTATTTTATGTGCTTATTTTCTTGCTATGTTTCAAAATTAGTGTAACTTCCTTCCAGGAAACAAAAGCGTTCTAAAAATGACCAGGTTTTGTGTTCTTTATAGAAAATGCTAAGATGGGGAAAGTGAACGTTGTGACAACATTCAGAGCCTCCACAGTTGCTCGATAGCGCATAGGAAGAGGTGTAATCAATGGTGCACGTCGTCACCATATGCTCTGAGTTCCGTTTAACTGCAAAAGTGCCCTTTTAGCATCTAAACCTATCTCATCGCTTGCTCTCTGTATAAGATTCCATCGACCAAGATCCAGTAGGGCAATGGCATTTACTGCAGAGTTGTTTATTCTCAAAACCACATTCAGCCCACAAGCCCGCGTTTCGGCGTTGCTGCATTAGTGTATCATCTGGTCTTTGCTGCATTTCAGGTAAAGATCGAAAAGGAACTCAAAGGCATCTACCAGCGATTGTTTGAACCACTCCATGTGCCTCCAGATTTGTTCAGAAGATTAACCGGACAATTTTGCATGATCCAAACGTTGAAAAAGGGCCAGACCTATGCTGCAGAGGATAAAACCTCAGTTGACGACCGCCTGAGTATTCTCCTGAAGGGAAAGTAAGTGCTCTGTGGAAACTGAAATGCCTTCTTTGCCTTGAATCTTCTCGTGGCCTCTGGGTAGGAAATGAATGGAAGGGACCGTTGCCAACCAGTGGCGGAAGTGGTCACAGAGTTTGTCGTTGGCGAATGTTCTTGGACAGCTGCATTTTAGAACCGTATAGAGCAACGTGGTAAAGTTATGCAGAATTTACTGCTCTGAATCTTGTTGATGTCAAAATTTTTGTTTGTGAATAGTTTTCACCTTTTTGGGAAGTTTTATTTAAACTTAATGAGTCGGAATTGAAGTAGGTTTAAATTAGGCATTAACATTTAAGAAGCTTATGTGTGTTTCAGAGGTGACTTGCTTCTTTTTTTGAATATCACAAAAATACAATGTCTAGGAATACCAGGCTCCAGGAGGGAGAGCCAGTGTATGCTGTCCTGGCACAATCATTGACAGCACCCCTTTCCCTCTCAAAAATGTCCCAGGTTGAGTCATAAATTACATGATCACTCCAGCTATAACAGCAATGATAACCACTGGAAGGCATGTGTCTGCTTCAAGATGGACACTCTTTTTTTTTCCCCCCTGTTGGTGGTGAAATTTATTATGAACTAAGTACTTGTGCCTCAGGAAGTGCTGTTTAATTATGTCAGTCATTGGTGGGGTCTTTAAAATGTTACAAAATACAAACCCGTAAGATTATGGCAATTTTAAGGCTTGTCTTATTGTAAAGTATTATGTGTTTAATAACACCAATTTCTGTTATCAGAATGAAGGTCTCCTATCGAGGACATTTTCTGCATAACATTTACCCCTGTGCCTTTATAGATTCTCCTGAATTTAGATCAACCCAGATGCACAAAGGTGAAAAATTCCAGGTATGTTTTAGCAGGATTTTTAAGAAGTTTGAAACTGGTTAATGTCTCATTCAAAATCCAAAGGATGTGGATGGAAAAGTGGTCATGATTTATTAAAAAAAAGATATTACCATATGGTATATATAGTATGATCCCATGTTTGTAAAACTTAAAATGGTGCATTTATGTGCACCAGACGAGGTCTAGGAAGACATATCCTAATTTAGCCATAGTGTTCACACCATCATTTCTGGGTTGTGAGTTTGATTGCTTTTTTTTCCTTCCTTTTTGCTTATTTCAGTTTTTATAATTTTTCCATAGAGAACATCTAATGCTTTTGTTATGAGAAAAAAAGGGAAATGTCAGGAATGAATAATCAGGGTTCTTTTTTTTTTCCTACTATATACATTGTTTATTGAATATGTCCATCAAAGCATGAGAAAATTGGGATTTCTAGAGGCCACCTACTGTGACCCAGCTGGGCGGGGTCCTCCACTTCTACAGGTGAGCTGGGGAGAAGGAGCCATAAGGAGGGAGCCAGATCCAATGCAAATCTGCCTGTGTGGACCCTCCAGGTTCCAAGTGAGGCAGCTTTGGTAGACTCGCTTATTAAATGTTGTAGCTTTATAGTCGATTCTTCAGGATTTTCTTCATAATGACTGTGTCATATGCAAAAAGAGACAGTTTTACTTTTTCCTTCTAAATCTGTAGGACTTTATTTCTCTTTCTTGCCTTTTTGCACTGGCTAGAACCTCCAGGACAATGTTGAGTAGAAGTCATGAGCATAGACATCCTGTGCTAGACCTGGATAATCAGGGTTTTTAACACATGTCATTGGTTACCTTTATTGGGGAAAACCAGAAAACTGACTTTGCTCTAGAGAACTTATTTTCTCAATCTTTATGGAAAAAAAAACATCATCATGCTCTTGTATATTTAATGAATATGCGTGAGGACAAAGAATGAAGTTGTTCATGGTTACAGTAATTTGAACATGACTACTTGGCGTGATTCTTTTTGTATCAAAAAAAAAATGCTCCATTAGAATGTGACGCTTTGTTCTGATTCTTCCTGGAAGTGTCCAGCTCGCCTATTTTATTCCTCTCTTATTGTTAGGAAAGTAACCAAGAAAATGGGTGAGCGTTTCCTTTAGTCTCAGCCTCTAGGTAAGCAGCAGTAAGGAAATAGCCTGAGAACAGCGTTTCTTATGAGCAGGAGGGTAAATCTATTTAGATAGGAAATGGAATAGAAAGGGATGTTATCACCTGAGGAAAGAAAAATCGGTGTTTCTGGATGACTAAATCTTATTTTTACATCTCTCTTTGAGATGCCACACAATCTGGGATGCCACATGGAGATCAAAGGGGACATTTGCAGACTTTAGTTAAGTTTATTTACATTGGTTTCAGGCCTGCCCTGCTCCCATCCTGCCTGAGGACCTGGCCTGAGTAACCACACGACTTGTTAAATTTGTGCGTTTGCTAGAAGGTCTTGTGTAAATTTCCTCCCTGGCTGCAGTGCTGCTCCCAAGCTGGCTGAGCTTAGGATACAGGAGGAGGAAGCAGATGCTGCATCCTGGCTTCTCTGACTTACACTGTCCCTTGCATTTTAAAGAATCAGCTACGCTCTGAGATTTGTGTTCTTACGGTATGTTCCATCACCACCGTCTACAAACCAGCACACTTCTTTTCTCTCTCCTTCTTTCCTCTGACCTCCTTACAATTTCTTCTTCCAAAGCCCAACATTTATCTGCTGCATCCATTTTCCTGTTTATAGTAGCAAGTGGTTTTATGCAATAACTCAAGTTTATTATAATCCTGAAGAGACTGAGATTTGGGGAAAGGGTGGGAAAGGAACCTCCTTTGTTTCCAGAAGCAAGTAGCCCCTGGGATATAATAGGTACTATCTTTTCCACCGGACTTGAAATTATACTTACAATTAAATTAACAGAAAAAGGAATTTCTACCACTGGTCACAATTCTCTTTCTTCTTGGGGACTGGGGATCAGGATTTGATGCTGAAAAATGCTTCTCATGATTGATTGTTCCTCATGTTTCTAAAAACATGACCAGACTCGAGGTACCATAGCTAGGTGAAGGATATTTATTCAGTCTTTCCAAATGCCAGTCAGCTTTTTCCTGCATGGAGTCTGGTGTGGCATTTCCTGATTGGTCAGTGGATAAAAACTACTCCAGCATCATCAAATCTGTGCCCTGTACAGTTGGAGCAGACTCCGTCAGAGTAAGCCCTCGGGAGATATTCTGTTTTGATTGTTTACCAAATGTTCCTACTGGCAGCTGATCAAGAGTAAAAATAGCTGCCGCACATCTGTGTAGGAGTATAATGCCTCTTCCTGAAGCAAGTATCCAAATGAAAAATGCCACCTGCCCCCAGGACCAACTTTTCACGGTCTGTGCCTGTGGCAGAGGACACTTGAAATTGTCAATGGCCGGACTTCTCTACCTGGACGCCGTTTTACCTGCTAATCTCATTTTCCCCTAACTCTGAACAGTTACACGTGTTCCGACAAGGAGCTGCTTCCTTGGTATTTTTCTTTCTCTAAATTCACTCTTTGGTTGAGGTGCTAATATTCTACAATAGGGTGAAAGGAGGAAAGAAAGCAAGTGGACTAAATGACTGTCGCTTGAGGTTGCACAGTAAATGTTGTGCAGGTTTGTGCGGTAATGTTAACGACCCGCAGAGTGACGGAGCTGAGACAACGACTGCGGCCTTCCAGCTGCTCCCTGGGTGCTGTTTTTTTTACTTACAGACCCAAGCTGCTGCTTAAACTGTTGGGAGGATCGTGAGTGTCATTCCTACAAAAGGTAGAAGCAGCCTTCCTTGTTCGGTCCCTTCTTCCTTGTGCAGTTGTTTCATATCAACTGAGCTTTGCTGTTTCCATTTTTCTCTTGGATTCTATCTCCCGCTGGTGCCTTCTCAGGGTCGACAGCACATCTTGTACTATGGAAAATCAAACCTTTATCGACCTTAAGGGAAGAAGAACATCTACGAGGCAGATGTCCGAGCTCTGTGAAAAAAAGAAACACTACATTTTAACTGGCCTTTAAATAAGACCTTAGCTTAGTGTGAAGTAAATCTTTTGGTTAAGTTGCAAAGCAATGCATTCTGCCAGTCTTGACTGCTGTACGTTAGTGCTGAGGAGAGCTCAGTTGCGGTTAGTTGAATAGACCACTTCCAGGACATTTTCATGTTCCTGGCATGCGAAGTGTTGTGCAGTCCCCGAAGGAAATACTAAATTCTCCCCTGAGGACAGCCAACCAGTCGCATTGCCAGAGCACCATTTCCTACTCTAGCACGTTCAGCCATTCCTCCGACCCCCTTCTTCTCGTGTGAGGCCTTTTCCTCCCGTGGCGCCGTGGGCGGGGTGTGGGACTGATCGGCGCCGGAGGTAAGCACTGCAAACCCGCTTCCAAACGCTCAGTCTGATTCTCTACCTGAAAGAAATTCTCTTGTGTCTTCCATTATCAAGTTTGCTATCATTTCTTCTGTGGAATTCTTCACAAGAGCTCAAGCATGGCACTTCTGAGGTACCCTAATAACCTAAGAAGTGAATATATTTTATGGGAGCTTATATTCTTATACTGGGGGAGAGTATAGCTCAGTGGTAGAGTGTGTGCTTAGCGCGTGCACGAGGTCCTGGGTTCAATCCCCAGTACCTTCATCAAAAAACATATAAACAAACAAACAAATAAATAAATAATAAATAAAACCTAATTACCTCCCTCCTCCAAAAAAAAATAATTAAATTTTTAAAAATTCCTATATTGCTTAATAAAAATTCCTCATTAAAAATATGTTTCACTTGACTGTTGGGATAGGAAATCGTTAAAACTATTTGGCAAAAATGAGACATTAGCTATCAAGGAAAATGACCTCAGTCAGTATGCTAACTACTGGCTTCCAACTAAACGGCTCCTCCCACAGACTTTTAAGACTCCTACAGATTGTCGGTAGAGCTTATTATTTGAATATGTTATTTTAAATTTAAGAGTAATTCTAACAGGTTTAACATAGTTTTCAACCATCAAGAAGAAATGGTTGCTAAGCCAATTACAGTATCATATTAAAAGTATCATTGCCTCAGTGGAAACCTGAGCTTATGGAAATGGTTGAAGAAAAGCGAAACGCAGATACATCACCCAGTACAATTACTTCTTCTTTTCCTGGATGATCTCCAACTCCTCTTCTAACTTCTCCCCCTACGGTGCATGAATTGCATCTTCCGAAAGCATGGGTGACATCTTTGCAGAATGAAGGGACCTCAACTCTCCTAACCATTTCTTCAACACTTGGGTGCTGGCTGGGCCACCATGAGTACCCAGTGTCCCGTCTCTCCGATTCCTCCCACACAGTATTATTCCACTGCCTTGTGTTCACTTACCCGTCTCCCGCTGCTTCTGGGTCTCCTCAGGCCTGGCTTAGTTGTCTCATGACCTTATACTTCTCTTCTTATGAATCTTTTTTTTTTTTGGTCACATGTCTGCTTATCAGCTCCCTCCACTGGACTTGTAGGCTGCATGACCTTGTGTTCAGCTGTCCTCGATGATGAGCCCACCTTGTGGTCACTTCACCAAATTGCCTTCTGTGCGACTGTCTTGATGATTACAGGACACGTGGCGTAGCGTCTGGCCTGGTAGGAAAATATGTCTGGGCAGGAAGCCAGAAGGGCTTGCTCCGCCATCAGTTAAGTGTGTCCGTGAATACATTTTTGGTGCTTCTCCTTTGGCATCTGGAAAATGAGGAAGAATGTTACCTGTCTTACCTTAAAGGCAATTTTAAGGCTCCACTTACATGATAGATGTAAAAGCACCTTAAATGTTTAAAATGTTAAATTAAAAAAAAATGTTAAAATCCCTACAAAAAGTGAGTGGTATTCTGTGTGTCTGCCACTCCCTAGTCATCCTCTACCATTTTCCCCTGTTCTGTATTTGTCATTGCCACCTGAGGTTGTCACATCTTTGTATTTATTATCAGCTTGCTCCCCTAGAACGTAGGCGTCACAGGAGCAGGATCTGGTCTTGTCTTGTTCACCACGGTGACCTCAGGGCCTTGAGCAGTGTCTGGTATAGAGTGCAAGGGCAGCAACGTATGCTGAAAGAATAAATGGCATTTAGTGTTTTATGGAGTCAGAGAGCTGTAGATGCATTTCCTAAATCCCAGTGTGTTGGGTTTGGGGGATTCCCACTTTTAATATAATAAATAAGTGCAGTTTTACTTTTCTAGGAACATTGACCCTACCTGTTGTAGCCAAGCCCTCTACTTAACTAAGGTCAGATTTCAGTTACTGACGTTAGGAGAGAAGCTAGGTCTTCTGTCTCCTCTCTTAGCAGCCTTCATTACCCCCTTGTCATGTGAAATATGTTTACCTTTTTTGACTAACAAAGAGGAAAGAGCTCCTTTGGAAATATTTGCTCTGAGGCCCAGATGTGACTTCATCTCAGTTTATTTTATCTCCCACTTGGACAGGCGCTGGGTTTAATGTTGAGGGTGTAAAAATGGGTTTTGCCTTCTACAGTATTTGTGTTGATTTGTGCATTCCCTCAGACAGTAAATCTGCACTGAGCACCACTGTGTTGGAAGCCAGGGGTTGAGGTATGAAAAGGCACAGCCCCAGCCTTCAGGGTGCTCGGGAGAGACAGTGGACAACAGATGAGCTGGGTTCAGTGACTGGAGTGCCGCGGGCGCTGAGGGAAGGGCCCGCGTGGGAGGACAGCGTGCTGACGCTGAGCGTTCGGGGAGGGTGTGGCCCCTCGCTCTGCAGACAGGACTTGTTTAAGGACTACCTGAGCTCTGCCTAGTGCCATCACAGTGCTCTCCCACGTTCCTCTGTGGCGATACTGAAGAAGAGGGTACAGTTTCCCAGTCCTGAGCTAACTGGGGGTTCTCTGCATGTGTCCCCAGGGGGCTACCCTGGAGCTGGCCGTGATAGGACACACTCAGGAAATACCTGTGATGGAAGGACCCAGAGAAGGACCCTCAGTAGCCGTATTCATCAGTAACAGTAGTACATCCAGCTGGGACACCAGCCTCCTCCACTCTGTAGAGGTGCTGCTGACATGGTGGCCTCTCTTCAATCACCAGCCCTCACAAAACAGACCAACCACAAGACTTAGAGAGTTTGCTTTCATTTAGTCTGTGGATTGCTTGGTCTAAACATAATGTCACACAGACTTACAGAAGGGTGTGTGCATGGATCTTACATTAACTAAATAAGACAAATCATTGCTATAATCATATCCACTAAATTCTTCTACTCTTCTTTTCCCCCAAGTTACTGACATCACAATTCAGAAACGTAGATACACTGTTTCTCTCTCTCTGTTTATTTCTTTGGCAGGTCACCATTATTGCGGATGATAACTGCAGATTTTTATGCTGGTCGAGAGAAAGATTAACTTACTTTCTGGAATCAGAACCTTTCCTGTATGAAATATTTAGGTATCTTATAGGAAAAGACATTACAAATAAGCTCTACTCATTGAATGATCCGACCCTAAATGATAAAGTAAGTGTTTTTCTGAGTGTTTATTTTGTTAAGTAAATGTGTATAATGTGGTATACTGCATACCCTCTACGCAATACATATTTTCCTGAATCTTCATGAATTAGTCGTATGTTAAGTGAGGTGGGGATGCTTGTAATTTAGAGACGCTTCAGGGAATCATTTCTTGAGCGCGAGGGCATACATGTAGTTATTATATTTGCCATGACCTAGTGGGGCATCTAGGAATGTCAGGGACCTCCATTTGTGGTGATGAGGTGCTAAACTCTTCATAAAGAGTCTTGCAAGCAATCTAAGGAAGGTGACAAGAAAGTGGGAGGGACTGGGGGGTGGCGTAGGAGGCTGGGGAAGGCGGGGCAGTGGGGAGGTTGCAGACACAAATGCTGACAAACCCCAGCCAGCCAGAGGTTGGCACTTTTACCCTGTGTCTTCCAGTCTTGCACATCCTCCCGGTCAGGTCCCCTCCCAAAAAGCCCCTAAGTGACAAGAGAGGTATGGGATAGAAGCCTGCGGCAATTCAGTTAGGAATTTCAGCACTGTATAAATCGTCAACAATTTGCAACTTGATCCTCATTTCCCTGCATTTGCTTGGAAGGAAATTAAAATGATTACAGAAGAGAACTTGCAAAACAGTTTCCGTGCTAAGTAAGTACTATTCTCCAGGGATGATAAGTACTGGTGTGTGCGCTCTTAAAGGCATCTTGTCTAGGCTGTTATCAAATTAAGTTGGTGCTTACTACTTTTCAAATTAATAAATAGGCTATCAAGTATATTAACTTTTCATAATGTATTTATAGTAATAACATGATAAAATTATAGATAACATTTATTGGGTATTTACTATATACCAATAGTCTTCTATTTCAAGGAAAAGTAAATGTCACTTACAGGGAATATGTGATCTAAGTCCCGCAGAGCTCAGAAATCTGAAAACTTTGCTTTATAGACCATCAAAAAGTTGGACCACCAGCTCAGCCTTTGCACGCAGCTCTCCATGCTGGAAATGAGGAACAGCATAGTCAGCTCCAGTGACAGCGAAGACGGCTTACACCAGTTTCTTCGGAGCACCTCCAGCATGTCCTCTCTTCGTAAGTTATCCCCGTGCTGATAGTACTCTGGGATTTGATGAATGTTGCTAGAAAAGGACACATGACAGCTTTGATCAGAAAAGTAACTTTTCAAGTAGTGACTGCCCCCGAAAGGTAATAATACAAACAATCGAACGTTTCCTAGCTTTTTTCCCATATCGTGGACCAGGTAAAATCCAGCCGTAGAGCTCTTATTTCCATCTCAGAAATTGCCCACTTGTTTTGCTTCAACACTGGTTCCCTGGAATAGTGTGCAAGGATCCAGATGGTTTGCTGGGTATCCAGCTTCATTGTTTTCATAATTTTAGTAAAAGCCTAGGCCCAGCATTGTGTTTAAAGTGGTACCAAACAACAGCTGGAGGTTTCATTGCTGGCTGGTTATCTCAGTGTGAGCACCAGGAGTTAACAAGTAATCAGGTAGTAGAATTTTCCTGAACATCAAAGAGGCCACTCAACACCCCTGGGACTCTCCTCGCTTACATACCCACCAGGAGGCAAGTTTTCCAAGATTCTTCCATACTTTAGATTGTTTTAAAACATTTTAAATAACACTAGTTTTAAATAACACTAATGACACGGCTGTTGAAGACTGATAAGTATAATGAGGGAAGTGAAATTATTTCAAATACTAAATGCTTGAGATTAATGCTTAAAGTTATTTTAAGAATTATTCCAAGAATGATCATGTGAGAACATTGAATGAATTCATGGGAAATAGCAAAAATGGAGACAAATTCTCCCACTGCGCTAAAAATTACTCATCTTTACAGTTGTATGTTAATCCAAAGTGACCTTTAAGAAAATCCAGACACACATTCAACAATCCTAAATGTTTATGTAAATGATCTTGTAATTTTGGATGCTATCACTGGATTAAGGATTTTCAGTCTGCATTGTCAGGAGAAGCTGGAATTGGCAAGGCCGGGGAGTTGATGTAAGCTTCCAAAGCAAAGTCTAGGCATAGAAATGTGTTGTGGACCTAACGGAGATTTCAGGCACAACACAAATGAGAAATTGGAAATGGCTATGTTTTATTCCAGAGTAACTTTTTGAAAGTACAACTGAGGCTGACCAAACTCTGAACCTGCTAGCATGTCAAATGTATTACCTGCTTGGTGGAAATAGTTTGGTTGTCGGTAAGCATTTTCAAAGGGACCCATCTTAGTTACATGTACAGTGATTGCTAGGAAAGGCCAGCCAGAACGGAATCATAGTTAAATATTGTATGTGAATTATTTTTCCCGTATAATAGCTTATTTTTGTAGTTATTTATTTTTATTTTAGTCCTACAGTCTTGCTTAGGAAGCCCCGAGAACAAGCAGAATATAGTACAGCCATTCATTCTCTTAAAACCAGTTTTGTTTTTCTGCAGTATTTTATTGTATAATCTAAATCTTTGGGGGAGGGTAAGATAACATTAAAAAAATCAAAAACCTTCTCTACAGTATGCTGTTTAAATAGAATTAAAACATATTTTCAAAACTAATGTTTGTGGGGGGAGGGTATAGCTCAGTGGTAGAGTGCGTGCTTGGTATGGGTTCAATCCCCAGTACCTCCATTAAATAATAAACCTAATTATCTCCCCCCACCTAAAAAAAAGGGGGGGGAATTAACGTGTGTGCTGTACTTGCCTCCAGAGATCTGTATCTGCAGGTGTTCCGTGGATGCGTCACATACTTTGTGCATAGAGACCTCTAATAATACGCTCAAATAATCATGAGCTGTGTGCCTTGGAGCAAGTCACGTGGCCTTTCTCATCTGACATGAGCCGTCATGTCTCAGCACAGGCCTGGATCTGGTTGCAACTCCTGGTCTGTTTCTTTCCCTCTTCCTTATAATGAATCGTGAATTAATCCAAAAGGCCGTTCCCAGCATGGATAATTGAAGCTTCCATGTCTGTAAAGAAGTGTGCAAGCCCTGGAGGGCAGGGTCACAGCTTTATGTCTCAGTTCCCTTGTCCAGTTGTACTTGGCTGAACTAAAAATGTGTACAAGCTGCTTGTGTTGTTTGTTTAATTATTTTAGCCTCAGGTTTATCACACGAGATCTTACATACTGATGCCACATATATGTGCATACTTTTGAGTGTGTGTGTGTGTGTGTGTGTGTTTGCGTGCGTGAGAACTACACAGCAAATCCACGTTCATACCTGCTTCCTTCAGACCAGGCCTCATTCTTGGCTTCACTCCCGCAGTTTAATGAAAAATATTAGTATTTGAGCACAACATGGATACTAATTATGAATTATTTAATTCACCCTACCACGTGAAATTCATTAAAAACTGGCTAGTTCCTGTTTCTCTCACCAAGATTTTATCCTGGAACTACTGAAGGCTGCTTTTGTTTTTCTTTTGTCAGGGCCATCAATGTGCCATCGACTTTTCCATATTACAAATTACATTCCTTGTAAAACAGAACACAAAACCAGTCTCTTAGGACTGTTAGGCTGAAATAACAGAATTCATCACCCTCAGAGCATGTGTGGTTGGCCTCAGTCAGTGTTGGGTCCCTACGACAGGCGCCGAGGCTCTTGTTAGTCTGGACTGTTGACGTGCACGTGTGGCAGCGTGGCAACTGCGCTCTGCAACAGCGTCAGCTTGGCAAATGCTAGTGGCGAGACGGGAACCAACATAATATTGAGGTGCTCTCTATACATGATCACATTTAACCTTTACTGTAACATTGCACGGAGAGGTACCTTACTTTTGCTGGACGATGCAGCACTAACCCAATCTCTGGCTATGATGACGAAGAGGCTGCCTTCTTCCTCCCTCCCATGTACACTGGGTGCTGCTCCAGGCCATGTCCTCCTCCCCCTGGGACACCGAAGGAGCAGCCACTGTTTAGGTCACAGCCACTTGTAGCAGAGGGAAGACAGTGGTGGCAGAGTCACCCCATGGCTCTTAAAGCTCCTGTTTCGAGGTGGCCCATGCCCCTTCCACTCACGTTCCCTGGCCCAGAGAAGTCACTTGGCCAGAACCACCATTGGTGGGTGGATCTTTAATCTCCCTGCACAGGGGAGATTGCAGGAAGGGGCCTGGGGAGGGAGGGAAAGCAGGTATGTTGTCAATAACACAGTCTCTACCGTGGTGGGTGTCATTTCACGCTACAGTGAGGAAATTGGGGAAATGAGATGCTTACCGTTCCAGCTCCACAAGGGTAGGTGCTGGGAGACAGACCTCCATGTCCTGTCTGATTCCTCAGTCCTTACTTTTAGACCATATTGCCTCTGTGGCTTGAAAGGAGGAAAAAAACCACATGAAACATTTGATGGGTCACTTTCACACCCCTTTCTTACACTTGAACCTGACGACCCTGCCAGCCACACACGGTGGCTGTTACTGCTTTGCAGTGAAGCCCACTGCATTCAGTGAGAAGGCGGTGTTTGCCCAAAGTCACTTCTCCCTGCTCCAGCCCACTTCCTTCAGGAAACCTCCCATACTCTGATACCTTCACTAGGACCAAGCAGTGCTGCAGATAAGTTTTCTTAGACCAGTTAACTTCCATTTCAAAGAAAATTTTGGCCTTATTCTTTGTACGGGGGTTCTACATAGGGACATGTGAAAATATCAGCTAGCTTTTGGTTGGCTTTCTCTTTGCCTCATGTGTACTTATACAATTACAAGCAGTGCTGCTCTACTGAAATTAAATTTATTTTATATACTTTACTTTTTGAAAAAAATTTTGATAGAGGTACTGGAAATTGAACCCAGGACCTCCTGCATGCTAAGCACTCTTCCACTGAGCTATACCCACCCCCCTATTTTATATATTTTCCTAATTGAACAATTTTGACATTATCCATTCTAGTTGTTAACTCAAATGTAGAAGTAGATTTAAACATTAAAATCCATTCCAACATTTCTCACAGTTATTTTTAAATCAGGATCAGGATGTGCTCGTTGCATTTGGTTGAAAAGTTTCTGAACCTCTAGGCTCCACTTCCATTTCTGTCTGTCTCTGTGTGTTTCTGCTTTTTTATTTTGTTTGGTTTGTCCTATAGAGCAGAGATTCTTAAACATTACAGTGCATATGAATCGCTTGGAGCTCTTACTAAAGGTCTTGATGCAGCAGGTTCGGGTGGGGCCTAGGAGCCCACGAGCCTAACAGGTGCCCAGGTGATAGCGATGCGGCTGATCCCTGAACCACACTTTGAGGAGTGAGGCTGTGGAGTTCCCTACATTTTGAAATCCGGCTGAATGCATTCCAGTGGTGGTGGTGAAGATGTTGCGTGTTATTTCTTGAGGCTCCAGTAGATTCTGGTGAAAGCTCTGCTTTTAAATAATTTAAACAGCATGGGACCTAATGGCACAAGTGTACTTCACAACATGGCACAGCAAACGTAGTTAAACAGAAATGCAGTTCAGGAAAAGGTGAAGGGAAACTTTAAGTGAACTATTTCAGTGAAATTACTGCTGATCCTATTTCTTATGTTGGCCTCTACTTTTGCACACGTCATGGGATGCTCAACCCAGAGCCAGATCTCTGCTCTTTCCCACACAGGGTCTGGATTCTACCACAAAGAGATCATTTAAAGGCAAGAAAATGAAATAGTGAGACTAGTCTGAGAAAAATTGCTTCCTGTTTATTCAGTAGCATGCAATCCAGTTAATTTAACTCGTTTTCACTTTCCTATTGCTTCAGTTACTTGAGTTCTGTGTTTGGAAGTGTGATTGTGAGATAGGATGTCCAGGACATGTGAGGAGGATTTAATGCCTTCCTATGGATTAAGCTTTCTTCTCTGGGCTCATGGACCAAGCTGTTCATCAGGGTGCCTTGTCGTCATCTTGTCTTCCCTTCCTTACGGAGGTTTAGCTCCCCATGTGTAATGTATAAAACACACGCACATACACAGATTGCGTGTACTTGGCAGTTCCATCACTGATCAGTGGTGCTGACCGCAGGGTTGTCATGGCAACAGGGGGACATGTTTCCTTGAAAGTTGAGAAATTTACCTTAGTATATTGAGGTTAAATAATCTATTGTTTGGGGTTTGTTTTTTTTTTTAACCATGAGGCAGTATAGGTGATACAGTCAGAACGCATCTCTGAAAAATTTTGTTTAAACCATGTAGTTTTTCAGAAATTAAAATTAAAATTTATGATTTCTTAAAGAGACTAGGAATATGTAGAGATATTTCTTACTGACAAAAAACGTTTTCAAGTATTTTTTGTTTGTTTTTAATGTCAATATGGTGCTCCAAACAGTCTACTGATGTCATCTGACCTGGGTGCACAGATAGCTGTAAGTCTACTTAGTTTGCATCTGGTTAGTATTCTTGTCTGCAGAGACCAGCAGCATATCTGACATTATGAGTTTCCCTCAGCAATCTTTATCTATTTATTTACCTGGAAAGATACAGAAAGGACAATGCAGCATTCTTAGCGTCAAGCCTAGGTTTCATGAATTAATCTGTTCAGCCCAATTTGTATCTCATTTTCCCTGTGAACAGCCGCAGGCTTGTAAGTAACAAGCTTTACATGGGATTACACGGAGAGGTAGAGAGGGGATGTGATCTGGCAGCAGGTACCCAGAGGAAGAGCCCACAAACGGTTCTCAGACCCACAAGGACAAGTGAAAAGCAATGCCCCAACTTGGTCGATGAAAGGAGTGCAGCTTAGGGAGGTTAAATAACCTGGCCGGGGCCACTCGGCAGCCCTGAGACAAAGAAGTGTTGAATTGGTCACAAAGCTTTGCTTTGTTTTTGACCTTACCACATGTGAGATATTTGGGGCTATTCAGCCCCTGCTGCAGCCACGGACACATCCTGACCACTTTCATACGTGTTCTCATTTAGTCTTCACAGCCACCCAGTGGGGTAAGTGTTGCATTTTCCCCTTTTCAGGCTGAGGAACATGACATTTATCTCCTCTGGGTCCTTGGTCCCCCAGCCAGGAGGAGCTGTGCTCTCTGTCTGCAGAACCCCTGCCCTCACCAATCCATTAGAGGACCTCTGTCCTCACGCAGCATTTTCTCATCTGTAAAATGCCTGTAAAGGGATTTTATTTGGTTGTACACGTTTACTCTTTTAATCCAAAATTTTAAAAATTATCAAGTTAATACACACACATAGTATCAAATAGTAAAAAAAAGAAAAATTTCAGTGAAAAGAACTGACTCCTTCCAACCTAATTGCTCCCTAAGAGCCATCACATTGGAACAACTTTTGTCCAAAATGATAAATAATATGCTGTTGTCCTCTTAACCTTTATCATCTAACCTAGCTTAGCTCACTTTTAACTTCCCTCCCCCTTCTGCTCAGTCTGGTAATATCACTAGTGTTTATTCCTTTATTGTTTACCCTTGGAGCATTGAATAATACACTTAAACCTCCATTTCTTTTTCTCTCGGAAGCATTTTTAAAGATGAGGACATTAGCATCTCTACCCTCACGTATCCTTTCCCTCTTCTACTTCAAACTGTTGTGAGTCTCTTTAACTTTTAAACAATTAAGGTTGATAACATATACATTCTGTTCCTTCTTTTATTTTTCAAATTGTTTTTAATGTGGTAAAATACACATCACATACAAATTACCATCGTAACCATTTTAAAATGTGCAGTTCCATGGTATTAAATACTCTGTTCTCCTTGGTAACTGCAGTTAAGTCTTCCTTGCTTTGTCTATAGGTTGTTTTATAAAGTTGAAAGCAAATAAAGACTTGACATTATGCTTTATTCAGAACCAGATGATGGGCTGTGACCACAATGACGACATTCCTTCCTTTGGGTTCCGGTCTCATGATCCCCGTTTCGTCCGAAGGAGAATGTTCCTGTAATCCCATTCAAATAGATTCTCCTTTTTGTAGAAAACAAAAGTAGTGCTACAGTTTACTTCACGCCTTGACTCTCCTTTTTTTCCCCTGAAGTTGTTTATTACCTTGCTTTTAGGGCCGCCTTGGTCATCATTTCCCCAGTATCTTCTAGCTTCTTACTCTTTCAGGTGAACCCATTTCATTTCTTCTTTTTTTTTAATTAAAGTATAGTTGATTTACAATGTTGTGTTTGTTTCTAGTGTACAGCATTGTGATTCAGTCATACGTATATATATTTTTCATATTCTTTTCCACTGTGGTTTATTACAAGATATTGAGTATAGTTCCCTGTGCTCTGCAGTAGGGCCTTGTTTATTGTGTCATTTCATTTCTTCTTAAAGTCTAAGTAGTTGTTGCATATTTGAGCCATGCCTTTTCATACTGCTTTATGTTTTGATAGGCATCTCTAGCTGCCTTTTTCCTTATCCTTGCCTTTTTGGTCTTACAGCCCCACTTTCTCAGGCCATCAATTCTGTGTTCCCTTTTTCTCGAAGACCTTCCTCCCAGGGCCTCTCCCCCTCCTCCCTCACCCTGGGCCAGTGATCCCCTGGGTCTGTGCACAGCTGCCATCCTGGAACTGCCATCTGCGTTCCCCTGAGTTTATCCACCATCTCTGCAACCCTAAAGCTTTCTCTTTGGGGCAGAAAGGGGCTTGCAGGACTTGGCTGTTCCTTGACTACTCACACCTGTTGCCGTGCAGCTTAGGGCCCTGACCACCCATCCGAGTAGTCAGGAATTGAGCTGAGAGTGACTCCCTGCACCAGAGAAAACCTCACTGGAGCCACTCACCTGGTCATCCTCCCCATTTGCTATACTTTGTATACTTCTTTGCTTGAATCCCTCAGTGCTATTACTGAGTAAGTCCCTCTAAGGGAAATTACGTACAAAGGCCATACCTACCCTTCAGCATTATTGTTCAGAAAGCTTCGATCAAAACTGTTTCTTCCATTCAAAAAAAATTTTATGACCTCAATTTTAAAAAAACCTTTTTTTAATTAAAAGAAAAAGTGTTATGATATAAATAGGCAAAGACAGGAAAGGGGACGATAATCCTTTCCAGCAAAGATGCCATTAAGTCTTTCACCGTCCCCATTCATCCAGAAATGTATAATCTAATTAAAATTCCAAACCCCTGTAAGGTTTTTAATTACTTGCTAAAGCAGTTGGCCAGATGGTTAAACATAATAAAAACAAGAACACTTTGAGAGGAATGAAGAAAATGTCATCAAAGTTAACAGAGGAAAGGGGGGAAAAATCTTACATGATATCGAATAATTTACAAAAGTGTCGCTCCTTCTTAAAAAGTGTAGCAGAGTCATGTATGACTGAAGCATTGTGCTGTACACCAGACACTGACACAACATTGTGAACTGACTATTCTTCAACAAATATATAAAGTGAAGCAGAGAGAGAAGTCACCTGACAAACTTCCTGTGCTGGTCCTGCGCTTAACCTGAAGATCAGATTTGAGGTCATTTATTCATTCTTTGGAACAAGTGTGACCTTCACTCTGGATTAAGAATAACCAATATATCTGTTTACTTTTTCCTGCAAGGAGAGGCCCTCAGGCCCTCATGTAATCAGAAGCACCAAAGGCACATGGAAACAGAAGTGAGCTAAGGACAGAGCTTTGTCAAAGAGAATTTCTCTTACATAAATTTTTTACCACTTGGAGAGCAGAGTTTGGACTGATTGTTATGTAAGATCTCCCTGGTCTGTGTATAAATAAAGGCTACCTGTGGTTCCTCACTCAGGACATTAGGAAGAAGGAAAAAGGTCTGGCAGGGCAGACTGAGCCCCTCCTCCGTGGAGGCCACGGCTGGTTTGCACCTGCAGGCACAGTGGGTCTGGATGCACAGTGGGTCTTAATCACCAGCTTCTTTTTTTTCTCAACTAGGATCAGGCATGATCCACTGTCTGAACAGGTATGCTGAGGAGAGACACTGCTTTCTGGATCCAAATCCCTCTGAGGTTTCACGATGTTGTCACCCACTGTGGTCGAGCATGAGTGGAGGTGTCCACTGTTTGGTTCTTAAGAGCTTCTTCTAAGTCCTTCTGAGGCTCTTACTTCTAAGTCTCAGTCTTCTATGTTTGCTCAGAGCCCATGTTTTTGAGTTTGAGTTTTTCTCTTACCCTCATGATGGGTGCCCGTTCTCCTTCCCACCTGAACACCCCAAAAGTGGTGCTCAGCTCCGAGTCAGTTCCATTCTGCTGGCTCTGATATCTATGGAAGGGGTGTTAAGTCTTCTTGGCAGAATGTGTTTTTCTGCCACCGGGTATACTAAGAAACATCCTCCAAGCAAAAGGAACTCTTGATGTAGCTGTTGAACAATTTCACACCTGATAAGTCTGGATTGAAGTCCACTGTGAGACATTAGTTGTACATCCTTTTATAATAAATGGTGTTAATTGGCAGCCAAAGCCAATTGGAAGGTGTTTATAGCTAATAGCAAAAAATAATCCTAATTATCTTTCCTGGATTATAATAAATACCAAAGAACATAGTTAACCACTTCTGTCTCCCAACTGTAAATGTGGTTTTAATAGAAGAAGGATAAAAGTCAGTTTTCTGGAAAATTAATGGCTATGGAATTTTTTGCCCCTCTAGAATTTGGAATAAATGAAAGGGAAAGCATGACACAGAGGTTATGAACTTCAGGGTAACGTCCTTGCAGGAAAAAAGCAATTTGAAAAAGCACTTAGCTAAAGATAAGCTTAATTTCTTCCTTTGTTCTCTCCTTGTGCTTTCACACTTCGGGAAGGTAGCAGGCCTTCTGGGCAAAGTTCTGATGATGCATCAGTGCACCGATTAATGAAAAAGGAAGCAAACTTGTAGAAAGAATTTATTAATGTGCAACTTGTGAAACATAAGATAATTCCCTTGAAGCAGAATATTCTTTGTTTCTCTCTCTCTTTTTTGTTCACACTCCAAATTGGGTTTGGATTTATTAGTGGACAAAGAAATGACTTCCAGCAGCACTGTGATGGCCCCTGAGGCTCTGCACTGAGCCAGCAGGTCTCCTGCTGACGGCGGAGAACACCGGGTCCAGGGCCAGCGAGCTCCTTCTCGGAGCTCTCCCCTGGCCGTGACTGTGGCCGATTCCTAGGCCGGGCTGTGTCCTATTTGGCTGGAGTGCTGCAGCAGCCCAGACCACATGAGGCTGAGACAAAGAGTGGGCCCACTCTGCAACTATGATTCCTGTCGAGGGGTCCGGCACCCGCTGGTACTGGGTAGCTTCTGTTCTACTGCATCTGCCTGAAGGAGAAAGAGCAGCAGGCACTGGTGGGAACTGGGATGCAGGAGGCTTGTGGGCTCAAGCACAGCCATGAAGCTGAAAAAGAATCTAGTCTTTCCCGTGTGAAAAGAACCTCAGCAGCAGAACTGCATCTGGCTGGGCTGTCAGGGCCTCCCAGTTCACCCCGGCCCAGTACACTTCCAAGTGGCTCCCTCCCTGGCGGGACAGGTGTTGGTGCACAGCATCTCCTTGGCTCTGTTTCTGCCAGTTTCCAGGTTGTCTTTGCTATAGTGTCTGAGTGTAAGGTGGAAATAATGATATGAGTGTGGTGAGGATGAATTGCTCTGGAAAGTACAATCGAGTTCCTGAGAAATGAGATAGAGTCTATGTTTGGTTTGTTTTTATCTCCCCAACATCTAACCCAGCCTTTAGCACCTCATAGTCACTTGGGGATTCTTTTTGCTGACTGGATGAAAACTTTGCAGCAGGTGACGGCACGGACAAACCTGACTGACGTTGATTTGAGGGGACCGCACTCCCGCCTGTGCTGCGAGCACTGTTGAATCATCAGTTATATGAAAGTCATTTCCCTTGGGACACGTGGTACAGAACACAGGGATAACAGCCACTCTTCATGGGGAGGTTGCACGGTAACCCCAAACTGCCTGCCCTTGAGGGAGGCTGGCGGTGCTGCACCGGTGGGGCGGGGGCTTGACCCGGCAGAGGGCACACGTCAGGGCCGTGGGGTTTGCCCCAGTGCTCAGGACTGGCTTTCCCAAGGCCCCGCGGGGAGCTTCCCCAGGAGGGTGTTTTCTCCTGTACTACTTATCAGGGACCCGGCTGCGTGCAGGGTGCTTCAGAGAGGCTGCAGCAGAGAGGAGGCTGTGATGATGGCTGTTCTCCAGGAAGGGAGCCCTGCAGGCACTTGTGACCACAACATACTGCAGGACAGGTAAGGGCTGGGCTGCTCAGAGGACAATAGACTCTCCCCACAGAAGGAATTACGGAAGATGGAGGTGGGGCTTGAACCCCACGTTGAGGAGTGGATTGCAATTTGGTGAGTAGAGATGACAGTGGAGACACCAGTCCGGGGGAGAGGGAGAGAAAAGCAAGAGGAGAAGAGGGACGGGGTGGGCTGGATTTGGGGGGCAGTGAGTTCGGCAGAGCTTGGACAAGGAGGGAGGAGGCCGGACTTGGAGACCCCTGGATGTCACTCGAGGACTGTGGGTGACTGTTGCTTTATTCTCTTGTTCACATTATATTGAAAGCACCATAGCTCTTCCTTTCCCGGGCAAATAGAGCGGGAACAGAGTCAGTCCTTTCACAGAGAAGCTGAACATTCCTGGAAAGTTTCTCGAGGTCGTTTCCAGTTGTATTGGGTCCTCACTTCCTCCTTTCAATGGAAGAAGGCAGTGACTGGTGAGGTGGTTGAGGGAGCAGGTAGCATTTTGGCCCAGACGAGGAGAGCAGCCTTGGGTTAGCGTAGAATGTCACCCCTGGTTTGACAGATGGGCTTAGAACAGCAGAGAGCAGTTCCCCCACTTCGCCAGTCAAACCACACCAGCACTTGTGTTACGAGTGTTACCCAATTACGTCTGAATGCTCGACATTATTGATTTGGCTTAATGCGCTCAGACATGCCATCCCGTTTGTTCTGAGGGTTTTATCATGATTGCAGATACTCAGCCTAAGTAATGCAATCATAACTTGAGGCTAGAAATATGATGGAAGCCATGGCTATTTTGTTTTGTTTTGAAGACAGTTTTGCTGCACTCAGGATGGTTTAGAGTGAGAAACACAAACTCCTTTTTGAGCACAAGTCCCATTTCCTTGCCATTCCTGTGGGTGATGATGAATTTTAACAAAGTTTTCTAATGATTTAGGCCACTGCCCACCTAAGAGCATATCAATTAACTCATTTCACTGACTTACATTTACAAAGGGATTATGATATCCTAGGCACAGATGTAAGAACTTTACAAGCGTTGAGTCATGTGAATCCTCTTAACAGCAATATGAAGTAGCTGATATGATTCCCGTTTTACAGATAGATAAATTGAGGCACAGAGAAGTGAAGTAACCTGCCCAAGGTCACACAGATAGGTCCCATTGCCATTTGAATAGACGTGTGAATTTGAGGTTGTATTTGGTGTCTGCTGTCACCTGTGTTAAAAATGATAAAAAGAACGTGCCTGAGAGGTTCTGCCGTGCTGTGCTCAGAGGCAGAATGGTGTTCTGGGACTATTTTAGTAGAGGCGGATTTTCTGCAGTTTACGTTAGTAGTTGTCTCTCTAGAAACTCGGTGTTTTAATTGACTGTAAATGTTTGAAAGTGAACAATTTCCATGTACATTCAACAAACGCATTAGCTCCACCCAAGTGCAGCCCTGCATAATTATGACCTTTTTATGACGGGAGGGATGGCTCTGGGTTGTGGCATCTCCCCAGATATATGGCAATGACTATAGAGTTAATAATAAATGACAGTTATTATATATAACTTGTTGCTCCCCCCAAACAAACAAAAACAGCTCAGCCATGAAAAAGAATGAAACTATCATTTACAGCAAATGTGGAATCTAAAAAATACAACAAACTAGTGACCATAAGTAAAAAGCAGCAGACTCATAGAGAACAAACTAGGGGTTACCAGTGAGGAGAGGGAAGAGGGGAGGGGCAACACAGGGGTAGGTTATCAAGAGGCACAAACTATTATGTATAAAATAAGCTACAAGGATATATTATACAATACAGGGGATATAGCTAATATTTTATCATAACGACAAATGGACTATGACCTTCAAAAATTGTGAATCACTACATTGTACACCTGTAACGTATAAATATTGTACATCAACTATATGTCAATGAAATTTGAAATTTAAAAAAATGTTTATGTAATGATGTTATATGAATCTCTGGAAAACAGTGATCAGTGTTATATATGCCAAGGAGATGTCTTAAATTAAAATAATAATATGTAGACAAATCATTTCTTGCTAAGTATGATATTAATATTCCCTCTTAACAATGGTGACAGTTGATTCCAAAGCTGTGAATGGAAGGAACACACAGAGCCCCAGAAGTGTACGTACAAGGCCCCCAAAGCCAATTTTCCCAGGATTGTTATCCTGATCTCAAAATTCTATCTAAAATAAGGAATGTGATACACTTTTTATCCAAATGAATAAAAGTGAAATAAAATATGTATCTTGAAAAAATAATAATACATGACAGTTAATGACATTTTCTATGTAGCCAACACCTGCTAAGCACATTCCATGATTATTTTGTTGAAACCTCCCAGGAGCCCCATGAGGCAGGTCCTGGGAATGCCTCCTTTCCACAGATAGGGAAACTGAGGCCTGGAGAGGTTTAGTAATGGAATACAGGTCACACGGCAGGGGTCTGAACCTGAAACTGTTTCCTGAGCCTCTGGTCTTGACCACCATGTGCTGCCTCCCCCGTGCGAGTGGCCCTGCCCCTCTTCCTTGCTGACTGCTATGCCTGCCAGGGATTAACAGTGGATCCTGATACATTTCTTTACTCGATACATTTTTGGCTTTTTTTTTTCTTAACTGAAGTATAGTCAGTTTACACAACACACTACATTTCTTGTAGCCGTTCTGCTTCCTGTCTTAATAGGATCCTGCTACTGTCCTTTGCTGTATAGCAAGGATTTGAAGAGTCAGATTTCACTCAGTGCTCCTCCATCATCAACCTTACACCTGAGTTCAGCATTTGCTGATTGACTGGTTGCTAATTGACCCCGCCCTGCTGGAGGGCAGAGCAAGAATCCAGCACTTGCAGTAGGCGGGGCCAGGGGAGACCCTGACAAAGTGGAGCCTGACATCGAATGTGGGGATTGTACAGAGGGCAGTTTGTGTGCTGTCACCTGAGCTGTTCATTGGGCACCTTGAGAAGGCTTGCACCTATTTATTTTTTAACTTTTTAAAATATTTTTTAATTGAGTTATAGTCACTTTACAATGTTGTGTCAAATTCCAGTGTAGAGCATGATTTTTTAGTTATACATGAACATACATATATTGTCACATTTTTTTTCCACTGTGAGCTACCACAAGATCTTGTATATATTTCCCTGTGCTATGCAGTATAATATTGTTTATCTATTCTACATTTTGAAATCCCAGTCTGTCCCTTCCCACTCCCCACCCTCTTGGCAACCACAAGTTTGTATTCTATGTCTGTGAGTCTGTTTCTGTTTTGTATTTATGGGTTTTTTTTTAGATTCCACATATGAGTAATTTCATATATTTTTCTTTCTCTTTCTGGCTTACTTCACCTAGAATGACATTCTCCAAGAACATCCATGTTGCTGCAAATGGCATTATGTTGTCAGTTTTTATGGCTGAATAGTATTCCATTGTATAAATATACCACCTCTTCTTTATCCAGTCATCTGTTGATGGACATTTAGGCTGTTTCCATATCTTGGCTATTGTAAATAGCGCTGCTATGAACATTGGGGTGCAGGTGTCATTTTGAATAGGGTTCCTTCTGGATATATGCCCAGGAGCGGGATTCCTGGGTCATATGGTAAGTCTATTCCTAGTCTTTTGAGGAATCTCCATACTGTTTTCACAGTGGCTGCACCAAACTGCATTCCCACCAGCAGTGTAGGAGGGTTCCCTTTTCTCCACAGCCTCTCCAGCATTTGTCGTTTGTGGACTTTTGAATGATGGCCATTCTGACTGGTGTGAGGTGATACCTCATTGTAGTTTTGATTTGCATTTCTTTGATAATTAGTGATATTGAGCATTTTTTCATGTGTCTATTGATCATTTGTATTTCTTCCTTGGAGAATTGCTTGTTTAGGTCTTTTGCCTATTTTGGCTTGCACCTATTTATAATAACGTCTACTCTTACTTCTCTTTTTTATTGAAGTATAGTTGATTTACAGTGTTGCGTTAGTTTTAGGTGTACAGCAAAGAGATTCACAGTTATACATACACATATATCAATTTTTTTCAGATTCTTTTCCATGATAGGTTATTATAAGATATTGAAAGAAAATGAATATTGAATCACAAGATATTGAATACAGTAGGCCTTTGTTGGTTATCTATTTTATGTAGAGTCATGTGTATCTGTTAATCCCAAATTCCTAGTTTCTCTCTCCCCTGCCTTTCCCCTTTAGTAACCATATGTTTGTTTTCTGTCTGTGAGTTTGTTTCTGTTTTGTAAATAAGTACATTTGTGTCTTTTTTTTTTTTTTTTTTTTTTAGATTCTACATATGAGTGATATCATATGGTATTTTTCCTTTTCTTTCCGGCTTACTTCACTTAGAGTGACAATCTCCAGATCCATCCATGTTGCTGCAAATCATTTTTTCATTCTTTTCTATGACTGAGTAATATTCCATGGTGTATGTGTATGTATGTACGTGTGTATATATATACATACAAATATATATACACACGTACATACATGTATGTATATACACATATATACATATACACCACATGTTCTTTATCTATTTATCTGTTGATAGACATTTAGGTTGCTTCCATGTCTTGGCTATTGTAAATAGTGCTGCTGTGAACATTGGGGTGCATGTATCTTTTCAAATTAGAGTTTTCTCCGGAAATATGCCCAGGAGTAAGATCGCTGGATTACATGGTAACTGTTTTAGTTTTGACAACCTTTTTTTTCTTCACCAAGCATGGTGTCCATTATAGTAGATGCTAAGCATTTGGTGACCGCATGAATGAATGAGGGGTAGAATGAATGAGTTATTATTTGGTTCCTTTGCTATAGTGGCACCCTAAAAGGCCCCAGGGATCTGCTGCTATTTGGGGTTGTATTTCCACCACCCGGATCTTCCCTCCTGTGTGCTTGGGCTCACCCTGTCTCTACCTCCCTTTCTCTCTCTACCATATCAGTACAGGGAGTGGCTGGACAGGTGGTGACAAGAAATGTTTTAGGTGGTGCTCCAGATGGTGTTTAAGTTCTACAAGTTTTAGAGTAGAACCATTCCTTAGGGAAATTAGGAGTTAAATCAGCCTTCGAGGGACTTGAATCACCACATATGCTATTCATGTAGGAGCACGTGTTCTGAGTTCTAAACAGACTTTGGGGAAACCTGCTGGGAACTGCGGGTGATTGAGAAGCTCATATCATCCTGCAGTGGAATTACCTCCACATCTGTTCTCACCTCTGAGAATGGCTTTTTGACTTGGCTGCCTTGCAAGTCATTTGGTCCATGAGACACCTGTTCCAGACCAAGGTCCTTGATACTTGTAGGACCATGTAGTCCTGTCCAAAATTTCCAAAAGACATTGGGTATATGCCAAAAGGTCCTTGATATTTGGTCATAGTTGCTCCTGTTCAGAGCATCCATGGTGACATTCGGTCCATGCAGAAAGGTTCTTTATATTTGGTCTTATCCAAAACAACTTGGCATGGACCAAAACATACTTGTGAATGTTTCAGATAAGAACACAATATTTCAAGAATGTTTTGGCTTGGATCAGTATACTCATGCACATTTTGCATAGGACCACATTTTCAGGGACCTTTTGGTGTGGACCAAATATGTTACAGATGTTTTGGACAGGACCCAACGCCTGCTAACCCAATGCTGTTTCCTTGGGATGCTAGATTGAAAATACAGTATTTAGGGAAACTGCATTCCCAGTACCAGCTGTAGATTCCCAGGGTTTTATTTTCTACTTGGAATTTATAATTGATATGTCACACCAGCAGTGGGGCAGGCTGTACGTTAAGCAGTTTTCCTTTCTGTGTCTCTGGCAGATGTGTCATCCCCCCACCAGCGATCCTCCGCCAAGATGAAACCAATAGAAGAAGGGGTGGAAGATGACGACGAGGTCTTTGAACCCGCGTCTCCAAATACATTTAAAGTTCGTCAGTTGCCTTGATTCCCAAGAGAGGATTCAAGTTACCAGGATGGGAACTGTCTTGAAGAGATCCTGAAAAATACCAGCAGTTTTTCATTGCTTTTAGATTTTTCTGCTTTAGTACCTTCAGCCTGTAGAGTCTGAGGGTGGGAAAGCGAGGGAGATTCCAAAACGGAAGGTTATCTTTGTTCTCGTTTTACTAGTCAGCTTTTTGTTTTACTGAGCCCTCTGACTAAACCTAGTGCTATTTTGAGAGAGAGATTTTCACAGTACTTTCTACATGTGTTCTCCTTGAACTTAAAAACATCGTAGCGCTCCGTCACTGCAGATGCCTCCACTCATCTTTCCGAGCTGTTGCTCATGGTCCTCAGAGACAGCTTTTCTTCTATGGGGTTGTCCATTTGAGAGTTTTAACAACCAGTGTAAGTTTGAAACTGAGGCTAAGGGAACACTAAAAAGCAAGGCATCTCAGGCTTTGTTCTGCTGATGTTTTGGATGGAAAATTTTAAAGACAGACACGATGTGACTTGTGTGTATTTTTCTCTTAGGCCTGACGCGTCTCTCCCCCGGGCCACCTCACGTCCGTGGGCAGAGCGGAGACACTTGCTAACGAACAGACCCCTCAGACCTGCCCACACCACCCGGGTACGGTGCTGTTTATAAGCGGGGCTGAAACCTGGAGCAGAGAGAGAACGGCGGGAAGCAGTTCTGAGCTGGGTGTCTGCCTGGGGCTGAGCCCGCTCAGCTCAGCCCAGGCTCTGCTGGGGGGAGCACGTTCCTTGGGGTCAGGAGGACCAGTGAGTCAAGTAGGCCAAACAGGTGTCACAGAGTGACTGACTGACAGAGCCGCTGCCTTCTTTAGTCACTATCCTGACGTTTTAGGCTGTTTCCCCAGGGCCACAGAGTTCTCCTTAGGACCTGTGCAGGACACCAGTACCAGGGCTGTGGGTGTGGACACAGTTGTGGGGCAGACGGGTCACCACAGGCCCCGCCATGGGCACCCAACCTAGACAGTGCTGTGTGGGCCTAGATTCCAGGTCCCTCTTTTCTACTGGAGTCGTGTTTCAGGAAAGGGTGGTTGGTACTGGGGAAATGAGAAGATGTGCTTCAGTCATCAGGAGGGCGAGTGTGGCTGTGACCCCTGGCCAAGCCACTCGCCGGGGGGAAGCCCACTGAATGGCGGCCCCGCATCATTCCCCACTGACCTTGATTCTGTGTCATCCGCTGGAACCGACTTTGAGTCAGTCCCCTGTTATAAATAGCCAAGAAAAGTTCCAAATGAAATTATTTTCAGGTGAGCTGAGCCAGAAGCATCTTTTGCCAAGAGGTGATTTCTGTTAGAGACGATATGAAAATAAGCTATTCTAGGGTCACCTCATTTCCTCATTTTTTAAGCCAGTTATTTTAGTAATTTCTCTTGAGTTAAATTTTCATGCTTGGTCACTCACTGAGAAAATTTCTGCAGAGTGGGTATCCAGCTCCTAATGTATTTATCAAATGTTGGCTTTTTAACATTACAGTAGAAAGGCTGATTTCACTTTACTGCTATAGTGGTGTCTTCTGTTTGCTAAAGTAGGAATTTATTTTGGGGGAATGAAACAAAGGTGAATGTCTTTGTCTGGCTTTAATTGTAAAGATGCAGTGGGTTGAACTATCTCCTCCTGTGCCTGAATCACGTGGAAAATGTCGTGGGGTTAATCCTTCTTTCCTTTACCTTATGGAGAGAGGTCATGCAGGCCACTGAGTTTACACATGCAGAAAACTAATTTACAGAACCACTCTACAGAGTAATTCGACACTACGTCCTTCTCTGAGTAGAAAGTACTTTTAGATTCTGCAGTAGCCATGTTTTTAATGTTCTCCGAGTCCACAGAACCTTGGGGTGTCCTTACCCTGACCCACCTTCAGGCTTGTCTCACTTTGTCAACCTCAGACGGCAGGGGGGATCACCTCTAATGATCAGCCTGCATGTGTCTGGAGGTGGGAAACATGAAGCTATTCTTAAATACATCCCTCTAAGGGCGACAAGGTGACTCAGAGAAAAGAAGCCAAAGCCACTGAGAAGCCCCCCCACTAGACTTGATAGCAAAGAAGCAGATAAAAGATTGCCGATGGATGACTTTACAAATGAACAAGTGTATCTTTGTATAACGCACAGATAAAAACACATTTGCTGCCAAAGTCACCAATAAGATGCTTTCTGTGTTTTTTGGCATTCACCTAGGTTGTCACCAGGTTCAGAAAATAGTCTGCAAAAATTACCCTACTATATATTACCCCAAATCTACTATGTTGAAATGTAACATCAAGTCCATTGTATGAATCTGGAATGTAACATTTATAACAGAATGTATGTGTCATTTATAATATTTTGAAAGCCCTCATACTTATATTTATAAAATAATAGCACAGACCCTATGTAGACCCACTATGATGTTCATAGATCTTAAATTAGTAATAATGGGTGCTATATAGTTATTTTCTGTTGCCACCCTTGGCTTTCTGGGATCTTTTCCGTTTTCCCCTGTGGTTCAATTTCACTTTAAGCATTGGGCACCTTTGTGCTTTGCTGCCAAAAGCCTGCTGTGCCCTCTGGGAGACGTCACCTCCTTGGTGTCTGGTTCTCCTTCGTGTCTGGTTCTGCCCGAAGTTCTTCTGATTTCATAACTTGGAAGCTACTGACTCCTGCCTCCCAGGTCCTATCATGGCCCCAAAGACAGTCACTTGGATGCTGATGCTGGAAAAAATCTATAGGGAAGTTGATGTAACCTACACACTCTGCCCTGTCCCCAGTGCACCCCAGTGATGACCGTGCCCTCCAGTGAAGATTTCAGGCTAGTGTGTGGTTGGTACCCAGCCAGTCCCGACCCTGGGGCTTGGTGCCCCTCCTCCCTGCAGACCCAGGAGTGCAGCTCCAAGGATTTGCTGCCATTATTTAATCCTTGGTAACTTCTAAAGCTGCTCTGCAGAAAGCATGGACCCTGCTATGCCTCAGTTTCTCCTCCCTCCCCTCTTTCCAACCCTGGTTTCCCAACCTCTTTCCCTGCTTATCCCCAACTAGAGTGATTAGGAATTCCCACCCACTCAATTCAACCTCAAGGATGTGAAGAGACAGGACACAGCACAGGAGCTCGAGGGTGCCGGCACCCATGACACGTTTTCTTACCGTTGGTGCCCGTGCTTTGATCGTCACAGAACCCTCAAACACCTGTGTGTAAAAACACCTTGTAAGCAAAATTTAAGAAACCTGCTTGAAGTACTATTTACAAGTTTTTTCCATTATATTTGCAACCTAGTTTTAAAGTACACAAGGATTTTGTGAATGCTTTATACAGACACGATTTATAGGAAACTCATCCTTCCTGCTTTTAGGTGCCATTTACGTGGATAGCATTTTACTTTATAATAAATTTACATTTTGTCTGAATAGAGCTTTCTCGTTTAAAATCTCTTCATATATCGTCATTTGAGCAAATAAATTTCTTACTTGGCAAGTGTGCGTATTTTTTACTTCATTTCTCTTTACGTATAGTTGATTGGCTCTAATGCCGTGCCCAGAGGTTCAAGACCCTTCAGAGGCCACGGGAAATGCTCTGGTTTAGGTAGTCTGAGCAGGTCTGGAGAGAGCATGCTCTCGGCTTAGTCCCATTTCGTTTGGAGGGCCTACCATCTTGCTGCCTTTGGCCATGGAAAGAAGGGTCCCCGAGGCCTTGAATAGAGTTGACCGGATGCAGCAATTAAGAAGCCTCCAGAGCTTCACCGTGGGGACAGATAAATCTCAGCTTTTTTAACCCATTGTATTTGAATCTTCCCCTCTAGTTTCACAAAGCCCAGCAATACAAGGATTCACATGAAGGAGGCAGAAATCCTCCCCTGTGGCTATACTCTGGTAGGCAGTCTTTCTAGTCATCGTGCAGAAACCCCTATTTTCTTCCATCATCTGTCCTCAGTGTTGGAAAGGGAACCAGACAGCCCGTCTCTTGGCCATTGGTAGTAGGTCCTTGACACCTAACAGACTTGCCCTGATTAGCCCCAAGACTAAACCCAACTGGCAGGGCCATCTTACACTCCCACAAAAGGAATTAATTCTGTCCTCAGTGAGCCATGTCACCACACCCGTCTGGTCATGAGCCCTGAACGTCTTGACAAGCCAGCCTGGGGCAGCTTCCCCGTATGTAGACTGGGCAGTGAGACTGACAGTTTCCATTTGGTCCACTTGGGGGTATTCTGTGGGCAGGGGTGGGAACAGCTCACTATGGGGTAAAATCGACAGGACTTGGCTGTGGGTTTGTGGGAGCAGAAGCGGTGGTGAGAGAGTGGAGCATGTTAAAGATCTGGCTGGAGTTACCACTGGTCCCTCTCTGGCGAGGACCAGGTTGGAGTGAAGAGACTGAGTGTGTTTTCTTCATGCTGAGTTAGAGTGGCCTCTGGGACAGTGGAGAGGTGTCAAATAGGCAGCTGGACACATAGATCTGGAATTTGGTGGAGGGGTAGGATCTGGGCTGAAGATACAGATTTCTGAGTTGAAGATGGCACTGTGAGCTTGACAGCTTCCCAGTATGTAAAAAAATCTTCTGGGGTGTGCGTGTGTGTTGAATGAATATGAGTGAACACAGGGCATGAATATTTCCTTGCTTTTTACCAGGGGCAGATACATCCCCACTGACCTGCAAGCTCTCCCAGCCTCCTTCATTACCCCATTGTGAGGGAATCCCCGTCTTTCCAGCTTACAGCTAAGCTTTCTGCTTTGCTAACCCGTTCGCCTGCCTGCTGCTTGGTGCAGGTGGGACTCCACAGCACGGGGCCTGCTCCTGGGGACTGCACGCCCTGATGTCTGGTGTGACAGGATGGCAGAGCCAAGTGTGGTCTGAAGGAAGCTAATCCGCCACACTCCTCAGTAAATGAAGCCCCACAGCCATCACCCAGCTCTGAGAGGAAGGGGCCTTGAGGGGAAAATGAGTAGTCATTTACCTGCAAATGATGAAAACTTCCAGAGCTGCTCCCATCCGTTGGTGGTTCCACAGAATCAGGCGACGTGTCGCAGAGATGGACTGAGGTGAAGCACGTAATCCCCTTGAAGGAGCTCAGACAGGGACCGAGCCTCAGGCCCCAGCCTCCCCGGGGCGGCTGGGCTGCACGTGAAGCAGAACCACCAGATCGCCAGCTGCTCTGAATTCATTTCTCTTCAAAGGGTTTGTTATCTTGGAGCCCCAGCAACGCTCCCACAGTGCACTCCCCTCCTTCTGCTCTTCTCACTTGACCTCCTTTTACTCTCCTCCTTAATGAGCATCGACATGTTTTGCTCATAAGAACTACACCATAACGTGATGTGGGAATAATAGCTGTCTACTGAGTGCCTACTATGTACCGGAGACGGTTACAGGCATTTCAAATAGATGATTTCACATTTTCACCAAAATCCTGGAAGGTGGTGGAGACAACAGCACTGAAGCTCAAAAAGGTAGATTTTGCCAAGACAGCCCCACGCGTGGAAGGGCCGGAGGGGGCCCGGGTCAGCCTTTTCCCCAGTCCTCTCAGATAGTGAGTGTGCAGCCTCCAGTTCACGTCCTGTTCTCAGCTTTTTGCCTCAGGTTATCAAGGAGTTTTCATGCTGAAATAGAAAAATATGATACTTTATATTTTTTAATACAAAAAGTTGTGTATTTTTTTAGGGAGACCGTTTTAGAACAGAGAAAAATTAAAATTTGATATTGACCTTTAAAATAATGTCAGCTCACATGAAAATGTGGGGACCCAGTTGCATGTTGCCCCAAACAGATTTCTTATCTCTCTTGTCCACCTCGAATCTCCCTCTTAGCCAGAAGCACCCACCTGAAAAAGGAGGCAGAGTCCTTGTTCTTGGACGTGGCTTAGAGGTCAGATAGATGATGCAGTTCCGAACACTGGCTCTGACCATGTGAGCTTCGGCAGGTTGTTACGCCTTTTAAAGCTGCTGCGTCCTAGCGCGTATTCTGCAGTCTTTCCAAGCAGGTAGTTGGCATGAAGTATGTGTTTGTTCTCATTTCCTTTCCCATTTTCCTTTAGTGGCCACGTCAGATTCTTAAGGCTTCTGGAATCTCAGTAACCACAGTCCTTGCAAAGAGCCAGAGGGTCAGTGCCAGCAGGTCCGAGAGACAGCTACAGGGCCCCTCCTGCTGACGGCAGAAACCTCTGCAGGCCAGGGCCCAGCTCACAGGCTGCAGTCTCTGGACAGGTTTGGCAGAGGCTCAGAGGGGCACCAATCCTGACCTCTACAAGTGGCCCCTCCAAAGCCTGAGGCAGGGCCAGTCTCTGTATGGTGACTGGTGGGTGGAAAACACTAGCGTTGGGTTAAGGAGTCTCCAGGAGACAAGAGAAGGAAGAACACAGTCAGCTGTGGTCAACAGGCAGCACGTTGTTGTGAACACGCTGTCTCCTTATTTACCTCCCCACAGTGGGCACGGGAGAGCTAAGCACAGGTGGGCTGCATACGCATGGAGAACGTGACGGGTAAATTCTGATGCCAGAAGGACCGAGAGAAGTTAATCCAGAGAGTAAGGTGAAGAAGTACTCAAAAACTCAGGAGATGTGTATTCCTGACATGGCTTGATTGTAAAGAATGCTAGGATGCTGGGCAGCTCACGTCTCCTGGGGACTCAGTTTTATGTGCAAAATGAGGTCAGACCAGGTGAGGGATTTCCTAGTTCTGGTGCCTGTAATTCCCAACATGCGGACTTCTTAAGGGCTGACACATGACCCTCGTGGTCCAAGTGAGTCAGAACTTTATTTTTAGGTTGAGGATAATTAGAGTCTCACCTGCTGTCTTCCTAACCAGGGCGTTCCCGTCCTTGGCCAGTCCTTCACGCAGGCTGCGCTGGTTTGATGTTGTGATGTCATTATCGTTATCAAGACCCAGAAATCCACTGGGTCTTCCAAGTCGTCACTGTTTCCTCGTATACCATTTAAGGGGTTTCTCAAAAGTTCTTCTCAAAGCAGTCAGCTTGCTGAAAAACCCCTTCTAGCGCTGCCCAAATGCTGTGGATTGAGGTTTTCCTTCGGCGGGGGCAGAACTAGAATATTAGAGCAGGTATGTACCTTTCAACTTGTGGGCGGACATCAGAATCACCTGGAGGCGCCTGTTGAACCCTAGCTTGCTGGCCCCACCCCCAGAATTTGACTCAGCCCATCTGGGGAAGGACCGTAAAGCTGCACTTCTAGTAAGTTCCCACAGAATGTTGGTCTTCCACTAGGGGACCTCATTTTGAAGTCCCCTTAATGAGTCCAGCCCCCTTATTAGCAGGTAAGGAGGGTCTGGCTGGGAAAGTTGAGCCCAAGAAAAACTAGAACCCAAGCATCCTCGTTCATACTCCAATGGCTCTCAGTGAAAAAGCAACTTGTGTTTTATTTTATTTTATTTTTGGCTCTAGGCCAATAGTTTCAAACTTTTAATGGAAGGAGCCACTTAGGGAACCAGTTCAAATCTGGCTCCAGTAACTCAACACCCCTAGAACAGTGATTCTTAACCTTGGTTGCATATTAGAGTCAGAGATTCTGAAGAAAATTTACCTGGGCATCAGGAGTCTTAAAAGCTCCCCAGGTGATTCAAATAGGTAGTAAATTTGAGAAGCTCTGGTTGGGAGGAAGGTTGGAAACCTTCGCTAGTCCAGGCATCCCACGTATTTGGCTGTAGCTGTGGGCTGGTCCGGACTTTGAAGGCAAAGGCTGTCCTGGTCTTGCTTCCTGCTTTAGGAAACATGAAACAGAACGGTTAGCATGGGGTTTGAAGAGTAAATAGCAGAAGTTATTAGCTATTAGCTAGATTAGGGCGTAGGTGGAAACATTTAGACCAAAGCAAATGTAGGCAGTGTTGGTATGTGATGTCTTCTGTGTTTATCAATACTTATTTTTTGGAACATTTATCCTTTTTATTGAGATATAATTGACCTATAACAATATATTACTTTCAAGTGTACAACTTAATGGTTTGGTATTTGTATATATTGCAAAATGATCACCAAAATATGTCTCCTCAACATCCATCACCACACGTAGTTACACATATTATTTTCTTGTGATGAAAAGCTTTAAGATCCGCTCTCTTGGCAACTTTCAAATATGCAAAACAGTATTGTTAACGATAGTCACCATGCGGTACATCACAGCTCCACGACTTACTTCTTTTATAACTGGAAGTTTGTACTTTTTGACCACTGCTGGTCTGTGATTTTAATACTTTCAACTTCCTAGTGACTATCTTTGGCACCCTGGAGCTTCGTAAGTAACAGAGTCAGGAAGAAGCTAACTGCCTGGCTCTAATGTTTGGAAGAGGAAAATTAGATCAGAATTCTGGGGTGTGTTTTCTAGCTCCAAGCCCGGCTGTGTGATCTGAGCTGTTAATATCATCTCCCTGAGCCCAGTTGTGCGTTTCTTTGTCATCTAGGAATAGTAATATCTGTCATCTTTACCTTGGAAGAGTTTTGTGAGAACCAACTTTCAAAGCCTATATGAACTATAAAGCACTAGAAAAATGAAAGCTATTATTATATTAACCAGTGAATATAAATGGAAGCTTAAGATAAAAAAAAAATCTCTTCACTCAGTTACACCTGGGAATTCTCTTGGACCTTGTATCTAATTCGTCCTTGCTTCTAGGGGCACACATTCAAATCTCAAATCCAGAACACCTGGGTGTGATAGTGTGAGCATTTTAACAAGATACAGTTTCTTTGATAAAAGGAGCATGCACAGACTTATTCAGATGTCTAAGTGAGAAGAACAACATCAAAGTTTTAAGTAATCAAACCCCAAAAGGGAGTTTTTAAAGTCTTGTATTTCTTATAGATTGAAAGGTGGATGAGGAATTTATGGGGTAGTAATGCATTAAGAGTATTTAATGTATGTAGCATTCAATGCATATAGGGTGTCTGCAGTTCTGAAGTTTCTTATTACAAGAAAGCCTAAAAATACTGGGGTAAAATATTTTATCCAAGACAAGTTACCACTATCAATATCCCTTCAGCATCGTGAACTCCATATTGACAGCCTCCTTCTTCTGCATAAGAGCCTATAAACTCAATAAGCAAAATTACACATTTTTTTCCAGGCAGAAACTTTCCTAAGTTTATCAGTCATATAATATATTCAAAAATTCAAATATGTGCTGATAGCTAGGAGGCGATGTAAAATTGTTTCGAGTGAGTGAAGAGTGCCCTCTGGTGGTATCATGCATAAACTGAAATGTATCATACTTTGTCTTTAATCCCAGAATGATTAAACTAGTTAGTTTCTTAAAAATATAAATTCATAAAGAATTTTTACACCTCCAAAGGCTCATTGTACAATGGACTACATTATAACGTACTTTTTAATTGTTTTGTGTTATTTAGGTTATCTTTTACAGAAGCCCTAAAGAAAATTCTCGTTGGGACAGTGTTCCATTCAGAAACAATTTGTTAATTAAAAAGAAGCACTGTAGGTTGTTAACATGGCACCTCCAAATGTATCTCTTGTACAATCTTAACTTGACCCACTTTTTTTTTTTTATTATTGCTTATTTGTTTTGTTTTGGTTTTGAGTGGGGTTGGGCATAGTGTTGGGACATTCAGACGTTGTGATTGGTTTCTGATGGGACTTGTGGAATCTTTGGCAGGTTTTGGGAGTAACTATCTGGAATGATCCCATGTGATCCTAAAGACAGAATATTGGGCCAAATGACATGCCAGCCATTTCCTTCTATGTTAAATTTCCCCAGCAATCTGATACATTTTCCCATTAACACTGTGCCGTGATAAAAAATAAAAGGAAAACACAAACCTAAGGAAAGAGACTGAGCACTGGCCGGTGTCCAGAATCTTCTACAACAGCTGCTCACACTTCAGCCCCTCCTTTGTGTTTTTCAAATTTTCTACCATCAGAAAGTTTATTATGGTCGTAATTAGGTTTTATTATTATTGTTTTAAATGGATTGCTCTGGATGAGTGGCAGAAGCTGGTTTAACACAGGACTGGTAAAGGAATATCAGGACTAGCTAATGAAAGTTATTTGTACAGAATTAACTTCATGAAGAAATGAGAGCATTTGAAGAACTGATGTGGAGATAACTGTAGTGGCTTGACTATGAGACATGATGCTCTAAATGAAAGAAGTGATAGACGGGACTTGAAATATCTGACGTGCCAGTAGGGAGGCCACCCCCCTAGAGGAAAATGTGGAAAACAGTAAGAAAGGACATGTCAATAATACCTGTATTTGAACTAAGTCAAATGTAAATATGGTTTGAGTCTTAAGTTTGAAATTGGCTTTCCTTATACTCTGACTTTGCAACATTGCTGCTACTCTAGTAGTTAGGTGTGAGTCCAATTTTCTGCCAAAAGAGCAGAATGAGCCGTGTAATTTGGGTGTCAGCAAAACCCCCCAAGGTTAGACTTGGTACTTTAAAGGATTTTTACAAACTGCAGCCGGCAGATAGCTCCAGGTGCTAGGCAGCTCAGAAATTAACTACAAATTGAGGCCCTTGACCTTGAGAAAAACAATCTATATCTTCAAGAAACTCTGATTAATTTTAGAGACAAAGTACACATACATGTGCCCTAAAGACAGGGAAACTTTTTACTGGAAATATTGTGCTAAGAAACGTGCCTGATATGCAACCTCAGAAACGTTTTTCATTTTCCAGGACCCCTAAGACCACTTCAGAAAGAGAGTGTGTGTGTGTGTGAGAGAGAGGATTACAAAGAGTAACATAAACTTTATTTCTAAATTGAGAGTGAAATTTTACTTGAATAACAGTAAAAGCATTTAAGTTTCAATTGTTTCTAGAAAGCAAAGCAGAGCAGGGAACCCATAGAAAGAGTTTTTAAGGAAAAAAAATCAATTTCATGAAAATAACAAGAAAACAGGAGTGGGATCTATTCACAAAATGGTAGATTGTCAGATAAGTAATTTGTTTTTTTTAATTTAGTAGCCTGGCAAGCAACATATTTGTATAAAGGCTGTGACAAAAAAGCTTATTCTACAAGAGGGGCAGACTGGGGTAGGTGGGTCAAATACAGGGCTCTGTAGACACATAGGGAGAGCTAGGATTCTGGGCCTTCCTGTTCTTTTGAATGGATATCCTTATGTTTGCTCTCTATTACGAAAAAGACAAGAAACATTAATTACCCAAGCCTGTATTTCAGTTGTCAAATTCTCCCATCATCTAAACACTGTAACTTCTTTCCCCAGTGTAGCTCTCTGGAGGGGATGTATGTGGTGAACTGTGTCTACAAACCAGCATGTGGGTGTGCCAGCACAATGCGCTTGGGTATTTCTAAATGTTTTTAAAAATTCAGACCACCCGAAGCCCCAGCTTTTCAATGATCATTTGGGGAGTTCCATTAAAATACCACAATTATCCTTGTGTCCCCCCAGAATGACCACTTAGAGAGCAACCAAAAGGAGTGGTGAGAAACCTTTCCCCCACGCTCCTTCATGAAAGTAGTTCCATACTTAGGTCCTCTTCTAGAACCTTACCTCTCTCTCCACTGGTCCTGTTCTCTCTGGCTTCAAACACATACTCAGTATCCCTGAAGAGTAAATGACAAGGTCACGAGAAGATGCTACTAAAGGGATGGAAGCCAGGGGTTGCTTCTCCCTGATATTAGGACTGGTCTGTCTTGTCTGCCTGTTTTATTGTCCGATTCACTGGGTTTCAAACCCACAATGAGGTACTGGGAAAGATACCCACCTTCAGGAAGAAAAGCAAAGAGTAGAATAGAAGTTCAACAGGACTTCCAGCTACCTTGTAAGCAAGAAAGCTGGGAGGCAAGATAACATGGCAATAACTTTGTTAAGGAAGCAACTTTATCATCACTGTAATCACTTTGGTAACATTTGTAGCTTTTCTGCATTCATTATTTTGCTATTTTGTCTATTTTTCCAATAATGAAATAAAATGAAACAGTAGACAAAAAAGCAGTCTTCTTTCACCTTAAAAAATTAACTCTTACCTTTTCCAGTTGTTGTGTAACATTTATCCTCCCTTTCACTCTCATGCCAAACAAGTGGTGCAGACTCTGCTATTTATTTTTTTTAAAAAAACTCTGTGACTTGGTTTCACCCAAATCGCACCATTAAAATTTTCCTGTTCATCAATCTGGATACTTTCTATTGACCTGTCTTCCCATTCACTAATCTTCTGTTGCTTTTCACCTGCTGTTAAAACTTACCTGTTGAACTCATTTTCGGTTATTATAATTTTTGGTTCTAGAATTTTTTTGACTTCTGTATCTTCTCCATTTAAAGTCCTTGTATGTTAACTTCAGTATCTGAGTCACCTGAGTGTTTTTATGTGTTTCCAGACAGTTGGTCCTCTTCATTAGCATGCTTCATCCTTTTTGATTGGATGCTGAACGCTGTAGATGAAAATCTGTAATATCTGGGTGATGTTACCTTCTAAGGAGGGGTAAGCTTTCCTTTGGTAGGTAGGTAGTGTACCAGCTGGTCACCTTGGTCCCATCCAGTGTTAATTTTAGGCTTTGTCAGGGCTGGTCTGTTTCATTTTGTCCTTTTCCTAGTCTATAGTCTATAGTCTATGGGCAAGACCCTTATTCTTATGTTTAGCCCTTCTGGGACCCAGACAAAGAGCTCAGGTGTTTATCTCATCTACCTCTGAGACTTCAAATTCCATCTCTCTCCAGCAAAGATGGCTACAGAAATTTATCTGCAACCCCTCTTAGCCTCCCAGTCAGGGGCTAGACTAGGATGAAGAAAGGATGGTGTCGAGGGCAAGGCACCACTCTGAAAGTGAGCACCTCCTTAAGTTTTACACCCAAGCACCTCTCTTGCCTCGCCATGGCTGTGGCTCTGCTTTCAGCTGCTGTTTTCTTCTGAGTCTTCAGATTCAGTCAATGGCTTGAAACGAATCTATATGAAGATTTGGGGGCTCCCTTCTTTGTGAGCCCTGGGGCTTGTCCCTCAACTTTCTGTTCTCTGGCAGCCCTGAATTTGTTTCCTCAGCTCAGTAAGACCACCACTTCCTGGGTGAGTTCTTCCACCCTGGGGCACCTCCGGGAACTGGGAAGTGACCACAGGGAAAAAGCTTGGGGCAAATGTTCTCACCGCTCATGCTTTTCCCTTTTCAGAGCTGGAAGTCCCTCACGTTCCTGGCTGCACTGACGGCCCTCCACTACATTCAAAAAGTTGTTTTTTATACTCTGTCCCACCAAATTAATCTCTTTACTGATTGACTGAACATGCACTGTTTAGTTTCAACTCTGGCCTTTTGTTTATGCTGTTTCTTGTCCTGGATTCTCCTCTTTACAACCCCAACCACGCCCATCCTTCCTGCCCCACTGAATCTCACTTCCTCAAACCACACGTGCACTTACCAAAAATGTTGTTCTCGAACAATTTTTATTTCTATGACAAAACACTGCATGATGTTAAGAGAAAAGTGTAAAGTTGCAAACCACATATAATTTAAACAAATCATGAAAAATCTCCAAAACTCATCATAAATGCCAACGTTATATGTTTTATTTTTAATCAAGTAATTTCTTTAAACCTCAAAATATCCATAATTGACAGAATAAGACATTAGGCATGAAATGAGATTATAAAATCCACGGTCCGCAGAAAGGCAAACAGTACTTTTAGTCCGTCAAGATGACTGTACACGAGTGAAATGCCATCCCGAACACCTACGCCTTTTTTGTCCTTTAAAAACATACAGTTCAAGTGTTTTTTATTTTCACTTGTAAACAACATGAGCCAAAATGGACAATGAGGTAATCTAAATACTACTAAGGATAATTTTAAAACACTAGATAAAACACCATATTAAAGACATATAGAAATCAGTGTTCACTTTGGTCTCTGTTATGGTTAAACCTGTTAATACCCAAAAGCAACACAGACTGATTAAAGCCCGCTGGCGGTGGGTGCCAGTGGTTGGTAGATGTAAGTAATTCAAGAGGTAGTCAACACCATCATTTTCAAGCTGGTAACTAACTCTCACAAGTGTGAAGCCACAGATGCATTAAATGTCGTAACAGTTTCTCACAGTACGGTACTTTACCATGACATTGCAGCTCTGTTCCAAACAGACAATTTAAAAGCGATTCAGAGGTCAACCTCTCACTCTAACTGAACAACTATGAGACAGATCACAGGAACCACCACATCCGAAAGAGGCTGTTGACAGCGATGTAAGACAGAACTTGATGCTTTTAACAAGTTGTTCTTCCCTAAAACAAATAAATCTCATTAAGACATCTAGAGAATTAAAGTCATGCAGCTGCACTTGTACATACTTTCCCAAATTCCATAACCAAAGGGGAAACACACATATATATTTTATGATAAACATTTCTTAGAGAAAACAGATAAATTAATTTAAATTAACTTTAAGACTTAATGAGATTTCCCATGTCCTGTATAATTCATCTTACAGTGAATGTTACAACGTCTATTAACACTTATGGGCTTCTATTCACAAACTAAATACAGCTAGCAGTAACTGCGGGCCACAGTGGTGCAAAATAAAACTGGGCCAGAATATGAAAAAAAAAAAATACCGGCAATAAAAACATCCTGTATCTGTAGATGGACCGATGCTAATAACATGATGTTTCTTGATCTTTTCCCCTACATTGCACGCCAAACTTCCAAGTTATAAGCAGGTAAAAATCTTTCTAAATCTTTCAACTGTAAAAATACATCCAAAGTCTTCTAGTAAAGACTAGAAATGCAAGTACAAAAATGTTTCTACTATAATCCGCCATGTAGCAGTGAATAGCTCACAGGGCTAAGAGATCGGTAGTGCATCTTTCTTAGGAATCACATTTGTGTTGACGTTGAGGGGTGAGGTCAAGGGGCAACTCATTCACAGACCTCTTGCCCAACCCCTTAGCAACTCCTGTAAACTGATGCTTCATGCAGACCCTACCGCTCAGTAGCTAGAAACGGCATTGCACATTCACTCCGTGTTCACTCCTTGGCAGCCAGTGCTAGTTAATTATGTGCCTGGGGCAATTACGCTGCGGTACGCTTGGCCTCAGGGCAGCATAGACACGAATGAAGCAGATTGGCATCTTTTATACTTTTGCCCAGCACACACACACACTCACACACCAACCTCTCTTCCCGACCTTTTCCCACTACCGACCTCTGGGCAAAGCAGCTATTTCCAAGATTGCTTGTGTGTTCTTGTGTGTTTTACTTCAGTGGAAGAGTCCCCATAAGTCTTTAAACTAAATCCACGACAACATTTAAGGAAATGCTTGGAGACTTGGCTCACTAAATGAGATGCATGATTATTCACAAGTGTTTGTCAGAAACATGCAGTTGTGAATTGCTATCTATAATATAGATTAAAAGGTTCTGTACCAGAGAATTATCAGCCACTGTGAGGCTGGAGCAGCATAAAGGTGTGCTATGCATCAATAATGAGGTAGCCTTTTGCTGTAAACAGAATAATATCTCACCCATGTAAATGGACACTGTGCTTACATCAGTGACATTCACATATGCAAGGAGCTCAGGAAGTCTCCTTTAGAGTACTTTTCACATGAAATAAAAATAGGAGAACTGATATCTGGTATGTGGAAATTTTGATCAATGTCAAAACTCAGAGGTAGTTATTACTATCGTCAGTACACAACACTTATATAAAGGTCTGAGTTATTTGGTTTGTTTTGAGTAAGCAGGACTGTAGACTATTCTGTAAAGAAATGACAATATTAATATGGTATGTTCCCTGAGCAAAGTTCTTTGTCCTGAGTATGTTATGTAATAGTGATAATATTCTTATATAAAAAATAAACCCCAAATTTTAACCATAAGATAGGTTTGGTATGTGCTCTTAGTTCAGTCTGGTAAGATGCTTAAAATGATTTCAAATTGCACCCATAAGGTCCAGTTACAGTTTCTTTCTTCCTTTTTTTTTTAAACCATGATCTCAGCTCTGAACTGTTCCTATGTAAACAGGGAATGTCCAATTCTCAAGTCCATAATTTCCTATTTCTAATAAGGTCCAAGGAACTTTGGTTTGAATTTTCAAAGTGACGTCTTATGTTTTGCATTTTTACTGTTAACCTGCTTATTACACCTGCTAAAAATTAAGCAATGCCACTTTGATTTGTCTACATAATTTAAATAAGCTTACAATCCTCACGTAAGGCAAGGAAGTACTTCTCTATAGCTATTTATCACATTCAATATCGTCAAAGGTAAGCTCTGCATCACAGCACACTGACACTTCAGTACATCCCATGGAGATTCTCACAAACACTGTCAACTCAAGCTGAGCTGGGAAGGACCGCGGCCCAGCCTGAGGCACGCTCTCCCTATGCGTGGCTTGCTTGCAGAAATGGTGGCAACCGTAGAAGCCTCCCTCTGGCAGGACACATCGGGGAGGGATCAGAAACTGTTCAGCAGAAAGTGTCTCACTTGAATCATGCTATTTTCTTTTTCTGATTATCTGAGCTTACACCAACAGGCTCATACAAAACTATACTTATTGCCAATGTTAATAAGCATTGTCACTGATCGGTACCTTCTTGGAGATGTTTCCGAAATTTATCCCTAACATCTAGAACCAGGATGACACCAAGATGAATTTTTTTTAATGACTGAAACCTAACGGGACCAATACCATGACTGGTTCCCAGGCAGATTTTTTCAATATAACAGGACCATCCTGAGAGGTTATCTCTGCCCCATCCCTGAATGTTCATCCTGAATCTACCATCTAGGGCCCTTTAGTATGAGTTACAAGGAAATTTCCAGAAGATCAACTGTATTGTATAAAAGACTTCTACCTCTCTGGTTGGAGAGGGCTGGGTACCTCTTGGCCCAGGCTCATCACGCTAGTTGCCTGCCACCAAACACTGTACTTCTTCATGTTATTCAAGGTCATACATATTGGGCAATTGTGAGCATTCACTTCATTTTCCTTCCCAACCCTGGCACTTTACAAATATCTGTGCTGTGTTGTTTGTATATTTTAGAAACAAGTCAGGTGACTCTCCAGGGGGAATAAAAACAGCCACTGAAAATATACACCAAACGATTGGAGTTCTCCTCCAAGGTCTTCAGTAGTAAACAAGGAGGCCCCTGCTCGAAGCGATGGTCAGAAGGATTGACTCAGTCAAGGGAAGCTGCTGTTGCCACAGTCCCTTAAAAACCTCACAACAGGTAAAAGATTATAATGAGCTGGTATCAAAATACCATTGAGAACAATCAAGTCACTACATTTATACATTTGCCCTCCCCTTCATTTCTCTTAATAGGCATCTAATTTACAATCAAAACACATGAATTAAAAACATTGAAATATCGGCACAGAAATTACACATTCATTGTCTTTTCTGGAGTTATGTATCCCAGATTCAAAAAAGTTTATGGCAGTCAGAGGCATATGGAATTAAGGTACTGCCTTCAAAGGGGTTGAGGGGGGGTGGACACACTGTATGGATATCAAGAAAAAGAGGCAATCCCAAATTCGGGAGAACTGGTGTCTTAAAAACCTTTAGTACCATATGATTGGCAGCTCTGAGATTTGAAGTATCCTTTGGTTCACACAAAAGGTAACAGTCATTTTTTTTCCTTAATGTAATATAAAGGGAATGGTATTTCAAGAAAACTCCAGGGGGTATTTTCAAAACCATCTAAAATACTTCATGTGGGTTTTCAGTTCTTGGGGATGTCCAGCTCTGTGAGTGTGGGTGTGTGCTTAATAGCTCTGTACACACATACATAAAGACAAGCCCTCTTTATACATGTGTCTACATTCTCTCTAAAATCCTCCTACACACACACACTCAAGCTCTCCCCCTCTCACACCTGCACATACAGATACTCATAGCATCTCATTCTCTGCGAGTAACGTGAAAACAGGACACCCTGCTCAAAGGTCATTTGCTTAGAGTGATTTGTCTGTTTACAGAAATTCACAGTTCCTCAACAGTAGTTAAAATCCCAGGTCAGCTGCTGTTTGTGAAATACTGTTCCCCTGTACTTGCATGAGGTAGACTTCCCAACTGGGGAGAGAAAAGGATGCGTTAAGGAGAAGGGTTATGTCTTTTTCCTCTTTTGAACGGAAGGCCCCTTTTTGCTTTGTTCTTCTGGTGCCGCAAGTGGCTTGGTGGACGAAGCGTCTTGGGGGGACCTGCCTGGCCACTCCGAGGTCTCGGACCTTGCCTCCTGCGGAAACGGTGGAGACGCGCAGCCGTGCCCTCCCCCCAGCTCTCGAGGGAAGGTCGAGGCGCACGGTTGGGACTCCGCCTCCTGTCTTCCCTGAGAACCGGGGGGCAGCTGCGCCATGCCTTTGTGCGGGCAGTTCGCCACCATGTGCGTGATGCTCTGACAGCAATGGCACTTCTTTGGCTGAGGAGGTAGACTACATTCCTTAGCATGATGATCAAGCCCACCACAGTTGTAGCATCTGCAACAAGAATAATGAACACATCTTGAGGAGGGCTCTATCATAAGATGCTTGGCAGAAAATAAAAAGAAAAATACCATATATCATTTATATGTGAAATCTAAAAAAAAATGAGACAAATGAACTTATTTACAAAACAGAGACAGACTCAGACATAGAAAACAAACTTGTGGTTACCAGGGGAGAAAGGGGGGGATGGAGGGATAAATTGGGAGTTCAGGATTTGCAGATACTAATTACAATATATAAACAAGATAAACAGCAAGGTCCTACTGTACAGCACAGGGAACTATATTCAATACCTTCTAATAGCTTATAATGAAAACGAGTATGAAAAGGAATATATATGTATAACTGAATCACTATGCTGTACCCCAGAAATTAACACAACATTGTAAACCAACTATACTGCAAAAATAATTAAACTAAAAAAACCCCTAAAATACACCAAATGTCAATGAGGGCAGCTTATTTTAATACGCCTTCCTAATAAGTATTAATGCTACTTAAAATATATTGCTTCAAAGATTATCATTACCAAAATGCTCTAGCAAAATTCTAACACTTGTACTGAATACAAAAGTCAATGAAAAGCAAGAATACTAAAGCATGAAAGACTCATCACTCCACAGAGAAATGATTCGACAGTGAGGTTATTGTAAAGGACGTTTAATCCACTAGAGGGCAGCCACGTTCAGCAAAAAAAAAAAAAAAAAAAAAAAAAAAAAAACAAACCAAAAAACACAACCACCAGCAAGCTTTAAAAAGATAGCTAAAAAACACAGCTGTTGACTTAATATGCAATGCCAATTCAACCAGCAATTGGGAAAATTACAGAACAAATTAAACTTTATGAGTTTAACATTTCTTTGGGTATTAATTATTTTGGCTGCGGAAACCAGTAAACTGGAAGAGTTTTTTTCTCTTTGTACACGTTAGTGCAGTGAAATCTGATAAATAAGAAAATCAGACATCTATCGTAAATGATACATGGGGAATTACCAAGTAATTTTAGAGCACAACAGAAAGTATCTGAATCAGAAGAATGCTATAAAAGAAAGCTTCTAGATACTTAGATTGGATTAGTAAAATTTGATGCTAGTTCGGTGACAGGAAAAACTTTTCTTTCTGTAGGAAGTTAGTTTTCCTTTTGCGGTAAATTCTTCTAAATTGAAATAAATATAAATCCATCCTTAATTAATATTTGAATGCACACTGGGGCACAGCTTGTACTATATGTTAGGAATTTTGACTTAGCTTCTAAAAGCTGAGAAATTATTCGGAAGATATATTTGCTCAATTTCAATCAGATTTTCTTTCCTTTAAAATTTTATATTAATAAACAATAAAATATAATAAAGTAGAGGAAATAAAATTTTATATTTACAAAGATTTTAATCTACTTGATTTTTTTTGCTTATTGATTTGTCTCCAAATGAAATGTTTAAGGGTTTCCTATTTTAAATTTATTTTCCCAATACACTTATGACTCCGTAATTCTCACTATGAAATACACACAATAGGTCACGACACTTTTTAAAAAATGATAGCAAAATAGGTAACTATCTTGAGAATCAGCTTAAGGCTACAATGACAAAATAATTAATTATATTAATTATCTGTGTGTGTGTGTGTGTGAGACTAGCAAGCTTATATAGCAAGCAGATACTACCATATATTTCAAAGACAAGCTACTCCTAACCCACTGGGAAGTATATGCAGGATACTTAGAATTTTATCTTCTGGGATAACTATAAGCTAATTTTTGTTACATGGCAAAAACTAGGATAACTTGTCCTAGTTATCAATGGCCTGCTCCTCTAGTTATCAATATTACCTTACAGATTTTAGAATGATGGATTCACAAGAATAATGGGCTTTTTTACTCTTTGCAGTAATTAACAAGTATTTATGTCAGGAAAAAAGAAAGCATCAGATTTTCAAAAATTAAAGTGAAAAATCAAGAAATCTCTTTTCATGATTAAATTATTATATAATCACATGCCTTAATATAATAAATTAATGAAACAATATTATAATGCAAGTTTCAATACTGTTCAGCCATGTGTTCTAAGAGGTAATGCAAAATCAAAGAATAATAAAAATTATGATTAATGCTTGAAATTCAGGTCCCCTAAAAACACTCAAAAATGGCATCTTTAAAAAGTATTTAACCCTATTACTTATAATAATGTTTTCCCACATACTTCTCTTCTATAATGGATAAACGAATTCTTAAAATAAATTTGCTCATCTATAAAATATCTTCTTTTGAATTAAATTCACTTTCTTGAGGATAACATCCACTCAAGGGCTCATTTTTGAAGAGAGAGAAAATAGGTTAAAGGCTTGAGTAATAGAGGCGGCTCTCCTGTGGACACGTCAATTTTGTCAGTCACTTTGGTATCCAATTCAGGGACCCATTTGCCCACTCATCTACCAAGGGCCTGATGTCAGGACTCCATTTTTACAAATGGGGTCTTCCATCATACTGTGTGTGTGCATTTACCATTACATTTGGCTTTTAAAAGTTATTGTTAAGGATACTATGTAATTTTGGTTTCCTTGCATTTTGATCTGCATAGTTAATTCACTTCTTGAGCTTTTCAGATTTATGCTATCATTAGGCCAGACTGTTCTGCACTGAAAAGATTTGCATTCAGTGTAAATGTGTTTAGCCTTAAAAGGGGAGGAGGGGTATGTATTCTCCTCTTCTATTTAATCATTCAATGCCAGTCACTAAGAGTGCAGATCACACCCCATTATGAAACCCCTTCCTTCCCAAGGGACCGACACCAAAATGGAAATATTCAGCTACCTTTCAGCTCACAAGTGATTATCACACCACATACTCCTTGTATACAGAGCTCTACATAGTACCAGTCTCCTTTGTTCACCCTCCACACCTCTCCAAGTCAGCTTGCTTTTTTTAAGTTGAATGATTTTATGTGGTGATGCAAGCATTAAAACAGGTCCCAAAAGTAATTTTTAAAAACTGGGCTGACACTTACACACAGATAAAGAGCCAGCTCTGTTTGACTAAAAGTGCAATGGAAAAAAATATATCATAAGTGCTTCTAAGTATTTGAAAGTATTAACCTAGTAAGAATATATATATGGAAACAAATCTATATTCTGGGGGGTTAGATGGAGGCATTAGGGATGAGGACACAGTGATCTGTAAGCTTCTCAAAAGGAAGGAAACAATGAAAGAACAGTAAGTAAAGCAGTGTCAGAGAGAGAGAATAGAGTCGGAAAAGTGCAGGTGACAGGGCAGGAAGGAGGGATGAACACAGGAAAGGGTACATAAACATATCCGGGAAAGACAGATGAAAGGATCAATAAAATTTCCAAATGGGAGGCCAGAGAGGTAAAGAAAAATCACAGATTGGAAAGAATTTCAGAAACTAATTTGGAGAAACAACAACTGATTCTTTGAAGAGATTGTTTATCACTGTTAACCCTGATACAATCCAACTAAAATCCAGAAACGATGCTGATGATATTCATCAAGTCTACAGTTTTTGATTTTACTAAGTCTAAACACTTGTCATCTAATTCAGTTGTGTGTCAGTCATCCCAAGACCCAGTGCTGGGATGTGCTGGATCCCAGTCTGGAGGTGGGAGGGAGGTGCCGGGAGGAAATGCCATCAGAGAACCCAAGAGAGCAGACGAGAAGCAGAGGGTCCAGAGTGGAGTTTTTCGTCGAAGCAACCTGCCCACCCTGTACCTACTGAGGGTAAGAGACAGATTCTTAGGCTCGCCTTCCTGAAGGCTTCACTTTGTTCTCAGAGCTTCTAATCATCTAAATTTACACTGGGTATAGTTTACTCACTCCACAGGGTCTGCCCCAAGATACCAAGAGGAGAGTCAGAACACAGTGATGAGCCAGAGCTGTAAACAGCAGCAGTGCACTGATTTTCCTCTATCAAAGCAACCTATTCTTCATGGGAATTTGCTTCTTTTGTTATTCTTATATCCAAACTCCTAAGGCTGTAAGGCAATTAAACAATAAAACATTTTAATAGAGTTCATTTTTATATATTTTTCCTAAGTACAGTGGTAAAGATATTGTTTTCAAAAATATTGGGAAGTAGGTTCTACAATATCAACGTTGTGTTGATGAAAAAAATGTGAGCCTCAGAGAGTTTACACGGAAGGAAATTTTATTTGAAAATAATAAATTTCACTTGTATTTTCATTATATAAAAACATTATACACAGTAATATTCATGTACATTTTATTACATGTAAGTCTAAAAAATACAGGGTCCTGAATTTAAAACACAGACACATATAGATTTGAAGTAGATTTTTCTTGAGATTTGGGTTACTGTTCTGTCACTATGCTGTGGGGAAGTGAGTGATCCCAACTATAAAATGAAAGGCTGCAACTAGTCCAGTCCAGACTTCTCACTGCCAACGCCCAGTTTTACTTCCATCCCTCTTGTACTTTATATGTTAAAAATTGTTGTCTTAAAAAATCAGTAAATCATTTTTCCATTCTCCTTAAATGTAGGCTTAAGACTATAAATCGAAACTTCAGGTTGACATGCTGTAATCAAAGCTATCAAACTGATTCAATGAAATTCCAGTCAAAATAAAGAAAATAAATTCCAGTCATCTTAGTTATTAGGTTATTAGCCCATGAAGTCACATTGTGATGTGAACAATTTATTTAGGTCTTGAAATAAATATTGCAATGAGATTCTGTTGGCTGGAGCAAATGTAAATTGCTCTTGGAGGGAAACTTGATAGCATTTTTCAAAATACTAATATACATACTCTCTGGCCCAGCAACTCTAAGAATTTGCCCTACAGGAATATTCACTGAAAAGCATAATGTTTTGGGTACTAAAACTTAACTAGAATGTTGTCCATATTGGTAAAAACAGAAAAATTAAATGAAAATAATGCCAAAAACAATAATACTTATCATCAAAACCAAGTAGTCTGGCTACAGTCTTTGCTCTTTACCACTGAGCTAACAATATGTAAAACTGAAGAAGAAATTAAAGCCCACATATACTGAGAAATACTCTATAGCTATTAAAAGGAGTGAAGTAAAAGAATGTATTTTTTAAATGAGGTACATTTATATGTATTGACACGGAAAGATCTCTAAGACAAATTAAGTGAAAAAAGCAAACCACAGTATAATACATAAATACAGTATAATCCCATTTATGTTTCAAAAACACTATACATGATTATAAGTAATTGTTTGCAGTTTTAAATATGTGGGAAACCACTGGAAGGAGAAACAGGACATTAACTGGTTACACCTGGAGAGAACAGAGGTAAAGGTGAAGGGGGATGTTTGTTCAGTTTTACTCTACAAATTCTTGTGTACTTTCTTTCTTAAATAACAAAAAATTTATATATTGTATAATTGAAAAAAGAAGAGCAATAATAAAGTTGCACCTCCACTTTGTAATTTGACTTTCATTATCACTGTCAGATGACTGACAGTGAACCTGTATACCAGCAATTCTAGAATCATCTTGGAAGCTTTCCAAAAAATACTTATGCCTGGGCCCTACTCCAGACCATTAAATCAGGATCTTTGAGCCCCAGGCAAGCAGTACTTTTTTTTTTTTTAAAGAAAGCTTCCCAGTTGAGAGTGAGCAGCTACTTGATACCCACAGCTGCAGACAAATCTGAGTTTAGCACTGACAGCCTCACCAAGAGAGCACTCCATAATCCCAACCATAAGGAATGTGGTTCAAAGCAGGATACTGAATACTCCTGCAGACACTGTTTCAATAGTTCATCCATGCCTCAAAAGGAAGGAAGGAAGGAAGGGAAAAAGGAAGGGAGGGAAGGGAGAAAAAAAGGTGTGTATGGATCTAATTTCTTTACTGTGAACTAAAAATGATTCCCTGAAACTTTTGGCCATAACAGCACAGAAGCCCACAACTTTTTAACATCACTGATCCCTGCTTATTTTGGAAGAACATTGCAAAAACCTACTGAGTTTAGTTTCACAAGTAGTTTCTCTGTTTCTGAGGCCATTACTCAATTCTTAGTTCATCAATCAAGGATGGGTTCAATGTATAGGCACCCATGTCATCAAAACGGGTGATAATTTACAGCTCTTGAATCAATTGCCCCTTTCTCTAAACTTCACCATCATTACCAATTAACATTTATTGATTTCCCATAATAACCCTTTTAATTCTCCACCTTCTGTTGCCTACATCTAAAATAATTCTCAAAAGCATATAAACTTCTTTACTATAGATGCTCCTGCAAACATTTCTAATAGCCAAATTCTGTTGACTATTACATAGAAAATGAATATAGATATAATAAAAAGATCTCTGCTTCTTATAAAGTCTTTTAGCCACAGAACTTTTTAAAACTCTAATATTTAAACTACATTTCACCTAGAAGAGTGCTTTCGATGAAGGTGCTACTGCTCACTCTGTTTTCTAAGCTTAGGAAAAATAAAGTGCATAATAGATGGTTTAAAACCTGCTTATTAGTTTGACTATCCTAAGGATAGGTTTTCAATATTTTTAAAAAGCAAAACTTAGTATAATTGCCATTCAGTTCTTTCTGGTAATAAACAGTAGATGTTTAGATGGCTCTGCATTGCCTAGTTTTAGTTATAGTAAGCCAGGGTCAGTCTTTTGTGAATGGAACTAATGTGAACTCAAAACTGCAAAACTGCTGGCAGTGGAAATGAACACTCCATGTCTCCTCTAGAGCTCAGGGTTCAGACCATTTACTCAACTGATCTGGGGTTTGCACCGAGTTCAGAGGGTATTTTTTTTACTTACCAACTGCTGTTCTAACCTCTTTTACTATCTGGTTCTATGATAAGCAGTTATCTAGATATCTGGCCTACTAGTGGATTCAACTGCTTACAATACCCATGCAGTCATTTTCATAAATTCAAAGGAAAAACAGAAAAAACCAAACACTTAAGAGTATCTACAGTATGTATCACTCTGTACTAGATACTAATGAGATGGATGTGAATAGTTAGCTGATGGTTTTGTGTGTGTGTGTGTGTGTGTGTGCGCGCACGCGCGCACATGTGTGTAGACAAATAAAATCTTGTTTGATGTCTTCTCCTGACTGCTTTTTGGATTGTCTTGTGTTTATTAGTTTTTTGACACTCTATCTTATTAATGCCATGGTCTGTCATCTGTATCATAACACCAGCTAAAAATGCACCCAAGTAGTCTTGACAACCACCTAAAATATAGTAATAGCTCTATTCGCAAACCTTTCATCATCTTATAAAAACTAGAAGATGGAAAATGCGGGGCACAGATACATGATGAACGGTGGTGCAGGGTCAAGAGAAGTAGGGATGAAACATACAGCAGTTTTTAAATAGAGGAGGACACTGAAAGGGGAAAGAACTCACTGGAGAAACTGGGGCAAAGCGAGCCTTTTTCATGTAAGGGCCCTTCTATCACATATGATTATAAGCCAGGCATCTTTGTATTTCATTCCATTATGTTTAAAAGCACTTGGTAGGTTGTGCAGCAATTCCACAGAACAATAATAGCTTGTTGAGAATTTGCTGCCTTGTATCATAACCTGAGGAGCGTACCCATGAATTCTAGGTCATAAGTTAAATCTGTATCGAAATAAAAATGTTCTCTCTCTTGTAGGTGACAAACAGTATCCCACACAGGTAATCTCTTCTGGCTAATGGAAAAGTTGAAAAGAACAAGGAGAAGGACATACTTATACACAGATAACTTAATGCTTTTCAATTTTTAGGAGTAAAAACAGTTTGTTATAAAATAGGACCCAATCTCACATGCTGTGGGCATCTGCCAGCTTGGCTTTCATGCTCCCATTACAAGTAAGGAGGGGTGTCCAGGTTAGGACCACACACACACACACACACACACGAAAGCCAAATGTATTTTTGCAGGGGCAGCGCTGCAGCTATCCAAACTGCAGGTTTAAATTCATTCCTGTTGGAATCAAGGTCAATTTATCCACTATATTTGGTCACACTGACCTCTAGGCATAAAGTAGTTTTAGAAGATTAGTGCTGGTATTAAATATGAAGGAAAGAATTCAATATTTAACTTACCTTGAGATAGTTAAAATTAGGTATTTACTTAAATGGGAGAATCAGACTATAATAATCTGACTACAGAAATCTGAAAATGTCAGTTATGATAGCAGCCTTGGTGAAAACTTAAATCCTCCAGGGCTGCTTGCTTTCCACCAGACCATTTCACATTCACCAGTGTCAGAGGTGTGGCACCTGCTGTAAATAAGCACGGGCTTGGCCTGAAGAAAGACAATTCCATGACTACTTTTATATGTGTCAGCGTTTATAAATTTTTTTTTCTTGCCCATCACACGATTTCTTTTTAGGCTCTGGCTCAGAAAACCAGCCTCATTTTTATGGTTAACATTAATTCATAAATCCTTCTAAAGGATATCTTTCTCTTTGTCTACATTGAATTTTTTTTATTATTAAACATTTGGCCAGAAGCACAGACATTTTAAAAGAGGAATTTCATAAGGATTACTTCATAGGTGAAACAATAATTTGTTATCTGGAGAAGTAGGTGGAAACATCGAAACAATATATGATAGAATTTAAACACATAATAAAAATACTTCAGGTATTTAAAAAAAACTTAGGTATTCAAATAAGGATGGCAAAATTTAAAAGCTCATACTTTACAACACACAGTTCCTCTGTGAAAACACAGAAGGAAGAGACAGCATGAGAAATTTCTAAGGAAAGAAAGATGTATAGAGGTCAGGAATCAATTTTAGTAGCATGACTGATGAACTGCCCAGAAGAAGGTTAGATAACAGTTTCAGATTTATGCTGGTTATTTCCAAGCTGGAAGCAAAAAGAGGGCTAGATTAAAAGATGCAATCCTGGTTTTAGCCAAATGAGTCAAGGTTGCTATTTAGCCAAATTGGTTATTCAAAGCTAAGTTACCATGGCTTTACTACCTTTGATACAAGTAATAATGCTGGTAGTATTTGAGTTTCTACGAAGACAGTGTTAAAACAACTCCCTATCGTTGTACTACTTAGTTAATATTTTTAATATTAAAACTGAATTGTTATATTACTGAATTAGAAAGAACTGTGTGTAAACTTTCAATTTTGACAATGTTTATGTGAGTAGCATTAAAATATATTTACAGAGAACCTGTTGTCCTAGAGCATGTTGCTTGGTTATCTATCCAAAATGTACCCACAGGGTTAACTCACATGCAAGATGCAAAAGGAGACTGTCCAAAACCATCTCCCATCACTATAGCTACTCAGGGATCAGAAGGAGTTAAAACTCTTCTGCGGAAATCACCAAAGAAAGGCTTCTAATGATCAATAAGTTTGATCTCCCGTCCCAGCACCAGCTCCTGCTGAGGAAAATGATGAAGTATAGGTGAGATGTAAATGACCGCCGTCCTTTCCCTCTCCAGCCCAACTGGTCTTCCTGTGAAGCTAAATACTGCTCTTTGCCAAGAATGAGAAGTTCTTAAATTGCTCACCATGTAGGTAGGTAGGTAAAAACTGAACAAGGAAAATTGCTACTACGTTCAGATAACTTTCATAAACTGTGATGTTATCTCCTCTCTGTGTAGGTCTGATCTCAAAGGGTAAGGCTTCAGGTAAAGTCATGTAAGGTATTCTTGGCCTCATGGCAACTTCTTTTTCCCTCCTTATTGGTTGCAGCTGCTCTTCACGTCACCCATGTGACTAAAGGTGGATGGATGGTCAAGCTGCCAAGGCATCCCTGCAGATCTCTTTTCTGATCACTGATCCCTTCAGGAATCTTGTTTTCCTATTTGAACATTTTAAGGCTGTGATGCTGCAAACACACGGCCACTTTTACAGAAAGAGACAGCTGTTGAGCCAAGGATGGAGGTCAGAGCTGAAGGTAGGTATGAGAAGAGCAGACAGGTCCTTGGACAGAGCCAAGCCAGGATTGTTGACCCATGTCCAAATAAGTGTAAACGACTACAACTAGATTCTGCACATTACAAATTTATTTGTGCATATTCTTGTCTTGAAGACAGTTCCTTTAGCATTTGAACAATGGAGTTTTCATCTCCTTTTGGTCATCCTTTGAATTTGGTTGGTAAAGTTTACATGAAGAATTTGGTTTATTCTCTTAGTGGGACAAAAGAAGCAAAGCCTTTGAATAATTCTTCTATGTTTCTCTAACAGAAAAAGCCTTGAAAAATATCTTGGCAGGTGTAGTGAAAGGAGGTAACATTCTTTGGATAATATTTGATCTATTTTACTCTAGAAATGTATGTATTTCAGAAAACTAATAAATATTTTACAATATGATAGCTGCAAATGGCAAAGCGCTATTTATTGATCACACTGAGTGTGAAGTTCTCTTCATATGTTTTATTTTTATAATTGAATACAAAATATGTGTATGGAAAAAGTTGTGCTTCAGTGGAAAACCATGCCTTGTCTAGACTCACTCACAATTAGGGATCATCTGATTCAGATTCTATGAGTTATTTTACAGCTCTTTAAATTGCCAATAACTGCAAAGTTATTCTTGCCCAAAAAGCGGCAAATTCTGCCTTGTCAGTTTCAATTGACTTTTCTGTGTGGAAAAAGCTAGTGTTGCTTCTATTTGCATGTTAATTTCAATATTCCTAATCGACAAATGTGTCTCCCCTTTGGATTTTCCTTTGAAAAGGTTATAACATCTGCTTGTTTCCCTCATTTAACTGAGCAAAATTTTTAACACTTTCTCATTTTATATCTGCTCGTGAGTTATGTTACCTTTTTTGAAAATTATCCTATAATACTCATACAGTAAATATATATCATAGAAGCCACTGCATGAGATGCAAAGATCATTATGAAATCATGATGACCTTGTTCTTTAAGCACACAGAATCTAGAAAAAAGATAAGATAAATGCACAACAAATTTTAACATTCAGGGTTATTGGACCCAATTTAAGTTTTTGTGTTTCTTCTCAGTGAACTAATTTTTCCTATACCGTGAAACATTCTGCTCTTTCATGATCCTGAGAATTATGCTCAGGAGTTTAAAATAATAAGAAAATTCAAACTTTTCCAAAGACACACAAATGGTCAACAGGTAGACAAAAACGTGTTCAACACCAGTAATTATTAAGGAAAGGCAAATCAAAACCACAATGAGATATCACCTCACAGCTGTCAGAATTGTTGTCATCAAAAAAATCCAAAAGGGATAACAAGTGTTGGTGAGATTGTAGAGAAAAGGGAACCCTTGTGCACTGCTGATGGGAATGAGAATTGGTGTAGCCACTATGGGAAAAAGTATGGAGGTTCTTCAAAAAATTAACAATAGAACTACCATAGGATCCAGCAATTCCACTTCTGAGTATGGACCCAAGGGAAACGAAATCTTTATCTTGAAAAGATACCTGACCCTCATGTTCACTGTAACATTATTTACAAAAGCCAAGACATAGCAATAACCTAAGTGTCTACCAATGGATGAATAGATAAAGAAAATGTGTTTTTTTTATACACACAATGAAATATTATTCAGCCATAAGAAGGGAATCCTGCCATTTGCAACTATATGGATGAACCTTGAAGGTATTATGCTAAGTGTAGTAAATCAGATACTGAAAGACAATTACTTTTGTGTGGAATTAAAAAAACAAAGTCAAACTCATAGAAATAGAGAATATAAAAGTGGTTGCCAGGGGTCAGGGGGTGGGAGAAATAGGGAGAGGTTGGTAAAAGGATACAAACTCTCAGCTGTAAGATGAATAAGGTCTAAAGATCTAATATACAACATAGTGACACAGATGATAATACTGTATTGTATAATCGAAATGTGCCAAGAGAGAACTTAAATGTTCTTACAAAAAAAAAAAAAAAAAGAGAGATAAATATGTGAAGTGATGGATGAGTTAATTAATTAGATGGGAAGAATCCTTTCACAAGGTATACACATATCAAATCATCATGATGTACATTTTAAATATCTTAAAATTTTACCTGTCAATTATACCTCAATAAAACTAGAGTGGGGAGGGACATTAGAATTTTTCCCACTTGTTAATGCTTTTCCTCTTCTCTCATATTTTATATAACTTTCCCACTTCTTAACTCACTATGCTGGAAAATCACTGAAACAAAGGTCAGGAAACTTTGGCTCTTGGTTTTAGCTCTATTATTAACTAACTCTTCATCTCACTTGCAAGATGGCGCTAGTACTTGAATTCTCCTAATTCTCTTGATTCTCTCCCAGTTTAAACTATTTATGATCTTAGTCTTATAATATACAACTTAGCCTGATCTTATGAGTTTTCCAAGAAATATTTGCCAGCCCAGTAGTGGGCAATGGCAGGTACAACAGACCCAAATTTACCCAGTTGGGGTTGGCAAAGTGCATGCTGGGAACCAACAAAAGGATGAAGGGTACAAGTTTGCTCATAGAAGCATTACTGAAATAAGCTGGTCCAAGCTGGGAGGAGAGGCACCTGAGACCAGAAGCAATTCAGAGGATGAAAAAAGGGGGGATAGGGGAGAGATTTTAAATACCTAGACTCAATAGTCTCAGTCATAATTTCATAACCATAAATATCAATTTTACTGTATGTTCATTTGGAATCAAGATTATATAAATTATCACTCAATTGCCCTATGCAATCCTAGAGTTCAAAACTACTGGCAGAGAATTTAATCTATGTAACATTATTCTGATCTGCTTCCTTAATAATCTATTAATTATATAATTAAATAATTTTTGGATAACTGGCAAAAAACCATTTTAAATTTAAGGCTCTCACAGAAAAAAAAAGAAAACTAAAAAATGATCTGATCATCTAGAAGGATGATAAAGTTGAACTAAATCATGGCTATTTCATTATCCTTCTCATTGCACTGCCCAAAGGGCTGCCTGGTCTTTCCAGAAAGCATAAAAGACATCAGGAGACAGGGTTTTTGTCATCTTTTTCTGTTTAACCCTTCATTGAACACAGTTGAGAACCCAGACACTTTAATTTTCTGTCCATAATGGCAAAGAAAAGAGAACTGACAGAAGACATTTCACAATTGTTACATGAATAAGAACACAAAGACAAAAAGACAGACAGCAATACTCCAGACTCTAATGATGATTAAATTAATTGCACAAGCTAAATCTCAGATTATGAGTCTTCACATAGTATATCCTAGAAATACATTTTCTCAAACTCAAGAATCAATGAATGAACACTATACTTCTATGGACAAAAAGGAAATGTATTATCCAGTTAGTCATTCTATAGGGAGGATGTCATCATGGAAAATTTTTTTGAAAGGAATATTTGCTAAAGGACATGTAACAGTATTCTTTCACATTTTATCAAGTCTGTGCTAGGGAATTTACTTGATATGGTTCATAAGTGGACATATACTGAAGGCACTGACTGAAAGGAGATAAACAGCATAGAAATGAAAAAGTTCACTAAACTGATCATTCTAATCAATGTCTAAAACTGAAAATGTTATTATAGAATGAAGAAAATGACCAGTCTTAATTCAACAAAATTAGCCACGAAAGCTTTCAAAGCATTGCATCTTGATGATATAAGTGCAAGAAAAACCAGAGGCAATAAAAAGTCAGAACCTCTTAGAGATATGTGTGAAATCTGGATCAATATTCATAAGATGGTTATGTTCCAGGCTCATCTATGAGCAATTATTTTTGCTCAAAGGATATTGCCCATTTTGGATATGTATATCTTCATACCAGAAAAATATGGATTAAATTGGGGTTTGTTACATTTAACTTCTTAATTTAATTAATTTCCAATCCAGTTGTTTCTCATAATATCTCTTTACTTTTATATCTGTAAATTATTTGTAAAATGGATTTTTAAAATAGGTTTCACAAGAGTCCATTGGACTCAGATTGTAACAGGTGATGGCTGTTCTTCCTGGTATATTGGTGGCTAATAACATGTAGAATTTGATGAATGGTGTAAGAGATAGAAAGTGTTACATCTTTTCAAGAGAAGACATGATTACACGTATTGGGAGCAACAGGAATGGTTTTGTAAAGGAGTTGGCCTGGCTACAACAAGCTAGTCTTCTTGCCAGGTGAACATATGGCATGAATAAGAAGACAGGATTGGGAAACTGGAGGATGTCTTGGAAGGCAACTGGCTAGCTTGGAAAAGAAAACGGAAATCCAGATTACTAAACTGAATGTTAAACATACTTTATAATTTAATATCTTTAAAAATCTTTCATCTTATAGTTGAAAAAATTGAGTTTCAAAGTTGACACATACATGCCTCATGACCACAGACCTAATAATGGGGAGCCCAGGATTTCACCCTGTAACTCCAGTGATGCATGATAAATCACTTAATCTCTCCGGGCTTCCTCGTCCATAAATAAGTTTCATCGTTCAGGAATCCTTTTTCAAAGATAATAATTCCCACTTACTTCACATGGTTACTGCTGGTCTCAAATGAGATAAATATTTTAAAATTCTTTGCAAACTACAAAGCTCTATATAAATGGTAGAAACAATTTCTTTCCCTAATCTTGGATATTACATTCCTGAAGCACTTCCACTCCACTAGTGGTAAGATAACTAATAATAGAAGAACTAAAGTTCTCATAAATTACGGTTGGAGAAAGCAAAAATAAATAACAGGAAAAGCTTAAAATATCTCTCCCTTTTCAAGAATAGTAAAGAGAACAAACTAAATAGCCTAATAATGATATTTTGCATATTTTATGGATACTCTATAAGTAATTTGCATTTATCATTCCTTGTGTACTGGGATTTCTTTACTATCTCTTACTCTGCATTTTGATGAGATACTAGTAAATTAATTTGCTTTGTTGCAGATGCCAACCATTTTTTCTTGTATGTGAGTAACTGTGAAAGTATTCAGTATTTTTGTGATTTACATATTGGAGTCCCTAAAAATCAAATCTAGAGTAACTTTGTTTTAATAAATTCTATCAGAAAATTTTGTAGCTGAAGAAAATTGTAAAGACATTAATCTGTGTATAATACAGTTTTATATATGGGAAATTTGTTCACTATTCCTAGATTCTAGAAACCATTCTTTCATCTAGCTTGTAGGATAGATACTCTATTACACTGGTTTTCTTTCTACTTTCTGACATTATTTTCCTATCTTATTCTCAGTATCTTCATGGATTCACCAAGAGCTAAACATACACTTGTCTATCATCTCTCCTCTGAAAAATCTCTCCTTTAAGCAAACGATTTTCTTTATGTTGATCGCTCACAAATTATACCCACTTTGATGTCTGCCTGTAATCTCAAACTCAACTCATCTCTTCAAGGCCATTCTGACCCCTCATTTCCAGATGTCTTCTAGTATTGATTAATTATCTTTTAAGTTCCATAGTTCATCACTGCATTCATAGTGTGTATTGCTACATTATTTGGTTGTCTCAAAGAAAAGGAAAAGCTATTATTAAAATCTTCACTAGCATTTTTGTCCTTTAAAAGCAAAATGGAAACAGAAAGCTTACTCTTGGGTCAACTTTCCTAAGCCTATAAACAGTCTTTTCAATTTCCTATCAACTTGGGGATAGATTCCTGCCTCCCGTCTCTACGCCATGCCACAGACTGGTCATGCTAACTGACACTCTGTGTACATCTATCAACCCACTGGTCCACTCAATTACTAACCAGTGATGAGCATATTAGTATCACCTTATATAATGTAAATGAAACAAACAAAAATTTATTAAATTAGTCACTCTGTATTATTTTTAATAGTGCAATAAAAGAATAAAAACAATGAAAATGGAAAATAATTCTGAATTGTTGGATCCTAAAGATGGGAGAGAATTTAGTATCAAAAGGGCAGCTCATTAAAGTGGGTGAAGTACAGAGTGACTAATGTCAGAAAGAAATAAAAGCATGAATTCCCACCTAGCATACTTTTTGTACCGATGTCACTGTTATGTACGTATTCTACTCAACATTGCAGAGTAATAGGCACCCACTAGGCTATCATACAACCCTGTGGTAGCAGCCTCATCTCCTGGGCAAAAACTATGAGACTCAGCTCAATTTCCCTTTATCTAGTCATCTTTTGGCAAATCTTTTAGACTCTTGACTAAGTTTCAGTAATCATTATAACATGAGTTTTCAGAGAAGCAGCAACAGGAGAACTAAAGTTAACTGCGTGTTGACGTGCATCTTTGGAGATACTGCTAATCTGAAACTTGAGGAGATGCTGAGGCTGAAGCCACAGATTTGGGAGACATTACTGAAAAGGCACACAGTAGTTAAAGTCATAGGACAGAGGTCAGCCAGCAAAACGTAAAGCGTGAGAAGAGAACTGCAGATAAAGCTTTCAGAAATGCTTCTATTTAATAATTTTCAGGTGGAAGAACCAGTGAGGTGTCTGAGAACCAACAGTCAGAGGAGTAGGAAGGCAAGAAAAGAGGTGCTTCCCTAGTTAAAAAAGAAAATACAGTTTTGGAGTGGAGAAAGTGGCTGATAGTGATCAAATTAGATGAGGTATTAAAATAAGTTGATGGACTCAGCAAGCAGGAGGCAGTAAGAAGCCTCAGAACATACAATGAACACAAAAGAATTAAGGAGCCATAACTGAACTGCAGTGCCAGCACCCAACTGAGCTTCCTCAGAGTCAAACATGCATATCTTAGGAAATAGGAATCCCTCAAGGAGTGGAGAAAAACCTCTTTTCAAAGCTGTATACTATATATTCTTTTGAAAATCACCAGAGTCCAATAGAAAAACAGGAAAAAGACATGAACAGGAAATGCACAAAGAGAAAGAAAAATGACCCAAAATACTTTTCAAAACTCACACTAATAAAAATAGTGTTTTGAATCAACCATACCCCCCCAAATCAATGAATTATTTTCCCATCAAAGTAGCATATAAAAATACTCTGATCATACCACTGAAAACGACTAAAGATACTGGACAAAGTATTTTTAAAACACCATTTGAAATGCATTACTGATCAGGCAAGAAAGCCAGGAATGCTTAGAAGTCAAAAAGGAAGTGAGAGGAAGGAAACCAGGGCAGTAAGTGGAACACTGAAATAGACTCTCACCATGGAGGCATCCACAGAACACTGCCAGCCTTAAGCTTTAAGTTTGTAAGGGGGATGCTGGAGCAGAAGGGTCAGGAAACAAAGTCTAGGATCTGCCTGGAAGCTAAGGGTGCCAAAGGAGATTCTGTCCCATAGAGCTGGACCCCTCTCCCCAGCTGCAAAAATCCTGCACCCACGATGTGAAGATAAATGAAAAATAAACTTCCCTGAAGAAGGGGATGGCATGGAAACTGTTCCACCCCCAACATGGGGCTGGAAGGAAGAGAAGACAAACCTCTGCTGAGAAGTGATAACCACAACCCAGGCAGCAGCTCAAGTGGGGATGTGGTATAAACCGAGCATGTCTTATAACATGGTTCACAGTTGGTACAAGTGTCTCCAGGTACATGATAAAAGCACGCACACACGCACGCACACACACACACACACACACACACACACACACACACAATAATCCCTGGGGAAAAGAAGTATTTTTTTTAGTCAGGAGTCAAAAAAATTCCCACACAGATAAAAGTCCAAGAAATATGACTGATTAAAACAATCATAAAAAAACAAAAGAAAATGGGGCACCATGAACTAGGGCTAGTAGAATCAGACCCAAAGACTTCAGATAGTAGGTTGATCAGATTCAGACTGTAAAATAAATAAATTTTGATATGTTTAAAGCAATGGTTCTTAACATTACCAGGCCCGTGTCTACTTTTTATAATAAATATTTTTGTAATGCCCCTATTGTTATCCTGAAGAAGATTTAAAGTAATATATTCTACATATACACATTAGGTATGCATATGTTTTATATTTATTTATATATACATAACTTAAGCATAAAATATGGGAGAAAAAAGTAATTTATAATAAAATAATACATATTTCAATAAAAAATGCAGTAACAATACCACACTAGAAGACACAATGAAATTGTCAGTGCTTGTACTTGTCTATGATAAATAAATAAGCCATTCCATACAAGTACAGGAAAATAAAAAAGGACAGGTACAGGGGCATAGTAGAATAAAAATTAGTGTGAGTGAACTATATACAACAAGAAAGGAAATGACCTTAATTTAAGCAGCACAGCATGTCAAGTCAAATTTTAAAACAATCAATATGTAAAATATGAGAAAATACACTCTTCAAATGAGCTAGACCTTATTTATCAGTGCAGTATCCAATTCCCCATGTTGTAACATGGTAGAGATAGAGATGAAGTACAGCAGAAAACAAACCATACATCTTTTAACCCTACCAAATGCTGAGACATAAATTCAGTGTCAAATACATAAAAAGACCTTGGAAACCATATCCTTTCATAGGTGACAAGGAATAGCCGATGGACTAGAAAACAAAACAATAATACAAGAGCTTATAGAAAAATTGTTTCTGGAGACAGTATCACAGTAGGGCTGAAAAACAACTTGCAACCCCCAAATAAATCATTTCTACCTGTAATTCTTTACTTTCTGTGTTACAAACAAATTAAGAATATACAGGTTCAGTAGGCTTCTGGCCATGACAGACTCACTGTTGCTAGGCTTGCTCTCCTCCAGTAAACAACTAAAAAACTGGAAAAGATATCTGAGATAACAGTTTATAGGCACTGGATGGGACAACAGGCAGTGGAATGCACTATAGACGGGAAACATTCAAAGTAAGCACCATGTATGACCTCGCTTTCTGAGCAGACTTTCAGGACTAAGGTTCAAAGAGATGGAACCCAAGCATAGCACTGTGATGTCAGTGAGTGAGAGAATTAAAGATTTGAGCTAAAGGTTTAGGAAACAGTTGAAATTGTGGAACAGGTTACTGGAGAGAAGAAATCTGTGCCAAAGAGCCCCCTTGCACCCATACGCAGAGTGAGACTGCTAAGCACAGAAGAAAGAGGCTGCTATTATTTGGTGGAGAGATAAGCAAAGACGCAAGGTCACACAGTGCTGGGAGATACAGGAATGTTTCCCAGCCAGAGTGGCAAGATCACCACTGGATCTCTAATCCAGCAGCTTGGGCATTCAGTTGAGATCCCAGTAACTCATACCTTAGAAATAAGGACAATTCCTCAGAGGAAGGGCTGCACGTTAGGACTAAACACAAAACCAACACAAATGTATACTAATTTAGAATAAAAACAAGGCCGGCAGAATAGAAATCTACCAGTAATTCAATTGCCTGCCACAATAAAACTCAACACCTTATAAAGAAGATAAAAATCTAGACTCTTTACAACTGTCAGCAACAACAATCTGCATACAGTAAAAGAATTACTAGACATGCAAAGAAGCAGGAGAAAGCAACTCACATTCAAGGAAAAAAGCAGACAATAGAAAAGACCCTGAAAAGACCCAAATGGTGGAAGTAAGAGAGCTCAAAACAGCTACGATAAATATATTCAACAACATACAGGAAAAGGACATGCTGGATAAACAACATGGGGAAACTTGGCAGGAAAAAGAAAGAAAACTATAAAAAATAAACCAACTGGAAATTCTAGAACTGAAAGCTGTATCTAAAATGAAGAGTTCACCGACTGGATAGAAGCATTGTGGAAACTGCAGAACAAGAATCAGTGAATTTAAAGATAGACTATAAAAGAAATAGTATGAACTGATTTCAGAGAAAATAAAGGACTGAAAAATATGAACAGAGCCTCTGTGACATGTGGTATAATATGAAATAAAGCATTATATATGTAGTTAGTCCCAGAAAAAGAAGAGAAAATGAGGCAGAAAAAAATACTTGAAGAAATAAAGGCTAAAAGGTTCCTAAATTTTACAAAAAACATCTTTAATCGACAGATCAGAAAAGCTCAGAGAACCCCAAACGTGATAAATACAAAGAAAATCACACCTTGGCACATGGTACTTACTACTAAAAACCCAAATAAAGGAGTAACGGAAACAGACATATTTCACACCATGAAATGCAGAAATAAATGACATTTGATGTCTTCTAAGAACTAATGGAGTCCAGGTAGCAATCAAACAACATCTTCAAAGAAAAAATACTTTCAACTGAGTATTTTGAATCTATTAAAAATATCCTTCAAAAATGAGAGTAAAATAAAGATATTTAAAACAGCGAAAAAAATGTGACAATGAATATATGTATGTTTATGTATAACTGAAAAGCTGTGCTCTACACTGGAATTTGACACAACATTGTAAAATGACTATAACTCAATAAAAAATATTAAAAAAAAAAAAGAATATCTGAGAGAACTTGTAGCCAGCAGACTTCCACAAGAAAAAATGCTTACCAAAAAAAAAAAAAAAAAGGGAGGGGGCTGGAACTTCTTCAAGCTCAAAGGAAATGCTACAACATGAAAACTTCAACCTATGTAAAGAAACTGAAGAGAACTGGAAATGGGCAATGTATACATAAACATAAAATGCTATCTATTTTCTACTCTTAATTATTTCTAAGATAAATAACAATATAAAGTAAAAGTAATGACACTGAATTGTGGAATTTATACGTTACGGCAAAGTAAATATAAGACACAATACCACAAAGGATGACATGGGGTGAATGAAATTATCCTTTTGTAAGTACTTACATTTTATAGCATGTGAAACAATATTAAGCAAAAAAAAAAATGCAGGGGACGCATAAAGAAAAATAGCAAGCAAACAGCAAAGTAGTAGACTTGTATCTAATTATACCAATAATTAAATACAAATAGTCTCAATTCTCCAATTAAAAAGAAGAGATTGTCAGGTTTGATAAAAACCACGTTTCAGAAACCAGTTTTTAATTAAAAAAAGAATCTGGTTCTGTTTCCCTGGAGATCTCTGACTATTACTCCTATCTATTAAAGAAATTGACTTTGTAATAAAAAAAAATTTCCACAAAGAAAGCTCCAAGTCCAGATAATTTTACTGGTGAATTCTAGCAAACATTTAAAGAAAAAAATTTAAATAAATGATACAATCTTACAAAACCTTTTTTCTTATGAGGAGGGAAATTGTTTATAAGATGTTAACCCTAATACCAAAACCTGACAAATACATTACAAGAAAATAAAACTATACACCAGTATCTTTCATGAATATGGATACACAAATCATTAGCAAAATATCAGCAAGAGTCCAACAATATATAAATTATATAAATAATATAAAAAGATTAGGTATCCTGATCAGAGTTTATTCCAGAAAAACATTTCTGTTGGTACTATCATTCAAAAGTCAATTAATTAACTTAAAAGTCATATTAATAGACTAAAGGAGATAAAAACAACTGACATTTCAGTACCTTCAGAGAAAAGCATGAGAAAATCCAACATTCATTTGTGATTAATATTTTTCAGGAATTAGAAATAGAAGAAAACTTTCTCAACCTGACAAAGGACTATCATAATAATTAATAGGGAAATACTGAAATACTGAATATTTTCCTCCAAATAGAAGGCAAGGATGTCCATTCTCATCACTTCTAAATAAAAATTTACTAAAGTACCTAGCTGCTCCAGGAAGGCCAAAACAAAAACAGAAAACAAAACAAAACAAAACAAAATAAAACCCACAAAAGCAAAACAAAAAAGTGAAGAAATAAAAGTCATAAAGATAGAAAAGGAGGGGAAAAAATTATCATTTGCAGACTACATGATTATTAACATATAAAATCCTAAGGAATCTACAAAAGATAACAGAATTAGTAGATAAATACAGTAGTCAAGAAATCAGTTGTATTTTTATATATTGGCAATAAACAGTAAATAAAATTTAAAGAGATTATATATAATAGCATCAAAATACATAAAATAAGAATAAAGTAAACAAAAGATATGGAACTCTTTGAATACTAAGAACTATAAACCATTACTGAAATACATGAAAACTTAAAATAAATGGTTATACATCAGGTTAATGAATTCAAAAACTCAAAATGGTTAAGATGTAAATTCTCACCAAATTATTCTATAGATTAAATGCAATCCTAATCAAATATCCAGTTTACAAGTTCATTTGTAATTTATATAAAAATACAAAGGACCTTGAATGTCCAAGACAGTTCTGGAAAAGATAAACAAGTTTGAAGGACTGATATTACCCGATTTCAAGAGTTACTGTAAAGACATGACAGGGTTTTTCAATCTTGGCACTATGACATTAGGCCAGATAATTCTTGTTGTGGGGGCTGTCCTAAGCATCATAAGATTTTTACCAGTATCCATAGCCTCTACCCACTAAATGCCAGTAGCAACCCTTCTCCTCAGTTGTAACAACCAAAGATGTCTCCAGACACTGCCAAATGTCTACTCCAGGACAAAATCAACCACAACTGACATACAGTAAACAAGATAGGACAGTAGTGGCATTAAGATGGACAAACAGGTTAATATAAGAGAACAGAATCCATAAACATGCTACCTTTATGCAGCCGTTTATTGTTTTGTTTTAAACTTTAACAAGAATGACTTCTGAGAAAATCCTCTCACTGACAGCACAGCACTGACAGTATTTGAGCTGACAACTGGACTTTGAAAAGCAGCCTGGCCATGCACTACAGGACATCAGACCTCCTTCTTGAGCCAAAAAATGAGTGATTTTAGCATGGTTCAAGTGTTTGCAGGCATGATAGCTTTTTAATTTGTAAATAAAATATAATTTAAGATGCGTGGATTTAGGGTCACCCAGAATTTAAACAGGCTTATCTATATAAAAAACACATAGAATAGACAGACAATGCCTTCAGGTTTTCCTATAATTTTCGGTCTGTGATAGGATTATTTATCTCTTTTTTTATTACTACTCTTAACAGTGTAACTGCTAGACTATTCATAATATATATACCTATAGCATTATTTTCCCTACTTTAACAATAACTTTCTAATTATATCATAGACCCAAATTTTACTTATTACACAGTTGTAGGTATTAAGTGTCAGAGGTAAATTATTTTTAATAAATATAAAGATATTAAATTGCTGCTATTAAAATAATTTCCAATGACTTATTAATTCAATTCTTAGAGCATGAAAAATAGATCAAGCTATATGAAGTAACAGTCTATAGCTATGATTAGATTTATGGCTTCATTATGGAAATTTAAATTTCTATTTATAGATTATACCTCAGGTTTATCAACTATAAAACTGGAATTCCTATACCTCAGTAATTTCATGAATTAAATAACTGGAACTCCTACCAAAGTATCAGTGGGATTTTCTTGGTAGTGATGAGAAGACTTGACAAAGTAACTTTAAATTTCACCCAGGAGCTAGAGGAGTATTTTAGGACAGTAATAAAGGGAGATCTGCTTTCTAGGTACTGAAAAAGGCATTACAGATATACAGAACTAAAAACAACTGGTGGAAGAAAAAGCAAGACAATACAAAATTAGAGTCCTGAAACATACACATTAGAAGTAATATATAGAAGAAATCATTACATAACAAAGAGGCTTCACAAATTAATGGAAAGTGTTCAAACAAAAGATACTGAGTATGGGGAAATTTAGAATAAACTTTTATATTATATAAAGTTACAAAATAAATTTTAGATGGATTTAAGAGTTAAAAGAAATAAACCAGAAAAAAATATCCATCAGTATTTATCTAATCGCTGGATGGGTAAGCAACAAAGGCAGAAACAAATGAAAGAAGAATTCACCAAATGAAAGAGCCATAAAATTGGATATGCCAAAAATGATCACAGATGAAGCAAAATTATTATTTGTAGGTGAAATATTTCATACTTTGAAAACCATAAATATATTGAAAAATTATTAAAATTACTAAAAAGAAGTTAATAAAGTGGCTGGTTACAAAATTATTATACAAAATCAATTCCATTTAGAAAAAAATTATATAAAAAAAGAAGGTAAAAAAATGCCAATTTTAATAGTATGCACACACACACATAAACACACAAAGATAATATACCCCAGGACAGACTTTGTATATGTGTTTAGATTGACTCAAATTTTATTTTATGCTAACAAAGTACAATTTTCATTTTCTCTATTTAGTTCCTGCATGTCTCTTATTAAGCTTTATTCCTAAGTGTTTTCATGTTTGTTCCTTTGGTAAATGAAATGTATTCTTCAGCTTCTCTCCTCGACCCTCCATCCCTCCACACTCCTATCTCCCTCAGCAGAAGGGTCATGGTTTGATAGTTTGTTTACTGACAGCTCAGAGGAGCAAGAACTGTACCTTCCACAGTCAGAACCTCTGCTCAAGAAATGCAGCTCTGTACTCTTGTTAAGGGAAGAAAAACCACAACTGGAGAAAAAAAAAAAAAAACAGTAACTCACAGGGACAACGTAATCTAATGAAGAAAGAAGCACTTTTAGAAAATGTGGCTCCCACTGAAATTCTCTGAAGAAACTTGTAACATAAACCAATTAGTTTAGAACAGGGTTTAAAAGGCTCTCTGGAACTAAAAAACTGATTTGAAATTTTAAAATTAAATGGGAAGAACAGTGAAAGGAGATAGTCACACCTGAGAACTCAACATTCTGGAACAATCTTACAACAAAAAGCAAGACAGCAGATGGAAATGCTAAGAAAAAAGATAAGAAACTTTAAAGACCAATTTTAGAACTAACCAGTTGAATAAAAGGAGTTCTACAAGGAGAAAAGGAAACAAGGAAAGAACTCTGCAAAAAAACTACAGAAGAAAATTTCTAAATACATGAAGAAATGAATATTTTGTACAGGCGACACTGGTTTTGTACTAAGACTTTCTCAGTGAAGGGAGTAGTATGTTTTACATTATGACACAAGCTCCTAGTGCTATTGAAAAACGGAAACAGTGTGAAGACTGGCTACTTTGAACAGCACTGTTTTATAGATATCAGTTGTTTTTGCCTAACTCACCCAACATCTCTTTTCATAATAGCACCTTGGTTTTCTTTTAGAGAGTCCTCCTTCCCCTACTTTAAATTCTTGTGGTTTGGATGGGCTTACCTCACTCCTCAGCTCAAGGTGTGGGCAGATGAGTCCTGTCTAGCATTACCAGTCTGATGAATATAATCAGTCCTGGGCTTTTGTTAGAACTGTTGGTAATTCTGTCCCTCTTGGCATGTGGATTGAGCACCCAAATCCAGATGTATCTGAAACTGTTCTAATTCTTGGAATTATGAATTATGTGAGTCAAAAATTTTCTTTTGTCCTCCTTAAGCCAGTGGTTCTCAGACTGCACAGTGCCTCAAAATTACCTGGAGGGTTGGTTAAAAAACATAACCTAACAAAACAGAGCAAAAGACAGACGGCTGGGATCCATATCCTGGGGTAAGTCTTGATGAGGCTCGAGAATTTGCGTTTCTAACAAGATTCTATGTGATGCTGATGATAGTCCAGGGGCCACAACTGTGGACGAGTGCCTTAAATCATTATGAGTTGGCTCATATTACCTACATCCCAAAGATTAGTGACCAACACAGCTCCAATTAGATAAAAAAATTAAATAACCCTTGAAGCAAAGGGAAGATTAAAATGAAAATTTTAAATTATCGAGAAGATAATGAAAATAATTAGAAATTCATTCTAAAACCTATACAGCCGAAGCTTTTCTTAAAGGAATACTTATTGTCTGAAATCCTTATTGTTTATAAAAATAAAGCCTGAAAATAAGCTAAGTATTCAACTTTATAAAACCAAAAAAGTATAACAGAATTAACAAAAGTTGATGTTTTACTGTAAAAACTGAAAGTAAAGAAATAGAGAAAACCAACAAAAGCAGCAAAAAATATAAATAAGACAAAAGCTAATTATCTGAAAAGGTAAATCCATGAGAAGCCTAAATAGGAAGAGAGAAAATAAAAATGTTAAATGCTAGGGATTCTTAAAATCCAATTGCATAATGGAAGAAACTAAAACAGTAAGAGAATCTTATTGCAACTTTATGTTAATACAGTAGAAAATACAAAGGAAGTATATAATTTACCAAAATATACCAAATTTGACCAAGAGGCAGCAGAAAAAATTAATAGATAAGTAATTTTTTTAAACTACAAAAGGCAAAAAAGGGCTTAGGTTTTTTGTAGCTTAGTTCTTCTGTCACCTTTTAAAGCTCTGGGTTCCAAATTATTTTGACTATGCAAACTTACCAGTAAAATATTTTTGAACACCCATCCCAGTACATGTATATTTGTTTGTATTTATAGATTATATGTATACTAGTATATATCATAAGACAAAAAGAATAAAATAAATATAAACTCATCATGATATTTTTTCCATGTATGAAGAAAATGAATCTATTACATTGTCTTTCTATTGGAGTGTAGATTTTCCACTCTGGAGACCACTCTTTTAGTTCTTATATATATTATCCCACAAGATAGAAACAAACAGAAAACTCCCTAAAATATAAAGCAGAATAACCTTAATAATAAGACATGATGAGAGAAACATATTGAAGAGTCTAAGTTCATGAAGACCAATAAATATTATGAAACTGAGAATATCAGTGTATCATGACTAAGAAGGGTTTTTTCCTCCAGGAATAAAAGGATTGTTTAACTTTTTAGAATCTATACTTAGAATTTTAATCTATATTTAGAATCTATATATAAAATGAAATTCATTTTATCAATAACTGGTAGTAAAAAATTACATTAATTATGTCAATTGATGCTGAAAAAGATTTTTGATATAGTTCAACAGCTACTCAGAATAAAAATTCAGCAAACGAGAAGGGAAGCAATTAAACATCATGCTTATTTACTGAAAAAGTAAGATTAAATTTGAAATATTAAAGCCATTTTCATTAAATCAGTAGATGCAGTGCCTGCTGTCAGCAGCATTTTCAACAGTGTTCAGTATATTCTAGTCCATTCCATAAGAAATAGTAGGTATGACTATTGGAGAAGAGACAAAACTATCCACCAAACCCATAGTTTTTCTCTAACGTAGCAATAATCAGTTAAAAGGAAAAAAAAAACCATTCAAAATAGTATCAAAAATTATAACACCTAAGAATAATCAAGAAAGGTATGAAATTTATATAAGTAACTTATTAAAGGACACTTGGAAAAAATGAGTCAATATAACCTACATACTCCTGCAATCCCATTCTCTTGTCTGCCTCTCCACAGTAGCATTATTATGACTTTAGGGTTTATCAGGTTTTTATATTTTTACCACACATATAAGTATCCATAGACAATACATAATATTACTTGATGGTTTTTAAAAAACTAAATAAAAATGAATAAATCTGCATGGATCATTCTGCAACTTGCTTTATTATTCAACATTATAGTGGGATTTTTAAAAGCGTAATCCAGATTGATAAAGGTAATTCTAATCTGTTGATTTTAACTCTGTATCATTTTGAGAATATATTATAATTTAACCATCCTCTTGTTAACAGACACTTAGGTTGTTTCTGTATTTTTGCTATTACAAACAATGTTGCAATAAACATTATTTTTGCACAATTATCTTTGTGTACATATGACCGTGACCCAAGAGAAAACATTTTGCATCATGATTCAATAGTCACAAACACACATCTAGTACAACCCAAAAGTATATGAAACAATAGTTACTCTTACTACATGCAAAGCACTCTGATGATTTTTATTGTTTCATTAAAAATAGCAATAATACTTGTCTTAATTTACCAAATGAATATCAAAGGCCACTACTGGGTCCCAGCCCACAGTTTGAAAAAGACTGCTCTGGGAAATCCATCTAGAAGTGCAATCAAAGGATATGAACAATTTCCATTCCACCAGATATTGCCAGATTGCTCTCTCAAGTGGATTCATGAATTATGAGTCTCATCAGGATTGGGTGACATTCTTCACACTACTTAGTATAGTTAGACTTTAAAATTTCTGTTAATTCTATGGGAGTGAAATAGTATGTCATTTAAATTAATAATGCTGAGTATCTTTTTATTTGTTTACTGAATATTTATTTTTCTCTTTTATAAGTTAGTTTATTTGCTCATTTTTCTACTGGGTTTTCACTTTTTTTGACTTGCAGTCTTTTATATATTATAGACATTAATTCTTTATCAACTACATGCATTGGAAATATCCCTTCCCACTCTATACCGTATTTTCTTACTTTGTTTATATTATTGGTGCTGGACTATTTTATGTCAATTTACTTATGGCTGGTAACTATGTTTCCCAGAATCTTTTTTCTGGTTGGTTCTGGGTCAGAGTCAGCTGAAAGAGAAACTTCTATACAAGACATGGAAAGCAAAAATAAAGCAGAAGTCATTATTCATGGAGGGTCATTGGGGTCAGACATGGGAGCAGACACAGATCTGCCCTGCAGGTCTCAGCTTGTCCTCTCTGGTGCTCTGTGCTCAGCTTGTCTTCCCAGTGTTGGTCTTGCTGACCAGCAGTAGCCCGCCACTATCCCTTGTCTACAAACCCAGAGAGGCTGTCACAATGCAGAGGTGACCCAGACTTCCCAGGGGCTCCCTCTTCCCAGCTCCTCTGCCATACCAGATATATTTGGCTTTTTGGATTTCCCTGCAGGCTCTGATCTATTTATCTAGTCTAGAGTTTCTGAAGACTAGTTAGTGACTATTTCTCTAATGTACTGGCTCTTTGCTTCCCCAGTAACTCCCACATTTTGCATAAGATCTAAATTTCCAATTTTCATAACATTTAGAGTGGTTCTGTATTTTTGAGTGAAACATTGCCAGGTAGAAATTTTAAATTTTGAAGTAGTCAATTTACTCTTATCCTTTATGGTTTGTATTTTTTGTGTCTTGTTTAAAAAAAAAAAATTCCCAAACCTAAGAACTGTAAAGTTTTGCTTTATACTTTTAGGTCTTTAAATATAGTATGAGGTAGGGGTCCAATTTTACTTTTTCTCTATGGTCAGATACATTGTCAGAATCATTTATAATTTTTTCATGATTTTCTAAGATCTGAAATGCACCTCTGCCATATATCAAGATTTGTATATATTCTCATCCAATGGTCTACTTGTCTTTCACTGGGCCATCATCTCATTCAATCATATATACTCACATGGCTGTATAATAAATATAGAATATCTGGTAGGGGGAGCCTTCACGCTTTGTGATTTTCATCTACAAAATTACGTTGTTATTATTGGCCCTATTAACCTCTGAATCAATTTAAAATCAACCTTTTTGGAATTCTGAATGAAATTACATTGAATCTATATACTAATACACAGGGAATTACCCTCTTTAAAATATTGAGTCTTACCATTCAGTAACAAAATACCTTTCTCCATTTATTTAGGTATGCTTTTATATCTCTCAGTATAAGTTTATCACTTTCTCCACGTAAGTCTTTCATAGTTTTGTTAGATTTATTCCTAGGTACAGTATATTATGGTTTATGTTCCAAATGTGAATCAAACTCCTTTTTTTTTAAATTACAGTTTCTAATTGTGAGTTCCTGGGGTTTAGAACTGTCCTTACATTCCAGATATTCAGTTGATCTTAGTTTGACTTTCATGTATTGAACTTACAACTAGCAATCTTGTTAAATTCTTTTGTTTATTCCAATTACTCCAATAATTCATCTGTAGATAACCATGGATATAAAATCATATTGATACAAATAACAAGGCATTTGTTTTTCTTCTTTTCCAATCCTTAGGTCTTTTATTTAGTTTTCTTCTCTTATTGCACTGGTAGCACCCCCAGTACTATCAATAATAAATCCAAGAGGGAACCCTCAAGATGGGGTACTAAAGCTGAGAGGACTAAAAGCAAATGCTTAAATCAGAGAACAGAATCTCAAGTCAGCCACTAGGAAAAAGAAAGAACTGTCTTAATAGCAGTTCCATACAATGGTTCTATAAAAAAGGAAATCACTGTCCCCAGAGGCATTTATTTGTGACAGTATACAATGAGTAATGAAGAAGACAGCTAGGTATAAAGAGACCCTGGTTCAAATTTAGCACAGGCAATTGAGCTCTTCTAACTATGATCATACACCTGCTTTCACAATTAATGAGGACAACTATAAAATTCAGTTGTCCTTAGTAGAAGATTCTTGAAAAACTGAGTTTTAAAAATAATTATTTAAAGTATAGATAATATTTTTAGCCTTCATGGATGAGTGTATTTTTAGCATTTCTAGAGATTATGAACATTTTCTATAGCCAATAAGAGTAAACAAGTAACTCTGTCCCAAAAGGAAGTGAAATATTTGATTTTGATCCTTATTACCCATATATTTAAAACAATCATACAATAGACAAGACTTAAAGAAAAATTTAAAGCTTAAAGAAAATTTTTAGACATCAAAATTCTTGAATTCTTACTTGACTTGTTCTAGATTTTCTTTTAAGAGAAATTCACCCCTTTTTAATAAAACATTTTCTAAACTTAATATTTGTTCTCTGCATATATCCAAAGGACCTACACTTTACATGTTAGCCCTTCATTATGTGAAAATGCATATGTTAAAAATTTTACTTTATATGGAAGTTTATTAGGAATCTGATTTTAGAAAAACAGAACATGCTTTACTAAGTTACTACTTCTTATTGATAGGTGCAAGTGGATTAAAATCTACTTATTAAAATTTGGTGACCCTATTTACACCAACAAAAAGAACAATCTCTTTATCATATCAAGATAATTCAAGTTGTCACTCCTTCAATCTGTTGAACCAAATTTCAAAAAAATAAAATTCCAATGTAAATTTATAAGAAGCTTTGCAAAAGGCTCTTCAAATTCATATGGACAGAATTTGACTTGTACCTCCTTATTAGTGGAGACTGAAGAAAGGCTAAAAACTTTGTAATTCTCTGGATAGTTACCTGGGCTTGAGACACAGGACTAGTATCTCAGTGGAGGGATTTAGCAAAGTATGGAAATTTTCTGTTGATTAGTCTTTATCTTAACCAGCCCTTACTGTTCATACAGGAACAGACTGGACCTCATAACAGACATAAACTTTAGAATTTATGTTTTCTAAAGTTTAAAAGTAACACTGTGAATGGTTATATGTTCATTAAAAATATACAAACTTAGTAAAAGGCTTAATTTATTTCCTTTTGTGAAAGGACCTCTAAGTTTAAAAACATTACTCATTTTCTATCATCCCTTGTATTAAAACCATACAATAAATATTTTCATTTTCAATAATCTCATTTTCACCAAGACCACAGTCTAAAGGAAGGAAGCTATGTAAAATTACTTCTTAAACCCATAATTTCTACTTATAATATTAGTAGAGTTCCTTCTGGACCATTTTTTTCTTTAGGTATTATTTTACTATTTATTTTGCTTAGAATAAAACAGCAATCAGAAAATCAACCCCAAACTGTGATTATTTGCCACTTGGCTTCTGACCATTCTCATCAGACATCTTGGGAGACCTATGCAGCGCCAAATGAAGCTCACCCCACACAATGTCTTGTGGAGGGTGATGAGAATGGCACATTGTCTGCCTAGTCTGAACAGAGGTCACAGCAGGGAGAGCATCTGCTAAGATAATGTGAATGAAGGAAACAACCATAATTGCCTCATTAAGAGATCTCTGGCCAAATAATCACAAGAAGAAAAGCTTGGAAAACCACCCTAAAATTAAGTCTATAATAAGAAAAATTTGGGGTAGAATTTTAAAAATGCAGGAGAATTAAGGAGACTTCAGTGTTCTACTAATTTTACTAACATCCTTAGTAACTATATAAATGAATGGAAACTTGGATGCAACAGTTCAGTTATTCAACTCCAGCCCTTGCCAGTCATTAGTAGGAAGCAGAAGATGCAAATTCACAGCTGTCCAGGATACAAACAAATGTAAAATAAAGGGTGGTGGGGAATTGCTTACAAGGGACCAAAACTTAGCAACTAAGATTAAAAAAAATTATTTTATTGAAGTATAGTTAATTTACAATACTGTGTTAGTTTCTGATGTACAACAAAAGGAACTAAGATTTAAAGTCTGTATTTTGAAATTACAATGAAGAACATACAATTAAAGACATAAGGAATATTTTAAAAGGGAAAGAGGTAAAATATAAAAGAGCCAACTCTAAGAAAGATACAGGGGGAAAAAGGAAATTGTCTCTGCTTGACCAATTTACTTTCTTCTGCTTTCTATCTCTTCCTTTTAAAAACAGATTTTTTTTTCTTAAAAGTATATAGTTACAACCAAATCCTCAGTCACTTCAAACTATCAGCTTATATATATAATTTATCAACAGTGTTGAATAAAATATGTATTTTCTTATTCAACATTGTTGATAAATTAAAATTATTTCATAGTAAAAGCTAAGGTAAATATCGTCCCACTTTAATTTAAATTAAGCATTTAAACTGGAGAAAACACTAAAATGTATTGAAATGCTGACAAATTATTTTTGCCTTTCCTGATATTTTGAGATTAAGCTTAATGAACTTAATTTGTATTATACAGTTAATACTGTATAAATAGAATCCTGAAGTGAATTATGATTACTAAATTTTTCTGATTCCAAAAACCACAGTAAAATTAGCTTGTTACAACCATAAGCCAGGTTTAAAATAAGCAAACTATTTGATGACTTTGATGTTTTGCACCCAAAATGTGCTGGCTAATTTTTCCATTCCATTTACCATTCCGGTCTTTAAACTGCCTTAATCTCCTGCCCTCAGATGTTGACCCTGTAAGAATAGGGGTCATAGGTCAGACTAGACAGACCTCAAAGGATCTGGACTATCAATTCATGCCTGAGAGATTTCTCTTCCACAATAGGAACCCACTAAACAGCAAATTCCTAAATCTAATCACACAAGTATCAGGGTGAAACAGTTATTTATTGGAATTTCTCGATTTACATTTTTCAAACATCTCCAGCACCTAAGGAGCATTTTTCTTTTTCTTTTGGGAGCAGATTCTGGGATATAATAAGTAAGAAAATAAAATCATTAAAAGAACTTTTAATATAAAACAGATATCCTTAATAAAATGGCACTATAAACCTAAGTATGGATTTGTTATTTTCAGGAATGCTATGTGGATTTCAGAAACCATAGCACTAGAAGTTCTAACTATAAAGCACCTGGAAAACTTCATATTATACCACAGAGATAATGAGCAGAAGAGGTTATACTGCCATAGAGGTGGGTGAGGAGGTGGGTGGAGGAGGGTTCCTAGTAGTTAATTTTGGGCTCACTTGCTTTAAAGGTGAATTGGTGCATTAAACAAATATTTTTTTTCTTTTAATAAACAAGTAAAAATATACAGTCCGTCAACAGGGGCAGCCTAAATAGATAAAAACAAAATAAAAAAAATCTTACAGCTTCCAAACCTTCCTGAAAATTTGAAGAATTTGAAATCACAAAACTATGGCCTTATAAAATAACTTTTCTATCATACATCTTCAATTAATTTGAAAAGAAAAAAAGGTAAGATAGCTCTTCTGAGCTGAGAATAATTTGGACATACACAATGAGTTTCTATTTATGTTCACCTTGGTCTTTGTGAAAATAAATGGTAAATATAACATAATGTACCATTCTAACACCATTTTAATACTGGACTATAAGGAATGACAAATTTCATAATCAGTTTTTAAGGGTAAATGAAGAGCATCTTAAAAATAATAAATTAACAAGTCTTTGTAATGTGAACAAATGAAAATAACTTCCTACACTTCCATGCTAAAAGCAGTAATACTGAACATCACAACAATTAACCTTCTTTCTAAACAAAATACATTAAAACTTCAACTCATGTAGAAAATCAAGAAGCTTACTCATGTGCTAACGCAGTGATGCAAATGAATTATTGCCTGAAATGGAATGAAAGCAATAGAACATTGGTACTATTTTCTAAGTTATTTTAAAAATCTCTAGTCAACATTGTTGAAAGGAACTCGCATTATTATGAATAGCACTTCTTGGACTGTGTGGTTGGGTAAAAAGATGTGGAAGGTTAAGGAGAACAAAGAAGACAGTCACTATGCCTAGAAAAATATTAGAATAAAAAAGGAGGGAAAAAAGAAAACCATAGACAATTTTAAAAAAAAGATATGTATACACCCACTGTATATATCTATAATGTATACATCTATTTCAAATGTTTTTAAAAATTATCCATATTTTAATCCTGTAATTATTCAGAATTAAAATCATTTAACCTACACAAAGATTTCCAGACTAGTTGTTTCAGTCCACATCCTTTTTACTAATGTAACACATTCATTAATATAAACCAAAATTTTATTATATAAAATATTTAACTCTATATTATAGGTTGATATGATTATTTCATATAAATAGGAAAAATCAATAGTGACAAACAAAATCATCATTCTACTATCTTCCCCCACAATTTCATTGTGTTTGAATTTATTTCTTTTTCCTCAGAGTATATTGTGTCTTTTTAAATAATAAGGTATCAAGTATAAGCCAGTTTTTGAGAATAAGAATAAATTTTTAAAATTTTTTCTTAACAACTTTCATTTTAGTATAAAGAAAACTTTTAATAAGGGTCATTAAATCTCTTTACTCTTTTGAGAATAAACATAAGAAAAAGTAAACAGGAAATAAAAACCAAAAGTTATATCATTTAAAATTTTTAGAAAACATTTTAAACGTGGAGGATTCAAAATAAAATAAGGTAATATTGAGTACTATGGAGTAATCAGACACTGGTAACTGCACACTAAAATCAGCAGAATTAAGACAAAATGAAAAACTAAACCCACTTTCTTTTATAAATAGTTTACTTAAAATTAAGACAGAATTTTAAGATAGAATTTTAAAAATTATCTTATATTTCTTGCCACAGAAACATAAATCTTCACACAAAATGGTTCCATATATATATATTTGTATATGGATAGAACAAATAAGTTCTCATGTGGTGAAACCAAATTTTGAATTTGTTAAATATATTAATTCTGTGTAACAAAAACTTTATAAAGTATTAATATTTTTAACTTGAAATGACAGAAATTAAACTTTCTAATTTAAAAATATTTCAAGAGAAAAGATATTCTTTTCAGCAGACAGTGTTTGAACAACTCATATTATTCACAGGCAAAAAAGTGAGCCTAGACTTCAATCACACACCTCACAAAGGAGGAAAAAAACTTTGTGATTAATCAAATGTGGAGTTAATCAAAGATTTTTTAAAACAGGACACAGAAGATTGATAAATGTCTGTATCAAAAGTTAAAACTTTTGCTCTGTGAGATATGTTTAAGGGACTGGAAAGATAAACCACAAAGTCAGAGAAAATATTTGCAAATCACGTATCTCAGGACTTGTACCCACAATTTATATAAAGAGCTCTTAAAATGCAACAGTAAGAAAACAATCTAGTAAAAAGCAGGCAAAAGGTATGAACAGACACATCATCAGTGAGGATATGAGGATGACATAAAAACATTAAAAAGCAGCTAAGTATCAGTAGCTACTAGGGAAGTGGAAACTAAAACCATGATGAGATATCACTGCATGATTAGAATACTTAAAATTTTTTAAAAAACTACTGACAATACCAAATGATGACCAAGATGCAGAGCAATTAGAACTCTCCTATGTTGTTTATGGGAATGCAAAACAGTACAATAAATCTAAAAAAAAAAAATTGGCAGTTTCTTATAAAGTTAACATACATCTATAACCGCATTATCCAGCAATCTAACTCCTAGATAAATGAAAACTCATGTTCACAAAAAAACCGGTGCACAGATGCTTGCAGCAGCTCTTTTCATAATTGCCAAACTGGAAACTACCTAAATGCCCTTCACAGATGAATGAAAAAACAGTGCTATATCCACACAATGGAATACTACTAAGCAATAAAAAGGAATAACCTACTGTAGTCCCCCCTTATCTGTAGAGGATATGTTGCAAGACCCCAAATGAATGCCTGAAACCCTGGACTGTATCAAACCCTATATATACTTAATACATTTTTTTTCCTATACATACAAACCTATGATAAAGTTTAATTTATAAATTAGGCACAAAAGAGGTTAATAACAACAATAATAAAATAGAAACATAATAATATACTATAATAAAATTATGTGAATGTCGCTCAAAATATCTCGCTCAAAATATCTTATTGTATAAATTTAATAGCTTTTCCATCTTAACTATGCACTTTTCATACAGTTTGGGGAGCAACAGCAGAACTACCATGAATTTCTTTTACCTTCTTCCCAGTTTCAGACAGAAGATTCCTTCATATCATAGATCTTAGCAACCTCAGCCTATGATTTTTTTCTTTCATTATTAAGTCAAGAACTTTCTCCTTTTCACTGTAAGAAAGCACTTCGCGGCAACTCTTTGGCATATCCAAATTGCCGCATCACTACTCTTGTGCTTTGAGGCCATTATTAAGTAAAATAAGGGTTATTTCAACACAAGCACTGCGATACCACAAAGTCAATCTGATAACCCAGGTGGTTACTAAGTGACTAATGGGCGGTATATGCTGGACAAAGGCACGATTCACCTCACAGGTGAGACAAAGTAAATGGTGCGAGATTTCATCAAGCTACTCAGAACAGTGCACAATTTAAAACTTATGAATTGTTTATTTCTAGAATTTTCCATTAAATAGCTTCAAACAGCTGTTGACCATGGGTAACTGATACCCCAGAAAGCAAAGTTGTGGATAAGAGAGGAATACTGCATTGATACACTCAAAAGCTTGGGTGATTTTCAAAGCCATTATGCTGAGTGAAAAAAGCCAATTTCAAAAGGTTACAAACAAACTGAGCCCGGGAGTAGTAAGCGGTGTGGTCCGCTCCCCTCCACTCTTTCTTGGGAAACAGGGGCATACCCTCAACAGACGGCGGGCAATGAGCTGGCCAGTAATTCCCTCCAGGTTTGTGTCTGAACCGGCTATGGTGGTCCTGGCGGCCCAGCACCTGCCTCCACCACCTCCAGCCACCACCTCCGCGTCTTTGGGTAAACGGCCGGAGGCGGCTTTTCTCCGGGCAGGCAGGCCTCACCTGTTTCTGGGGTCTCCAGCTCGGCGCCCATCGGCCCACGATGATGGCCAAGGGCAGCCAGGCCCAGGTCTCTGGGGCGCGGAGCCCTCAACCACGGAGGGTCGGCGCTGGCCGTCTGGAGGGCCCCGGGGCTGCGCCCTTGCTCCGTCCTCAGTCCTACCTGCTGTGAGGCTGCCCAGGCCGCTCTCGCCCTTGGCCTTCAGCCGCCTGCGCCGCCTTGCTCTTGGCTCTGCCTGAGGCGTCAGGGACCCTGTGAGAACTCTCAGCGAGCGCCTCTGAGCACGAGGGGGGCGGGGAGGCGGGGGGGGGGGGCCGCCGCCGGGCGCCCCCTGCCGGCCGCCCTGGGTGAGACCCCTGAGCCATGCCCCTTCTTTCAAGCCCGAGGATTTTTTTTTTTGGACATTAAAATACGCTTAGAACCGACTATATGGCACAGGGAAATATATTCAATTTCTTGTAATAACATATAATGGAAGAGAATCTGAAAAAAGTTTATGTCTGTATATATATATAACTGAATCGCTTTGCTGTACACCTCAAACTAACATCATACATCAACTACACTTCAATAAAAAGCAAAAATTTTAAATTAAATTTAAATAAATAAATAAGTAAAATACGCTCACCAAAGACAAATAGGAAAATGCAAAGTGGACAGAAGGGGAAAAAAAACAAAACAAAACAAAACAAACAAAACCAAACTGAGCCCAAATTAGAAGGAAGAAAACAAAGACCAGAGTGGAAATAAGTGAAACAGAGACTAAAAAGGCAAAGATCAATGAAACTAAGAACCAGTATTTTGAAAAGAAACAAAATAGATAAAACTTTAGCTAAACTGAAAATGAGAGAGAAGACATTACAACTGATAAAACAGAAATACAAAGGATCATAACAGACTACTGTGAGCAACTACACAACAACAAATTGAACAACCTAAACCAAACAGATAAATTCCTAGAAACATGTAACCGACCAAGACTGAATCACGCAGAAATGGAAAATCGGAGCAGACCACCAATTACTAGTAATGAGGCTAAACCATTAATCAAAGACATCGCAAGAAAAAAAGTCCTGGGCCACATGGCTTCACAGGTGAATTCTACCGAACACTTATAGAAGAATGAATACCAATCCTTCTTAAACTCATCCCAAAAACAGAAGAGGGAACACTTCTAAACTCATGAGGCCAACATTAACTTGATTCCAAAACCAGACAGGAATACTATTATGAAAATAAAATTATAAGTCAATATCCTTGATGAACATAGATGCAAAATCCTCAACAAAATATTAGAAAACCAAATTCAATGAGAAATTAAAAGGATGATACATTACAATCAAGTGGGATTTATTCCAGAAATATAAGAATGGTTCAATGTCTGCGAATGAGTCAATGTGATATACCACATTAACAAAATGAAGGGTAAAAATCATATGATTATCTTAACAGATGCAGAAAAAGCATCTGACAGAATTCAACGTCTATTCATGGTAAAAACTCTCAATAAATAAAATAGGCATTGAGGGAATGTATCTCAACATAATAAAGGTCATACCTGACAAGCACAGCTAACATTATACAATGGTGAAAAGCCAAAAGCTTTCCTCTAAGATCAAGAACAAGACAAGACACCATTCCTGCCATTTTGATTCACATAAACCTCTGTAAGTCCTAGATGGAGCAGTTAAGTAAGAAAAAAAAAAAAAAAAAAAAAAGCATTCCAAGTTGGAAAGGAAAAAGTAAAATTGTCTCTACCTGCACATAACATGATATCATCCATAGAAACCTCCAACGACCCCACCAAAATGCAGAACTAATAGATGAATTCAATAAATTTGCAGGATAAAAAAAATCAATATACAAAAATCAGTTGGTTTCTATGCACTAACAATGAATTATCAGAAAGGAAAATTAAGAGAACAACCACATTTACAACTACATGAAAAAGAATAAAGATACCTAGGAATAAATTTAACCAAGGAGGTTAAAGATCAATACACTAAAAACTATAAGACAAATGAAATTGAAGAAAACACAAATAAATAGAAAGATATTCTGTGCTTATGGATTGAAAGAATTAATACTATTAAAATGTCCATATCACCCAAAGTGAGTTACAGACTCAATGCAATCCTTATCAAAGTTCCAACAGTATTTTTCACAGAAACAGTACAAACAATCCTTAAATTTGTATGGAACCACAAAACACCCTGAATAGCCCAGACAATCTTGAGAAAGCACAAAATCTGGAGGCATCACACTCCCTGATTTCAAACTGCATTACAAACTAACTATGGTATTTGGCATAAAAGCAAATATATGAACCAATGAATTAAAACAGAGTGCTCAGAGATAAACCTATACATAGATAGTCAATTATTTTACAACCAAAGAACCAAGAATATACAATAGGTAAAGGATAGTCTCTTCAATAAATAATGTTGGAAAAACTGGACAGCCACATGCAAAAGAATAAGGCTGGACCACTGCCTTACCCCATACATGAAAACCAATTCAAAATGGATTGAAAACTTGAACATAGACCTGAAATATAAAACTCCTAGTAGAAAACATAAGGCTTAAGCTCTTTGACAAAAGTTTTGGGAATGACTTCTTGGATTTGACACCAAAAGCAAAGGCAACAAGAGCAAAAATAAATAAATGGAACTATATCAAACTAAAAAGCTTCTGCACAGCAAAAGGAAACATTAATAGAAAAGGCAACCTATAGAAGAGGAGAAAATATTTACAAATTATCTTATCTGAGAAGGGGTTAATATCCAAAGTATATAAAGGACTTATACCAGTCAATAGCAAACAAATAAACAATCCAATTAAAAAATGGTTAGAGGCCATTTACAAACTTATCAAAAAGAATGAAGTACCTAGGAATAAATCTAACTAAAGAGGTAAAAGAACAGCACTTGCAAAACTGTAAGACACTAATCAAAGAAACTGAAGAAGACAAAAACAGATGGAAAGATATACTCTGCTCATGAACTGGAAGAATTAACATTGTTAAAATGATCACACTAACCAAGACAATCTACAGATTCAAGACAATCTACAGATTAATTCAATGCAATCTCTACCAAAATACCACTGGCATTTTTCACAGAACTAGAACAAATAATTTTAAATTTTGTATGGAAACACAAAGACCCTGATTACTCAACACAATCTTGAGAAAGAAGAACAGAGCTGGAGTTATTATGCTTCCTAGACCTCAGACAATACTACAAAGCTAGAGTAATCAAAATAGTATAGTAATGGCACAAAACAGGCACATACATCAATGGAACAGAACAGAAAGTCCAGAAATAAACCTACACACTTATGGTCAATTAATGTATGACAAAGAACGTAACAATACAAATAGGGGAAACACAGTCTCTTCAATAAGTGGTGCTGGGAAAACTGGACAGTTACATGTAAAAAAATGAAATTGGAACATTTTCTCACACCATATACAAAAGCAAACTCAAATGGATTAAAGATCCAAATGTAAGACTGGAAACCACAAAGCTTCATGGGCAGAACACTCTTTGACATATTTCTGGATCTGTCTCCTAAGGCAAAGGAAACAAAAGCAAAAATAAACAAATGGACCTAATTAAACTTATAAGCTTTTGCACAATAAGAGAAACCACAACAAAACAAAAAGACAATCTACTGAACAGGACAAAAATATTTGCAAATGATATGAACAATAGGGGTTAATATCCAAAATATATAAATAATTCATAAAACTCAATATTTAAAAAACAAAAACAAAAACTGGGCAACAGACCTGAATAGACATTTTTCCAAAGACATACAGATGACCAAAAGGCACATGAAAAGATGCTCAACACTGATAATCTTCAGAAATATGCAAATAAAAACCACGAGTTACCACCTCACACCTGTCAGAATGGCTATCATCAAAAAGACCATAAATAACAAACGTTGGTGAGAATGTGGAGAAAAGAGAATCCTTGTACACTGTTGGCAGAAGTGTAAATTGCCGCCGCCACTGTGGAAAACAGTATGGAGGGGCCTCAAAAAACTAAAAATAAAACTACCATATGATCCAGCAATTTCACTCCTGGGTGTGTATCTGAAGAAAACAAAAACACTAATTCAAAGAGATAATGCACCACATTGTTCACAGCAGCATTATTTACAACAGCTAAGATATGGAAGCAACCCAAGTTTTCACCAATGGAAGAATGGATAAAGAAGGTGTGATATATAAAAATACATACACATACACAATGAAATACTACTCAGCCATAAAAAGGATTAAAAGTTTGCCATTTGCAGCAACATGGATAGACTTGGAGAATATCATGCTTAGTGAAAAAATTCAGACAGAGAAAGACAAATACTGTATGTTATCATGTATACATGGACTCTAAAAAATTAAAACAAATGAATAAATATAACAAAATAGAAATAGATTCACAGACATAGAAAACTAACTAGTGGTTACCAGTGGGGAGAGGGAAGGGGGAGGAAAAAGATAGGTGTAGGGAATTAAGAGTTACAAATTACTATTTATAAAATAAACAGCACAGGGAATACAGCCAATATTTTATAATAACTTTAAGTGGAGTAAATCTATAAAAAATTTGAATCTGTATATTGCATACCTGAAAATAATATTGTAAATCAACTATGCCACAATTTAAAAAAAAGGAAAAATAATTTAAGACGGGCAGAGAAACTAAGTAGGCATTTTTCCAAAGAGAACATATAAAAAACCAACACAAACCTGAAACGTTGCTCAACATCACTAATCATCAAGGAAATGCAAACAAAAATCATAGCAAGAGATTACCTCATACATGTTAGAATGGCTATTATCGATAAGACCATAAATAACAAGTGTTGGCAATGATGTTGAGAAAAGGGAACTCTTGTGCATTTTTGGTAAACAAGTAAATTGATGCAGCCACTATGGAAAATACTATGGAGGTTCCTCAAAATATTAAAAATAGGGCTACCATATTATCCAGTAATTTAACTTCTAGTTATTTATCTGAAGAAAATGAAAACAGTAACTTGAAAAGATACATGCACCCCCATGTTCAATGCAACATTATTTACAACAGCCAAGATATGGAAACAACCTAAGTGTTCATTAATGGATGAATGGATAAAGAAAATGTGCCATGTATTTATGATAGACTATTATTCAGCCATAAAAAAGAATGAAATCTAGCCCTTTATTACAACATGGATCGACTTTGAGGGCATCGTTAGAAGTAAAATAGGTCAGACAAATAAAGACAAATACTGTATGATCTCCCTTATATGTAGAATCTGAAAACAAAAACAAAAATCAAGCTCTTATATACAGAGAACAGATTGGTTGTTGTCACAGGAAACTGGTGGAAACTTTAACATAGAGTAGCATTAGATTCCTATAAGGAAGTATTGTTTATTTTGGTATGGGTGATATTACAGTGCTATGCATCTGTAATATACTTTAAAGCTTTAAATAGTTTCCACAAAAATGTTTGTAATTATTGAAATATAAGATGTGAGTATACACAGGTATTGATCATACTATTTTTCCTACTTTTTTTTTATTTTGAAAATTCTCACAATAAAAAGTAAAAATAAAATAAAATAAAATGGAAGGAATTAATAAGCATAATCACAAAAAGCATTAGGAAAAAAAAAGTACAACAGAAATAAATCCAAGAGCTGGTTCTTTGAAATACAATACAATTTCTAATCAAAAAGAAATGTAAGAAAAAATTGGCAATGAAAAATAACTGGAAAATCCAGAGTATTTAAAAAATTTTGAGGCTACTTTATATAATCATGCTACTAAACATGAAAATCTGGATCAAAGTATAATTTTATTTTCATTCTTAAAACTGTCAGGAAGTACACATGGTTAATAACTATGGAATAAATCCAGAAAGTTACCAAAGATCTCTGAAGCCTTTTAAATACTTAGGGAGCAAATCAATGCCTTGGTAACTGTTTCAGCCATCAGTTAACACTTTCACATCTTGTTTTCTCATTGTTCCAGTTTCTATACAGGAGTCTCTATGCTTATTTCAGTATTTTATTACAGTGTCTCTTTCATTTTATGAAAATAAATGGCATATGTAAAATAGGAACTGCTAACCTTAGTGACAAAAATTACAGACATCCTGAACTTACTTGAAAATCAGATACCAAATGTGCAAAGGCTTTCTATCACAAAAGACACACAACAAACGTAAGCAGTTGGAGCAGTTACTCACCACCACTATCTTCTACCTTATCAGATCATTCCTTCTGGTACCCACCCCAACTACAGCAGTTCTTTGACTGCATTTGCAACCCACACACCATGAGCCTGCCACTTATTCATGTCTTTAACCCTTACCTAGTTTATATGCTATGTCTGCATGCATGCTCAGTGCTCTTGCTTCTCTCCCTTTGTCATTCTCAACTAGGAAAGCCCTAACACAGGTTAGATCCATCTTTCTGTCTACAGCCATGAAGTCAACAAAGGCTGGAGAAAACACACAATCATACTGACCGACTTGACTTTAAATTCTTGCCCACTAACCTGAAGTGGGTTTTTAAGATAGCCTGAAATTCTACCTTTTCCTCCTTAATGCATTCACTCTGCTATTTTCCTATTTTCTACCTTTTCCTTTCTTTTTAAATCCCCAAGCCTCCTCTTCTACCATCACTCAGTTGATGGCCTTGCTTCAAATTTCACTAAGAAAACATCATAAAAAGGTGAGAAATCTTACTTATCCCACCTTCACATCTACCTGCCCGTCGGTATCTGTACCTGTACGCTGTGCCTTACCTCCAGTTTTGAAGCATGAACCATCTGTACGCATGCGGCTAGCTCTCTCAGTTGCTCTTTAAATCCCAATTCTCTCTCCCACTCAAAGAAATCACTCCAGCAATTGTCCTCCTCTCCTGCATGTTCAATCCTTTCTTTTTCTGCTACACTTTTCCTGTTAACACATATACATGCTGTAGTTTCTTCCCCTTAGATACTGCTTCATTTTTCTGCTCCCATTTATAGGAAAACAAAAAATTGTCTATACTCACTATCTGCACTTCCTCTCTTTTCCTTCTCTGTTGAGCACAAATCCACTTGGGCTTTTACCCCCACCAGTGCACTGATTCTGATCTTGCCAACCTCACCAACAACTTCCTTGTTGCTAAATGGTCAAGACCTGTTACTGGATCATTTTCACCACAAGCACCATTTAACACATTGGATATCCTCTCTTTCTTGAAATACTTCTTTCCTTCACTTTTGAAATAAAACCCACTCTTGGCTCTCCTCTCATTTCCTCCTTACTTGGTAGTGCCTCCTACTAATCCTCCTAATCTTTTTGATCCCTAATGCTGGAATGGCCCAGGGCGCAGTCCTCTTGCCCTTTCTATGTATACTCACTCTGATGGTGATCTCATTCAGTCTTCTGGCTGTAAATATCATCTTTTTTGCTGATTACTGCCAAATTCTCATCTCCAGTCCTGGAACTCCATACTCATGCATCCATCCCATTAAGCTACATTTCCACTTGGATGTCTATCTGATTTTCTGCTCCTTCCCTAGTCTTCTTCATCTTGGTAAATGGTCCCTCCATCTTTCTGGTTGCTCAGGCCAAACAAATCTTGGAGTCATCCTGAACACTTGATTTTCTACAGTCTACATCTGATCCAATAGTAAGTGCTATTGTCTCTACCTTTAAAACACTGCAGGGCTTTTGTTCACCACCTCTACTGCTACCATCCCAATGGGAACCACCATAATCTCTTTCCCGCATTACCGGAACTGCATCCTTAGCGGTCTCTCAGGTTCCATCCTTGCCTCTCCACTTTGTGTTGTCTTCACAGCTGCCAGAATGATACTTTAAGGAGATAAATCAGCTCATGTTACTTTTCAATATAAGATTTTCCAATGACTTCCCATTTTTCCCCAAATCAAAGTCCTTACAATGGTCGACAAGACCCTATATGAAGGAATGTCCTGCTATCTTACTTCCCTACCCTCAGCCTCCACAATCCTTCCTCTGCTGAGCCTAGTGCAGCACATGTGTAAAACATGCCAGAACTAGAGTTAAAGATTTTATCTAAAAGACATGAAAAAATAAAGGGTTTTGTTTTCTTTTATTTTACTCTGCTTTACTTGAGTGTGTGTGTGTGTGTGTGTATGTGTGCGTGCGTGTGTGTGTGTGTATGCTCTCTCTTTGGGAGCAAAAAAAATCACTTTAATAGGTAAGAATATCATTATACTTTCACACATTTTCGTGGACTTTCCTTTATACAAAATGAGCTCTTAAAAATCTAGATGAAAACTGAATTTCTTCTCTTACTACTGGCTTGTCAAATCAGTGTTAAAACGTGTACTAAGCATTAAATGCTGCAGAGGTAACTACTTAACAATCTGGAGAGGAAAGAAAAGCTCGATCCTTAGATTCCTCTCCTCAAAAATAAATTACATACAAAGAGAAGAGACAGTTAAATGTAAAAGATAAATTAGTAAAAATCATACAAGAAAAATATAGATGAATGCAGTATATTTTTAATTTGGCAGTTTGAAAAGGCAGATAGCAGTCAAGTCAGATAGCATTAAGTAGAGAGTAACAGATTTATCTGTATAAAAATTCAAAACTTCTATTTTTAAAAGTCACTATAATTAAAGCTAAAATATACTTCACAAGCTGAAAAGTATCTTTCTCATCTATTTGAGACAAAGATTAACATGGTAAATATACAAAGAGAATGTGCGAAAATAGGGAATATATGTTGGTCTGCTCCCAGTTCCTGGCACAGAGCTCCTAAAACCCATGTAATTTCCTAAGTGATAAGAACACTAGGAACACCTCTTTCTCTAACATTGGTCTTTAACCTGTTCCTGAGACAGGGCTCCTGAAACCCTTGTGATTTCCCGGGTGATAGGAGGGTCTTCTGTTCTAATGAGGTGTCTCTGGGTGGGTTTCTGGATGGCTCCTGCATGAGGTCTGATCACTGAAAAGACCATGCCATTAGAAGCTTGGATTTATCAGCCCACCCCCAATTTTCTAGAGAGAAGGAAAGGGGCTGAAAATCAAGCCTATGTGATGAAGCCTCCTTAAAATCCCAAAAGTACGAGATCCAGAGAGTTTCCAGGTTGGCAAACACATCCATCCTGGGAGGGTGAAGTACCCCACCCCCATAAGTACAGAAGCTCCTGTGCTCAGGACCCTCCCAGACCTTGCCCTATGTATCTCTTCCTCTGGCTGTTCATCTGTATCCTTTATCTGGCTATTATATCCTTTAATAAGCTGGTAAGTGCAGGTGTTTCCTTGAGTTCTGTGAGCCACTCTAGCAAACCTGAGGAGGGGGTTGTGGACACTTCTGATTTGTAGCCAACCTAGAAGTTGCAGGGGACTTGCAATTGGCATTTAAAGTGTGGTGGGAGCAGTCTTGTGGGACTGAGCCCTTAACCTGTAGAACCTGACACTATCTCCAGGTAGATAGTGTCAGAATTGAGTTAAATTATAGGACACCCAGCTGGCACTGTGGAGAACTGCTTTGTGTGGGGAAAAAACTCCACACATTTGGTGACCAGAAATGAAGTGTTCGGTGTAAAAGCAATGGAGACACAAAGGTAAGAAACATAATATGGCAGAACTGAGTTTTTCCTAGCATAGGAAAGAGGAAAACTGAGATGTTCTTCTAAAGAGAGAACTTAGAAATCAGTAATAGCAAATGAACATCTCAGTAGAAAAATAAGCAAAGGGCAAGAAACATGCAATTCATAGAAGAAAAAAATTAAAATTAAAACATATAAAAATAAATTTAACCTCTAATCAAAGGATGCAAAGAAAAAAAAATGAACTGCATTTCTTAACCTCTGTAATTGGAAAAGATTAAAAGATGACATTTTTCAACGAACAGTTTCACTTTTAAAGGGTTGTATATTGGCCCTAATCATTTCTGAAGAGCAATTTAAAAATAGATATCAAAATTTTCAAGGTGCATTGTTTTTGAACCAGATCTTTTGACTATTAGGTATTTATCCTTTAGGATATATTCAATTTTTCAAAAATGTACATATAAGGATTCTTACCATGGTGCTATTGATAAATTTAAAATATTGGAAATAGCCTAAATTTAACAATTAAATTAATTTAACATAGCCTTGTTTAAATTTTGGTACATTCCCACAGTGGGAATTTATGCAATGCTAAAGACTGACATGAAATATTCCATGATTTACCCTTAAGTGAGAAAAAAATGCAAGTTTCAAAAATTTTGCATATATATTATGATTCCCATTTATAGTTAGTATTTCCAGTGATTTTTTTTAATACTTGAATTTTATGTATATGAGTCATCTTTTAAAAACAGACAAAACAATAAATGTGTTTTCATTTGAAAAATAGGTAGGGGTGTTAAGATGTACAGAGGGGCACCTCTGCTGGGAACTTCAACTCCCCATTTTCGGTCTCTGACCTGTCTGGTGGAAGTGGTAGTCGGGGACTTTCCAGTGCTCAATGCTGAAGGCTCAGTTAAGTATAGTCTGCAGAGAATTCAAATTGCAAGATAGACTATATTTCTGATTAATTCTATTCAAATACTTAGTAGTAGCATTTTATTTTATTTTGGCTAGACTATCTAAAGTCCACTAACATAATAATAATGTAAATTAAACTTTCAGAAATGCTTTCCAAATACAATAAACTCACAAAACTAACAAAGTGAAATAATTACCTGTCTCCCTTTGGTTTTCTTTTTTGTAGTGTCTTCCCTTTGGGTCTTCTTTCACTTCCTAAACAGGGGCTCCCACCAGGTCCTGTTACCCGTATTGATTCAAGGCCTTTGGAAGATTTTTTAAATGTGAATTCCACTGGTTCTCCTTCTTTTAGGCTTCTGAATCCTTCCATGAATAATTTGCTCTGAGAAGAGCAGGGGAGGGAGGGAGAGAGAAAGAAAGATCATCATTATTAATACATTATAAATTATCTCTATGATTTAAGATTAACATAGCAACATATTCATTTACTAAGTATAATTTTTTTTTAAGTTCAGCAAAAGGCATACTATTTAAAAGTTTCCTGTTGTAATAGTGGCAGTGGGAGAATAAACTAATAACACATTTTAAGGCAATTTGGCAACACTTAAAAAATTTAAATGTGTTTATTTTTTGATTCAGCAACTCTACTTCAAGGACTCTCCTATGGACATACTCACACAATTTCCCCCCTACCCCCACCCAAAACCTGTATCAAAATTCACTACAGCACTGCTGTCTGATAGAAAAATTACAGCTACCCTAATGTCTATCAATGGGAAAGTGATTAAATTATAGTAGTTATAAAATGTAACATTATTGAGCTATTAAAAGATCTGTATGTATTAGCATGGGGAAGATAAACGTAATACGGTTGAGTAAAAAACTGAAGAGTAAAGAACAGTGTGTCTATCATAACATCATCTATGTAGATAAGTTTTTAAAAGATACACGTTTACTTGTAGAGGCATGCAGTCTGGAACAATAGACAGCATATCATAAACAGTCATTTTCTCCAGGGAAAATGGGAGGCTTTTGGATACACACATTATTGTATTGTTTGAACTTCTTATAATTTGAAAGGAAACAGATTTTTATAATTTGAAAGGTACTTGATAATGACCAAAAAAAGTTTCCTGATTGGAAAAATTTAACTTTGGTTACAAACATTAATTGGCCCTTTTGATCTAACTCTTTTCATCAAAGTGAATGTACCAATTCAAAAATATACTAAAATCACTAAATCATTCATTTTATTTATTTCTTCAAATCCCTCTGTGTACATTTTACAGATCTAATTTTAAGTTCCATGTAGCTTTTAAAGATTTTTCTGAATTTGGGGGTAAAAGGAAGCACATCAGAATATGGTAGGTCGAGACCTTGGTTCAAGTCTAGTTCTTTAAGTAAATAGCTATGCAGTTTTGAATGAGCCATTTCTCTCTTTTCTGTTTATCTGTCAATTTAAGGGATTTGAGTTTCCCCCCATGTGTTCTGAGAAACAATGGTTCTGAAAAAGATTCCATGAAAAAAGGATCTGGGGGTCAGATAAGGTTGTAAATTGCTATACGTAGTTTCCCCTTAGTTGATTTGTATTAACATATTAAAGTCTCTGAGTTTCCATACCCTCCCCCACCTCCACAGAAATAAAAATCTTGTTTAACTGTGCTTAACCCGGCAATTTCCCAATCTAATTGATCCCAGAGCCCTTTCTTTAAACTACAGATGACTAGCATACTTCGGGAAATGCTGGACCAGGAAATCTTCACTCCTCCCAAGTCCATGACTCTGAAGGCAGCTAAATAATTACAGGTAACCAAACAGTTATATGGAACAGATAAAAACAACACTTCAAATTTCAATGCAAAAGGAAGCTATTCATTGTGAAAGCAATACAACACATGAAGACAGGGTTTTTAACCAGTTCCTAGTGCAGCTTATCTCACACTGTGACTTCATGTGGAAGTGTAATTTGGCAGCAACTTTTCTGCTCTCTGATGCTATGTAGAAATCAGAAAAAAAAAAAAAAAATCACAACTGCCTACACTCTTTAAAATTAAAAAAATATAGTTTTTAAAGCTTTATATATTTCCAAATCTATTTTTTTCCCAAGCTTTCCTCTCACTAATTATAAATAGTCCTTTACTTTCATTTCCTTTCTCACTTCCCACTCAAGAAAGTGCAGATGATCAAACCAGATGAAGTGGAGCAGAGGTCAACTACTGCAATTAAGAGAAGGAAGGGATAGCAGCTTTAATTAGAGCTATCATATGCTCATGTTATTTTCTATTATCAAAATTCTATCACTTCCTGATAGCTTTTAGTGTATGGGTATACATAATTTGATTTCATTTTCTACTATTATAATTTTTGATGGGTATCATTTATAAGTGAGCTGTTTTTCCATATCTAAAGTAAAATTCTACTCTTCCTAAGGACCACTGAGTTTTGGCTACTCTTCAAGATATTCTGAAAGAATACTTTTTTTTTCATTCTATCATACATTCTCCTCCAAATGAGTACATAAGGCAATTCAGATTCATAATAATTGATAAAAATAATAGTAATATCCCTAAGAAACTATAGTGGCTTTGAAAGAAAGACAAGAATTCACAGAGACTGTTCTATCTTTGCTATTACACTGAAATTGCTGTTATATAAATGGGAAAGATTTGTTGAAAGATGAGGAATTGGCTAATTTTATTTCTTCACAAAAATCAACTTCTTCCCTTGCCTTGTCATTTTTCATTAAAGGTGCCTCCATTTTCCCAGTTACACTGGTTCTAATCCTTAGTTTTACCCAAACCATGTATTGAAGTGTGTGCATTCTTACTTCATAACGTCTTTCATTTGCTCCAACCATTTCATTGGATTGCCACTGCCCTACTTCTGGTGCCAGCTATTTCCCTCCTGGATGAGTAAAAGTTTCTTCACTGCTGTTTCAGCATCAAGTCTCCTCCCTACTCCATAGCATCTTCCACACCTGTGTATTTTCTCTGAATAAATCTCTGCCTGTTAGTCTCCTGTCTAAAAAAGCTACAATACTTCTCTTAAATTGTAGGTGAGACCACTCATAATGTTACCTCTACTCATATTTTCCACTTCCTTTTCCAACACCCTAAAACACAACTCCTCCACTAATAAGGCTGGCTGACTTGTACTTCCCTGAACACACTTCACGTTTTCACATCTCTGCACTCCAGCTTATGCTGGTGGGGATGCTCTCTTTTAGGCACAGCTGTCTATCAAAATCTTACTGAAGATTCAAGCCATAATTCATATAACCCTTTATGCAATCACCCTCAATTGCCCAAGTTGGAAATTCTCTCCTGTTCATTTAAGTGATTCTCCTACACAGTTTTTACAGTACACCCCTGTGTAATGCAGACATCTGTGCATGCCCTACTTCTATTTGCTCTTTTGGGTTTATCTTCTCCTGAAGGCCAGGCACTGTGATATATATCTTAGAATTTCCTAAAGGATTAAACTAATGCCTGCAAACTACCATCATTCAGTAAGTGTTTAAAAGAATTCAAGGTTTTGCACCAGTAAGAACCTTAATGGTTATTTGGTCCAACTCCCACTTGAAAAAAGGTGGACTGAATTCTAAGGGGTTAAGTGAATTGCTCATGCAAAGTCACACTTCCTGCTCCTACTGCTGCTACATAAAATAACTTCTCTTATCTTTAGTGTCAAGGTGACACTGCGCATGGTACCTCTGGAATAAAATGCTGATAGTATTATAATGGCTCATGGTAATAACGTTGTTCTCTGACTCCATTCAGAAGTTAATATGGATCTGGGATCTGTTTTTCTTGTTCTTCCTTCTTCCCATATTCTCTAATCATTCTCATTGATATGGCTCACAAAATGATGTTCTGCCTCTGTGAACCAAGAATGCAGGTTTATGTAGATTTTTGTTCAATCTACATGCAAGACCTCCATAAGGCAAGACTTTTTGGTGTTTGGGATTACACTGTCATCTGTGACATCTGTTTGGACAAAATAGATGTTTATTTTCTATTGGACAGAATCACAGTTATTGAGTGAATAAATAAACAAATGAATGAAGAATCATTTAGAAGAAGCTGCTGACATGCCTGCTGAGATATCAGGCACTTACAAAGGGGACAGGCCAATTTTGAATGTGCACATATTCAGTTAACTTATCTAACACCTTTAATTTGTGTTCCTCTTCCTCCAACCAAAGAAGGTTCCCCTTTCACCCACTTCCTTTTATTCCAAATTTTAAAATTCATTTTGGCACAAGTTTATTTCAGAATTATAAAAATACTCGCTCTCAGTTTCCTTGCTATACCTCCCTTTCCTCCCCCCACCCCCAGTCATTTAAAAATGACTTTCAAAGAATGACATGCACATGGAGTCAAATGGGAGTGGTTCAAATACTATATTTTATTTGTCAAGTATTTCTACCCAAGGTTCCACTTAGTAAGAGGATCACTTATCTCCTTTGGCACCTGATTTTTCTCTCCAGCTGGACTGAGAAGGCAGTAAAGTGTTCCTACAGTTTTATTCTTGATTCTCCTTAGAAGTAAGAGTGTATTTTCTTCTCCAGGAAGCAGAAGCTGACTTCCAATTCAAGATGGCAGGCTGAATAAACGTGTTTCATGCTACTCTTTAAAAGATATCAAAATGATAGTAAGATAGTCAAAATGAATAGATTCACAATAAGGAAGAGCATAAGAGGGGTGCCATCATTGGGAAGCAGAATTAAAGAAGTTTCTGGAAGTTAGAGAGACTGCTGGCTGATTAACTGAGTTGAAGGAGCCATATGTTAGCAAAACTAATAAAAGGAGCTGCAGCACAAGTAGGAACCAGCATTCCTAACAGAACTCACAGACTGTGCTGAGACACTACATGTGCAATGAAAGCAAGGGAGAGCAGTGGGCTTGAAAACAGAAGGATTAATGGAAAATTTGCATGTGGACTAGATACCCATTTCATTTTCCCACCTATAGATGTGAAAACAGGCAAACAATACCCCAACACAAATAACGTGAGGCCCTTCTCTTAAGGAGACTGAAGGAAATATCTGGGCAACTTGTGAAATATTGGATCCTGCACACAAACCTCTACTCATGCTAACAATTAGGAGCCCGCTAGTGCAAGTGCAGTTTCCCTACCCACTCAGCCTTAAATCATTCCTACCCTTCGTTCTTACCCCTCATTCATATATCTGAAGGGTCAACCAAGAATCACAAAACATGCAGCATAATGAAGAAAGGCCAAGATAAATGAGGGAACAAAAGAAACTTCATACACCATCTAATTAGAGTATCTCTACAGATATTTGAGATAATATAATATCAATAAAACAAAAACAAAAACAACCAGAGAATTTAAAAAATCCTCTCAGAAAGTTAATAGTGATCATTGAAATTAAGTAGGTTAGAAACAAAAGTTTAGAAAATCTCTTGGGACTCAGGGTAAACAGACTTCCCAAAATGAAATATATGAGAGAAAAGAGAAGAACAGAGTATGAATCCAAAAGGACAAACAGCAAAACCTGGACTAGAGCTCCTGAGAAAGAGAATACAGAAGATGAAGGAAGATAAATTATGAAATGAATAGTGTGAGAAAATTTCCCAGAGCTAAAGGGAATACCAAGGAGAGGTCTATACTGAATGGAGTATATTTTATGGAATATATATTATGTATGGAAGCTTTTACACATGAGGTACGTTTTTGAGTGCATGAAGAAAGAGATTTCAGTGGAGGTTGAAGACATTAATTCAAACTGAGCTAATGGTTTAACCACATGCTTGTAGAGCAGGACAGTTAATACATGTTTGGGCAAGGCAAGAAACTTACTTTAAGTGTATTAGTGGGTGACCATAAATGAGACTGGAAAATGTACGTTGGAGCTGGCTAACGGAAATTTTTGATTGACACACTAAGCATTGTCTTCTGTATAAAATAAACACCTATTGATACTTTTTTGCTTTCACAAGCAGCAAGATCAAATCTGTGTTTTAAAAATATCTAATTTGTTTGGCAATACCATAGATGTCTGGAGACAGGAGGGGTGTGTGGGCAGGGATGCCCGTTACAAGGTAACTATCATGAAGTCTTAGTAAGAGATGGTTACAACTAAACTAAAAAATGGAAGGAGGAACTGGTTTTGCAAAACACATTCTAAGTCATACATATTACCTGCTATAAAATATTGCTTGCCCCATGTGACAATTTATTGGTAAATGGGTAGTGATGTTGTACTAGTAATACAAGCATCTTTGCAAGACTCCTCCAAGTGCTTCACTCCAGAAAAGATCTAACACTAATTGGCTGGACGATGACAGCTCTTGACTTTCTCTAATTATAACAGCAGATTTAAGTGATTCACTTCACTGTTAAGCAGTACAATAAGAATTTAATTAAAAATTAAGTTGTAGAAGAATTACAGTTCAATAAAGCTGGGCGATAAAAGCATGCTAGAAAAAAAAAGATGTCTGGAATAGCAGATAATATTAGTAGGCTGAAGAGTTAAAAATTCAAATATATTCCATTTCTTTTAAATAGTTCTATGAGGCAAAGACTTTTTTCTAAGGTATCAGTGGAAAAATATACAATTAGTACAGGGCAATTAACCTTTCTACAATATGCATAAGTCTTGGCCATTACTTAAGGACTATATGCTTTTGAAATACATGCCAAGATACTCTGGGAATCATTAAGCCTGAGGTACCTACAAGAACACAATAGAAATGTCACTAGACTAAGTATTAGGAGCTCTGGGATCTAGCCTTGGCTCCAGTAACTAATGTGTTGCACAACCATGGACAAATTGCTTACCATTGGGTGGGTCTCCTTCTTTTCTTTGTTATAGAACACAGCTCTCTTATCCTTTGTTAAAATATACTTTTTAAAGTATATGACTTCACTCTATGTAGACATATATCAAAATGAATGAGTAACAATTTTTTGACAATGCTGAAATTTCCTTTTATGTATTCTTACTTATTATTTCCCAATTTACTGAAGAGGAGCTAGCTTTTAGTTCTTACTTAACTAAAATCCCTTAAGAAACTAGAAGCTAAAGGAAATCTGGTGGCACTGTAGAAGCCAATGTTTACTGAAGCTTTACCTAAATAGAGAAAATCCAGTTTAGCCCCAGTCAAATCACTAAATTTCACATAAACAGGATTTAAAATAATGAGATTTTTATTTCTACTTTTCTTGATATTAAAGTCAATCTTACCCAAATCCCATCATCTGGCCTGTACTTCAACACTGAGAAGAACACACTAAAACTGACAACACTACTGGAATGGTATTTAAAAAGGCGCAACAGAAAGCATGCAGGGATTAAAGCTGGATTTGAATACTGGTTTGAGTCCTAATCCTACTATTCACAACCTCAAACTGCATGACCACAGACATGTTTGAAAAAAAAAAAAAAAAAAAAAAGCCTGTGCCCCAGTTTCCTTATCTATCCAACTGGGGATAATAACATCTTCAGTGAACAAAAAATACCTTCTAGTTATTGTTAGATTCTAAAAAATTAATGTAAAATGCCTAGGACAATGCTTAGCAGACTGAAGAGCAGCTCAATACACGGCTTACACTATTTCTGTAAGAATCCAGTCTGCTCTTCTCTCTGCTAACACAGGTATGGGGGAGGTGAGAGGAAACAAACAGGTTCAAGAACCTACTCAAAAACAGGTACTGTCTGAATGCTTTCATTTGATCCAAACTACCCTTACTCCTGACCCTAACTTGGCAAATGTCTGCACATTACTGACTTTCAGTTTAAACATTATCTCATCTTCAAACCTCTTCATGTCATTCTTGAGCAAACACAGGTACTTCTTTTCAACTATACGTGGCATAGATCACCATTATAACACTTACCAGTCTGCCTTGCCATGTGTCTTGTTTTCTTCTAAGGCTACAAACTTCCCAAAAGGAAATATCACAATTTTTCATTTCCATCCCTACACCTAAAACCATCCCTGAAACACAGCAGGTGCTCAATATATATTCAAGGCAGAGGAGGAGAGTCAGGGTGGTGGGGAGTAAAGGCAACAGGGAGGGAAGAAGGACAAAGTAGCTGTGATTTTCTCTTTTAGATGAGGACACGAGAGACCCAAGGTCAAACCTGAGGAATGGTAGTGTCAGGACTCAAAGCCAGATCTTTTACACCAAAAGCCCTTGTATACTGTAAAGCCTAGCATAACATTCTATAGGATGTTTCAGTTGGCCCTCAACACCACAGTCACAACATCAGGTTTAGAATATTGAAGCTTTAGCTGCTGGCAGGCTTCCCTACTCAACTCACCCAATCTTTTATTCCTTATTGTTTTGTTTGACTTTTTAAAATATTTCTGTGAAACTTCTTAGATGATATATTGAATTGTAAGAATTAGGTCCTTTTATTGTAGGACATTTTATTTTTATTGCCTCCCTTTGAAAACAAGAGGTACTTAATACATGATGGCTAAATAAAGAAATTATAAAAAATTCCTATCAAATCTAAGCTTCAGTGATATTCATGTTTCATCAAATTGAAAAAATTATAAATTTCTCTTACATATTACTGAATAATAATTATACATAATATATTATAATATATATTTAAATTAAGTATAGATAAATATACACATGCAAAAAAATTCTACATAGCTCTTATACTTTTACAAAAATTAACTCAACATGAATCAAAGACTTAAATTGAAAATGCGAAACTATAAAACTCCTAGAAGACACCATAGAAGAAAACCTAATAACCTTGGGTATGATGATGACTTTTCAAATACACCACCAAAGGCATGACCCCATGAAGAAAATAATTGATAACCTGGACTTCATTAAAATTAAAAACTTCTGCTCTGCAGAAAATAAAGTCAAGAAGATGAGTGGATAAGTCATAGACTGAGAAAAATATCTGTAAAAGACACATCTGATAAAGGACTGTTATTCAAATATACAAATAAGTCTTAAAACTCAACAATAAGAAAATGAACAACTCAATTTAAAAATGGGCCAAAGATCTCAATAAACATCTCACTAAAGAAGATGTATAGATGGCAAATACACATATGAAAAGATGTTCCACATCATATGTCATGGGGGAAATGTAAATTAAAATGAGATATGATTATACACCTATTAGAATGGCCAAAATCTGGAACAGTGACAACACCAAATGCTGTTGAAGATATGAAGCAACAGGAAATTTTATTCATTGCTGATGGGAACACAAAATGATGCAGTGACTTTGGAAGATAGTTTGGCAATTTCTTAACAAACCTAAGCATACTCCTACCATACAATCCAGCAACTGCATTCACACCTTGGTATCTACTCAAAGAAGTTGAAAACTTATGTCCACATAAAAACCTGCATAGCAATTTTACTCATAACTGATAAAATTAGGAAGCAATCAAGATGTTCTTCAATAGGTGAATGGATAAATAAACTGTGGTACATCCAGACAATGGAATCTTATTCATCACTGAAAAGAAATGAGCTTTTAAGCCATGGAGATATGGAAAAACCTTGATGCATATTACTAAGTGAAAGAAGGCAATATGAAAAGGTTACATACTGTATGATTCCAATTATATGACTTTGTGGAAAAAGCGTAACTATGGAGACAGTAAAAAGATGAGTGGTTTCCAAGGGTCTAGGGAAGAAGAGGGATGAATAGGTAGAGCACAGGGATTTTTAGGGGAGTGAAAATACTCTGCATGATACTGTAACAATGGATATATATCATTATTCATTTGACCAAACTCACAGAATGTACAATACCAAGAGTGAATCCTAAGATAAATTATGGACCTTGGGTGATTATGATGCATCGCTAGGTTCAACAATTGTAACAAATGAACCACTCTGAACTATAAAGAACTATAAAGGGTCTCTGATTTTACCTCAAATGCAAGTCAAAAAATTAGCCTGCTGGAATTTCACAGATGCTGGTTGAAGGCAAAGATTCAGAGATAAAGAAAAGTTTGTTATTTGGAGCAATAGCAGTAACCAGAGTATCAGCACTTTTATGCTGGTTCTACAAGCCCCTAGTCCCACAAGGAAAAGTCAAATACAACTTACATACAGTGGGTTGGATTATAAGAGAGGAAACTGAGTTTAGGGAACCTGAATTTTTATAATGGGCAGTAAGCACCGTCCTGTACTCTAGAAGGAAACACTAGGAGTGTCAGTTCCTCATGCACAAAACGGGCAGCCAACTGGGAGACCCAGGGAAAACTGCCTCCCACCAATACCAAGTGAAAGCAGCTTTATACAAAGAGTACAGATTGCAATTCCATTTATATGAATTTTCTAGGATAAACAAAACTAACCTATGATAGGAAAAAGCTAGAATACTTGTTGCCTGTGGATGGATGGGTGACTGACCAGGAAGCCTGACTAGGAAGGACATGAGAAATCTTTGTGGAGTGATGATAATGTTCAATGTCTTGAGAGTGGTTCAGGCTACAAAAGTCAAGTCATTTGTCAAAGTTATTGAATGGTGCACTTACAGATTGTGCATTTCATTGTATATCAATTTTACCTCAAAAAAGATATTGAACTCTACTTAACGATATGTATGCTGAAGGATTTAGGGGGGAGTGTACTGATGCTTGTAACTTCTTTTGAAATGCATCAAAAAGACAGATTACTGATCCACATTGATAGATGTATAGTTACGTGAAAAACCAAGTATAGGAAAATGTTAATTATACAATCTAGAGGATGGATATAATGGTTCACTGTTGGCCTAATGTAAACTGTGGACTTTGGTTGATAATAATGTGTCTATATTGGTCCAGCGATTGTACCAAATATGCCACACTGATGAGGGATGTTGAGGGTTGGGGAGTGTATATGTGTGGGTGGGGAGGGCTATGTGCAAACTCTGCATTTTCTCCTCAATTCTGCTGTGAACCTGAAACTGCTCTAAAAAAAAAAAGTCTATTAATTAAGAAATAAAAAATTAAAAAAATGATTCACTGTTAAAAGTCTTTCAGTTTCTTTGTATGTATCAAATTCTTCATTTAAAAATTTTGTAAAAATACACCTTTGATAAAGAGATACTCTATGAGTGAGAGATATGTTGGCATAATTAAATTTTTAAAAAGGTATTAAGTTGAAATTTAAGTTATCATTATGATGTTTATAAAGTATTTAGTAAGACCAACATGGATATGGCTCTATACTGGACATTACCAACAAATTTCAGAAAATTAAATCTTCTAGTGACCTACAATCTGACATTTTGTATCATTTGTATGACTGGAAAAGGAGAGACACTGGAGGAGGTAGAGAGAGATACAGAGCCAGATATGAGTAAGAAGTAATGAATATAAACATGAATGGAGCTGAGAATAAATGAATATAAGGACTTTGGAATGAATTTGAAGATTTTCAGACTCTCCAATCTGTGCAGCTGGGCTGATCCGTGAATTTGAAAGGCAGCAGGAAGGTGATTTAGACAACACAGGAGAGCAAAGATCTTGAAACTAAAGAGAACAATACTATAGAGACCCTGCTCTCCTTTTGAGCATACTTTCTGAGGGGAATTACACTTGACCCTTTCCTCCAAGGCAGTTTCTGCCCTCTGCATGGAGCTGATTTGGCTTTGAGAAGAGTTTGATATTTACCCTTTATTACAATGATGGTTGACAGGGATGGGTAGCAGAGAAGATGAATCAATGAGAGGTGCCTCCACACTTTCCCCTTAGAACTGAGGAAAGAATTAGGAACTTCTCAAGCTGCACAGATATTAACAAAAACTCCACACTTATCTTTTTGGCTTTATCCAATGCAGAAAAAATCAACTCAGCTTTCCACAACTACCTCTACTCACCCCCATCTGAGGCTCTTTGAAAGAGTGATTTTTAAGAGTGATTTTTTTTTCAAGCTTGCTACGTAAAAAACTCTGGAGTTTCGAGAAATGCTTCAGTGATTTTCTGATAATTGATGTGAATTTCTGTTTTTTAATATATTTTTAAGTATCTTAAGTTCTATAACATATAACAATCATATTATATACTCAAAATTAAATCAGTGGAATGCCTAACATTTTACTTGGTACCACTGGGTTTACATATTTTTGGGGTGCGGGGGAGTGTGAAGATTTCAGAAGTGTCTGCTGTTATCTTTCAGTGCATATGTTAAAAAGCTTGTGCTCTTGATTTAAAATAGTACAGCTCTGTATTGCTCTTTTATTAAAGTTTCTGGCTTGCTCATGATAGAACAGAAAAATCAAGCAAGTGCACTTACTGCTAGAATACACGTGATACACACAATTGTGTCAAGACCTGGACATACAGTGAGATTGTCAGCTATTTTTTAACAAGTGAACACATAACACGCTTTGTTATACCCACCTTAAGAGTTCTTCTTAGCTGAATATCAACATGTGTGTGATAAGAAAATAAACGACTTTTAAAGCTAAAAGAATGATCTATTTCTTGTCTAAAAGCAGGATATTTAAAAAGAAATGTGTCTAGTCTTTAGACACTAGGCAAAGCAGTTTCCATTATCCTAACAACAACAAACTGTTCAGTTGTTTCCACTATGTGAACAGCGCCCAAAACTTTCCCATAAAATTATCATTCAAAGCCAAGCAAATTAGCTCACAGCGAAAAAAAAAGTGACAGTGAATATATGTATGTTCATGTGTAACTGAAAAATTGTGCTCTACACTGGAATTTGATACAACATTCTAAAACGACTATTACTCAATAAAAAAAGTTAAAAAAAAAAAAGGCAAGCAAATTATAACATTATTTGATGTTGGGGTTACTTCTTTTTGAAAATAAAACTTGTCCAAACACACATGGATTTCAAATAATGAAACCAAGCAGTTAAAACCTACTGATTTAGCGATGCATCATTACAATGTTACTGGGCTTACAAAGATAACATCAGTAATAAAATTAAAGCACAGTTTGAACATAAAGCCCCAAATAAAATAAATGTGAGTGAAATTTTAAACTGACTGAAGGGTACTAACATATTTGAGGTATTTTTAAAGTGACGACATAGAATAACTTACAATTTTTAAAAAGATATATTTAAAAATACACATATTTATTTTCAACCAATAAAGACTGTTTAGGTTAGCTGAGAGATCTAGTCATTTAAAACGTCCCAATTGTAGATAAACAGTAAGTTCATATTGTATAGCACAGGGAACTATATTCAATACCTTGTAGTAATCTATAATGAAAAAGAATATGAAAAGGAATATATGTACGTGTATGGATGACTAAAACACTATGCTGTATACCAGAAATTCATGCAACATTGTAAACTGACTATACTCCAATTAAAAAATATATATACAAAAAAATTTTTTTTAAGTGAGTTGTGATCATACCCCAAACCCAAAATGTGTCCTCATGAATTATGTTACAGGTTGGTAAGTGGGAGACACGGAAAATTATACTGGATGGCAATCCATGTGATGTGGTATCAAAGCATTTAGTAAAACTGTCCCATAACAGAACATCTTGGTCACTCTTACAAATGGACAATCAAGAATCACCAGACGCTTCAACAAGGGAGAAAGGAGGCAACACAAGCAAGCATAAAAAGAGTCTGGAGGAATTAGGACAAGCAGGGAGAAGAAAGCCAAAAAACACTGCAGTTAACATCCTCAGGTAGATAAAAGATCATACAACATCATAAAACAAGTCAGGATTTTCCTGAAAACAAGAAAGAGCTCTTATAAAATTGAATATATCATTAGAGACACTAAAAGTTCAACAGAAGTATTAGAAAATTGATTAAATACCCCAAAAGGGAACAAAGATAAAAATGATGAACAATAAGAGTGAAAAGCTTAAAATCTGCATCCACCCATGGGAGTTACAGAAAAAAAGAACTAAGAAAGCTGAGGACTTTGAGAATAGTTCCAAGAACAAAAATGAGTTTTCATATTGAAAGGATCAAGTCATGAAAAAGATGAATTAAAAAACCCAGCATATCACTGTGAAATCTCAGAACAACCTAGAGTGGCAGGAAGCAAGGGACCTAAAAGTTTCTAGGGAGAAAGAAAAAGAAGGTGGAGTATTATAAAAAAGGAATAAGAATCAGAATGGCATCTGATTTTCAGCAGCAACACAGACTAGACGATAAATAGAATATTTGCAAATATGAGGGAAAAGTAGTTCCATATGAATTCTATACCTAGCCAAACTATCAGACACATGGAGTCTTGAAAACTCCACCTCCTTAGTACTCTTTCTTAGGAAGCAGTTTAAATATTTGTTCTATCCAGTCATGGGATAAAACTAAGAAAGATGAAGACATGAGATCCAGAAATAGTAAAGAGGCAAAAGAAATTTCCAAGATGAGAGTTAAAAAAAAAAAAAATCCACCAGCAAAAACATGGGGACAACAGCTATCCAGCAGGCCTGAACAGAGCAACAGAGTTTTTAGATTGAAGGTAAATCCAAGAGCAGATGCTCCAAGGAAAAAAAATGATACTGGCAGATGACTTGAGATGTATGAAGCTATAGGGTAGGTTTCCAGTTCTGTTGAAGATTTTGTAGACATGGTAATGATGTATATACAGAAAATTAAGCAAAAAAAGCAATTATTAACTCTAAAAAGTGTTTAAAAAGAGAAGAAATTCACAATATACTATGATCCTCTGTGAGTAACTTTAATGTACTATAATAAATTAATACTAAATATTTCTTTAGTCAAAAATTGTACCAAATTCTTTTTCTTTTTTAGAAGAACGCAGGAGGTAAAAAAGCTAAAAGTTCATCTTCTGCAATAGGAAGTCTACAGATAGTATCTGGAGAGAAAAAGAAATAGCAATATGAAACATGGCAGTAAATTCCAGAAGAAACAGCTAGACAATTTTATTTCTATTTCCTCCGTAAAAAAAGAAAGTGCTTTTCCTTTTTTCCTTCCAAGCCTTATAGAACTATTTGATCTTTTTTAACTACTTGGTTTTTAACTATTATTTTGATAAAGTTAAATTTCTTAAAAATCAATGATAAAGTGGGGGAGAAAGAAAGATCTTAACTCCCAAGTCCAATGCCTCCTCCTCCATTCTCCAGTCCTTGGTAAAGTGACCTCTGCCCCAAACTCTACAGAAATGCTCTCACTGCAAATCCAGTGGACTTTTCAATCTTCAGTTTTTATCATATTTGTCAGCTTTATAGCATTTGGCATGAATCACTCCCTCACTGCCCTTGGTATCCAAGACCATAAGGCCTAATTTTCTTCCTTATGCCTCTGGTCACTCTCCCTTAGTAACATCCAGAAGCCCATCTTCCTTGACTTCTAAGTTATCATTGTTCCTAGAATTCCATCTTGGCCTTCTAACCACTGTATCTGGTTTCCGTGGGATACTTTCTGTATTCCCTTAATCTCAACTGCTACTTAGATAATAACTTCCATTTCAGTATCCCTAGCACAGACTACTTGACTGAGCTTCAGCTTCAAATACCCAACTGCTTACTATGTATTTCCACATGACTCTCCCTTTTTATGCCTAAAACGTAACTAACTCATATACTCCACTAATAATAACAGCAAACACACATAGTGCTTACTTGCCAGGAACTATTCTAAGCATTTTACACACATTAACGCATGTGTAAACGAATCTAATGAAGGAAACGAAGGCACAAAGACACTAAAGTAACAAGCCCAGGACCACAAAGTTAATAAATGGCAAAGCTAGGGTTTTAGACCAGACAGTCTAGCTCCAAGGTATAGCCTCTTAGATACACACTATATTACGTCACCAGTCAAGGCAATGGTTTCCTTACCCAATGAAAAGTGACCATCATCCATCTAGTTGCTTTAGACAGAAAACTCCATCTCCCTCACCCCCACATCAACGGGTCGCCAAGTTCAATTCATACTGATTTTACGTCACCCCTTTACCCCCTTCCTCACATTTTCCTAATGCAAGTCTTCATCATATCTCATTTTAACTGGAATAATAGCTTCTCTTTGCTTTTAACCCATTCTCCCTGCTGCTTCTGGAGTGAACATCCCAAGGCACAGGTTTGCTCCATCTCTCTCCATACCTTCACGCTACTCTGCTCATATATACAGACTTACAACTTTGCAGTGTATCCCTGCACTGTTCAGCATGAAATTTAAACCTGTTAGTCCTTTATTTTCTGGCCTCTGCTCATCTTCCAGGCTTAACGATTACCATACTCTTCTATTCCTTCTCAATCCTTTACCTATTTATTTCACATCCCAGTGTCTGTGTGCACGCCGCTCACTCTGCCTGGTATATCCTTCCACTACACTCTTCTTGTCTACCTTGGTCAGGTCTCAGGTAGAGACCTTTCTGTTTTTGTAACACCTGGAACATGTCTATGACAGACTTTCCCATCTATGTGTCTCTCCCTCCGAACTGACTGCAAACTCCAAGAGATTTTGATATCAATTCATTTCACCCATCCCACAGGAAATGGAGACAAGCAGGTTATGCAATTTGCTCAAGGTCCCACAGCTAGTGATCAGGGGAAATGCTATTTAAATCCACACCTGCAAAAGTCCAAAGCTAATGAAGGTTTTTAGGCAGAAGGAGTGAACACAATGAAAGCAACACTTTAGGATAAGCTGCTACAATTTAAGACCAACAGAGTCCTTCTATTCCTGGGCAGTGGTTTAGCGGTTTCTACAGCTAACTGGTTATCTTAGAATGACTCTGAGTAAGGGCAGGGCTCCCTTGGCAGCCTCACTGGCACTTTCTCATTCTCTCTGTATAACCTCTTCCATTCAGAACCACAGGTCTTTTATAACAGTTGTATCTGAGGGAACAAAGTGCCCAGAATGAAATGTTGTAACAGAAGAGACTTTTAAAAATATTTTATTTAAAGCTACAATTTAGAGATAAAGAAATTAAATCTCAAGTTAACTTTGGAAAAATTAAAAGCCTGAAGTCTTATAACTAGTTAGCGGCAAAGCTGGGACAAGATCACGTTTCCCGTCTTCGGAGTTAGTGTTCTTTTTCGCTACCTACATGATGCTGTTTCCCACAAGCCCAACTTTATAGTATTTTACAGCATTAACACAGTATATCTCTATTACTGATTAACTTGAATGAAAAACTCCCTCACAGTGAAGTTAGCTAACCCGACAATCAACTGTCATTATAATATCCTGTCAAAGTCACAACATCTGTCCAACCTGAAAAAAACACAATGATTTCTCTTCAATAAACCTACACTTTAAAAGCTATGGATAAGGGAAAATCAATGACTGCTTCAAAAGCTATATCCTCCAGAGGAGTGCTGACCCATAGTTTTATGCCAATGATAGAAATGCTCTGCATTTGAGCTGTCCAAGATGGTAGCTGCTAACCAGCCACATGTGGCTACTGAGCACTTGAAATACGGTTAGTATACCTAGGGTACCGAATATTTCACAATTTTTATTAACTTACATTTAAATAGCCATTCAGGCTAGTGACTACCGTCTTGGATGGTGTGGTTTTAGAGTTACATCATAGAGATCTGAGAGGTACTTTGCAAAGGAGGCTTGAAAATAGATCACATCTCTATACTATTCAGTACTATTAATGTAAAAGAATTAACATAGGTAATGACCATGAGATATGTTATTCTGAAATTTTTTAATTAACTGCATGACCACCTGACCACCTTCATTTTCCCACCTATGTATCAGAGAGCAGGATATTATGTGTCATTGGAGAAAATCTTAACGGCTGATGCAAGGTTGTGCAAAAAAATGAACAAACCCTCATCCCTTAAAAAAACCAGAGGATCTCTTCAAGCGGCCAGCCTGCTCCAGTGATCACAGAAGGGTCACAAAGCCCCAGGGGATCTTTCCAGGCATGAAACAAGTTCCACAACTCTGCTCTAATTCTTTCACTGGATAAATCACTGGATACATGTAAGGCAATGTTCCCGCTACGCCACATCACAATTTCTGTATTATTACAAATTGTCCCAAAGAATCAGACAGAAAAGAAAACGATGTAATTTTAAGCAAGGGCTTCATTAATTTCTGACTATGCTATGTATTTTATCCCTCCTCCCCTTTCTCTAATGTTTAAATACTTGCTAAAAAACACTAACTTTCAGCTAGGCATATGGATTTTTTTTTTTTAAGTCTCTCTCTCTCTTTTTTTAACCCCAACAGAGGAACTGGGGATTGAACCCAGGGCCTCATGCAAGTCAAGCGTGGATTCTGCCACTGAGCTATACATACCCCTCAACCCTCCTGGATATTTTTTTTAATATCAAGAAAATCTTGGAAAAGGGCTCATTTTATTCATAGGTCTATCATAATATTTCTTTTATTAGCTTATCATCTTCCAGTAATACTGTTTCAATTTGTATGATATTTTCACTAGCATGTTTACCCTATATATACATTCTCTGTCTTCTTTATCCATTCACTCTGAATATTTCATTGCCCTTGCTAACAATTCTTCCGTTCTCTTAACACATGTCCCTTTTTCCCTTGGAATCTTGATAATTTTTTTTTCCCCTGAAACTCATAAAGCCTAAACAGCATTTTGGAAATGAACTATCTCCTGTTGAAAAAAAAGGCATATTCACAGAAATTATTGGTCTTTAAATGCACTCGGACCTCTCCCAGCTTTTTTACCTAGCTCTGTTAAGGCTCACAGGATCAGAGATAAGAGAGTATGTGGATGGCTCAGTACAATCAGTTACTACCATAAATAAGTCAAGCATAAATCTTGCTGACAGTGGGAAGTCTGGACCAGGAAATAATACCAAAAGAAATGCCATCTTCAAGCACAAAAAAACTGTGATTTGTGTATGTTCCAAGGGCAAATGATTTATATGTGTTTCAGAGCACAGCATGTAGACACTGTGCATATCCATATAAGTGTGGTGTTCAGCTTACTTTAAAACAAACATAGTAACTCAGGGCCAAGGCTACCACAGACAGGCTTCTAGAATGTTTTCGTAGCAATGGGCATCTGATTGACTTAGAAGATCCTCTTGTTTCCTTTCTGCATAAGATGGTGGCAATGAGTGAAGCAATGGCAGGAGCAGGTCAAAGGCTTCTAACAAGATGAGACAAAACACTGAAAATACAGTAAAATATACACAAAGATGTCAACCTATTTATGTTTTCATGTCAACCATCTGTGAACTATTTCTGAAATTTAAGGCAATTCGTAATATGAACTGGGGTTTAAGGAAATGGAATTCTTTGAAAACAAGAGGAGATATACCCAGGTAGTCTGAATACGGCCTTGGTCACATCACTTAAGCTCTGTAGAAAATAACGGTACCTAAGTTGCGTTGTGCTAAGAATTAGATGAGTTAACGTATCTCAACTGCTTAGAACAGTACCTGGCATGTAGTAAATCCTAGAGTTAGCTGTTATTATTCTAGGGTAAAGAAGCCTTTTCTATTCTTTTTAAATTTAATATTTAATATAAATTAATAAATAAAATATTAATATTTTAAATCCCAAGTTCTGCTTTTTTCTTTACATATTATTTTAAACTTAAGTGATTTTACCAGTTAAATTAAAAATATGAGTGCAATAGAAACTCAGTTACAACATACCTTCTATTATATAAACAAAGGTCTCTTCAACAGTTAGTCAATAAGGCCAAAACTAGTTCTGACCACGTCTGCATTAAAATGGGATTTGGGCGGGGAGGGTATAGCTCAGTGGTATGGCACATGTTTAGCACACACAAGGTCCTGGGTTCAATCCCCAGTATCTCCATTAAAATAAGTAAGTAAATAAATAACCTAATTACCTCCCCCCCCCAAAACAAACAAAGAAAAATTTTAAAATAAAAGGGGATTTTGTACGTAAATTTGGTAACATTTTAAGGTATTTATAAGTAATCACTTGTTTTTTTTTCTTATCACAAATAGTTCCTGCTAATTTTATAAAATTATAAAATATAAAATTCACAGATAAGAAAAACAGAGGGTAAAAATTACCTGAAATCCCATCATACTACCATTACCATTTTTTAAATCACCTGTTACCACTATTAACATTAAACTTCCATTTTTTCATATGCATTGACAGATAGAGATCTTTTTTTAAAACATTGAGATCTTATGATACCCAATGTTTTATACTCTACTATTTTTCATTTAGCAAAGTAATGAGGAACTTTCCATTGCACTGAACCATTTAAAGGTGCAAGTGCACCCTTTTTCCAGGCAGACTCTTATTTGAAACTTCAGTATAAAAAACAAAAAGACAATCATATGACCAGAGATTTCACTTTAGGGTATTTTTCCTAAGAAAATAAAAACACTAATTTGTAAAGATATATGCACCCCTATATTCACTGCAGCATTATTTACAATTGCCAAGATATGGAAGCAACCTAAGTGTCCATCAACAGATGAGTGGGAAGGGATAGACTGGGATTTCAAAACTGTAGAATACACTACACTGTATAGCACAGGGAAATATACACAAAATGTTATGATAACTCACAGAGAAAAAAATGTGACAATGAGTGTGTATATGTCCATGAATAACTGAAAAATTGTGCTGAACACTGGAATTTGACACAACATTGTAAAATGATTATAAATCAAAAAAAAAGTTAAAAAAAAACAGATAAGTGGATAAAGAAAATGTGGTGTACACACACACACACACACACACACACACACACACGTGGAATATTACTCAGCCATAAAAAAGAATGAAATCTTGCCATTTGTGACAACATAAGTAGACCTAGAATCCTTATGCTTGATGAAGTAAGTCAGACACTGAAAGACAAATACAGTATCATCACACTTATATGTAGAACCTAAAAAATAAAACAAAGATAACAAAATAGCAACAGACTCATAAATACAGAGAACAAACTGATGGTTGTCAGAAGGGAGTGAGGTAGGGGGATGAGTGAAATAAATGAGGAAGATTAAGAGGTATAAACTTTCAGTTATAAAATAAATAAGCCATGGGGATATAATGTACAATACAGGGAAAACAGTTAACAATACTGTAATAACTTTGGGAACAGATAGTTACTAGACTTATTATGGTGATGATTTTATAGTGTATAAAAATATCAAATCACTATGTCGTACACCTGAAACAAATACAATATTGTAAATCAATTATACTTTAATAAAAACAAAACAAAAACAAATAGAGACAAAGCTCCTCTGGTTGAAGCAGAATGAAGTTGGGCTCAGCTTCCCCCTCTCCCAGGGTCCTCCAACTTCCTCCAAGGAAATCAAGGGCACTTCTGAATACAGTTTAACAATCTAAGTTTTAAAACATCATTTAAAAAATTGGTTACACAGTATTACATTACACGAATGTTCACAATGTAACTAATCATCTAATGATAAACATTTAGTTGCTTCCAATTATTTATTATGAAAAATACCATGATAAAAACCTTTGTGTACATCTATTCTTATTTACAGGATTTTGACATGTACTTCCAAATAATACTCTGGAAACTTGTATTGGTATACATCTTTGCCAGAGGTATATGAGACTGACCATTTCTCTGCAACTTTACTAACACCAGTATGATCATTAAAAGAATAATAACTAAACTTTAATCTATTAAATGCTGTTTTAAACTTACATTTCTTTCCTTTCTATTTATAGGTTTATGATTTCTATATTTCTGTCCTTTGCCCATTTTCTACAAGGCTGCTTGTCTTTTCTAAGTCACAAGGCTTCTTTATACTGCAAACATATTAACCCTTTGCACCTCTGCATTGTATTTTCTTACTTTCTAATTTGCCTTTTAATTTCCTAACAAGTTTCTATAAGGTATTTAAATCTAATTAAAAATAAAAATAGAGTTAATATGAAAAAGACCCATGGTCAAGCACAACATAAAATAAATCTGGATTACCCTACCCTTCAGATACATACATATTAATTTTATACATAATTTACTCACTTTACTTAAACCTAAAAGACTCCAATGTGTAACTGAACTGTGCTTTATGAAATTAAAATTTATTTGAAATAAAAGATTTCACTATTAAACAGCCATTGTTACTTTTATAAACAATAGATCATCTAAATATAAAATTGACTTTAAGTGTCAATGTCAGTGAATGATTAATGATATTAGACCCTAAGAGGAAATGAACGAGCAAGAAGAAATGAATTTTTCATACATGCAGTTGTAACATGACACAGCTGGCACATCTGGAGAGAAAAAAGCAGTTAAGTATAAATGGTAAAGGTCAAAAAAGTTTTAAATCACAAATACTTACTTGATCATTACTGTCTATATTTTAACAATAAATTAAACTACTATACCAAGAATAAAATTAGATGAAGTAAATCATCTACTCCTAAATTATTTTAGGGTACATTCATTGTTAAATACAATTTCTTGTTAAAGTGTAACAGTGAAAAAATATAAATAAAATAAAATATTAATTAATTTTACATCCTTTTTTGAACTTTAGCTTTATGAATCAAATGTAGACCCAGGACCTTGAATTATATGACAGGTCAAATTCTACTGCAGTGAACTTCAACCATTTCTAAATTTTTTCTTTATGAAGTTTTACAGCATGAAACATTTCTTAAGTGGGCCAAGAATTAGGCATGTTAACTTTAATATTCTCTTATAATATGGTTTGATTTGTATTACACATTGTATCTAAAACTATTCTATATATGATGAAAACAAATTAGATAACAAGTAGTTATGTTTTACAGTGTAAAAATGTTTAATACAATCTTTGAACAATCAGACTTATCCAATAATGGAATCATTCTCCCCTCAGGTTATTACTGTGTAGAAATAAGAGGTTTTTTTCAAAGGCATCTAGAAAAGACATCCTATCAAAAAGGCACCAGGGAATAAATTAAGGATGAAAGGTTAGTGCTGCTTCCGATGACTACCACCAACACTAATGGGGATGCCAGGCAGCTAACCCCAGAAGTGTCACTAATGCTCTCAGGCTAATTTGTATGGGAGGTGAACCCAGTCATATGCAGATTTTAAATTCTGAGTTCAGTATAAGTATGAACTTCTTACCACTAGCAAGTTCTACTGCCATTTCTGTTTTCTACCATTGTCACCAAATGTCAAAACTTTCAACCTAAAAACACATTATCATTCTAATAGTCAGGAATACCTTTCAACTTTCATGGTATCATATAAAAATAGTGTTGGTGGGTGTTACATACTTTGTTGCTCCTCTATCATCCAACAAAGAAACTATGTACATAGGCATAGTTCAATTTTGTCACTGTCAAGGGTCCAGAATTTTTTATTTTTCTCTTCCTTTACTCCATTGATCAGTAATAGGGGCTTGTTAATTCTTCCTCCAAAATGTTTGCCATTTCCTTTATTTCACTGCTTCTACTGTCTTTCCCCTTCTGAGAAAACTGATAGCCTCACATACAACTACCAGAATGAACTTATTCAAACTAGGCAAAAATACTGAATAACGTGTATAATGGCACACTGAGAAAACCTTTTTGTTATCAGAATATTAAATTACAATAATGTAAGAAAGGATATGGACAAGAATTTTTAAGAAAAATAGTTAGTATAAGGTATAGGTAAGGTAAAATGTTCGTTAAAATTATGTTTAGATATTTAATAATTTTAAAAGCAGTTGTATCATCCACAGACACTCATTTCATCACACCATAACCCGATTTAGGAGTCTACCTGAACTATATTCTAAGTAGATCATTTAAAACGCTCCACATAACTCAGCATGTGGCACCCCAAACCTGTGTCTCTCCTGTTCACTCAATCACCCAAGTCAAAAATCTAGTAGTAATTCATATACTTCCTTCAAAACCAACAGTTTATGAAATATTTTTGATGTATTTTTGATGTTTTCCTTAACATCTATTTTTTCCTGTTTTTATCCAGTGTTAACTACCTTAGTTAAGGTCCTCACCACCCTCCCCCTTAAACTACCTTCCCTAGAGTTCTCTTACCTCCCTCAAATCCATCCTCAATATAATACTGCACAGAAACCATCTAGCCTGAAAACCTGTTCAAATTAGTTCTCTGCTTAAAATTCTTCAATGATTCCCTAGTGTCATTAAGTGAAAGGCCAAACCTTCCACCTCTCCCACATCTTCAGTTGACTCTCTCACACTGACCCTCACCCTACGGCGACACTCAACTATTTTTAAGTGTCCTAAAAATGCAAGGCTTTAGGTATAAGCACCCGCTGCTGAGAATCACTGCCTTAGATGTCTGACTGACAGATACTCTCCTCTTACAAGACTCAGCTTAATAATCACCTCACATAAATATTTTAACACTCTGGCAAATCAAGCATATATTCCCCTTTTGAATTCCAATGTAATTCCCAACAGCATTTGCATCACTTCTGTATTGGTAGCTTTTTCTCCTATTCTGAATTGCAAGCTTCCTGAAGACAAAGCCCAGGACATGACAAAATTCATCTTTGTATCCTGAATATTTAACACAATGCCTGGCACAAAACAGAACTAGTAAGTTAAATAACTGACTTGCTAATTCATAGCAGAAGACAGATTCTTTTTTTTGTATCAATCTTAAGAGTAAGGTTAAATTAAAGGATGTTCTATCATGCACTGGTGTACTTTAATGACATCTTTAGAAATGAATAACTTCTTTGCAAAATGCTAAAAGAAAAGAAACTTTACCAGATGATCAGTTTATTGCTTCAGAATTGCTACTTATATTGATGCTCACAAAAAATAAACAAGATTTAAGATCCTACCTTTTAAATCTTGAAATGAACAAATTAAACGATGGCTATTCATTCAATAGTAAAAATAATCTTAATAATGCTAATTAATATAAACACCAAATCAGGCACTTAAATGTGAAAGAAACTATTTTAAAGCTTTAAAAACAAAACAAAGGAAAACAACTTTATCTCAGAGTTGAAATTGTTGTAACCACAGTAGAAACAATTCAGCATTTCTTTTTTTAATTAAAAACTTGATAATTTATTTAATAGTGTATTACATACAGCCCAAATAAGGGCTTTTTGAACATACATGTTTTCATTTTCATATTCTTTTTCACCTTAAGTTACTACAGATATTGAATATAGTTCCCTGTGCTATACAGTATAAACTTGTTTATCTATTTTATATAAATTGGATTAGTATCTGCAAATCTCAAACTCCCAATTTATCCACTTCCCACCCGCTTCCTCCCACCCAGTAACCATAAGTTTGTTTTCTATGTCTGTGAGCCTGTTTCTGTTTTATAAATGAGTTTGCCTCTCTCTCTCTCTTTTTTTAGATTCACATATAAGTGATATCATATGGTATTTTTCTTTCTCTTTCTGGCTTACTTCACTTAGAATGACAATCTCCAGGTCCATCCATATTGCTGCAAGTGTCAGTATTTAATTTCTTTTTCATGGCTGAGTAGTATTCCATTGTGTAAATATACCACAGCTTCTTTATCCAGTCATCTGTTGATGGACATGTCTTGGCTGTTGCAAATAGTGCTGCTGTGAACATTGATGTGTGTGTATCTGTTTGGAATAAGGTTCCCTCTGGATATATGCCCAGGAGCTGGGATTGCTGGATCATACGGTAAATCTATTTTTAGCTAGAATATATAAACAGCTCATACAACTTATAGTAAAAAGCAAACAACCCAATCCAAAAATGGGCAGAAGACCTAAACAAGTAATTCTGCAATGAAGATATACAAATGGCCAATAGGCACATGAAAAAATGCTCAATATCGCTAATTATCAGAGAAATGCAAATCAACACTACAATGAGGTATCATCTCACATCAGTCAGAATGGCCATCATTAAAAAGTTCACATATGATAATGCTGGAGAGGGTGCGGAGAAAAGAGAACCCTCCTACACTATTGGTGGGAACGTAATTTGGTGTGGCCATTATGGAAACAGTATGGAAATTCCTCAAGTTCGCATTTCTTAATCAAGTTGAAAAGACACATAGCTTATGACTCAAAATTCTATTTCTAGATATATACTCTAGAAAAACTTTTGTATACGTATACCTGAAGAGCTGTAAGAGAACGTTCAGTAAGTATTGTTTATAATAGCAAAAACATCTAAAATCAATAAATAATAATAATAGAATAATTATGATGTAATCAATAAGAAAATACCATAACATCAATTGTGAATATATGAATATCCATATATAAGTATGGATTAACTACAGCTATATATATAATAAGTCTTAAAATACTAAGCATAAGAACCAATTTTAAAATAGTAAAAAAATAAATAAATAATGACTTAATTAATTTCTAATTTTCTTCTAATCCCAAAGAAACATAAGTGGGAAAACTATGGTATGACTACCTTTATTAGACAGGTAGGTAAATAATTCTTAAATTAAAAATTAAGCTGACAACTACTAACAAATTATTTTCTATAAGATAAAATGAAGAATCCAAGTCAGCACCATCCCACAGAACTTGCTAAGATGGAAATGTTCCACATTTGTACTGTGCAATACAACAGCTACTGGTCACATATAGCTACTGAGTGCTTGAAATGTGGCTGCTGCAACAGAGAACTAAATTTCAACTTATTACAGTTGGGGGGAGGGGGGTGGGAAGGGATAACTGGGAGTTCGAGAATTTGCAGATAATGACTGGTATATATAAAACAGATAAACAAGTTTATACTGTATAGCACAGGGAAATATATTCAATATCTTGTACTCTAGCTTACAGTGAAAAGAATATGAAAATGAATATATGTATATTCATGTATGACTGAAGAATTGTGCTGTACACCAGAAATTGACACAACATTGTGAACTGACTATATCTCAATTTAAAAAAATTTTTAATAAATAAATTAAGGTAAATGTAAAGAGCTATCTTTCGTAAGTGGTTATCACATTGGACCAGCAGAACCCTAAATATTTCCTTCATAGAAACATAACCTAGAAGAATAGGTATGCAATGCATACTCTAAAATATCTAGTTTTGGTATCTTAATAAATTGATTTTCTTTAATAATTAGGCTATATTAATTTATAACATTCTTTGCTTTTTAACTCTCATCGTTAAATAAAACTTCAGATGGATGGAAAGTGCTTTGGTTATAAGAAAAGACATTTTATGTATTATTCTAGGTCCTTTCACATCTAAAATCTCCACTGAAACCATATAACTACTGAAAACATACAATTAATATAATATATTGGAAATATAATAGGAAAGGCCTCTGTTGTCACAGATGAGAATACTGGCTCTAAGCACTTACTGATTCTATGACTTCAGTCAAGTCTATTTAAACTTCTGAGCTTCAATCTTCTCATTTTTAAAATGAAATAATATCTGAGATGAATACCAAGATTAAATGAAATGAAATTAAACTTTCATTATATAGTTTCTGACCCTTATTAGAAACTTCCTAAATGGGATTTGCCTTTCCACTTCCCTCCTTTTCTCCTTTGACCTGAATAGAAGGCTTTGCTCTCTCTGCAATAACCAAACCATGCCATTTCTCTTACTTTTCTTTCATATTTTAATTCCGAGATTTGCTTTCTGAATAATTTAGAAAAACCATAATATTAAGCAACTGTGGCATCAGAGAAGTATTCCATGCTATAAATTATACAGTTTTAATATACAGCAGTTTATCACATTAAAACATTTTGTCAAAGTAATTTATATGCCAAAAAATCATAGCAGACCTTAATATAGCTGTTACATGAACTCAGAAATGTTGTATAGAGTGCAATGTTGGACAAACCTAAAAAAGAAAGGTGTTCAACTTCTTTATAATCACGATTAAGAAAAAAATAAAAAGGAAGGACCAATCAAAATTTATCTTGTTAAAATGCATTTATTTTCTATTTTTTCTATACATTTCAATATGGAACTAGGACTGTATTTAATAAATTTAGCTTTATAGCACTAACGTTACAGTAATGAACATATTTTCAGTCAATAGGTATTCTTCAAATTATTTTTGATGGCTAATATAATATTTTAGAGTTAACTAAAATGTTTGGCACCAATAGTAAGTGTTCAGTAAAAATTTTGATGAATGACTAGTTTAAGTTTTTCCATTATATGGACATAACGTAATAATTTCAATCACAGGCTGATTTTTGTACATCTTTCTTCATGCCAATATTTGCATTTTATCAAGAATGCAATAAATTTTGCCATAAATCTTGCTTAACGATTTCTTTATAAGCCAGGTTTTTCAATAAAGGATAATTCTTATTTACTATTGAATCTCAACGTTTTCCCTCTACCTTGGTGAAACTCCCTCTACTTGAGTAAAGATATTAGTTGGACTACTGTTCGGGCATAAGGCTCTATATTTTATAACATTTGTATTAGGTATTTCATTTTTAGATAATGTTCAGAATCTTTAAACTGATTTTTCTGAACAATATTTAAAAAATGTTCAAAATAAGTTGTCTCTTTAATTAATGTATTTTAAGTAAATAATTACTACATAAACTTAAAATTAAATGCAACACAATCTTGTCTTCACTATTTTTTCACTATTCTCTAAATGTTAATATCTTCACCCCATTATTTTAAGTTGCTAATTCAAGAGATTAAATTTTATGTATACTAAAATTAATTTCTATTCTTAAGGAAATAGCTAGCTATTGGGCTCAGATATAATTTTTTAAGTTTTATCACTATATAGAAAGTTTTAACATAGCATCATTATGTATTAAATGAGATATATTTAGTCTTTGTGGTAGGCAGGATTCTATCACTCCTAACTAACCCAACCCTTATATAACTCCCCCCTTTATGAAGTTGATGGGCTGTCACTCTTGTGATTATGTTACATATCACATACAATCACAGTTAACAACCAACTGAATTAATCAAAAGGGAGATTAGGGGGTGTGTCTTGGGCTTCATATAATCACATGAGTGTTTTTAAAAGCAGAAAGTTTTCTCTGTGCTGGTGACAGAAGGGGAAGTCTGAGAGATCAGAAGCAGGAGAAGAACGTGACCCACCAATGCTGACATGAAGATGGAGGAGGTGAGGATGTAAATATGGCCTCCAGGAGCTGAGAGTGGAACCTGTCTGATGGCTGATGAGAAAATGGAGACTTCAGTTCTATAATCACAAGGAACTGATTTGTACCAACAACAGGAGTGAGCTAGAAAGAGAGCCCTGAACTAGAGATGACAAGCTGGCTGACACCTTGATTTCAGCCTTGTGATATTCTGAGCACCCAGCACCAGGGAACCCAGCCACACTGTGCCAGACTTCCGACCTACAGACCATGAGCTAATAAATGACTATTGTTTTAAGTCACAAGGTTTGTGGTAATAGAAAGCTAATTCAGGATCGAAGTGGGAGGAAGGAAAAGAGGGGGAAGAGAAGGGTAAAAAAAATGTATAGGTCATAAACTGCAGGAAGTAGTGCCCAAAGTAGTGCTCAAGGACTATCCTACAGCTCAAAAAGAATAGTCCCAGGGTGATAACATCTCTTACGTAGCATCTACCTACCAATGCAATGTGGAAGGCTAAAAACAAATAAAAGCCTACACAGAATGTTAAGTCACTGGCGTTTGTTCTCACATTCTTTCTTATCTTCGAGTACCTCTCGTCACCCACTCATATTATGAAGTTCTTAAAACCAACAGTAACTCACTATCTCTACCAAAACAAAAAAGCATCTGGGTGATCACTGGTACATATTCACTAGACTTAAATAAAAATTAGCTTCATTTGAATGTTACTACACTCTCCAGGACAGTGGGTCCCACTAGCTGTGTAGGAACTCAGAAGACATTTAAAATACTCCACTGCAAAAATGTAAAACATAAGAACAATGTTTACGCTTGCAAGTTGTCTTTCTGAGGATCTTCCCTTTATTCAGAGATGACATCCCTCTCATGAAATGACAATAATTACAAATGTCCTGACATGGCAAAACAGGTAACAGGCAATGCAGCAGCATGCTGGAACTGGCATGTACCAGCTTTTTAAGATAGCTGACTGTTAAATTTGCAGGAATTCCATGAGATAGTTGTTAAATATAGCCACTGAGAAAAATTAAATTATAAAGATAAAATTAATTATATTAAAAAAAGATTCAAAAGTTCTGACTTTCTAATATTTTATTACATTTTACTATTACCTATATGGTGAGGTTATTTATACCTCTTGCATCTGTACAGTTGTATGTGGTGAGACATTTTTCTAGTTGAGAGCAGGGTTAAACTAGCGATAGATAATCTAATAACTTGCAGGTGTGGTCTGAGGATACGTGCTGGTAAGGAAACTATTCGTTACTGGACCATGACAAGTATACAAACTGAGAAAAGCATTCGTACAAAAGTATTTGGTCTGCCAGAGATCAGAAATTTAAAAAATTTTTTAAAAATCTGGAATCACTGCTGTAAGATACCAAAGTTTGCCAGGACAGTGCAGTTGATATTGTCCTGTTGAGCAACTGGGGTAGCTGCCTTCAAGCAAACCCTGCTGCTTCTCAAAAAAGGCAACTAGCCATAAAAAAAAAAAAGTAAAATTTTGCCCTTTGCAGCAACGCAGATGGACTTGGAGGGTGTTATGCTAAATGTAGTAAGTCAGACAGAGAACGAGAAATACTGTATGATATCACTTATATGTAGAATCTAAAAAGAAAACAAACTAGTGAATATAACAAAAAGGAAAAAGACTTACAGATACAGAAAACTAACTAGTAGTTACTATGGGGAGCAGGAAGGGATGAGGGCCAGGCAAGACAGGGGTAGGGAATTAAGAGGTACAAACTGTTATGTATAAAATAAATAACTTACCAAGGATATATTGTACAACACAGGGAATATAGCCAATATTTTATAATAGCTAGAAATGGAGTCTAATCTTTAAAAATTATGAATCACTAGGTGGAACACCTATAATTTATATAATATTTCACATCAACTATATCTCAATTAAAAAAGTAAAACAAAAACAAAAACAAAAACAAGGCAGCCAGGTGTCACAGGCTAGAGGCCATTCCCAGAAGCAGCTAGTGAAGGATGAATGTGTATCACTTACTGTTTTCTTTTTACTCCACGTGACATAGAAACCACCCTGGCCAAACAAATTTCAGCTTCCCTATACCATCACCACCATTTACCAAACTTGAGCTATCTTTGCTCGCCTTTAAATGCCCAGATGCATGGTTGATTTTTCTAAATACTTATCTGATTTTAGTTCATCTGTTAGGCTGTATATAATGATCAGCCCCTTTCTCCCAACTTTTCTGGATTTCTTGAATACTGTCTCTGGTTTTATAAAATAAAAGTATACCACTAAAAATGTTTAGAAGATGTTTAAATGGCCTTTAATTTCTTTTAACTTAAGGGTAAATTATGAGCTAAAGGGTAAAGATGTTAATATTGATTGAAACCGTATCACTACACAATAATAATTTTATAATAATTAATTGGTTAATTAATATTGATTAATTCTTGGCCGTCACCCAAGAATTTCCAGTGTTTGTTCCCATGGAGCCATGTACCATGAGACAATTCTTACGAAAAAAAGCAGTACCAATGTGTTAATGTTCAATAAGTATGGAAAATACCATATTCTACATCTTTATCTTGGAGACTGATAGCATACTTTAGTACAATAAGGCTTTGAGAAATCATATATTAAATGAAGAAAGAGACTGAACTTTGTGTAAACAAGAATTTCCCAAACTTACTGAATAGGACTTTTTTTTTCCCTTTCAGGGAACGCTTACTAAAATACCACAGAACAACCTGTTTGCAAAACATGCTTCAGAGACTGGCCATCATTCAATCTCACCACTGAGCCTAAGGACATCTAAATCAACTCCTTCCCATAATAATCCTGTCTATATTCAGTATCACTATGTGCAAACACCTTTATATAATGCCTAAGGAATATTCCAAATATATTTTGGTCATTTTGTAAATTTTATCCTCAGATCTTATAACATTATTATCAGACTAACTGACTATTCAAACTTGTCCATGATCTAGAGACAAATTCTTTTAACTCTGTATCTAAGAATAACAGTACTTGACATGTTTAAAGAAGTATCCCTATAAAAAAAATAGCAAGACAATAACTCTCCCTGTTTTTTCTTGATCTCATTGCATTAGTTTCTAAGATAGCATGGTTTCCTTTGAAGTGCTTTGGAACTGCTTTGCCTTCGTTTTTGTAGGAAAGTCAACAAGTATTAGGAAAGAGATGTGTTTATTTTAATTTGCAGTCATTCCCTTCTGAATAGGAAGCAGCTTTATAAATTAAATGTGCAAGTATCAGAATTAGCTGTAATCATGGAGGTTATTTGAACTAAATGAAATTGGTTCCTCACTCTCCAGTTCAAATGAAGTAACTGAAAGCCAAGAATTAAAAGTTTATAATAAAAAGGTAAAGTTATAGGAATAGAAGAAGAGCAGATACAAGCTAGGCAGAAATGGGCAAATGATTGAAATTTCAAGCTAGTTTTCTTTTGTTAAAAGCAGCTTCACGGGTAAAGAAAAATTGATTAATCAGAGAAACTGACAAGGATCACAGGAACCTGGTCAATTTCTCTTAGCAGCCAGCTCCATGTGTTAAAAGACTTTGAAGCAGAAAGACACGGATTATCAATTTCCTACAGAAGCTCTCTGCACCAGGAAGAGGGAGTGGGGGTGGAAGCTGAGAAAGAAGAGAAAAACACACACACTCATACACACACAAAGTGGTGAAAGGAGCAAAAATGAGTAAAAGATTTTAAAATTGCAGTGTTTTAGAAAAGATGGGAAAATAATAGCACAAAGGCAACAAAGGCTAAGGTAAATTTATAATGTGGAAGAATATGTCCTGCATCCTTTGTGATGCTTTATTTTTGCTAGCTAAAATAAGATGTTCTGGAACCTCTGGTGGTGTCCAACCACAATTCTGTTTAGCATTATCTTAAGAATGGGCCAAGTACCCAGGAGACAAGAGAAAATTTATAGCATGATATATATAGCAGAAAATGACAGCAATAGGCATACCTTTTAATATATGGTAGGAATAAAATTAGTAACATTAGATTAGGGACAGTCTGTTCCTAGTGGCTGAGAAAATGAGTAGGATGGCCAACAATTTAAGTAGATATCATATGAAAAGGTTAATTCAGTTTGAGTGTAGAGGGGGAATCTCAGTGTTTAAAGAAGATACATGGGTGACAGCTAATAAATATGTGGATGAACAGATAATGAATCAATCACTCCTGAGAAAGGAACACTTAAAGAGGGTATAATAAAGGCTGTTTCCTTTCACAGCAAATAAAAATTGTTCCTTTAACATAGGCTTTTAATTCCTATAATGCAAGACAGACCTGAAGTATATTCACCACTTAAAATTAGGTCAGCATATAATCTTCTGGGCATAAAAAGGAATATTTATTTTTTGTGTATCTCTGAAACCGATTTGGGAATTTCAAGTTGAGAGGGGCTCTTGGGAACTCCCTATGTCATATAAAATTTTCACACTCAAAAAAAGGACTGTTTCTACCTTTTAATAAATATCTGCATCATTTTCCCTGCCCAGAATGCTTTTACTCTATTCTGTGGTCAAACCTCTTCCTTTCTCAAAGAAATAAAAATTCACTTTCTCTCAATTGCAAATAATACCGACAAGGTACTTATCATGCTTTGGTTATATATACTGATTCATCAACACTTGAGTAAACCAATAAAATTTAATAACAATTATTTCATGGCATTTCATTAAATTTAAGAAAACTGTATTATAGAATTTTAAATGATATATTTTAGAAGGGAAGTTCATATCTAAATATTGTCGGCAGAATTAAATTCCACAACAGCTAGCAGAAAAAAATATTAACTTGCCTAAAACTGAAAACTAGCCAAAGATTTAGTGATGACCTCCTAAATTTTTATATAAAATAAATACAACATCCAAATCCTTCCTATATTTAACATCTGAAAAATAAAGACATATTAATATAATTGTTGGTTTTTCCCACAAATTTTCCCAGATGACAAAACTTTCCAAATTAATTTATAAACCCATTTCTCCTATTATAATTTAATTAGCTCTAAACTTCTCTAATTTATAATCAGCAGTAATTTGACAAAGGGAATTGAAAGTTATTTTCCCTATTTGTAAAAAAAAAAAAACAACTTTTAGGCAAATAACATGAAAAAGTAAATGATTCAAACATAGCATTTGTTTTTAAATTATAAACATGAGAAAAAGAGTAAATAAAAAATACACTAAAAGGTAAGCAGGAGTTAACTCTGGATGGCGAGACAATGGGTGATTTTTTTTACTGTATTTATACTCTGTCTAAATTTCCCATAATCAACATGTACTATATTTACCATCAAAATAATACAATATATAACATTCTGAAAAAAAAATGTTAAAATGTTTCATAGTTAGCTTTTAGTCCATATTGTTACTTAAATATGAACTTGTTTCTTATCCCAAATTTTCAGGCCCTCTAAAATCATTTTAGACTGTATTTCTGTCAAAACAAAAGATTATAGGTATTAATTATGAAGCATTATATATTTGGTAAATCACTTACCAAAGTCATTAAATCAGAGGGTCTCAAATAGGGGCAATTTTGTCTTCCAGGGGGCATTCAGTAATGTTGGGGGATATTTTTAGTTTTCACAACTGGGGAGGTGAGCTCCTGGCATCTAGTGGGTAGAGGTCAGAGATACTGCTACATTTTCTACAAAGCACAGTATGGCCCCTCACAACAAAGAATTATCTGGCTCCAAAGCTCCAACCTGACCCAAAGTACTGAGATTGAGAAATTCTGCTGTGAATCATTAACCTCTACTTCTCTTTAATAACACTACTACTGTATGTACCTCATTTTTTTAAATGAATTTAGAAAATTTTAGAATGCTCTAGAATTCGGACTTACAGTCATCATCTCATAATATTATTCTCATTTTTTCCTTTTCCTCAAAATAAAATGCTTTTTTTTTATGCATATGTGCCAGTTCTCCTGATACTGATTTCCTGATTTCAAATATTACTATGAGATTTTTTTAAAAATTCAAGATGCTATAGTTTGTACTGAATTTTGTTAGTCTATGTTCTTATTTTTTATAGTGGAGGTCTAAGATTTAAAAAAAGATGGTGGAATGGGAGTTAGTGCATGAGGCACATATTTTCACTCATTTTCTTTTGCTCATTGCTATACCTCATATTAGGTATCCAATAATTATTTGTTGAATGAACTGACTGAGCTAAGTCCCAACAGAGATTGTGTAATACCAGATTCCCACTGGAAAGTGATCTACCCACAGAAGTTCACCACAGGAAGATCCCAACACCAAATCATACATACCATACACCTGCCTTTAATGCCAAAGCTTCTTTATCTGGTTTGTCTGACTTTCAGGTCCTCGTTCTTTTAGGTATGGACCCAAGCAGCTAATCAGGACTCTGTTCTGATCATTAAGATCTCAAGTACAGATGACAGAAGTTGTGTGGCATTTTGAGATTATAAAAACAACAACTTACTTACTGATTGAACATGAGGAATAATGAAGAGTCATGAGTCAGAAATGACACTAACTTTTCATATGTGAGTAAACCAATGTGGTGGAAAACTTGATATAACTGAGAGGCATGTCCTCCAGACTGGAAAACAGTATATTTGAAAGGAATTGTTACTGGTGGAATTTCTACCCAAGAAACTAGAATAAAGCAGAGAGAAGGTAAAAATCACAGAAGTAAAAGTTTGTTAAGTCTGTTAAGAGTAAAATGTAAATAACTGCTCCCTCAAAACTGAATAAGCCAATTTAAGTCTCATCCCTGCTCCTGGATTTACAAGAGTTGCCAGGAGAATGCTATGTGCTACCCCATATGTTGGAGGTGAAGTCAACTTTCCCAGGGACATAGGGAGACGGAGGTGGATACATGAACAAAAGAATTGATCCTTTTGATCAGAAGGAAGACAGGAAGAACTGGATGCTGGGCATGCAACCAATATTGTTCAATATTAAAACCTTAGCTCATTTTCACACAAGCAGATATCAAGACAGACTAGCCCCACCCTATACTTGTGGAACTGACATCCATCTAGCATGCTCTTTACTTTGTATTTAACTAAGATGCTAATATTTATATTTCTCCATTAAGTTTCACATTCTGTGGTTAGACTCATTTATCTACTAAGTCTTGGTCCTGTCATATCTCATACCAGATATCCTTCTCTGTATTATGTCAGTTGTAGCATATCTGCATTTTTTTTAATTAAAAAAAGAAACAAAAAGAGAAGGACAGTCAGAATACCCTTTATTCCCCCTTTAGGCACTAGGCTAGACACAAAATACATTAACTTGAATCTTCACAGCCTTATAAAATTAACATTGTTATCTGATTTCTAAAGATGGGAAATCTGAGGTGAGGAAAGGTAGTGTGGCAAAATTCAAACTAGTAAGCACTAGAGCTAGAATTCACACCCAGGGCTTTCTCACTCCAACATCTCCACTATTTATATTTAATATCACCTCACTTCTCTAATGATATTGCCACTTAAAACATTTATTAAACATCCATGTCAAGTTCTCTGGACTTAAAAGAGAATTAGACATATAGATCCTTCCCCTCCAATAAACTGCAGACACTTTAGAATTATCAACAAACTATAGCAATAAAAAAGCAAAGAAGCCATGAGCTTTTCTGCTAAAAAAAGAAAAAAAAAAAAAGAAAGAGCAGAAGCCCCAACGTGTTCTGGGCCCAAAAAAGCAGTATTTACCATGTATAGCTCAATACCTAGTGAACACATAAAAGGTAATTGAACCTAAGTTGAACACTGTTTCTTAAACAAGAGGAGTTTAGATATGCTCTTGGATAATATCTGTAGCTTTTTATCCAATAGAAGACAGGGGGAAATAGTCCCATTTTTTTTAATACTCAAGAAATGTTTTTGAGTAGAAATTATGAAAAGCATGCACCTATATATTGCAAATTTTGGTCAAAACAATTCTACTTAGAGTTTACAATTTAATAGGAGATGAAAGGAAACAAAATGTTAACAGAAGGCAAGTAACTATGAGAGTTTTGGAGTTCATAAGCAAGCAAGTCTAGCTAGAATGATGAGGACCGGCCTCAAGGAAAGAAGGACCTGAATTTGGGGCTGGATTCTATAAAATGGCAGTGATTTCCAAAAGTGAATGTAGGAAGGAATTTAGGGGAAAGACAAAGTATTATTTGTGCAAAGGGGAAGAGCAAAGAAATGTAGCGTTCATTTACAAAGTGACTTGACAAAGCAAACAATTTAAGTAAGTATGAGAAGGAAGACTGGAAACGTAGATTCAATCAGATCCTGAAGAGCTGGGATGCCTGGCTAAAAAGTCTAAATCCTGTTTGAAAGCAAATAGCCAACAAAGCTTTTCTGGGAGTGAATACTTTAAAGAAATTTACAAATAACAATGTTCATGGTGAGGACCAAAGGATAAACCTATCGGATCTTAAGCTGGCCCTGGCTTGGTTTGAGTTTCACCTTCTACCATGCCCTTTGCCTGCTCCTTCCGCCCATAAAGCACCTGGCATCCTACCTATGCACTGGCTCTTTCATCTTTCCTCATCTTTGCAGAATTACAATATGGAATGCCCTCTGGGGCTGCGAAGTTCCTAGGTATTTCTAAGGCCCACCTCAAATGGTCTCTTCCTTTGTAATGCCTTCCTCACTACTAAAAGCACAGGCAATTCCTACCTGAATGCTCTTATCCTAGCATTTATCACTCTGTGCTAACTGCTAGTCACATACGCACACCCCCAAACTGCAAGCTTCTTAAAGACTGGGATTGGATATTACTGATCTTTGTAATCCTAATACATTGTAAAGCTAATGCTCATTCTCCCTCCTGCCTCCGTACACCCCTACTTGCTCTGTTGAATATCTTTTCT